>NW_023425520.1:0-600000 GCF_014108245.1 Pipistrellus kuhlii | reverse complement strand
ATTTCCGCGGCAGAATTCAGGTACCTGTGAGAGGGGGTGAGGGTGTCAGTTGAGCTCAGATTCGGGGATGGCGGGGAGATGTCAGGAGTGCTGGGTCCTAGAGGGATCAATCTGTGCAAGGAGCTGGGGGAGAGGTTAGCTAAGCAGCCCAGCTGTGTGACCCACAGCAGGTCATTTCTCTGGGAACACTGACGTCCTCCTCTGTGGCACGGAGACAAGAGGAGAAGAGGAGCTGTGCCATTTCCGGCACCTGGCAGAGGCTCTGAGGTGCCAACTGCTGTGCACTCCCTTCGGCTTCTTCCCTGCTCCCCTTGCCCTGGCTGTGGCCCTGGTCAGCCTGTGGTCTTGGGCCTCACTTTCTAAATCTGAATGCTGAGTCTGATGGTGGACACTGACTCATTGGTGAGGCTCGGGGGCGGGGCAGAAAACAGCTGGGCCGCCCTTTGAGCTCCATGTCCCCGGGTACTTCTCTGACCCCCAGCGCACACCCTCTGCTGCTGGTTCCAGTTTGGGTGCCACTCCCTAGGGTCAGCACCGTGGACAGCTCCCAGCCTGTGGCTGGTGCTTTTGTACAGCAAAGGTGGAAATTCATGAAAGAACAAGCACAGGCTCCCACGGCGGGAGGGAGAAGAGTCCCCTCTTCCTTTATATATATAGAGAGAGGGACAAAAAGAACAGCGATGCCGAAACCGGTTTGGCTCAGTGGCTAGAGCGTCGGCCGGCGTCCCGAGGGGGTCCCAGGTTCGAGTCCAGCCAAGGGCATGTACCTTGGTTGCGCCACATCCCCAGTAGGGGGTGTGCAAGAGGCAGCTGATCGATGATGCTCATCGATGTTTCTAGCTCTCGATCCCTCTCTCTTCCTCTCTGTATTTTAAAAAAGAACAGCGATGCGACAGGGCATGGGGACAACCGGGACGGTGGCCCTTGGCAGCGGCTGCAGCAGGAGCTGGGCCGGGAGGCCGGCGGGTGGGGGCAGGATGCTGGCTGGGAGCTGAAGGGGGCCTGGGTGTGGCGCCGCCCGCGGGGTTATGGCACGTGTGGAGCTGGTCACAGGCGGGAGAGACCGAGGCGGGGCCAGGTGAGCAGGAGACAGGCATGCGTGGGGGGCCAGCCCGGCCACCTAGATGAGGAACCTCTCTGAGCCCTGGGGGAAGTGGGGGGGAGTCGGGGAGGAAGGCAGGGTCCGGGAGGCCTCTGTGGGAAGCTCCTCAGGGTCAGGGCCCAGGGGGGCGAGGCCGGGCTCTGAGCGGGCGGCTGGCCCTTCCAGAGGACCCCTATTCTTCCTTTTTTAAATATATCATTGATTTTTTACAGAGAGGAAGGGAGAGGAGAGAGATAAGAGAGCTAGAAACATCGATGAGGGAGAAACATTGACCAGCTGTCTCCCGCACATCCCCCACTGGGGATGTGCCCGAAACCAAGGTACATGTCCTTAAGCGGAATCGAACCTGGGACCCTCCGCAGGCCGATGCCCTATCCACTGAGCCCCTATTCTTTTATCACCTATGACCCAGAGGAATTGGCACTGTTTTCTTACCACCGCCCCTCCTCCATGGGGAAACTGAGGCATGTTTGCCCTAGAGACCAGGCACATGAACTGAACCAACCCCAGATCTGTTGGGCTGGAGACCTTACATTCCCGACTCATTAACTGAACCTGATTCAGTTTGGTGTTTACATGCCTCTAGTGTCTACTCAGAGCATGTTTGCAGACAGCCTTTTATTTAATTTCTCCTGTCCAGTCCTTCCTTTAAGAAATGAACTGAGGCTCAGCGTCCAGAATCCCATCCCCACCATTTATTTAACCTCTGGCAAGTTACTGAAGTCCTGAGACTCAGTCTTCCTTTTTGTAATATGAAGATAATGGTACAACATGGCCTCGCCGTGCCTCATGGGCTGACCCACAAGGTTTCTTAGAACAGCCCCTATGTGGAATGAGTATGCAAGATAGACTGGCCATCGGTACTGCCATTATGATTCACTTGTTTACTTACTGCATGTTTTATTTTTATATTTTAATAAGTAATATAATTTATGAAATACCATTAAAGTGCCTTTTATTATAACAAATAGCAGTATAAATTACATGATGTTATAAATAATGAATATACTGCATATTAATTGGTGAATAAATAAATATTGCTGTAATACCTACTCTAGGCCAGGCACTATTCACATCTGGCAAGGTTGAGATCTATCTCCCCATTTCATAGATGAGGAAACTGAGGTTCAGAGAAGTGAGTTCACTCGGGGGGGGCAGTAAAACTGGGATCCAGCTCTCTGGGCCAGACAGGCATCTGGGTGAAGGAACCTCAGAGCCGCACGGTCCCAGGGAGCCAGTAGGGTCCTGTGCCTGGGAAGTCACTCATGTCTTGCTACTGTGTCTCTCCCTAGCGGGTCCGAGAGTCTGCGGATTCCAGCTCAGCCCCTGCGAGTCCCCGTGGCAGTGGTGTCATCTGGAGACGCTTCTCAGGGACCCCGTTGCTGCCACCGCTGTCGAGCCGCCTCAGGCCCCCTGGGGACGCTGAGCACAGCTCCTGTGTGGTGTTCACCATCGGGGCTCGAGGGACAGAGCAAGGCCACGGTCCAGCTTCAGGCAGGTGAGGAGGCAGAGGGGGAGGCCGATCCCAGGAGAGAGAGGAAAACGGCTCATCTAGATGGACATTTCTTTAACTTGTTCATAAAGCACTTACTGAGCACCTATTGTGTGCCAGGCCCTGTATGAGGGGCACAGCCATGGGCACGTAGGTGCTCATAGGCTGACGGTGGAGACAGAGTCATACCAACCAGAGAGATGAAGGTGCCGTGGAGCCCAGCACTGGGGAGTAGAGGGTGAGAAAGGACTTCTTGGAAGAAGTGGCATCTAAGGATGAAGAGGTGGCTTAAAGGATGAAGAGAATCAGCCAGGAAGAGCACAAGGAAGAAACAGATTGTGCAAAGCCTCAAACTCAAGAGGCCCAGGTGTGGCGTATGAGGAGTTGAATACAGATCAACATGGCTGGAGGGTGGGAGGAGAGCCTCAGGAGGTGGGAATGGTGTAGTGGGGAGACATGGATGTGTTTTCAAGAGAGTGAATGGTTACGATCGGCATTTTAAAAAATTCCTCTGGCTTCCGGTGGAGGGGGGTTTTGTCTGGGGCAGGGTGGAAGCAGCAGGAGCCCAGGGAGAAGGCAGTTCTAGGCAGGAGATGGTAGTGTCTGAACCAGGCTGGGAGCCATGGGCTGGAGAGAAGTAGGCAGATTCGGAAGTTATCTATGAAGTAGACACACCAGGCATTGGTGGACACCCACGGAGGGTAAGTGAGAACAGGGATTGGTATGGGCAACTCCTTGTCTTTGACCCTTCACACATGACATTCATTTACATCTCCCCAAGAGGTGGGGACACCATCATTACCCCCACTTTCCAGAACAGAAAACAAGCTTGGGAAGGGGAAGTGATAACTGACCAGCATGTCCCCCACCAGTGGGTCAAGTTGTCCCTCACTGTCAGTTTTGGAGGACAGGGGATTGAAAGGAAGGCCAAGAATTGAGCCATAAAAGTAAAGGACAGGCCTAGCCAGTATGGCTCAGTGGCTCACTGTTGATCCATGATCCATCAATCAGGGTTCAATTTCCAGTCAGAGCACAAGTTGTGGGCTTGATCCCTAGTAGAGGCCATGCAAGAGGCAGCCAATTAATGATTATCTGTCATCAGTGATGTTTTTATCTCTCTCTCTTTCTCCCTCCTCTCTCTCTGAAATCAATAAAAACATATTTAACTTTTTTTAAAGTAAAGGGCAGAGAGGAGTCACTTGTTTTTCATCACTCAGCAAGACATGGCAATACTCAGTCTGTCTGGCTCCATGGCCCAGATATTTTCCATTTCCCCAACCTAGTGGTTCGAGCGAGGGTAGAGGGTAGAGTGTCCCTGGTAAATATCCATAAAATACCCTCTACGCCCTCTGAAAAAATCAGGGCTCTTTCTGTTCACAAATTTTCTGCACCAAGGCCTTCCTACCACAGCCTAGTGCCTGCACTTCTCGGCCCTACTCTTGTCCACATCCACTTCTTTTAAAAATTGTATTTATTTCTTTTATTTTTTTAAAATATATTTTATTGATTTTTCACAGAGAGGAAGAGAGAGGGATAGAGAGTTAGAAACATTGATGAGAGAGAATCATCAATCAGCTGCCTCCTGCACACCCCCTACTGGGGGATGTGCCCGCAACCAAGGTACATGCCCTTGACCAGAATCGAACCCGGGACCCTTCAGTCCCCAAGCCGACGCTCTATCCATTGAGCCAAACCGGTTTCGTCTAAAAATTGTATTTATTGATGAGAATGAGGGGGGGGGGGGTTGTTCCACTTATTTATGCATCCATTGGTTGATTCCTGTATGTGCCCTGACCAGGAACCCCCAACGCTGGTGTATCAGGACAATGCTCTAATCAACTGAGCTACTTGGCCAGGGTGTCCACATCTACTTCTGTTAATCATGATAGAAAGTGTTCTCATCCTTCCTTTTCCACTTCCCAGGAAATTTCTCATGAGATTAGAAAGCCTGGCGGGAAGGGCCTTGAGTTTCTGGAACTGGGGAAGGGAGGGGAGAGGCATGCCTGTGAAGGGCCCATGGTGTGTCACAGAACAAATGAGATTCTGCCATTTCCGCCGGGCACAGGTGTGGCTATAAAAGGGTGCCCTTCTTTGCCCACTCCCACTGTTGGCGGCCCTGACCAGAGGCGGCTTCTGTGTGCCCACGCCAGGCAGGCACGTTTTTCTGTTCTTCCCAGATCTCTACCCTGTGTGAGTGAGGAATTTTAGGACTCCAAAGAGACCCCCTCTGAGTCTGAATGTCTGAGCTTGGTGGATAGGTGGCTATTTGTTACTCCCTCTGAAGACCAGAGCCTTTGACTGCTTCCAGACTCCTTTGCTACCGTCACTGGGGAGGGCTGAGGACCCGCCGCTGTTCAGCTTTCAGCACCTCCATGCGCACGGAGCCCTAGTCTGGAGGTGTTCAGGAACCCTGGTCTCCCTGCCTTGACTTCAGCACCAACAGTTCGAGGACAGCAACTCGCTGTCTCACCCACCCTCCGTCTACTACTCCCTTCTTTCCTTCCAAAGCCAGAAGAAGGGACAGTGCCTGGACGCTGGGGGTCTCCCAAGGCCCTGCCTCTCTCCAATCGGGAGGACAATTTCTGTCTTCTCTGCTCCAAGTCCAAGTCCATGACAGGAAAACGACAGACCATTCTCGGCGCTGGGCAGCGGGGAAGAGAGGGAGAGGGTCTCCCCAGCACCTGTCTCTAATCCCCACGCCCAAGTTTTCCACCTCCAGACGCCCCACCCCGCTGTCCTTCAGCACCATTGGGCGCGGACAGCTCCCCGGCGTCCGCCCCACCTTGAGCCCCTGTTTACACCGCTGGCGCCCACAGCTCCTCGTCTCCACCCTCGCCCTCCCTGGCAGACCGGGGCGCAGACACAGACATTCCTCATCCCAGGAAGGCTCCCTCTCCTCCTCTCCCTGCTGCCCTCCGCTGGAGCATGGAGACCCCGGGGGTACCAGAAGGGGAGTGGGCACCCGGCGAGCTGACCCGCGCTCTCAGCGGCCAGGGCTCAGCCAGACCCCCGAAGCACCTGTGGCGGCAGCCGCGGTGCCCCATCCGTATCCAGCAGCGATTCTACTCCTCGGACCCGGACAAGTCCGCGGGCCGCAGACAGCAGAACCGGGGCCCGCGGCGGCGGGGGCTGCAGAAGTCGAGGTGCTCCTGGCCCACCTCCTTCCATAGGTGGTAGGTGGGCGTGGGGGAGGGGAGCCCGGACTCGTGGGAGTTGGGAAGGGTCCTTGCTTCTTCAGGGGGCGGGGGTCTCTACTGTTCAGCTGAGGCCGGTGCTTTAGAGGAAAAAGCTGTTTTTACACGGGGTGACACATGATTGTTTAGGGGGGGTGCCTGGGAGGGCCAGGAGTGGCTGCATCTAAGTGTGTGTGAATCTGCGCAATAGTGACCCTGAGTGTGCTCTGTCCTACTGCGTGAGTGTTCGCAGCCAGCTAGCTGCTGCCTCTGGGTGTGTGACCAGAGGTGCTCGGTCGTATGCGCACCAGCTGAGTATCTGCCTGTGTACTTTGCCCTTGTGGTCCTTGTGGGTATGTGGACCAGTGAGACTGTCTTTGCTGTAACACAACTGAAGTCCTTTTTTAGACCCTGGAGTGTCCGCGGACGTTTGTGGGGTTGGAGCCACACCAAGCATCTGAGAGGAACAGGTCAGGCTGTCCCCAGCCCTGGGGGGGAGCTTGCTCTGTGGCCCGCCTTGCCACCAACCCTCTCCCCCACCGCTGGCCCCTGTCGCCAGAAGAAGGGGGAAGCCTCTTGGGAGCCTGAGCACAGGATGTTCCTTCCCTTAAGAAAGGATGAGGTAGAGAAGGGGGTGTTGAAGGGGGAAGGGCTGCTCCTCCTGTTTCCTATAAAAGGTGAATGGGATGACAAGAGAGAGATGGAGAGAAACAGAGGAGGGAGTCTCAGCTGCTGGGCCAGGGCTGGAGGGCCCAGGAGTCCCAGACCCTTCTTGGGTGGGAGGGGGCCAGGTCTAGAGTCCTGGGCTTGGTCAGGCTGGTCACCTCAGGGGAGTCAATTTCCTCTCTAGATGGTCATTCTCCCACCTCGGTCCGTGGACCTCCTAGGGCAGTGGTCAGCAAATCGTAGCTAGTGAGCCACATACGGCTCTTCCACAAAATACCACAGCCTGGGAGAGTCTATTTTGAAGAAGTGGCGTCAGAAAAAGTTTACGTTTAAAAAAATTTGGCTCTCAGAAGGAATGTCAATCATTGCACTGTTGATATTTGGTTCTGTTGAGTTCTGTCCTAGGGTTTACTGGCTTCCTGGTCTACAAGCCGAGCCTAACTCCCCAGCCCCGAGGCATCTGGGATTGGAGGTCTTCCCAGGTGACCCAGCAGGTCCACTGCTTCCATTTCCACTTCCCAGCCCTCAGCTCCTCCTGCCTCCCCCCTCCCAGTGACTCATAATTTTCCATCTTCAAGAAAGAACAAACAGAGACTGGATTTGGGCCCGTCCGGGGGGAGAGCCCACGTGGCTCTGAAAGGTTCTGAGACGGGTGTGTCCCTGTGAAGGGGAACTTGAGAATCCTGCCGGTGCGTGTATGTGCTGATGTGGGGAAGGGGCTCAGCCCTCAGGTTCAGGCCCACTGGGTTCAAGGCCAGTCTGCTAGGTGCTCCCCAGCAAGCAGAGAATACTAACGCAATGCAAACACACAGCTGTACTTCCTGTATTCCTGGAGAACTTGCCGTGTGGGAGCCTGGTCCCCCACTGTGGCTCTTTCCCCCACTGTCCCGGTGGGACACTTGGGTCTGGAAGGATCCTAGCATCTCGTTCAGCAAACGTTTATTAGCTACCTACTGTGTGCGAGGTCCGGTACTGGGGACACAGCCATGGGCAAGCGGGGGCTCACAGGCTGATGGTGGAGACAGACTCATACCAGCTGGAGAGAGAAGGCCTCTGACCCAGCTTTGGGGGGAGGGTGTATGAAGAGGGCCTGCTTGGAAGAGGTGGCATCTAAGCTTAACCTGAAGGTTGAAGAAAAGTCAGCCAGAGTGCAGGGAAGGGTTTGCCAATTAGATGGAACAAACCGTGAAAAGCCTCAGACGCAGAAGGACCAGGTATAGGAGGAGCTGAATATAAATCAATGTGGTTGGAGCGTGGAGGGGAGACTCCCTACTGTCTCCCAAGCATTAACTCAGAGCCTGTGGAGTGCTGGGCCCTGAGGGCACAGCTGGCAGCAAGGCAGACCTGGTCCTGCCCTCGAGGGGCTGGTGGGCAAGGCAGAAACAGATCAAATAATGATGACAATACATGTGAACTTGCACTTGTGAGAGAAGGTGCTCTGAGAACATTTACCCAGCTGGTCGGGGAGGGCTTCCTGGAGGGGTGATCTGAGAGAGGAAGAGGCAGCAGGGGAAGCGTGTAGGGGCAAGGACATGTGTGAGAATGAGCCTGGCTGACCCAGCAAGGAGCGGGATGAAGCCGTCACAGCGTGAACCAAGAGGAAGAGGGCGGGAGGCCCGCAGGGATCCGGCACCACAGGGCCTCCGGAGAGTGTGGACTCAGACGAGAGGGCAGCGAGGAGCCGCAGGAGGGTCTGGAGCAGGGGAGCGTGAGATCAAACTCATGTGAGCATCTGCGCACGTGCCACCGCCCCCACGCTCTTCTCCCTGTCTAGACTCCATGGAGACAGGAAAGTCATTTCTCTCGCCTGTTTGTCCTTAAATGGGCACAGCACCCGCATCCTGTCTCCCTGGGGCCCTCTGGTGGCAGGAGAGAAAAGTGCTTGCCCAGGCGGAGATGCTCAAATGGGGGAGAGGGGATGAAGCCATGTGCTTAGGGCACCAGGGGCTGCGGGGCACCTCCTCAGGTCATGCAGCACACAGGGACAAAGTGAGGATGGGGGTCCCCGGGTCCCCATCCTTCAGCCTCTGCCCTTTACCCCCCGCAGGGATTGGGGGCCACCCAGGGTCAGGCAGGCCAGATTCCAATGCCGAGTGTCAGCTGTGAGTCTCAGTTTCTCCATCCAAAAAGCTATTAATAACACATTACTGTTAAAACTGTTAATAAAATATTTAAGGTTGAATCTATTAATGAACATTAATATTAAACTGTTGATAAAACATTCATGAAGCCTGGGACTTCAGAGGGGATGGAGCCAGTGAAGCATTAAGTGGGAGAGAGCACTGGCTGGGTAATCCATGTGGCAACTGGACACACCTCTCCGTGCCTCAGTTTCCCCACGACCTGCCCCGGCCAAATAAGCAGAATAGTCTCACTTTCTTTTTTTTTCTTTTTTAAAAAAATATATTTTATTGATTTTGTACAGAGAGAGAGAGAGATTTAGAAACATCGATGAGAGAGTCATCGATCAGCTGCCTCTTGCACACCCCCTACCGGGGATATGCCCGCAACCAAGGTACATGCCCTTGACTGGAATCGAACCCAGGACCCTTCAGTCCCCAAGCCGATGGATGCTCTATTAAACCAAACCGGTTTCGGCGAAATAGTCTCACTTTCAAGAATTGCTCCAAAAAGCAAGTGACTGTTAGGTGCACAGCCCTTGGCTCAGAGCCAGGCAAGTAGGAAGTGCTGTTTGTATTGATGTACTTAGTCTTAACCTTCCATTTCATGCTGCGACTTTAGGGGAGGGACTGAATTCCTCCGTGCCTCAGTTTCTCCTAGAGGACAAAAGACTATGCAAGCCCCTCCCATGGAGCTGGGATGGTGCTGAGGCCCTGGGAGGGATCCTGGCCCCAGAGTCTCCACCGGGCGGATCCTGGCCGCCTCTAGCCCCCGGGGATCGGCTATATTTAGGTGCAACCGCAGCAGCTCCGGAGGGTATTTTTGTCTCGGGGACAGCAAGTCTGTTCCCACCAGGTGTCTGGTTGAAGGGCCGCAGATGGCAGGAGGGGGTTCCTGGACTGACCCTTGAGACTCCTTGTCCTCCTGGGCCCCAGCATGACCCCTCCTTGAACCTCCATTTTTCTCATCTGCACAATGAGGCCAATAGCGTGGTTAGGAGGTCAGGAGAGGGTCAGGATCTCCTCCCGTGGTGCCTCAGGCTCCCTCCATTGAAGCCCTGATCACCCCAAGCTCTATCTCATATTCCCCTAGAAATGGGGGTGCCCCGCAACTGCTATAGTCCTCCCGGGGCAAGGCCTACTAGACAGTGGGGGGGGGGGGGTCGGGGAGGCCCAGCCTCCCTGTCCCTCAGCGGCCTCTACCTGTGATGTGGGCACTTGGGGTCCTGCCTCCCAGTGACACCCTCTGAGATGTGCTTCCTTCCCTCAGTTCAGAGCAGGGCTCCCAACCCAGCACCGGGTTCAGGCCCCCAACTCCCAGACCCCAGAGGTGAGGGCTCCCTTTCACACACACCCCCCCATCCTTCCTGGGGCGGGGGGAGGAGGGGTAGCTGATGCTTCACAGAACAGGAGATTGGCTGGAGTGGAGAGCGGATGTTTGTCCAGTGGAGACAGCAAGAGAGGGAAAAGGATCCGGAGACTGGGCCTGGGGTATGTCAGAGCAGGAGGGGGTCAGGCGGGGACTTGTGGAGGGGCCTGGAGGAGGAGGAGCCTCTTCCCGGCCTTCTGCCCTGCCCTGAAGTTTATGTCTGTTACCACCTTGTTTCCTCAGTTTCCTTACCTGGCAAAGGAGTAAGGGTTTGTTGCTGCCGGGCAGCCCCTTTGTGGCTCCAGGCCTCAGTTTCTCCATCTGGAAAACGGGCAGAGAGGGACTGGAGGCTGGGTGGGACCTGGGCAGCCCCTCAGCGCGCTCCTGCCTAGGTGCCCCGCTCACTGTGGAGGGTGCTTCCCCTTCCGGCTTGTACATCTCACTCTCCGCAGACAGCTGCACCCCTGTGAGACAGGCTGGCTGACGAAAGTAGAGTGATATCCGGGTTCTAGGCCCCGGAGGGCCGCCCCCAAAGAGGGGAGCAGAGTGGCACCCAGCTCCGGGCCTCAGTGTCCCCATGTCCCCTGGTGGGAGCGTCCCAGAGGGACCAGCGGGGAGGCGGGGCGGGGCGCCCTCTGTCCCCTCTCCGGGCCCCGCCCCCGCGGCCGTCCAGAAAAGGTTCAGGGCCCCCGCTCCGTCCGTCCGTCCGTCCGTCCTGCCTCCACGGTCCTGCCTCGGCGCTGACTGCGGCGATGCAGGGCACCCCCGCGTCCGCCCCGGCGCCGGGGCCGGGCTCCCCGCGGGGCTCCCCGCGCAGCTCCCCCGGGCTCTTCAGGAAGCTCCTGGTGAACCAGAGCCTCCGCCTGCAGCGGCGCTTCACCGTGGCCCATCCTCTGTGGTGAGGGGAGAGGCGAGGCGGCGGGGGCAGCGGAAGGCCAGGCTGGAGGTGGGGAGGACACGGCCGGGGAGAGCTGGGCTGGGCCGGGCCGGGGCAGGGCGTGGGCGCTCGGCCCCTCCTGCCCCTGCTCGGTGTCTGTCTCCCCTGTCCTGTCTCGGACTCCCTCCACCCGCGGTCCGGACACAGGCCGGGCTCCCAGCTGTGCGTCCCGGAGGGGGCTGCTGGGCTCACTCTCCCCCGGACCCTCCCGCCTGGGCAGCGGCCTGAGCGCCCGGGAGGGAGGGGGAGGGCGAGGGTCACCCCCGCTGGTCTGCCCTCCTCCATCCGCCCCGGAGGAAGACCCCGGTTAGGAGGCAGGCACCCCTAGCGTGAGGGGGGAGTTTCACGTCCCAGACTGAGAGCGGAACCCGGAGCGCAACTCGGCGGCGTCGCTCTGGGTTCGAATCCCGCCCCTTCGGGGAGCGACTGAGTGGGGTGTGTGGGGGCGAGGCCAGGGCCGGAGGTGGGACGTGTGGGCGCCGGCCCGTCTGGCACCTCGCGCGGCGCGGTTCCCGCAGCATTCACACCCCTGGAGAGTGTGGCACCCGGCGCCGGAGGTCCCTTCCAAAGGCCGGCGACGGCTGGCGGGGGCGGGGCAGCCGTGGTGGCGTCTCTGACGGCGCCCCTGCAGCCCGGGAAGGGGTCCCAGCTCCGGGAAAGCGCCCCCAGAGCCCCCAGACGCCTGCTAAGGGCGGTTCCTGCCCAGGGGCGTTGAGGGAGCGCCCTCGGGAGCCAGAAGGTGAGGCTAGGGGATGGCGGGTCCCTCCGAGGCCCTCGTGCCTCAGTTTACCTGCCTAACCCATGGACAGACGTGCGGCTTCCACAGTCAAGGCGACCTCGCACCGCGCCGCCCGCGTCATGGAAGCACCGCCTGACCCGCCACTCGCAGCTAAGATTAGAGCAGAAAAACCCAAAACAAAACTTCCCCGGCGGTGACCAGCCCGTAACCCTGAGCGCCGGCCCCTGGGATTCCAGCCCAGCACCGTTACCCTCCCTACGCTCCTCCCCTCGCCCCCTCCCGCTGCAGCCTCCCTAGGTGCGTCTCCCTTGGGTGGGCTTTCCCAGAGGCGAGGAGGGAGAGGGGTGGCCGCTCCCAGGCCTCCCCCTCGGGGGGCAGGTTGCTGGGCCAGCCGCTGGCCTCCCCGGCAGGGCGCCCTCCGCCCGCCCCGCGCCCCCAGCCCCGCGGGTCCGCGTTCGGAAGCCCCGACCCTCATGACGTCACCAGGCGGCACGCACGCGCGGTGGTGGCTTCTCTGCTGAAGCCGAACTGATGCCGGACAAAGCCCAGCGCGCCCGAATCCTCCGGAGCCTGCCGAACACAACCGAACGTTCCCGAACGCACCCGAACCTGCCCGAGCGCGGTCCGACGTAGCCAAGTCGAAAAGAACTCGCCCGACCGAACTCTCAGTTGGACCAGACCCAATAGAACTTACTCAAACCCGACCCCGCCGGACCGAATCCAGCCGAATCCCGGACGGGGGACCTGGTCGGCGGGGAGCAGGTGGACACGGACCCTCGGCCAGAAGCCCCCGGTGTCTGCCTGCCTCCTGCCTGCCCTCTCCCAGCCCGTGACCTCCAGCAGCCCCTCCGCTGCAGAACCTCTGCTCTGGCTCACGTCCCCTCCCCCTCTTTCTCTGACTTCTGACCCCAAGGAGGATGAGCACAGATTCTCCATTAACCAGCCAGGGTGCGGCGGGAGGGAGGGGCCGGGCTGAAAGAGCGAGAAGGGAGGAATTGAAGGTTGCTCGGAGCCAGGGGTGCTGTGGGGAGGATGGTGCTCCGGGAAGAGGGCATGGCCCCTAGCGGAAGCTGGAGGTGGAAGAGCAGAGCCAGAGCGTTCGCTGACAATGAAGCAGGGAGTAAAGGATCTAGGGGGTGGGGAGTGGAGGGTGGTAATGGGCATGGGGGCGTGGTAGACTAGGTTGGGGCAGGGCCAAGTGGGCTGAGGGTGTGGGCTGGGGAGGGAACGGGTGACCCAAGGAGTGACCACAACTGGCTGGGGGCGGGGCCTCTCCGGCTGTGGGGAACCTTGGCCTGATTTAGGCAAGACCCAGGCCCCTCCGGAGAAGAGAGCCCAGAAAGCCCGTTTCCAGTCTCTGTGACCTTACGATGCGACCTGGACCTCAGTTTCCTTCTCAGTAATATGGAAGCCCAGTTGTCATTCTCAGGTGCTCAGTTGTAACTACAGAAAAGCGCCCGGGGAGAAGACCCTGCCATGCCTATATTAGAGTCAGGTCAGGACATCTGGGGACAGATCTGAAGCTCACGTCCTGCAGTCAGACTGGTCCCAGCGGGAAGGCTGGTGCCAGGTCCCTGGGTGGGGGTGTGACTGTGAGGCAGGCGGACACACTGTAAGCTGCTCCTTCTTGGCCCACCGTTTGGCTCCAGGGAGGATGTGAAAGCACAGTTCAAGCCACCAAAGGCCACCCGCTTGCCAGGCCCCTCGGCTCTGACCATGCCTCATCTGTTTCCAGCTTTGACCTGGAAAATGCACTCTCACGTGGGAGAAGCGCTCAGGACCCTCACGTCGGGCCTGGCCTCGGCCAGGCCACCCAGGCCCCTGCCCAACACAGCCAGCGGCGGGAGTCCTTCCTGTACCGCTCTGACAGCGACTATGACCTCTTGCCGAAGGCCATGTCCCGGAACTCCTCCGTGGCCAGCGACCTGTGAGTCTGGGGCTGGTGGCGTGACACCTACTCATCTCTTCCTCCTTTTATTGTTCCATTCAGCACATCTCCTTCCAGGGGCTTTTGGAGCTGGGTTTTGAAGTTTAAGTAGGAGTTTGTCAGGCAGCCACTTATTCAGTTGAACATGCCTAGAATGATACCTGGTGATCTGGGCTTGACTTTGGGTGGCAATCCAGAAACATGAAGTTAGTAGCAACTGAGCAGATACCTTAATGAGACCTTCCTGGTAGCCATAATAAAAGGGGAAATATAATAATATTCCTGCTTCCCCCATGAGTGAGGTGGGAGGGGCTGTAGTGGCTTTCAGGGAAGAGTCGGGTAAGGGGAGCCGGGGATTGGTACGGCCCCGGGGAGGAGGAGTTGGGAAGGAAGGATGTGCTCAGCGGAGGGCACAGTGTGGGCAAAAGCCGTTAGATGGGACCGCGCGGGACATCTCCCTGGCCGCCCTTTCTGACGTCCTGTCTCCCCACAGACATGGAGAAGACATGATTGTGACCCCCTTTGCCCAGGTGGGTGCCCGCTCCTCCCCCTCCCCTGCCTGAGGCAAGCAGGTGGAATCGATCCCACCTTTTCCAATGCCAATCATTGCCCTCCCAACAGGTCCTGGCCAGTCTGCGGACTGTTCGGAGCAATGTGGCTGCCCTAGCCCACCTGCAAGGCCAAAGAGCAGCCAAGTACATAGGCGGCTGGGCGGGGGGGGGCCTGGCAGGGAGAAGGGCAGGGCCGGGAGGAGGTGGGCTAGATGCGGCGGGACCATCTGGGTGAGGTAGGCCACCCCAGAGCAGACTGTACTGCAGGCAGACAACCATCGGGAGCCCTCCACCTGCCAGCCAGCCCCCTCCGCCTACAGGTAACTCTCCTGCTCCTGCCCCTCCCTCACACTATGGGACCAAGGTCAATTTCTTCTCCGTGGCCACCTCCCAGCCCATGCATCCTTAGGCTGTGCTCATCGCAACCCTCCAAAACACCCTCAGGGATGGCGTCTCCCATGCCCACATGGCAGATGGGGAGGCTGAGGTCCGGAGAGGGGCAGAGACCTGCCCACCTGGGACAGATCTGGGACTCAACCCCTGGGGTCTGGAGTGGCCCGGTTGGGAAGGGCGGTAGGGTCTAGTGGAGAGATGGAGACATGAAGGGGCGGGGTCACCGAGTGGGGCAGGGCAGGGTTCTGATGGCTCAGCCCCCAGAGGACACTGGGCAGAAGCTGGCCTTGGAGACACTGGATGAGCTGGACTGGTGTCTGGACCAGCTGGAGGCGCTGCAGACCCGGCACTCGGTGGGGGACATGGCCTCCAGCAAGGTGAGGAGGGCCAGCGAGCGGGGAGCATTTGCTTCCCCCCGCCGTGCCCCCTCATCACCGTCCGCACCTTCCCCCCCAGTTCAAGCGGATGCTGAACCGGGAGCTGACTCACCTGTCTGAGACCAGCCGCTCGGGGAACCAGGTGTCAGAGTACATTTCCCAGACCTTCCTGGGTGAGCTGTGGTGGGTCCCTGCCTGGGCCACAGACAGAGGGAGGAAGAAAGAGGAAAAGACCTCAGGCAGGGGGAGGCAGAGCAGACAGACAGGGACACCCCCAGCCACATGGGGGAAGGAGGGCTGGGCCAGAGGGAGGAGCAGGAGGAAGATCCAGGAGGAGGGGGCATTAACGCCAGGGTTTTGAAGCATGAGTAGAAGTTTTCCAAGAAGGCGATGGAGGAAACCATCTAGAGAGCTGGAAAGGCCATGGAGCTGCTGGGGGGAAACACTGAGTCCAGGCTCTCAGGGGCCAAGTCCACCGGAAGAGGCTCCTGAGATCAGCCACGAAAAGAGGGGTCGCTCCAGGCCACGTGGGGACTTGGCTCTGAGCTGCCTGGGATCCAGGAACAAAGGAAACAGGTTAATCCTGAGGCTTAGCAAAGTCTGGGACCTGAGACCAGGCAGGACCCCCCTAGCATGTGAATTGGCCCCTCTGAGTCCTAACCCCCCCCCCCCCCCCGCAGACCAACAGGCGGAGGTGGAGCTGCCCAAGGGGACCCCCAAGGAACCCTCGAGGCCCATGTCCCGGATCAGCGGCCTGCAGGGGCTCCCCCACAGCGCCAGCCTCTCCGCAGCCGCCGTCCCCCGCTTTGGGGTCCAGACTGACCAGGAGGGGCAGCTGGCCAAGGTGGGTTCCCAGCTAGAACGCTGAGCCCTGGGCTAGGGTTCTGCTCTATTTGAGTCCCAGTTTGCCCACTTGTATTCTGGGCAAGAGTAGGGGGCGGGGGGATGTAAGATCTGGGGGAGGGGCTCACAGGTTCAGAGTCTGGGGAAGCTGGGCCCAGACCAAGCTCCAGTTCTTCACATTTTAGGAGCTGGAAGACACCAACAAGTGGGGGCTGGATGTGTTCAAGGTGGCAGAGCTCAGTGGGAACCGGCCCCTCACAGCCGTCATATTCAGCATCTTTCAGGTACCTCCCGTGGCCTGGGCTACCAATTTCTTCCTACCTCAGGACCTCAGGGGCACACGCACCCTTCAGCCCCTCCCTGACACCCTGAATGAAATCATGTGAGCAGGGCATTGAAGGATGCATAGGAGTTCACTCGGCTGAACAGTCCATTGCTGTTAGCCAACAGGCTTCAGCTCTGGACCCAGGCCCGGAGAGACCTAGTCTGGAGGGAACTGCTGTGGGGGTCAGAGACAGACCAGAGGGCAAGGTCAAGGACCAAGTGATTCCAGAACTGAGGGCATCCTGGAAGATGGGGCGTGGGAGAGAGGGATAGGCGTTCAGAAGGAGAGAAGGTGCGGGAACGGTGTGTGCGCCGCCTGGAGGAGGGCCTAATGGGCGGCCTGTGGTGAACCAGAATCGGGACCTGCTCAAGACATTCCAGATCCCAGTGGACACGCTGGCCACCTACCTGCTGACGCTGGAGGGTCACTACCACGCCGACGTGGCCTACCACAACAGCCTGCACGCAGCGGACGTGGCCCAGTCCACGCATGTGCTGCTGGCCATGCCTGCGCTGGAGGTACGGTCCCCTAGGCAGGTGGGCAGGGGCAGGGTGCAGGGCAGGGGGCCCGCCCCTCAGCCCTCATGCCCGTGCCTGCTCAGGCTGTGTTCACAGACTTGGAAGTCCTGGCTGCCATCTTTGCAAGCGCCATCCACGATGTGGACCATCCTGGGGTCTCCAACCAGTTTCTCATTAACACCAGTGAGTTGGGAGGGCCCTGCCTCCACCTGTCCATCATAGGATCTCCAGTGGTTCCCATCCCTGCTTTCAGCCGAGTCTCCCTGTTCATGAAATGGCAGTGACAATCTTCTCCTCCTTGGGTGTTCAGAGCGGGTCCAGGCACATGGTAGACACTCAATAAACGAGAGAATAACAAATGTGGCAGAACTAATCTGAGCCCACTGAGATTTTAAAGTTTAAGGGACCTTTGAGATTTCCTGGAAAACTCCGTCAATAAGCAATTATTGGGCACCTTTTGTATACATCCCAGGAGAGCCCTCTCATTTGAGGATCCCAGAGTCTAACTGGACAAAGATTCAGTTGTTCATTCAGCCAGCACTTAGTTCACACTCTTTCCTGCCATGCCAAGTCCCCAAGGAGACCCCAGCCTCGAGGAGGCAGAGCAGAACACAGATGCCCCCAGCCCCATGGAATCAGGGCATGGCGAGAGAGAGAGAGAGAGAGAGAGAGAGAGAGAGAGAGAGAGAGAGAGAGAGAGGGAGAGAGTCATAGAAGGCCTCCTGAAGAGGGGGCATTAGGGCTGGAGCTTCAGTGTGTGAGTAGGAATCAGCCAAGAGTTCAGCAAACCTGCCTTTTGGAGACGCGGCTGGTGGGGCAGATGGTGAGGCGCCCCGCCTTCCCCGCAGACTCGGAGCTGGCGCTGATGTACAATGACGCCTCCGTGCTGGAGAACCACCACCTGGCCATGGGCTTCAAGCTGCTGCAGGCGGAGAACTGCAACATCTTCCAGAGCCTCGGCCCCAGGGAGTGGCTGAGTCTGCGCAGGATGGTCATCGACATAGTGAGGCCACAGCCCCGGGCCCGGTGGGCGGTCTTCGCCGGCCGATCTGGGCGTGCCTCCGCTCTGAGCCTGAGCTTCCTGGGCTATAAAAGGGGGCGCTGACCCCCTCAGCCCTGGGTGGGGTGACCAGGCCGAGGTGCACACACACGCGATGTGGAAACAGCTTCCGGGGTTTGAGGGAACTCTTCTGAGCCTTTAGTCGGTCCTTTTGGTGTTTTTCTGGAAGACGCCAGTAAGTTTGGGGGTCTTGGGCCTCGTTCCATCGCGCTAGAAGCGTTTGTTGAACGCCGGTTGTGAGCTTCACAATGGCCAAGGCCGTTCGGGCCTCTCTGAGATGACAGTTCGTGAGGGAGGCGGGCACGTGGATGGGAGCGGGAGCGGGGACCCCAAAGCAGAGCTGTGATGGATGACGTGTAGGCAGAGCTGTGATGGGGCCATGCTCAAGGTCAGCCAGGGCTTCCCCGTGAGGAAACGCTGAAATTGGAGCCTGCAGGGTGGGGAGGGGAGGAGCTGGTGAGGAGTGCTCTCGGCAAACAGAACAGCATGTGGGAAGAGAAACTAGAAATGTGGTGAGACAGGGGTGGGGCCTTGGGAAGAAGGCGTCATTCGGGGGCTGACTGGAGGTTTGGGAAAACGTTTTGAGACTTCTGTCTGATTCTCAGAGAAACCCCTGGGCTGGGAATTCGTTATTCCTGGGCTGGGCCCCTATGGATCCAGTGAAGTTGATTTTTAAACAATTGTGTTTGGGGCCAAACTTCCCTCCAAAGTGCTGAAAACAGCCCTCCCAAGCACACATGGCCACAGGGAGGTTTGGGGAGCACCAGGTCAGGTTCCTCCCAGCTTCGAGTCCACCTATGGCTCCCATGGCCCTCTGGGTAAGTCCCCTCCCCCCTGAGGCCCTCTCCGCTCCCGTCCACCTCACTGGCTCCAGCCCTAAGTGCTTCCTCTGTGTCCCCAGCTCATCCAGCCCAGGGCCTTGGCACAGGCATGTCCTGGGCTGAGCCTCGCTGCTGCCCTCACCCCCACACTGAACCTTTAATGTGTGGGGTGCATCCCATGAGCCTAAAGACCTTGGAGGTGGGACCCCTGACTCAGCTCCTCCTGTGAGCTGGGTTTGCAGCCAATCTCATTACGTCCCTCCATTTCACGATGAGGACACAAACTCGGAGGGCCGAGGGGCTGAGGGGTGTGGTGTCTGGGAGTAAGGGGTGGGGTGGGAGCAGTGCTCGTCCCTGTCATTCCCCCCTCCCCTGCCCTCAGGTGCTGGCCACCGACATGTCCAAACACATGAACCTCCTGGCTGACCTCAAGACCATGGTGGAGACCAAGAAAGTGACGAGCCTGGGCGTCCTGCTGCTGGACAACTACTCCGACCGCATCCAGGTGCGTGGCCGGGAGGGCCTGGGTCCCCACGCCTCTCCTTCAGCCACACTTACGAAGCGTCGCCTGTGCGCCAAGTTTGAAGAAACTGAGGCAGAAAGGCTCACGTGGCTGTGCCTTTGCCACTTCTTCCCCTCCCGGGCCTCCGTTCCCGACCTGGGAGAGGGGTGTGTCCACGGCACCGGCCTGACAGCGGGGCTTCACCGGCCTGGGATGGTCTCCTCAGGTCCTGCAGAACCTGGTGCACTGTGCCGACCTCAGCAACCCCACCAAGCCGCTGCCCCTGTACCGCCAGTGGACGGACCGCATCATGGCCGAGTTCTTCCAGCAGGGCGACCGCGAGCGGGCGTCGGGCCTGGACATCAGCCCCATGTGCGACAAGCACACGGCCTCGGTGGAGAAGTCCCAGGTCAGAGGGCGACGGGGCCAGGCTGGCGGGCACCGGGGAGGGGGAGGGAAAGGCGTCGCTGAGCCCACCCCATGAGTTCTGGCTTGACCCCTGGCTGGTCAACGAGGGACTGAGGCCTAAGGGCGTGGTCTGCCCTGGGCTGTGGGGTCAGGCGGGGATCCATTCTCTCTGGGCTACGGGGAGAGGGACCTGCACTCAGGGGTCTGGAAATGTCTATTCTGAGTGGTGTGGGGCCCCTGCAGGGGTTCTTAGTCTGGGACTCATACACCTCGCCCTGAGGGTCTGTGCTGGGGTGGGAGGAAAGACTTAGGGGTTGGGGGAGCCCCGAGGGGCAGGGGAGACGTCCTAAAAGAGGGGTTGTTTGAAGAAGGCTTTGAAGGATGAGTAGGAGTTGGGAAAGGGCATTCCTGGGAGAGAGAACAGCCTAGGCCTGGAGGTTTAACGGGATCTGGGTTCCATGGTGACTCACAGCACAGCCTCCTCCCCCGCCCCACCCCGATCGCCCCCAGGTGGGTTTCATTGACTACATCGCCCACCCGCTGTGGGAGACCTGGGCGGACCTGGTGCACCCAGATGCCCAGGGCCTGCTGGACACACTGGAGGACAACCGCGAGTGGTACCTGAGCAAGATCCCCCGCAGCCCGGCGGAGCCCGCCAGCCCCGAGCAGGGCGGCCTCGACAGATTCCAGCTCGAGCTGACTCTGGAGGAGGCGGAAGAAGAGGAGGAGGAGGAGGAGAGAATGTTGGCTCAGGAGGCCTCAGAGTCACCGGGCACTGACCTCCTGTCCCCTGAGGCCAGCTCAGACCCTGGGGCCTTATGCCTAGACAACCAGAGGGCCGGGGGCAAGCCCTGCCTGGACCAGGAGGGCAACGTAGTGGCTGAGCCATCTGGCTCCTAACGGCCCCTAACGAGTTGGGGGACTTTCCAGGACGCAGTCCCAGGTGACTCAGGGCTTGCCTTCTCCGCACACGGAGGGAGACAGCCTTCGTTCTAGGCAGGTTTCGGGAAGGAAGCTGGCTGGGGTCCACTCTGACCGCTGGCTCTGCTGAGCGCTCCTCCTCCAGTGTCAGCTCTGATGTTGGCGCTGGGTCAGGCCCAACTTCTCCAGTGGTCACTCTTGAGCCACACCCATCACTTATTCTTTCATCCTTTTTCTTCTTCTTCTTCTTCTTCTTATTATTATTCTTTCCTTCTTTGTCAGATATTTATTGGGCACATCCTGTGTGCCAGGCCTGAGCCTGCTCTGTGCCCCTGGGGCAGCCCTGTGCATGGGGGGAGGAGTCAGCCCCAAGGAGATGCCCCCCCACAGGCACCGCCCTTTCATCTGCTGGGCAGCTCCCCGCAGGAGAATGGGGCCTTAAATGGGGAAAAGCTTTGTCCACTCCCAACTCTGGCTCTGGAGCCCCAGAGGGGAGCGGTGAGGGGGCAGCAAAGAGAGGGCTCCGTGTGGGACATCTCTGAAGACTGAGGTGGCCTGTGGCTGCTTGTGCAGCAGTTATTGCTTTAAGTAGCTGTGATTTCTGTTCTCTCTCTGACCTCAGGACCTCTGCTGGCCCCACCCCCCACTCTCCCTCCGGACAGCAACAAAAGCACACACTTCCTGTCACTCCTTCGGTGGTCTCTGTATCTCCCAATTCTGAGGGTGCCCCAGACACCTCCTAGGGAGGCCTCCTGGGCCTCAGTTTCCCCTCTATGGCCTGATCCTAGTTATTTGGGTAAACTTTGGTTGAGAGGTAGTGTCTGTGACCACCCTGAAATATCTTAGGAATCTGGGGCAGTGAACGTTTCTCTGAAGTTAAATAAATCCTTAGTAACTTAAACTAGTATGACTATTTCATGGATGGGGAAACTGAGGCACAGAGCAGTCCCGTTGCCTACTCTACCCTGCTGGGTGCTGGACATTAGCTAGCGGCGCCCCCTGGCGGCGGGAGGTGCAGCGCATGGGGGGTCCTGTTCTGGCTGGCCTCCCCTCTGGCATCTCGCTGGTTGGAGCTCAGCCTAGGGCAGGGATGGATAGGCCGCTCTGTGTTCCAGTGTCAGGTTCCATTCCTGTCTCCGGAAGGTTCCGTATTCCATCCTAGAACTTGTCTCCTTCCCAGCGTGCCTGAAAATGTATGTGAGACCCAGCATCCTCTGGCTTCCAGAACAGCTCCCTCCATTACTAAATTACTCCACTGATAATTCATAATCTCAGTTACTGATGACAGTCCACAGAGGGAAAATTAAACGTCATCTGGGTCATGAACTTGGTGCATTTGCTTCCGGAACTTTAAAAGGCAAATTTAAAAATATATATATTTTATTGACTTTTTTACAGAGAGGAATGGAGAGATAGAGAATTAGAAATATCAATCAGCTGCATCCTGCACACTCCCCACTGGGGATGTGCCCGCAACCAACGCACATGCCCTTGACCTGAATTGAACCTGGGACCCTTGAGTCTGCAGGCCGACGCTCTATCCACTGAGCCAAACCAGTTAGGGTCAATTTTTTTTTTTTTTAAGGGAATGATTATTTACAGTTTTGCTCTCTGCCCCTTTCCTTACAAGTAATGGATGCTCACCTTAGATAATTTGGGAACAATGGAAACATAAGAAGGAAATAAAATTCAGTTATAACTTCACTCATAAACCATCTATCTTCAGCATTTTACCTTATTTCCCTCTGGATTTTTCTTCACCCATTCATAAGAATGCTAGTATATTCCCCTTGAATTTGTGCTACAGGCATCCCTCTCACTCCCCGTTACTGACTGCACTCTACCCACTCTGGCTTTCCACACCCAAGCACAGGACCTTTGCACATGCTCTGCCCACCACCTGGGATGTTTCTTTTCTCCTTCACCCTCATCCTTTGGGTCTCAGCTCAGCGAGCTCTCCTCTGGGAGATCCTCCCTAACACTCCACTCCAGGCTGGCACTGGTGGAAGCTCTGGGGAATTCTTTGATTCATGTCCGTCACTCTTTCCAGACCATGACCCCGGGATGCCTGGGCCAGGCCCATTGCACCATCTTCAGTGTCCCCAAACCAAAATGGACTTCGACAACTTCAACAAGGCCCGTGACCTCCTGAGGCCTTTGTCTTTCCATGGATAAAGAGGGCTCTTGGTGAGGGTCCCGTAATCACAATAACAGGTAACATCTGAGGAAAGCATGCCCTGAGCTCCGCCCTGAGACACATGCTCAAAGTGCAAATCAACGTGACCTCTTCTTCCATTTCACAGATGTAGAAACTGAGGTCCACAGAAGTGGTGATTGTTATGCTGTTCAGGGTCTCGCCTTGGTGGCCCACCCTACCCCCAAAGAGGAGGGTGGGAGAAAGTCTTTCGGGCCCCTTGGAACACTTAGTTCTTATGGCCCCTTAGGGTGACTCGGGGCCTTAGTTTGCCTTCCGTTAAGGGGGAAAAGCTGCTTGCTCCACCTCCCTCACAGAACTGGAGAGGAGCTGCCCCTTAAGCATGCTTAGTGAGCTCCAGCCTCAGGGCTGTTCCCTCACTCTCCCTGTGGCCAATTCCTCCTCCTCCTTCAGGTTCCTGCTCATAAGTCACTTCCCCTGAGAGGTCTTTCCTAACTCCCTGGATTCATTCATTCATTCATTCATTCTCGTCATACCATCATAGGACACCTACTGTGTCACAGGTGTAGTACTCTCAGAGCTCATACATGGCTAATGGATAAACATATCAACATAGTCATTTCTGATGGGTCAGGAAAGAAAACTATGATAGGAATCCACAGGGTGAAACTGGAACCTCTGGAAGGAGATGGTGGCATTGATCAACCTGATGAAGGATGCGAGAGCAAGGAGAGGGGACAGCTGGGGTAGGGGTAAAGTGCTCTAGGCACAGGGAACAGCAGATGCAAAGGCCCTGAGGCCGGATCACACCTGGAACCGGTGGAGGCGTGTCTGACTGGAGGAGAAAGATGAGATGGGGGTAAGTGGTGGGGACTTTGTGGGACCTGGGTTTCAGGGAGGAGTTTGGACTTTGCTGAGTGGGGCGGGACCTGGGAGGGTTTGGGGTGCTTCTCCCATCCAGCTCTGTCTCTTCTGCCAGACAGGACACCACCCCAAACACAAAACTCCCCTCCCCCCCAATCAACCATCTCTAGTACCAGAGCCAAATGCTGATTCTTAGTAAGAAAGGCCTTGCGTGATTTTTATGTTAAAATGCAAATTTGGGCAGAAGCTGTTGCACATTGTTGGGGTGTTTTCCCCTGAGAAAAAGCAGGTATTTCCAAGTGCCACCCACACACGAAGCAGAAAGCAGGAGGGTCAGGGAGCCAAGTGGCCTCACACGTCCTCCCTCCCACTGGGTGCCTGGACCAGCCACACCAGAGCTGGGACTCTACTGCCATCTTTGTGTGCAGGGAACCTGGGTGGATTTATTTATTTATGTATCTATTTCCTGAATGTTCACAATTCTCTGCAGTGGGTCTGTGATACTCTGGTAGTCTAAGTGGGGGAGATGGACAAAAATGTTACCCGTAAGTAAAACAGATTTCCCAGATGCAAGCAGAGCAGGAGGGCATTCTGCACTTTCAGGGCGGGGGAGGGGGGAAGGGCAGGCGTGGACTGAGGGGGCGGTCTCCAGGCGCAAAGTTATTCCGGTTTCTCCTCGCCTCCGCAGCTGGAGAGCTTTTTATAAACAGGACGAGCCTCTCCCCATCCCCGCCTCCTGGGGGCAATTAGGGGAATGAGGATTCTCCCGGAGGGGGTTGGGGCTCGGACTTGGAATGAGGGCTGGGTATCTCCTTCTCCCGCCCCTCCGCAATTCTGCAGAGGAAGAGAGAGGGATAGAGAGTTAGAAACATCGATGAGAATCATCGATCAGCTGCCTCTTGCACACCCCCTACTGGGGACCCCCCGCAATTCTGATTCCCCTGCCTCAATATTGGGGGGATGGGGGGGACTGTGATGGAGCGCCTCAGGCCCCAGAGTCTCACTCTGGGTCTTGTTTCCCAGGATGGAGGGGGCTCTCTCCGGCCCTGTCTTGTAACTCGGAACCAGGGAGGGGAGAAGCCTCTTCCAGCTCCGCGTCATCATCGCTGGGTGTCTAAGCCTCGCTGGTAGCTTCTTGCTCCCGGCTTTGCAGGTTTACGGGTTAGGCAGTTTCTCTGTCCTATTTCTGCCTTTTCTTAGAATTTTTCTCTGGAAAATGGAGGTCAGGAAGGAGTGGGGTTGTTGGGGCGTCCATCACCCCTTTCCTTTTTCTGGGAAATGGTGGGGAGGGTGACTCTATCGGTCCCTGTTTCTTATTTCATCTCAGCAACAGGGACCATGGTGCATCTATCAGCCCAGCCCACGTTGGGGTCTTTCATCTCTGAAAATGGACGGGGTCTCTCAACTCCTATTTCCGCTTTTTCTTCTTTTGTACTTTCTTGAACCCTGTAAATAGGAGGCAAGGATCAGCTCTCGACCTCTGTTTCTCTTTTCTAAAATTGGACAGGAGGGGGGGTTTGACAAGAGAATACAGCTTCCTGGTCTGGGTAGGCGCCGCCAGAGTGTCCCCACCTGGGGTGAGCGGTGGTGGGGAAGGAGAACGCCCCCAAAACACCCGGACCCCCTCAGGCCTCGGCCTCGTCACCCACCGCTCGGGAGCCGCTAATGAACAGATGGAGGAAGATAATAACCACCGATTGGCTAATCGGCCCATCGCTCCATGCTGAAGCCAGTTAGAGGTTGCTGCGCAGCCCCGCCTCCATGACACTGACAAGAGGCGGAGCCGGAAGGCGATCCCGCCCCCTGTGACGTTCCCGCCCGCTACTGGATGCGCACGCTGGGTCCCGCCCCATTCGTGCGTCAATCTGCGTAAGAGTCCCGCCCCTTCCAGCTCTGAGGGCGTTAATGGGCCACCTCTTCCAGCGCGGCCCCGCCCCACGATGGCGTCACGGCCGCATCTGCATGTGAGGCCCCGCCCCGCTCTTTGCAGGACGTCACCGCAGACTGCAGGGGCTCAAGCTGCTGCCGCGCAGCCCTCCATCCTCGCACGGGAGGCTCCTCACCGCCATTGCCAAAAAAGTCGCCGTTGTTGTGGTCGTCACCGCATCGGTGCAGGGCAAGGTGAGCTGGTGCGCTCCCGCTGAGAGCATCTGAATAAACTTCATTTGGGTGATGGACTGGCAGGGTTAGGGGACGAGGTTGTTGGGCGTTAAATAGACAGAGGATGAGGTAGTCGCCGGCCTGGGGAGGAGTAGGGCCCTGGCTCCCCTCACCTGGCCTACCCTCATCCTTCTCACCCCCTCCTCTGCGGCGGAGGGGGAGGGGGAGGGGAGGCGAGTGCCTTGCGGGAAACTGCGTGCGCGTGCGCGGGGTGTGCACACGCGTGTGCGCGCCCGCCTGTGTGGGCGGGTCTGTATGCACCCTTGCATGCTCCTCAATATGCTCGCGTGACTCCGTGTGGGTCCTGACCCAAATATGTCCTTGCTGCACGCTTGTGGAGAGAAACGCATGGATTGTGCGTGTGCGTGCACGGCTGTGTGCATACATACAAGGGAATGCGTGCCTGTGTGGGTTATGTACACGCACCTGCCTGTGTGAAGGGCGCCGTGTGCACGCATGGGTTAGCACCTTTGTATATGCATGCCGGTGTGCAGACAGGTGTCTGCATCTCTGTTCTGTGTTCCGAGTGTGTTCGCCTCTCAGGTGCACGTTTACCGGTGTATGCCCTGATGTGTGCATGTGAGAGTGTGCACGCTCCACCCTATCACGTGATGCAGCTGCCTCAGCTTGAGCTCCCCCAGCCTGGAATTGGGGCTGCAGATTTGCATCCAGGCGGACTGTCCAGGTGTGCCCGCTTTGGGTTCTGAGGAACATAAATGATAGATGCGGGGCGGGGCCGGCCGCAGTTACCCCCTCCGGGCAATAGGGTGTAGGGTTACAGCCTGACCTGGGGCACAGGTCCACTGGAAGGGGCTGTAGGAGTGTCCCCATCCCGGCTTCTCTGAACTCCTTCCTGAAATACACTCCCCTTCCCCTACCTTTCAAGGTCACATCAGCCCTCTTCCCTGGGTTCCACAGTTAGTTGTACTGGGGCTTCTGGCGGAATGCTGGTTCCTCCCTGTGGCTCTAGAGTTTTCTCCATCCCAGTCCTGGGCCTGGGGATGGCAGAGGACCCCTCACACCAGCCTGTGCCCCACATTCCCAGATGGCGTCAGCCACAGACTCTCGCTATGGACAGAAGGAGTCCTCGGACCAGAATTTTGACTACATGTTCAAGATCCTTATCATTGGTAACAGCAGTGTGGGCAAGACATCATTCCTCTTCCGCTATGCAGACGACTCCTTCACTCCCGCCTTTGTCAGCACTGTGGGCATAGACTTCAAGGTCAAGACTATCTACCGCAATGACAAGAGGATCAAGCTGCAGATCTGGGTGGGTCCAGCTGGGGGGCTCCTAGCTCCAACACTCTCCCTCCCTTCCCGGAAAAACAGCCCCAGCTTTGCCTGTCTCTTTCATTCATTCACAAAACTGGGCATTTACCATGTGCGTATGGGGTACCAAAGGCACAGAAGAGAGTCCCTCCTCTTCCATTGGAGCTTAAATAGTGCTCTCCAGGGCTGAGGGATGAGCAATACTGGGTTCTTCCTATGTATCTTCCTGATATCTGCAGGAGCATCATTGAGTGCCTCAGTTTCCTCATTTGCAAGTCCTTCCATGTGAGTCTGTTTGAGGTTTCACCAGATGTTGGCCCCCAACCTCATTGCCTGGGACAGGTCATTGGCTGCCTCCCACAACCGCTCAGAGATTTGAAGGACCTTCCATGGGCTCCTCCCTCACAAGGGTAAACCCCAAACCCCACCCTGGCATAGGAGCCCCTGCCTGGTCTGTCCCTGTGCTACCTCCACCCAGTCTCCCTCCATTGCTGCCTCCCCCTCATTATTCCTCAAACCCACGGAGCAGTCCCATGCCGGCATCTTTGGCCTGGCTGTGCTCTCTCACTTCCTTCAGGTTTTTAAAACCTGCCCCGGCCCACAAGACTTTCCTCTTCAGTCCTTACCGCCCTCTGACATATGTACATTTTCTTCCATGTGTTTATTTTCTGTTTCCTGCATTGAGCAGTCAGTCCCACAGGGCAGTGGTTTTCATCTGCTTTTACAGCTGTGCCCCCGGTGCCCAGTGTGGTACATGGCACAGGGCAGTGCCCTGTCCACGTGTACTGATGAATGAGGGGACAGTTCTGCCGGTGCTGGACTCTATAGGATGAAGAAGCACACATTCTTGGTGCAGGTGGCTGGCTGGCTCTCCCTGGCCCCCGGTGCCTCTGGGCAAGCTCTGGGTCTCGCGAGAGCTAGACTGGACTGTCTCAGAGCTCATTTCCACCGAAGAACTTGCGTGTGGGTCTTCTCTGACCCTGCCTCTTCTTCCTCAGGACACAGCAGGGCAAGAGCGGTACCGAACCATCACCACAGCCTACTATCGGGGTGCCATGGGCTTCATCCTCATGTATGACATCACCAACGAGGAGTCCTTCAATGCTGTGCAGGACTGGTGAGCACCCCCTTACCCCTTCTCTCAGACTGTCTTCTGAGCTGGGTATGTTGCAAAGCCTAGTGGGTAGGCGGATGAGGGATCCCCAGTCCCCCAGCAGATATGTAAATAACAATATTGGGGGCCCAGGCCTCCTGTCAGTCTATAATCATTAAAACAGCAGGTCTGTCCCTGTGATACCTCCACCCTGTTCTCTCTCCCTCCACTTCTGCCTCTGCCTCATTATTCCTCAAACTGTCTTCTTAGGAATAGCAAGGCTCAAAATAACAGAGGGGGAGAGAGAGATTTCAGGTGGAAAAATGAAACTAAACATAGAGGAAAAAAATCTGAGGGGTGAGGGAAGAACAGAAAATATAAGGACAGTTGACACAGGTTAAAGGACTTACACATTTACATTTCTGCCCCGAAGTGAAGATAAATTTTAAGAAAATTTCTGGTTTTACTGAGGAGAGAGACGTTGTCTCTGGGGGCAGGGATCTGGGAAGGTGAGACTTTGGAGATCAGGGAGCTGCTGAAACAGACACCCACAGGCAGCAGAGTGTTTCTGGCAGGACAGAGGCTGGAGGAGAAACTGAACCTGCCAGGTTCAAGGGCAATGGGGAGCTGAGGGGCTGGGGAGGGGTGAAGGAGTGGGGCTCAGATCCTCCAAGCCCCAACCTGCCCATTGCCTTCTGGTCCAGGTCAACCCAGATCAAGACCTACTCTTGGGACAATGCCCAGGTGCTGCTGGTGGGGAACAAGTGTGACATGGAGGATGAGCGGGTGGTGTCATCCGAACGCGGCCGGCAGCTGGCTGACCACCTTGGTGAGTGCCCGGAGGGGCTGGACACCTACAGGCTGAGTCTTGGGTAGATTTATGTTCCCTATGCAGGGGGTTACTGATTCATTCTACACTTCCTTGCTGCCCAGCCTCATTGCGGGTGTTGCTGGGCCTCCAGCTTTGTGGAATATAAGGACTAGGGCTGGGCAAGTCCAGTGGGGGTTGCCTCAAAGGCTTGTGGAGGAAGGACATTGCATCTGGTTCTTTAAGAAAGGGCGGGCCTTCGGGCAGAGGAAACAGCTTGGGCAGAGGACAGAGTGGGAGACGCCATGCATTTTGGCAAACACTTTTACACAGTTGCAACATGAGGCTAGTCGGGGTGAACTGTGGCCACTGATGCAGGGTCTGACCACAAGCTGAAGAGCTGGGTTCTTCCTAGGGCAATAGGGAGTGAACAGGAACAGGCATGGCTGGATCTGAATGTCAGATGACACCAGGGGCAGTGGATGGGACTGGGCCAGGTGGTGGGTCTTACCAGGGCCAGGGAGACAATGAGAAGGGTTGTTTTTTGTTTGTTTGTTTGTTTTTATAGAGATAGAGAAACAGCACTTTGCTGCCATTTATTCATTGGTTCTTTCTTATATGTGCCCTGACTGGGGATCAAGCCTACAAGTTTGGCATATCAGGGCGACCAATTGAGCTAACCAGCCAGGGCCAAGAAAGGGACAGTTTTAGGGTGAAGAACGGAGTGCAGACACCCAGTTAAACGTTACTTCCCCATGTTCCTTGCCAGTGTCTTTGTGGTGCAGCAGGCACTAGGAACCTCGTTATTTCTGACCTCAGGGACGTGTCTTTGGGGGTGGGGACCCACGGTCTTCACCCCTTTTTCCCCCGACCACAGGGTTTGAGTTCTTTGAGGCAAGTGCCAAGGACAACATTAATGTCAAGCAGACCTTTGAGCGCCTGGTGGACGTCATCTGTGAGAAGATGTCCGAGTCACTGGACACAGCGGACCCTGCCGTCACAGGCGCCAAGCAGGGCCCACAGCTCACGGACCAGCAGGCGCCCCCACACCAGGACTGCGCCTGCTGAGAGCCGGCCCGCCCACCCCCGCCCTGCTCTCCCCAACCACCACCAGGCCCCTCCTGACCACGGGCACAAGACCCAGCCCCGACTTAGCCCTAGCCCGTCACCCTTATTTATTATTGTAGCTATTTATTTATTTATTGGCGAGATCCCCCGGGGGCTTGGCACCACCACCCCCTGCACCCCACCCTGTACATACAGCCCTGTCTCTGCTCTGCCGTGGCGTGTTGTTCCCCCGCGAACTCACCACTCCTCTCCTCCAGACCCCCCCTTTTTAAAAAGTCACCCCATCTATAGTTCTCAGTTCTGAAGGGGGTCCAGTGACACCGGAGGGCAGGGTAGCCAGGTGATGTAAGGTAGCCATGTCTGTCAGCCCCTGAGCCACAGTGGGATCTCGGCATGGACCACAGGATGGATGGGTCAGAGCCTGACAATGGCCCGCCCGGCTCCTGGCCCCAAGTTTTACTTTTTATTTTTAAGCGGGGGCTGCAGTGAACCTGGCAATACCCCCACAGGCCTGACGTCATGAGTGTCAAATGTGCTCCCAGTTCTCCCAGGAGATGTCATGACAACACTACACACACCCAATAAAACGGATGGACGATGCTGTGTCTACGAGTGCTGCCTGCCAGCGCTGGCTGTGGTCATCTGTGAGACTTTAAATTACAGAGAGAAGGTGATGAAGTTCCCACAGCCCACAACCAGTACGTGACCCTGGTGCTGCCCAGCTCCGGATCCTGGGGGCTGGCTCCAGGCTAGGCACTGCTGAGTGGACAGACAATGTCCCTAGGGCTCAGAGCCCAGTAGTTTTTTTTTTCTCTTTTAAATATTTTATTTTCTTACAGAGAGGAAGGGAGAGGGATAGTTAGAAACATCAATGAGAGAGAAACATCGATCAGTTGCCTCCTGCACACACCCTCCTGGGGTCGTGCCTGCAACCAAGAGACATGCCCTTGACCGGAATCGAACCTGGCTGGAGTCCGCAGGCCGACACTATCTACTGAGCCAAACCAGTTAGTTTTGAGGGCTTGGGGCGGGCTGGGGCCCAGTGCTAATGGTGGGACATCCTGGTCACAGAGGCTCCCGGTGAGAAGACCTGGGGGATGACTCCATCTTCATGGTTAGGTTCCAGGTGGGAAGACTAAGGCCTGGTCGTGGGCTTGGAAGGGGCAGCCCAGCCAGGTGCATAGGAGTGGAGGTGGGGGTAGGATTCAGCCCAGGACCCTGGCCTGCTTTGGGCCCATCCCTCTTCCCACTCGGGTGGAATTGGTTTTGCCTCATCTGGCATCTAGTCGAGGGGGTGGGGCAACTCAGTCCGCACCGGGCCACTCCTGCTGGGGGTGTCATGGAGCCTGGGATCTGTCCACACACCACATCCATCCCTCCTTCAGGCTCCTCACCAAGCTCTCCACTTGTCTGGGGGTTGGAGTCCGCCTCACTGAAAAGATGAGGCAGGGACCTGGCTAAGGTCCCGTTAGACAGCTGAGGGGCTCGGTCTTCACTCTGCTGGTGATCAGCTTCCGCCTGCCAACCCGGAGGTGCGGACTGTCAGGGCACCGGAGGCCCTCGCCCTGGAGGGGAGCTGGACTGCCACGTGGGGCTCACATGTGTGGCCCCTGAGCAGTTTCCTGGGCGCCCGGCCTGGCCCCTGCGTTCACCCGGTACTTCAGGTAGGAAAGGTACGTGTCCCAGCCCAGGGTCAGGCCGTTGATGTAGGTGACTCGGAACTGGGGGGGCACAAAGAGGAAGTTCACCAGCTGCGCAGGAGGCCACACGCACCAGTCAGCCTGCGGGGAGGCACAGAGTGGGGTTAAGGGTGGGGCCAGGGAGCTGCGGGGGGAGGACAATGAACGGGGCGGGCGGGGCCCGGGATAACATGCCCACCTTGTAGAATTCCCAGAACTTGTCCCGAAGCTCCTGGCAGCTCTCTTCCAGGGACTGGCCCTCCAGGCTGCCAATACCTGGGGAAGAGGTGCGGTGTCAAAGGTCAGGGAGTCCAGCCGATGGAGCCCCAGGGGAGGGACCCCTGAGAGACAACTGCCCCAGGCAGAGGGACCTGACAGTTAAGGCCCGCTCAGCAGTGTTGTAGGTGGGAGAAACCCAGTGCGGGAGGCAGGTGCACCCGAGGGACAGAGAGACACGCCCTCCTGATGCTCGGGCTTTTATTACCGGTCCTTCCCAGACAGGAAACAGCCTGCGGGGTGGGGAACAGGGGAGGACTTTCTTCCTAGAGGCAAAGGCTGGGGTGACTGACCCATCAAACCCCAGGCTCAGCTCTTCCTCCTCCAGGCTATTGCTCTACCTGCTGACTCCTTCAAGTTTCAGAGTTCCTCCCTCTGGGAACCCCTTCCAACCCTTCCCCCCAGGGCAGCCCCATCAGACACTGTCCTCATCCCTCCTACCCTCAGTACCACTGTCGGTGCTCCTGCCCGTTCACACCTGCCCCCACCAGGTCTGTCCTGGGACCCCGCCTCCAGTCCGGGACCACCCACCAAGGGAGGTGCACCCTCCCTAACACAGGCTGCTCTGCCCCTCCTGGCCCATGAGGGTTTGCAAAGCTCAAGCTTCCGGGGCTCCTTACCCAAGAAGTACCAGACACCCAGCAGGGGAGAGGCCACCAGCTGGTCGACGAGGACCTTCCTGAGGACGTTCGGAAGCCCACGGAGGCCGGACGCAGGGAGCAGGCGGTCCAGCCAGAGGTACCAGTAGTGTAGGAAGGGGCCCATGCTGCAGCCCACAGCAAACATGCTCACTGAGGGCAGTCCAAGGGGGGGGGGGGCAGGTCAATACCTGAAACCTCCCCCTCCACTCTCTCCCTGGGTAAGCCCAGTGCCCTTCCCGAGACCACCCGGATCCTCTCCCACTGCCAGGCACCCTTCCAGGGGCTGCTTTTACACCTCACCTCATCCCTTCACCCCCCTGCGAGAGGACTCCACCAGCGCCCCTATTTCCAGAACAGGAAACCGAAGCACAGCAGAAAGGGAAATCTGAGGCCAGGGCACACTCCCAGGCTGCCGGGGGTCCCGCCACCATGTGTCCTTGACTACCCCGGGCGCAGCTTCCCAGGCTGAGTGCTCAACCCCTCAATGCAGGTGGGAGAGATGCAGATGTAGGAGGTGGGAGGGGACCAGACTCTTCCAAGCTGGAGGAAATGGAGACTGGGGAAGGGATGGGGCAGAGGCCCGGGTGGGAGGGGAGACCCGGACAGGGGCTGTCAGGGGCTGTCAGGTTATAGGGTGCTCGCGGAGATCCAGGGTCCTGCCGGGGACTCGGCCCACGGATTAGGGGTCATGGCCCGCGGGTACGGTCCCGGGGTTTCCAAATCTGAGGTCGGGTCAAAGGTCCCCTGGGGTCAAGGACTAGCGGCATCGGCCTTCTCACCTGAGCGCCGCGGGTCGAACTTCTGGCCGGGCCGGGCGCGGATCTCCCAGGACTGGCGCGCGCCGTCCCCCGCCGCCATGAGAACGCCGCAGCCCAGCGTGTTGGTAAAGAGCAGCGCGCGGCCTTGGAACATGGGCTGCCCCACGGCCCACAGGCCACGCAGCCAGCGCCAGCCACCCGACGCCATCGCGCGCGGGGGATCCAGGAACCGGCGCTCCGGGCCAGCCTGCCCGGCGCGACCAATCGTGCCGCCGGGATGTGCTGACTGCTCGGTGCTCCGCTTTGCCCGCCCTGAGAGATGTCATCCAATAAAAGGCCGACTTCCTACCCCTCGGCCAATCCCTGAACGAAGACACGCATGGCCGTGTAGACCAATCACAAGCGTCGCACCCCATCACGCCTGCCAATTGCTGAGGTATCACTCGCGTTTCCCCGCCCCTTTCTCCACTGGCTTAAGGGTAATTATCTTACCATCTCAGACCGCACTGACCAATCTCAGGCCACCATTACGCCTGTCGTCCCACCTCTCGCACTGAGATGGCCAATCACGCTCTATGGTTTTAGCCTTTCCTATTTCCAGATTCTCGCGAGATTCCTGAGTAGGCGGGCAGACCAGTGGCCATGTCAGCTACCGGGGCGGAAGTCTAATCCCACAAAGACTCACGGTATTGGAGGTGGGGCTACAGTTCCACGGGTCCAGAACTTGACCTTGGTCTTGACTTTTAGCTGGGCTTCTGACCTTAGTGCCACAATAATAATGAAATTGTTAGGCACTGTTCCAAGCACATTACGTGCAGTAATTTGTTTGGCAGCAACTCTGCTGCTGCACAAATAATCATATACCCATGGTATTTCCTGTGTTACTGTAAGGGAAAATGTGAGTTTCCACGGAAACCTATGCATTCACCTACAGAAATAGGATGTCACAAACTGCAGCCTGCGGGCCAGATCCTGTCACTGCCTCTTTTTGTGAAGCCCACGAACTAAGAATGTTTCTTACATTTTGGCATTGGTCAGAGGGAAATCAAAATAATATGGGGCATATGAAAATTACATGAAATTCAAACTTCTGTGCCCATTCGTGTCTGTGTTGTTTGATCTCATTACAACGAGGAGTTGTAACAAAGACTTTGGCCTATAAAAACTATAAACTATTTATTATATGGCACTTTACAAAAAAAACAAAAATTGCCTTTCAGCATATTCTGGTTCTGATTCTATGGAAACTTTTTTATTATTATTATTAAATTATTATCTGTGTACATATGCCATTGCCCGCCCCCCATTCATGCCTTCCCTCCCCAGAGTTTTGTGTCCATTGGTGGTACTTATATGCATGTGTACAAGTCCTTTGGTTGATATCTTATTTCCCCCAGATCTCCCTCCCCTCCCTGCTGTAATTTGACAGTCTGCTTGTTGCTTTACTGTCTCTATATCTATCTTTTTTTAAAAACATATTTTATTGATATTTTACAGAGAAGAAGGGAGAGAGATAGAGAGCTAGAAACGTCGATGAGAGAGAAACATCGACCAGCTGCCTCTTGCACACCCCCTACGGGAGATGTGCCCGCAACCAATGTACATGCCCTTGACCAGAATCGAACCTGGGACCTTTCAGTCCGCAGACCGACGCTCTACCACTGAGCCAAACCGGTTTCGGCTATATCTATCTTTTGGTTCTTCAGTTTATAATGTTCTTTATCATCCATAAATAAGTGAGGTCATGTGATGTTTCTCTTTCACTGACTGGCTTATTTCACTCAGCATGATGTCTCCAGTTCCATCCAGGTTGCCGCAAATGATGAGAATTTCTTCTTTTTTATGGCAACATAATATTCCATTATGTAGAGGTACCATAGTTTTTGGATCCAATCATCTGCTGACGGGCACATAGGCTGTTTCCAAATCCTAGCTATTGTAGATTGTGCTGCTATGAACATAGGGGTGCATATATCCTTTCTGATTGGTGTTTCTAGTTTCTTGGGATATATTCCCAGGAGTGGGATTACTTGGTCAAATGGGAGTTCCATTTTCAGTTTTTTGAAGAAGCTCCATACTGTTCTCCACAGTGGTTGCACTATGGAAACTTTTGTTAACATAAAAACATTCAAACCTGTAAAGAATTTTTATGAGTTTATTTGAGCCAAACTGTTGACAATGGCCAGGAAGCAGAGCCTCAATGGATTGAGATAATGCTCCAGAGGATGGCAGTTTTTTCATCTATTTTATACATTGCAATCAAATGGGTTACATGAAATCCACTGGTGATAGATTAGAGAGGTGGGAAAAAAGCAAAGGGTGGGGGTACCTCTGGGACTGGATGAAAAGTAAAACGATAGACACATTGATGTATGGTAGCAATCATCTCAGGTAGAAACTGCTGTTTGGGTTCTGCATTTGTTTGCTAAAATGATAGAAAGTTATTTTGGCCGAAACCGGTTTGGCTCAGTGGATAGAGCGTCTGTCTGCAGACTGAAATGTCCCAGGTTCGATTCCAGTCAAGGGCATGTACATTGGTTGTGGGCACATCCTCAATAGGGGGTGTGCAAGAGGCAGCTGGTCGATGTTTCTCTCTCATTGTTGTTTCTAGTTCTCTATCCCTCTCCCTTCCTCTCTGTAAAAAAATCAATAAAATATATTTAAAAAAATAAAATAAAGTTATTTTGATTTTCTGAACTTATATATGCTATCCCAATACTCCATTGATGTGGTTTGAATATCCCATTGATTGTGATCTCACTGGTTCCTGAAGCACATTCTTCTGAGAACCAGGACAGCTCAATTATTCCAAATTAGAGGCCTGGTGCAAGAAATTCATGCACAGGGGCATGGAGGAGGGTGTCCCTCAGCCCAGCCTGCACCCTCTCCAATCTGGGACCCCTCGAGGGATGTCTGACTGTTCGTTTAGACCCAATCCTGGTGGGATCGGGCCTAAACGAGCAATCGGACATCCCTCTCACAATCTAGGACTGCTGGCTCCCAACTGCTCATGTGCCTGCCTTCCTGATTGCCCCTAACTGCTTCTGCCTGCCAGCCTGATCACCCCTAACCACTCCCATGCCAGCCTGATTGATGTCTAACTGCTCCCCTGCCAGCCTGTTTGTCCCCAACTTCCCTCCTTTGCCAGCCTGATCACCCCTAACTGCCCTCCCCTGCAGGGTTGATCTCCTCCAACTGCCCTTCCTTGCAGGCCTGGTGCCTCCCAACTGCCCTCCCCTGCTGGCCATCTTGTGGTGGCTATCTTGTGTCCACATAGGCGCAGGATCTTTGACCACATGGAGACAGCCATATTGTGTGTTGGAGTGATGGTCAATCTGCATATTACTCTTTTATTAGATAAGATAGAGGCCTGGTACATGGGTGGGGACCAGCTGGTTTGCCCTGAAGGGTGTCCCGGATCAGGGTGGGGGTTCCTTTGGGGTGTGGGTGGCCTGAGCAAGGGGCCTCTGGTGGTTTGCAGGCCAGCCATGCCCCCTGGTGACCCAAGCAGAGGCCCTGGTATCTGGAATGTATTTATCTTCTATAATTGAAACTCTGTAGCCTGGAGTGGAGGCCTGGGCCAGCCAGGGTGTGTGGAAAGCTTTACTTCCTCCATTGCCAGGGGCAACCCTAGCCTCCCACTCTTTCCAGCTCCGTGGCTGCCGCCATTTCTGTTTGGATTTGTTTACTTTTTATAACAAACTTTGTAGCCTTGAGTGGAGGTTTAGGCCAGCAAGGGCAGGCGGAAAGCTTGGCTTCCTCCATTGCCTGGGAAACCCAAATCTCTCTCCTGCTCTTGTGGCTGTAGCCATCTTGGTTGGGTTTATTTGCATACCTGCTCTGATTGGCTGGTGGGTGTAGCAGAGTGATGCTTAATTTGCATATTACTCTTTTATTAGATAGGATTGTCTCAGTAGCTACAGATAACTGAGTTTCAGTTGACTCAGTGGTCCTGGAATCAGAAGAGCACAATTATCCTAAATTGCCCTGGTGGTCCCAGATAATGTGTTACTGTTGATTCAGTGATTCATAGATACTTTAGATAACTAACTTGCTCAATCTCGCCTCTGTAAAATGCTTTTCAAGAAACCGGTTCCTCATTCCATACCCAAAGATGTAATCAATGCCTTTGTGATAGTCTGCCAATATAAGCCAGATGTGGCAAGCTGTCTGGAGTGCTTTTGCTCCCTCGTATGCTGCCAGCTTTTAATAAATGACTCCATAATTCGAGTTTTTGAGGTGTCCTTTGTAAGATGGGGGTTATACTATGGCAACATACTTAGGTGGGTGCGGATAGTTAACAGTCAGCAATTAACATGATAACAAAATAATGAAGAAATTTGTGGTATCTGTCCTGCGCCCAGGCACATTAGACTGTGCCCCAAGGGCTCCAGAAAAAGGGAAGTTACAAGTTACCCAGACATTTGCAGGACATGTTATCATAGATGCAAAAAGACAGGCTCAGTTAAGGTAAAGCATGGCCTTGCCAGTGAAGATACCAGCCTGGGAGGTGATTACCCACCATAACCGCATTTAGTTAAAGTTTAATTTCAGACCCTCCTTTGTGGTTACTTACTTTAGGTCTTTGAGTTTGCAAGCCTGCCATGCAGGCCTCCCCTGAGCTGCTTGTCAGGTCAGCATGTGACCCCTTTTGTCCACACTTATTTTTTTTTTAAATCAATCTTTATTGTTCATATTATTACAAAGGTTGTCCACACTTTTTTTATAGACTGTAGTTATAACTGATAACAGCAAAAAATAATCTTTGCCTATGGACATGCAAATGAATTCTGCCAGGTGGAAAGACATTGTCCCCCAATTATTTTTGCCTTACTTTGCATATTCATTTTAATATCCTGATATGTTTGTTCTTTAGATCTCCTTTAAAATGGTGTTAACACCTGACCATTTGTCCTCATTTATAATAAGTTAACAATTTTTTTTAAGTTAACAATTTTTAACACATGCCCATTTTTACATCTGTGTGAGAATCATGACTTTACCTGTTTTGGCAAAATTATCCTCCAGCAATTACTGCTGTCAAGTACCTCGGCCTGGTATTACAGACTTTAGGTTTTACTGATCTTGGTGGAAATCTTCCAGCATGCTTTAAAATGTCCAATTTTGATTCATAGGATAGTCAGGTAAACTTCATCAACAACCACATCCAAGAAAACAAGTTTCACTTTGGGGAGCTGATGTCTATAAAATCTTCTGTTAATGTAAAAAAAAAACCACATTGAAACTTGTAAAGAATTTTTGTGAGTTTATTTGAGCCAAACTGTTGACACATGCAGGGAAGCAGAACCTCAATGAATTGAGATAATGTTCCGGAGAATGGCGGTTACATTTGTATTTATATATTGCAATCAAAGGAGGGACTTAGGTGGATTACCTGGAATTCATTGGTGATAGATTAAGGAGGTGGGATAAAGCAAAGCGAGAGAGGGGGGGGGGGAACACCTGGGATGGATAAAAAGTAAAATGAAAGAGAAGAAGAAAAAAGTAAAGATAAAAATTATGAACAATAAATACATATCTATCAACAAGTGAACCTAAAACTTAAAAATATGAGGAACAGAATAAACTGGTGAATATAATAGAATCAGGGGCATAGAAAGGGAGTGGACCGATAATTCTCAGGGGGAAAGGGGTGTGGGGGCGTATAGGAAGAGACTGGACAAAAATCATACACCTACGGATGAGGACAGTGGGCGGGGGGGAGGGAGGTAAGGGCAGAGGGTGGGGTGGGAACCGGGTGGAGGGGAAAAAGGAGAAGCAATTGTAATAATCTGAACAATAAAGATTTATTACATTCTAAAAAAGTAAAATGATGGACACATACTTAGATAGGTGCAGGGATAATTAACATGATAATGACGGAATCTGTGGTATCTGTTCTGTCCAGACACATTAGGTTGTGCCCCAGAGGCTCCAGAAGAAGGGAAGTTGCGAGTTACCCAGACATTTCAAGGGTGTGTTATCATAGATGCAAAAAGACAGATAGGCTCAGTTAAGACCTGCCTAGGACAGTAACTGCCCACCATAACTGCTTTTAGTGAAAGTTTAATTTCAGACCATCTTTTGTGGTTCCTTTAGGTCTCTGAGTTTGCAAGCCCGCCATGCAGGCCTCCCCTGAACTTGTCAGGTCAGCACGTGGCCCCTTTGGTCCACACTTCACAGGAAAACTGATGCATAACTGCCTTGCAGGTTCAGTCTTACAGGTCGATCCTGGCCCACTGTGACTCTTGTAATATTTGAGGGATGTAAGAAATAAACCTCTGTGATCCATCTTCAGCACAGTCAACGTGTAATGGAAACGGTTACTGAATTTCCCCAGGGCAAACAGAATGTAGGGAGGAGGGGAGAGGGTATAAGAACAAGGAACTGTGTACACTAGCCAGTGTCATGGCGGAAATCCCCAAGGTGCTGCCTCAACTGGACCGGGGTAAGTGGAGACAGCTAGAAAAGGCCTCTCAGCCCATTTTAAAAAATAACCCAGTAAGACCTAGGCGATGTGTGAGGAAACTGTAAACCCCATAGCACTCAACCAATGAGGAGCTGGAGGAGGGACTCTCGCACCTGGGGAATAAGTAGGCTGTGATCCCTACTCCTTGTGTACCTGTACAGCCGAGGGACACTGCTCTGGAGAACGTGTTAAAGACCTCATTTCGCCATGCTTCTGTCTCCTAGTTCATTATTTTAAGTTGGACAGCTGAACATTTCTCACAGGGGCTATCAAGCAGAAATAAGCCTTGTCTGGCCGGTGTGGCTCAGTGGTTGAGCATCAACCTGTGTACCAGGAGGTCACGGTTCTAGGTTCTATTTCTGGTCAAGGCACAGGCCTGGGTTGCAGGCTCCGTCTCCAGGAGGGGGCATGCGGGAGGCAGCTGATGATGATTCTTTCTCATCAATGTTTTTGTCTCTTTCTCCCTCTCCCTTTCTCTCTCTGAAATCCATTTAAAAAAGAGAAGAAAGTGGCCCTGGCTTAGAGTATTGATTAGAGAATTATCCCAAAACACACAGGCTATGGGTCTGTCCCCAGTGAGGGCACATAAAGAATCAACCAGTGATCACATAAGTAAGTGGAACAAATCAATGTTATTTCTCTCTCTCTCTCTAACCAATTAAAAAAAAAAAGAATATTCACCCTAACCGGTTTGGCTCAGTGGATAGAACGTTGGCTTGCAGACTGAAGAGTCCCAGGTTTGATTCCAGTCAAGGGCATGTACCTTGGTTTTAGGCACATCCCCAGTAGGGGTTGTGCAGGAGGCAGCTGATCAATGTTTCTCTCTCATCAATGTTTCTAATTCTCTATACCTCTCCTTTCCTCTTTGTAAAATACAGAAATAAATAAATAAATAAATAAATAAATAAATAAATAAAATATATATTTTTAAAAGAACTTACCAAGAGGCATAGATACTGCAAGGTGAAACCTGGTCCACTTTCTCATCTTTAGTTAGCCAATGATAGAGGCTTTTCAAAGTCCAACCTGATATTCCTTACAGAAACTTCCAGCAAAGCAAACTGAATGCCTGCTGCTTCCTGGTAAATCATCAGGACATATCTAGTTAGATCTGCCAACGAAGTTCTTTCTTTGATATTCTTTTATTAATATATATATTTTTTATTGATTTCAGAGAGAAAGGGAGAGGGAGAGAGATAGAAACATCAATGATGAGAGGGAATCATTGATTGCCTGCCTCCTGCAAGCCCCCTACTGGGGATTGAGCTCACAACTGGAGCATAGGCCTGACCCGGAATGGGACTCGGATCTCCTGGTTCATAGGTTGACACTCAACCACTGAGTGACACCGGCTGGATAGTATTCTTTTTAACAAATATTATTCGACCACAAAAAAATAGAAAGCCATCTTGCAATTTGTGACAATACGGGGGAACCTGGAGGATACTGTGCTAAGTGAAATAAGTCAGAGGACAAATAGTGTATGACTTTATTTCTATGTGGAATTTAAAAAAGTAAAACTCATAGGAACAAAAGAACAGCAGTTGTCACAGCCGGGGGTGGGGGAAATGGAAGGATATTGAAGGGTTTATTAAACTCGTTTCGATGTAGCACCATTCTCAGCGGTAGATTCCTGATCGTGGGGTAAAATGTTGAGTCTGGACTCCATGGGATGTGTACGTTATCTGGATGGTGAGCTGTAGCCGCTGAGTCAGGGGTCAGGGGTGGAGCTCATGCTTCCATCGGCTTCCTCCAAGGCAGCGGCTGTCACTTGAAGCAGACGTCCCTGTGGGAGCTGGGCTGGGCTGGGCAGAGCTCTGGCTTCTCACCCTGGAGGAGAGAGTCCGTGAGTTGGGGGCCCGAAAGAGGCCCTCCCCCCACCCGATGCCTCCCTCCGGCTTACCTGGTACAGCTGGCACACGAGGGAGAGGAGCTGGTTTATGTCTTCCAAAGGTTTCTGCACAAAGCAAGACAGGAGGTCACGAGGGCTACCTGCCTGACCACCCCATGCCAGGCCCGGAAGGGGTTGCAAATGGCCCCGCGTCTGGCCCCTGCCTCCCATCTCCCAGGCTGGTGGGTACATCCATCACCCTGGTCCCTGCCCAGGGCCGACCCGAGGGCCACAAGTTTCTTACCCCATTGACGAGGACCCAAGGCACATACTCATGGGGCGGCTGCAGAGCGCCTGTAAGTTGGGCGTTCACGTGCAAGAGCTGGGTGCCGCGGTCCCCCATGGCACACTCCATGATGGCATCGGGGGACTCCTTCGGGGCATAGATCTGCAGGCACTGAGGGCAGAGGAGGGTCAGTGAGCCTGAGCTGTCTCCTTATTATCCCCCCAACAGTCCCCCTCGGGGCCCCCCCGAGCCACGTTTCTGTTTCCTCCCTGGCCATAAGGGACAGTCGGGTCCAGAGCAATGTAACAACGCATGTAAACAGCAGGCGCTTCATACATGCCTGAGTGAGGCCCCTGAGGCAGAAGCTCAGGCTGCTCCTGAGTCTGCTAGGACCAGACCTTCAGCCCTGGACGCCCACATTTTCCTCAGAGCTTGTATCTGTGCTGTTCCCTCTGCCGGGAGCACCCCCCTCCAGCTTCCTCAGCATCCCCTCAAGGCTCCCTCCCCCTCTGTGCTCTCCTAGCCCCAGTACGTTCCACAGGGCTGGGGTGCCTCGGGGTGAGTCCTCCCGGTGGCCTGAATAGTTGATGAGTGAATACTTGACCGGGACAGGAGAGTCATTCCTTTGGGAGCTCCTTTTCGTAACCTTCCGGGGAGGTGGGCGGGCCTTCTGGTCAGCCCCATACCCCGGCGGAGGGTCATCGTCTGTGTCCCCACACCCTCCTGCTCCCGGAAGCCCAGCTCAGAGGCCCCTCCTAGCAAAAGCACGCCCTCCGCTCCCCGGGCCCCAGGAGATCCTCCTGCCCCGGGTTCACAGACTGAGGCTTAGAAAGGAGAGCATTCCCCTGGGGCCGTCCAGACAGTGGCTGTGGGGACAGGACTTGCGCCTGGTTCCCTGAGTGTAGGGAAGGCCAGGGCCCCCCAACCCAGGCCACGTAAGGGTCTCCCTCACCGGCTTCAGATTGCCCTCCATGTCATCCAGTTCCTCTAAGCAGACGATGGTTAGGAAGGCTGCGCTCCACTCTAGCTGGTCCAAGAGGCAGGCCTAGGGGCGGGCGGGCAGAGGCCTGAGAAGGGCCCAGAGCACGCCAGGACCCCTCTGGTAAGAACCACGGGCCCCGTTAGCAAAGCAATGAACGGAGACACATGGGCAGGGGAGAGAGCTGCTCCAATCCCGCCTGAGCCCGGATTTTACCTTCATTACCCCCCCAAGCCTCCCGGGCCTCCGGCCCCCCGCCCCCGTGGGGCCCTGGGGGCTGCTCACCTCCACCTTGTTAAGCTTGCACTCCTCCTCTCCGTGCTGGCACGAAAACTCCCACTTGCCGCTGACATTATGTTCCTGCAAGGCAGCGAGGTGAGTGCGGCCGGCTCCCCCGGGGAGTCTCCCAGTCCCGGCCCCGCCTCAGGGTCCCCGGCGCCGGTGTACCTGGGCGTTTCCGTACGGCACCAGCGTGACATTGAGGATCTCGTTGACCATCAGCCACGTGGGGAACAGCTCCCGGACCAGGAAGGCCCTGCAGCCCCCGCACAGGGCCTCGTAGTAGAGGCTCACGTTGACGCGAGGCGAGGAGGGCTTCCCCAGGGGCGCCAGTGGGCACGGGAGACCGGCCTGGGCAGGGGGAAGGGGTGGGAAGTACGTTTAGCTCTGCTCCGTTCCCTTGCAGAAAGGGAGAGCCAAGCAGTAAGCGCCCCGTCCCGAGCGCACTCTTGACTCTGAGGCTTTCCTGAGCCCTTAAATCTGCTTGGCTGCAAACCAGACGGGGCAGACCTGTATACCGCAGGCGATTCATTCATGCACAGCTCCTGCTTTTCTCCAGGTGAGGTGAAACCTCGGGCCCAGGGGAACCGTTTACGGTAAGGACTCGAGGCAAGAACATTTCTGGCCCCTGACCTCAATCCTGCCTTCCCAGAGGTGCATACCGCAGGAGACTAATGGATGCTCATCTATTGCCACTTCATTTTCAGAGCCTGGCCCTTACACCTGCTCTGACTCCTCTTCCTCTCCAGGGACCCACGGAACCCCTCCCACGGGGCCGCGAAACCCTTCCCACGTCCACGGCGGAGGTGGCGCCTAATAAGTGCTGACTTCCGGCTCCAGCCGAGTGGGGGCGCAGGCACCCAGGGTTGGAGCCGGCCGCCCCGCCTCCGAGGCGCGTGCTGGCCCCAGAGACCCGGGAGCTCTCCCTTGGCCGAGGCGCATCCGATAGGGATGCGGGCGCCATGGGCAGCTGGCCTGGGCTCCCCCTGACCCCCCACCCCACCCCCCAGGTGTGCACAGGTGCTCGGGGACGCAGGGGGGACAGCGAGCGTCTCCGCTGGAGACGGGAAAGCGAAAGTGCTCCGAGAGCGCGGCCAGAGCCCGGGGTTAACCGGGGGATTTCGGCCCCGGCGGGGCGGTCCCCCCAGATCGCAGGGAGCCGCCGGGCCGGGTCCGGGGAGGAGGCGAGCCGCCCGCCGCCGCCCAGCGGCCCCTACCTGGCAGGGGGCCGCCCCCCGGAGGAGCGAGTCCAGCGGGGCGCGCGCCTCGGCGGGGACCCGGAGCAGCAGCGCCAGCAGGAGCGGCAGGAGCGGCGACCCGGCCATCGCGGCGTGGGCTGGGGCGGCGACAGGAGCAGCCGGGGGAGGGCGCCGCCTTTAACCAGGTCCTGGCCCTGCCCCCGGGCCGGACCCGCCTCCAGGGCCCACGCCCCTCGGGGCCGGGCTGGTGTCTCTGGTGTCTGCCATTCCCTCTGGGCCTCCCCCTCTCCAGCCTCCCCCCCCTCCCCCACCGCCAGGTGCTGGGACAGCAACCACTTGGCCATCCGGCCGCCGCTCAGGGCCGCTCAGCGGTTCACCTCACCCTCACTCCAGCCCAGAGACTGGGATCTGGGATCAAGCTGGGATCAAGTTCCTGGAGCGCCCGTGGGGTGGGGACAGACACAGAGAGGGAGACGGAAGGGTCTTCTGGCCCCACAGAGCCCTTGGGGCAGCTAGGGTGGTCTAGCCCTCTGCCCTGGCCCAGCATCCATGCACCGCAAGGGGCTGGGGAGGGCGGGTGTGACTCCCTACCTGGGAGCGGGCACTGGTGCACAGCCCGGGACCCTTTCCCTCACCTGGCCCAGGACCCCCGTCACTCCTAGCCCAGGGGCCCTGCCGCTCACCCCTGCCCCAGTCCACCCCCCAGCCCAGATACAGTCCCGAGGGGCTGACTCAGACTTGGCCGCAGCTGGGCCAGAAAGCAGAAGCCAGAGCTGTAGGACCTCTCACTTCTCTTGGCCCCCCCGACTCCGGGGGGTGGGGGGGAGGAAGCTGGTGGTCATTCTCCCCAAGGCCAGGGGTTTGGAGGGGAGGGGCGGCGGTGAGCATCCCGGTTCCCAACAAGCTCCCAGCAAGTGCCTGGGGGGTTGGAGCAGTAATCACCGAAGCCTGTACTATGTCCAGGGGTGGAGGGTGGGGATGCCATGTAGGACCCAAGTCAGCCAGACCAGGTTCGCCCCAGGACTGTGTTGGGCACCTCAAGTGATGGGTCCCTGGAGAGGAAGAGGAGTCAGAGCAGGTGTAAGTTTCCCAGTCTACAAAAAGGGAGAAGAGGGAGGTTTGGGAATGAAGCCACCACGGAAGACTCGGAGGCAGAGGGAGAGTTGCCTGGGGAGGGGGTGGGGCAGCTGGGCGGTGACCCTGGGAGGGGCTGACCCGGGGCGGCAGCAAAGGGACAGAGTGACCGGGCTGGAGGACTGGAAGCTGGGAGGCCTGGGAGAAGGACTGAGATAGTCACACTTCGCAAGGGCTCACATTCCGGTCGTGACACAGTCAGACCTCACCTCACGGGAGGGAACGCCCACCACCTGCTGGGAAGACAGCCAACGCCCGTGGCCACCGCTCCCACAGCCGCGTCCTCCCCCCCCCAGGCCCGGGAAGCGCGGCCTGCACACACAGGCCCTCAGCCACGGGCTGGGAGCGGGCTGGGCCTGAGGTCCCCATGGCTGACGACCCACCCTTACCATCCCTTTAGACCCGTAACAAAACCCACGTCCACCCTGACGTCTCTGCAACACGAAGCAGCACAGCTCTGGGAGCCGGTTGGGTGCTCTCCGTGCCGGGCGGGATGGGAGAAACAGAGAAGTACAGTTGTGAGGCTTATAGGGCAATAAACCCTCAGCGGCCATCGCTAAGCTCCCGCCTCAGGAGAACAGAAGCCCAGGGAAAACTTGCTGGAAGTCAGGCCACTCAAGGACTGGAAACTGTCCTGAAGGCACCGGACAGCCTGCATTCCCAACCCACCCGCTCAGCCCCCAACCCTGCTGACGACAAGCTTCCCACCAGTGGCTGCACACAGAGATGGAACTGGAGCCACTGGGCGCCGCCATCAGGACCCAGAGTCCCCGTGGCTCAGCGCTGTGCAGCCCTTCCCTTTGGACATTTCATCCCCAACCCCTTCCCTTAAATAATTTCCGTTTTCCTTAGTCACCACCGGAGATGGCTATTCAGCCTGCCACGTGCACCACCCACCACGCTGACCTTTCAGTACCTGCTCACAGCTCTGGATGGACTCACACACAGCCCCGGCTCACGGGGAAAGCTCTTTGGGTGGATTGGGAGGGGTTGTGACTATCTATCGCACTTGGCAACAGGGACGTCACACATCAGGGTATGGCCGGTGGCCGAGGGCTGGGACTCAAACCTAGGGGGCCAGTCAAGAGCTGGGTTGGAGTCTGGGGTCCCCTGATCAAGCTAGAGTTCAGGGTTTGAACCTCTCTGCTGTGTGACCTGCTGAGGTCAGGTCTCTCAACTTCTCTGGACATAAGCAGCTACCCTGGGGGGTGGGGGGTGGGGTTGTGGGCCCTCACGGGCAGCCCGGGTTAAACTCAAGCCCATCTGTGTGACCCCGTGAATGCCAGGGCCCCTGGTGGCCACGGAGAAGGCCCACCGATAACAGAAGCACCCACCGAGCTCCATGTTTTATATCCACATCAGTGTCAGCGTACCATACAAAACCCGCCTGCCAGCCTCGCTGGGCAGGCAGGGGGGCGCGGGGGTGTCCATGGCAGCATAGAAAACCGGGGTTCTTGTCCCAAAAGAGGAGGACATGGGTTTACAGTCAAGGGAACAAAATCAGAACCAGCATGATCGAGGAGGAGCCTTGAGGCGGCGTGGAGCGGAGGGGCTGTGGGCGGCCGTGCGTGTCGCCGGCCCAGGCTGCAGCGGTGGCCTCGGTTCCGTTCCCGGGAAGCCCGGGGTTAGGCGGGGCCCAGCGCTTGAGGTTATTTTTAATCATTTGCTTCTGGGGGAGGAGGGCTTCTGGGCAGCAGCTCCACAGGGGGGAAACCGGTGCGGGTTTCACTTCAGGGTTTGGAGGGGGAAGTTGTGTCTGTGGGGCGTCGGGACCCGCCCGGCCCTCAGTGTCACAGCGGAGGTTCTTGGAAGAGGCCCAGCGAAGTTCCTTCCTGCCGTCCTCCTGCCCGGCCCCGGGTCTATGGCTTAAAAATCAGGGCACCAGGCTGGGGCCTTTGTAAACATGGCAGGTCCAGGCAGGGGGAGCAGCCAGAGCCAGGGGCGGGCAGTGCCCATGGGGGAAGGCGACAGAGGGCGGAGGAGGTAAGCTCCTCAAACAGAGACTGAGAGAGACAGAGGACAGAGATGGGGATAGAAAGAGTGACAGGAAGAGAGAGGCTCAGAGAAAGCGAGAGACAGAGACAGAGACAGAGAAAGATTCACAAAGAAGAGGGACAGACAGACAGACAGATGGAGTCCTGCTCTGTGTGAGTCAGCGGGCGGCGGGGGGCGGCCCGGGGCCCGGGGCCCGCACGGGGTGAGCCAGGGTGACGGTGAGGGCGTCGTTGTGTTGCACGAGGGAGGTGTGCTGGTAGTGCAGCACCAGCTCCTTCAGGGACCCGTACAGGTTGTAGGGCTCCGCGAAGCCCAGGCCGGTGGCCGTGCGGTAGATGACACAGTGCTTGGTGTCGCCGTCCACCCTGTGGGTGAGCAAACAGGCGGTCAGGGGGGCACGCCAGGGGCTCCCCCGGCCGCTCCCTCAATTCTCAGACCCTGACCTGGTCCAGCCCCCAACATCTCTGGCCTGGACACTGTCCCAGCTTCCTCCCCTACCCCCAGTAATCCCTTCTTCCCAGCTGTCTCCCCGAAGCCTAGCACGCAGGAGGTGCTCAGGAAGAGCTCCTGGCAGAACAGGGGCCCCCGCCCCCAGGGCACTCACACCACAGAGCAGGCGTAGCAGCCCCGCTGGCTGCTCTCCCGGATGAGGAAGGTCCCGTCCCGCTTGCCGCTCAGCATCTCCTCAGCCTGCGTGCGGTTGATCTTGCCCACATACCAGGTTCGTTCCTCGTGGTGGGGGAGGTCCTCCTCGTCCTCCATCAGCGCGTACTGGCTGTGGGGGAGGCGGGGAGGGGCGCTGGTCACAGACCCGCCGGCCTCTGAGGCCCCCTGCCACCCGGACCACAGCACTGCCTTCCTGGCGAACTCCTCCTCATTCTGCAAAACCCACCCAAGCGGCCCTTCTCCCGGGAAGCCCTCCCTGCTGCCCTTCACGTGGTCACTCACTCTTCAGTCTCATTTTTGATTCCCAGCCACTCGTTGATTTTCTTCTGCCGGGCGCCTTTCTGGGTGAGCCATCTGGGAGGAAAAGGGAAGGTGGGTGGGGCAGCAGAGGCAGGGCCAGACCACAGGGGTCCAGTCCAGTCCAGCCAGCCCCGAGGCAAGAGCTGACCCAGGAGGGTGGGTTTGGGTCCAATACCACCGGTTGCCACAAGGGGCAGCCTGAAGGTAGAGGAGCCTGGCTGGCTCTGCCAGGAACCCCCCTATCTATTCTGTCTCTGTTAACCCTGGTGGAGCCTCCAGCGCGGGCCACCCGCAGGGTCATATCCCCACCAGAGACTCCGCCTCAGGGGCTGCACACAGTGCTATGGGCCTTCCCACGCACAGCGGTTATCTGTTCTGCGTCTCAGGTTTCCTCGCTGGAAAGGGGAAAGCTTACAAAGGCCTTGGAGAGACAAAATGCGTGCGTGCAGGGCTGCTCAGCACAGTGCCGGGCGTGTAGCAGGTGCAGGCAAGCATCGAAGGCCCAGGCGGGAAGAGAGCCCTTGCCCAGGTCCTCATGTTGGGGTCACGGGCAAGCGCGGGGCACTCACACCAGGTACTGGTCTCGGATCTTGCGCAGCTGCATGAGGTCTGGCTTCAGGCTGTTCATGCGCTTATCGATCTCCCGGTTGTCCAAGGCCTGTGTCCGCAGCTCCTGCTCCAGCTTCGTGCGGCTCTCGTGGATCTCGGCGATGCGGGACTTGAGCCGTTCTGAGTTCAGCAGGATCCTGGGGGAGGCGTGGCTCGGAGGCTGTGGATGGCTCCCAGCCTCCAAGCCTTTGCACATGCTGTTTCCCCGATTTCTCCTCTGGTGAACTCCTATTCAGCCTTCAAAGCCCATTTCAACTGACCCTCCCTCCCTGAGGAATTCCAGCTGCCCCCTCTATTTCTATTTCTTTCCCACTAGATAGGGTGGGGTGGGGCGGGGCAGAGGAGCAGGACTCACCTCTGCATCTCCTTTTCGTTGCCCTCACGCCGGAAGCGCTCCAGGTACTCCTTGCTGCACTTCTCTTGGGTCTGGCCCTGCTCCTCGAAGATCTTGATGGTTTCGTTGAAGGCCTCGATGGCGGTGCGCTTCATCTGCAGCTCCTGGAGGAGGGGCGACTCTTAGCATCACCTTAGCATGAGGGAGACGGCAGACCCCAACCCTTGGTTCAAGCTGTTCCATCCACTACGTATGCCATTCCTCTAGCTCTTATGGCGCCAGACGAACTCCTATTCAACCTTCAATGCCCCGTTTCCCCAAACACACTCCTCTTTGATAACCTCCTTTGGGCACCTTACAAACGCCTAGACTTGTTAGCACTGCTGAGAATCAATGATAAATCTAGTTGCTACCGTTCATGCGGTTCCTTCTGAGTAAATGCTGTTCTAAGCATTTCCCGCGCGCCATGTCACAGAGCCTGCCAACAGCCTCCTACAGAGTCAGAAATATCAATGGGGAAACTAAGACTCAGGGAGCCTACGTCTTGTCCAAGTCATGATGCTCCTAACAGATCCCAGGCAGGCATCTTGTCCACTCAGAGCCAGCAGACGCGTCAGTAAGAAGAGGAAAAGAAAGAAACCCCTTAGGGACCACAGGGGAAGTAAGCCATTCCCAGCCCGAGAGGGACATCTGGTCTGAGCAGACTGCCTCTCAACTTGCCAAAACATCTTTTCAACACAATTCCAGAGTAAGAAAGCCTCCCTTCCCTATTTTAGAAGATGCTGTTCTTTAATGTGACCTCCTGACTGTCTAATCCATCAGACTCCTGTCGGATTAGACAGACAGTTATAGTTATTTATCTGTAAATAACCTCTAGGTTGAAGGGGACGGAGAAGGAATTAAAACACACAGTTCCAGCTTACAGATGGGGAAACTGAGATACTGAGAGATGCACAGGTTAACCGAAACATCTCCCATGTCCTAGCCCAGCTGCTCCTGAGGCTGACTAGCATCATCTCATTTGTTCTTAAAAAAAAAAAAAAAAAAAAAAGAATAAAAACACGTACGCCCTCGCTGGTACCACTCAGTGGATATAGCGTCAGCCTACAGACTAAAGGGTCCCAGGTTCAGTTCCGGTCAAGGACACATGCCCGGGTTGCAGGGTCGATCCTCAGTAGGGAGCATGCAGGAGGCAGCCGATCAATGATTCTCTCGTCATTGATGTTTCTGTCTCTCTCCCTCTCCCTCCCTCTCTGAAATCAATAAAAGCATATTAAAAAACAAAAGCCACCATGTACATTGTTTCTATGCTTTAGGGCCGCTCCTGGTGCTAAGTGACCGCGCTGTGACCTGCAGTGGCTGCCTGTGCCCACAGCCGTGCCCGGCCGCACGCGGGCCGGGGTACCTGGGAGGTGCGCGTGTACTCCTCGTAGAGCTGGTCATACTCGCGGCTCTTGTCCTGGTACTGCTGGTGGTAGACTTTGAGCTGCGCACCCACTGCCTCCACGCTGTCTTCTTTGACAATCTGGTCCTGAGGACACCCAGGGTGACCAGTGAGGCCACCTGGGCGGTCAGGCCCGGGGCCACCCTCTCTGGCTCCTGCCCAGGCCCCAGACCTGCTGGTACTTGGACACGGGGTACAGGAGCCGTGTGTCCAGTTTGGCATTGTACTGGGCCAGGGACTCGTGGCGGTAGTGGGTGATGAGGTCCACGACGGAGCAGAAGGTGAGTGGCTCCGAGAAGCCGTAATGCCCGTCGCGGTGGAAGACCTTAATCAGCTTGTTGTTTCCGCCTTTCCTGGGGTGGGTAAGAGGGGGCGTCACCACCCAGGACCCCAAGCCTGACTGCCAGGTGTCCTGGCTCTGACACCGTACATGGCCTTCTCCCACCTCCCACCCCAGAGGTCCGAGGGGCAGGCCCCCACCTCAAGGTCAGGGTATACTCTCCCTGAATCTTGCTGGAGGCGTCTCGGACCAGGAAGGTGCCGTCAGGGGTGTCCCGGAGTTTGTCATTCACCTCCTCCCTGTGGGGACACCCAGGATTGGGGCACCCATTGGAGACCCCGTCCTCCAGGCCTTGCCTCCCACATGGCCCCCACCCCACAACCCTACCTGGAGATGTCACCCCAGTACCACTCAGCGTCCTGCAGGGAGGGCTGGCTGCCCCCATTGGCCAGCCCTGCGGGGGCGGGCTTTACTTTGGGCGGTTTGGGTGGCAGAGCTGGAGGACAGAACAATCACAGTGAACACCAGTTCCAGGCCGTGGTCGGCTCCCCCGCTACCGAGCCTGCTGATGCCGGCGGGGCCTGTCTTCATTCACCCCCTCCAACAGTAAGAGAGGGTGAGGCAAACGGGGTTCACCTGGGGGTGCGACCTCCTGCTCCTCCAGGTGCTCCTGAAGCAACTTCTCCACCAGCAGGGCTGGGAAGTCGGGGTTGGGCTCAGTCCTGAGGGGAGGAGAGGGGAGTGAGCAGGCAGGGGTATCTGCACACGTGTGTGCACATGGTCCTCGATGTGCTTGCATGCCTGTGTGAGCACACCTGAAGGCTGGGGAGCAGGGCAGATGACGCAGGCAGGTGTGGGGAGCCACTGCGGCTTGTGTGTGCGCAGTGAGCGCTCAATAAATACCCCGAACCTGACGGAGCCCAGCACCTAGAAGGGAAGGTCCAGGCCCCACACAGGTGCCTCTCCTTGGGTCCAGGCCCCAGGTCCTCTGAGGAGGGGGTCTTCCTGAAGCCCAGGTTCACCCCTTATTAGCCTTTCTTCCACCCCAATCACAGCAGCGGTGCCTGCTATTCCCCTTCTCCCCCCCACCCCCCCTCCCGCCCCAGGCGCTGGCTGCTCACCCGACAGGTGCGCCCCCTGGCGGCGGCGGCGGGGGAGGCACCCGCAGCAGCAGAGGCCCGAACGCGGCGCCCAGGGCTCGCACAGCGGGACCCGGGGCCGGGGCGCGCCGGGCCGCCCGGCTCAGGTGCTGGAGCAGGAAGCGCAGCGTGAGCGCGTGATGCAGCGGCAGCGTCGGGGGCTCAAGGGTTGGCCCCACGGGCCCCGTGGCCTCTGCGGACGGACAGCGAAGCGGGATGAGCCGGGCTATCGTACGCTCCGGCCCCTCCGTGCCCAGGGCCCCCCACCAGGCTCACCTCGCAGGGCCCGGCGGGCCTCCGCAGCCGCTTCCGGCGGCACGAGGGGCGCAGGCAGTGCCAGGAGGAAGCCCTTGATGCCATCGGCCAGGGCTGCCGGGTCCCACTGCTCTAGGTCGCTCAGGGACCAGTCTGTGGGTGCAGGAGGGCGATGTCTGAGGGGCTGTTAGGGTGGACGCCCTGTCCCCCCACCCGCTGAAGTGCGCCCTCACCTGTGCTCGGGGCCGGCGGCTCGGGCCTGTACAGGGATTCGCTGTCTAGCCCTGGGGGGGAGGAGGGAGACGGCTGTCAGATGCTGCTCTGATACCTTATGGAGGTGGAGGGTGGTTACTCCACCTCCCAGAAATAAAAGGAGGGGGAGGGGGGCAGAGGTCGCAGCACACGCAAGGGCAAGGGCAGTCCCATCTCCCCTGGGAGTCATTCCTCCCCCAGTTCAAGGAGGCGGGGAGCACCCGAACTCAGCCTTCTCCCGTGCAGACTGAGCCCAGCAGCCCGTTAAGGGATGAGTCGCCCGTCACCGGAATTAAGCAAGCGGAACACAGGGGTCGCATCAAGGCCCAGGCTCACCTGTCCGCTCGACGGCCTCCACCAGCTTCACCAGCAGTGGGGGAGCCACATCGGGTGGGGAGAACTGCTCAGGCAGGTCAGGGAGTGTGAGGCCTGGCAGGGGGGACAGCATGTTGCCAGGATCCCCAGAAAGACCCTCTTGGCCTCCTGCATCTCAGCCGGGGCAGCTGCAGGCAGGGCCCAGCTCAGGCAGGGGCCTGGCTTCTGGACCGCTAGCCAGGGAAAGCCAGGGGCCCTGTGGCTGAGGGCGGGAGGACCACGTTAGTGGCAAACCGTTTTCTGGGTGAAGACAGTCACACCACCTCAGACCAAGCGTAGGAGTTTGATTGGTGTCCCCCCAAATGAGGCCCACAGCCTACCCCCAGCACCTGTGACTGTGACCTTATTTGGAAACAGGGTTTTTGCAGGTAGAATGAAGGGAAGGATTTTGAAATGAGATCATCTTGGGTTTGGAGCCCTAAACGCAATGACTGGCAGCTACAAGAAGAGCCATGTGCCCGGGCCAGTGTGGCTCAGTTGGTTGGAGTATCAACCGGAACGCTGAGGGTTCCATTCCTCATCAGGGCACATACCTAGGTTGTGGGTTCAATTCCTGGCTGGGGTGCATACAGGGAGGCAACCTGTTGATGTGTCTTTCTCACATGGATGTTTCTCTTGCTCCCTTCCTCCCTCTCTAAAATAAATTGAAGAAGAAGGAAAAAAAAAAAAGGAGAGAAGCCATGTTACAACAGAGGCAGAGGTTGGGGTAACGTGGCGGCCATAAGCTAAGGATGTTGGAGCCACCAGGAGCCGGAAGAGGCAGAAGAGATCCCGCACATGGTGTGTGGCCCTGCTCACACTTGATCTTGGACTTCGGATCCGCGGAACCAGGAGAAAACCCGCTCCCGCGGTTGGGAGCCACCTGGTTTGTGGGAGTTTGTGGCCCCGGAAACTCACACAACAGGTTTGGGGCCCAGCCACGGCTCCCTGTGCAGCCTCCGCCCAGGAACTACGTTCCCCGTGCCTCAGTTTCCTCAACTGAGAGACTTTCCCTCTTCCTTTTCGGTGGTGGGCAGAGTTTAACAACGTGGTGGGCAGAGTCTAAACAGAAAATATCCCCATCTTGGTCAGAACTCCTCAGTCCAAAGACATACCTTTACTTTCTAAGTCATTTTGCAGTGAAAAAGTTACCTCCCCGTTTTCAAAATGCTGAAATCACACACACACACACCCCGCCCCGCCCTCCCAGGGAAAGGGGCCTCCCTGGCCCAGCCCCTCAGGCTCTGAGCTTCCCAGGGGCCCTTTGTTTCCAGGCTCCGCCTGCACAGACACCATCTGAGGCGGTTCTGGCCCTCGGCAGGGACGCCCTGGCACACAGCAGGGGCAAGCAGGGGCCTGTGGGCCTCGCTGAGTGATGGGCCAGGTGGTGCCTCAAGCTGGAGAAAGGCCCAGCTCCTGTGAAAAAGCCGGAAGATAAAACAAGGGGCGAGAGGGAGGGGCTGCCACGGCTCGGTGACCGGTTTGTGACACGGGGAGGGAGGCTCCATCAGAACAGCCGTCACCCGTTTTATGGATGAGGACCTGAGGCTCAGAGAGGGAGCAACCAGCCCCGGTGACATTGGGGAGCTGTGCTCGGCACCCCGCATGGGGTGGCATAGAGGAAACAGCGCACCCCAGCATGCTCCCCGGGGTGGTGTGTGTGTGTGTGTGTGGGGGGGGGGGGGTCCCAGGATCCCGCTGAGGCAGGGTCTGAGGCACAAAGAGACCAGTTCTCCCTGTTTTCGGATGAGGAAACTGAGTCTGAGAGTGGCCCCTCCACACCCAGGCACCCAGCCTGGAAAATCTGGAGGGCAGGGCTCCTGCCCTGAGCAGGGATGTGTGTGGAGGCTGGACCCAGGCCAGGCAGGGGAGGGAGGCGGCTGTTACCAGGGAGAGAGGCAGATTCTGGCTGGGAGCCCGGATGGGGCCACCTCCTGCTCTTCCAGGCCAACACGGGGCCCGGGCCCAGGCCCTGGAGACACCAGATGCTGCAAGTCCCAAGTCACCCACGGCCCTAGTGCCCCCGTTCCACCCGCTGTGGGCGTCAGGGTCCCTCTGGCACAAAACCAGGCAGGTCCCGGGGGGTGCGGGGGGGGCCACGGTGCATCCAGGCCCTTTGCCTTCACTGGGTGGTCCTGAGTGCCCGGACTCCCCTGCACCTCAGCCTCCCCATCTGTCCATGGGCTTCCCTGGGCTGCTGTGAGGCCGGAGCAGACCATGCTGGGCACTAGCACCCATCAGTCTCCTCCCCACAACCAGACCCGTGATTTCCATGGTAGAACCCCGCCCCATACACACACGGACCCCGCCCAGCAAACAGCAAGTTCAACACATGCCCACGAGTCTCTCCCCCAGCACAGCCTGGGGGTGTGGCTGAGGGTCTCTCCGGAGGGAATGATGTCCTCACACTGCACCTGCTGTATGGCCTCCATTGAGCGACCACCCTTTCTTGGTTTCAAGGCGCCCTTCATTTTGAAACCAGGTAAAATCAGGGTAACAAAGGGGGTGCCTCAAGGAACCCTGGCTACAAACCACAGAATGAAGCTAAATTGAGCCTCTGAATGCTACTGAAAACTCCCCACAATCTTCCAAATTAATCCCAGGATGTCTCCCAAGCATGGCCCCCATTCCCTGAACCCACCACATCCCCACCTCATGGACTCTGTCCTGTTAGGCCCACTGCCTAGAGCCCTTCACCCCGGCTCCTTCCTTTCAGCCTTTGTGGTCAGCGAATCACCATCTGTTCATTTCTTGAACCAGGCCCCTGAGGGCAGGCCAGGCCTGTGTCCACCCCTGTGCTCCCGATTCTGTCAGCTGCGTCTGGCCCTGGACACTTGTCAACGGACTAAACGTCCTTATTCCTTCCCGGGAAGAGGCAGCTTTGCCTACTGAAGAGGAAACTGAGGGTCTAAGTGGACCCCCTCCCCCCACCACATCCCTGACAGAGTCCCTGCCTACTGCTCACCTGGCTCCGGGGGCCCCTCTTGGGGCCGGGCAGGCAGCGGGCGGGGGCCGCGGGGGCGCGGGCCGGGCCGGGCCAGGGTCACGGGCCCCAGGAACTCCACGTAGGTCCCAGGGAAGTCGCCGCGCTGCCGGGTTCGCTCATTGAGGCCGGGTATCCAGCCCACGCTCTGCGGGCAGCGCTCGCTGCCCTCGGCCACACCCAGCCCCTGCAGGGCCGCCCGGCTTACCACCAGCACGTCACCGGGCAGCAGTTCCAGGTCCTCCGGCCGCTCCCGGCGGAACGGGTACAGGGCCCGATACTGGAAGCCCTCGGCGCCGGCCATGGTGGGCGGGAGGGTCTGTAAGGTCAGGTGGCCGCTCGGGGCCCCAGCGGCCCCATCCGCTGGGTGGGGGCCAGGAGGGTCCACGGGGTTGGCTTGAGGTGCTCGGACCTCTATTTCCAGCAGGAAGTTACAGGTGACTCTAGGGGACGCTCATGCCTTGTTTCCTGTCGTTATTCCATGACCCTCAGAAGGGTCACTCGTGGCTCCGCCCATCATTCGTCCACTGGTGGGAGGGGTCGCCAGTGAGTGCTCTGGTCATTCAGTCGTCGCGAAGCCCCCTCGATCCGGAGGGCTGGGCCGGGCCTGCCGCTCACTCTCTCACGCGGTAGGCCACAGGCGCCCGAGGCTGGCGGTCCTTCCAGCTGTCACCATGCTCGGCGGGGGACCAGGGGCTGCTGACCTGGGGGGAGACAGGAAAGGAAAGGGCAAGGCCGCATAAGCCCGGTCGGACTCCTCCCACCCCCAACCCAGAGATAGGCCCAAATCCCAGGTTGGAATCCCCTGACTCGCTTGGTAACCTTGGGCTATTTCCTGTCCCTCTCTGGGCCTCAGTTTCCCCAGCTGTAAAGTGGGTGCAATAATATTGTAGCTGTTCCTGCCGAAACCGGTTTGGCTCAGTGGATAGAGGGTCAGCCTGCGGACTGAAAGATCCCAGGTTCGATTCCGGTCAAGGGCACGTACCTTGGTTGCGGGCACATCCCCAGTAAGGGGTGTGCAAGAGGCAGCTGATGGATGATTCTCTCTCACAGATGTTTCTAACTCTATCCCTCTCTCTTCCTCTCTGTAAAAAAAATCAATAAAATATATATTAAAAATAATAATAATAGCTGTTCCTGCCGAAGCTGGTTTGTCTCAGGGGAGAGAGCATTGGCCTGCAGACTGAAAGGTCCCATGTTCGATCTGGTCAAGGATATGTACCTTGGCTGCGAGCACATCCCCAGTAGGAGATGTGCAGGAGGCAGCTGATCCGTGATTCTCTCTCATCAATGTTCCTAACTATCTCTCTCCCTTCCTCTCTGTAAAAAATCAATAAAATATATATGTATAAAAAATAATAATAGCTGTTCCTTGGGGTATCTGCCCCAGATGTACTGTATGCCGGGTAAACAAGCTTTGTTAGAGATGGGGAAACTGAGGCTAAGGGCGGGAAGGTCTTTGTCCTGCCAGGAAGCCACTACTCAAAACCCCAGATGTGCCTAACTTCAAGGCCCAGGATGGAGGGAAGGCAGCAGCCACATGGCCAGCTGGGCAGACTCAGAGCGGGTAACGCTCAGGGTGCGGTGGGACCCCTGAGCGGGGATCGGGCCAGCGGAGCACAGGAGACAGGAGGGCACAAAGAGGTAGGAGAGGAGGTCCCAGCAGGTTACTCACCCCACCTTCCCACGGGCAAAGGGTCTGATCTCTGCAGAGGAGACAGGAACAGATGAACAGGAGTCCTGGCTGACTCAGCGCAGGGCCCGCAGTAGGTGCTCAGGGCATAAGCAGGTCGGTGGGAGGTTGGGAAGACCTTAGCCCCGGGGCCAACAGTGGGTGGCAGGAGGGCAGTGCGGCTGCCAATGGAAAGGCTGCTGTTTGCCCGCTGATGACCAACCTCCAGGAGTCCCCAGTCTCAGGGAGACAGGGCTCAGCAAACACACATTCCCAGTATCAGCTCTGCAGGCTCAGTCCTTCTTAGAGGTTGGGGTGGGGGTGCTTTTCCAGAGGGCAGGTCCCCACTAAAGACAGAAGCAGGCACTGGCCACTTGAAAGTGGGCAGTTGCTTAGATGGCTCTAAGAAAGTCACCGACCACCACGCAGGACTCTGCCTGCCGGGCAGAGGGTTAGAGGGTAGGGGCATTCCTCCTCCACCACCTCCTCCTCCACCACCACCACCGAGAGCCCGGGAGGTGCGGAAAAGAGAGCAGAGGCTCCACATTCCGGGGCCCCCCAACTTACCCACTCCCTGGGCCCTGCATCCCCATGCTACAGGTGGGGAAACAGGTCCAGAGAGAGGACCTTTAGAAAACCGCCTGGATTCGCTTGTCTGCACTCGTTTGCACTCGCCCGGTGTGCACACCAGGGACCGAGGCTCCCCTAATCCAAGAGGCGGGGTGGCGGGGCCAGGCCTGGCAGGGGCTCTGCGGCTGGAGGCAGGGCCTGCGTGCTCATGAGTGTCCGGACGCACACTCAGGCCTGCGTGGACCCCCGGAAGTGGAGCCGAATCCCGACGCTCAGACCTCACTATGCTCACATAATGCCCGGAGCCCCTCGTCTCTGCTGGACGCCCCACTCCCAGCAGGGCCTCCCCCCATTCCCGGCCAAGGCTCCAGTCCCTTATCTTCGCCTGGAGGCCCCCGATCCGCCCCCTCCGTGCGGTGGCTGCACGGCTGCCAGGTGGAGTCCGAGGCCTCCGGCTTCCCGTGGTCTCCCCGGGTCCCACGGGCCAAGCTCTGCCGAGGCGCCAGCATTTGCACGCACCCCCAGCCCCGCCTGTCACGCCGGCCGGCCCGGACTTACTGGTCGCGGCCACCAACGCCGACGCCGAGGCGGCCGTAACGAGGAGCCGAGCCCGAGCAGTGGCTCCACCGCGGTCGCCGTCAGCGCCACCGCGGGATCCCCGCCTCCGCCGCCGCGGTTCCGAACGACCCGGCCCACCCCCGGCGGAAACGGCCGAGCGCCTTCGGGCCAGGCGGAAGCAGGGTGGCTGAGGAGGAGCCGGGAGACGCCGGAACGCTTCCGGAAAGAGCCGAACGTAATCCCGCGGGACTGGAGACTGGAAGTAGGGAGTCCCCGAGAGAGTCCCCATTTCCGGAAACAGCCGAACGTGGCCGGGTCACGTGGGCGACCCGGAGCGGACCGTGGGTTTCAGGGATACCCGAGCGACTCTGGAAATAGCCGAGCGCCATGGGGCCTGACGACTAACCCCGAGATTGGGCTCAGCTAGGCTCGCCCGAGCTTTGACGTCCCCTAGTGATCCTTCCCGGAAACGGCCGAGCATAATCGGGTCAGAGGAGTGATCCTAAAGCCTGGTTCGGCTGAGCTTGGAGACACCGAGCGATTCGGTAACTGGCTCAGAGAGCTCCATAGGACTGGCGACGAGGCTGAGCCTCGAGACCGCGGAGTTTCTGCAAAGAACCGAGCGTCCTCGGCCCCAAAGGAGGCCCTAGGAGTTCAGAACCAGAGATGGCCAGCCAGCTTCTGGAAATTGCCTAAGAATGGGCTGCTCCAGCGTGGGTGGTGGGGGCCGGGGTTCAGGAAACCGGAGCCGGCGGATATGGGAAGAAGCTACTACCCAAAGCTGTGATCTGAAGAGCCGGGGTTTGGAGGCGTTCCCATGGCAACCCAGAGCGTCTGGCAGCAGCTGAGCCAGCTCCGGCCCCGCTTGCGCGAGAACACGCCCAACCCGAGGCCAAATGCAAACAGCTGTTTTCTGGAAGCGGCCTCAGACGCTTGGGAACGGGGGCGTGGCCAGAGGTTTCTGACCCTGAGCAGAGCTCAGTAAGCATCTGACGCATTTGGCAGAGCTCAGTTTGGGTGGAGATGGGGTGATTTTAGGGCACAGCTCAAGCAAGTATAAAAAGGACACGGAGCCCTAGCTGGTTTGGCTCAGTGGATGGAGCTTTGGCCTGCGACAGAAGGGTCCCCGGATTGACTGCAATCAAGGGCACGTGCCCAGGTTTCGGGCTGCATCTCCAGTGTGGGAGCGAGCATGAGGCAGCCAATCAATGGTTCTCTCATCATTGATGTTTCCCTTCCTCTCTGAAATCAATGAAAAAAATATATATATTTAAAAAAGTATGTAGGAATGGCCGAAACTGGATTGGCTCAGTGGATAGAGCATCGACCTGCGGACTGAAAGGTCCCAGGTTCGATTCCTGTCAAGGGCATGTACCTTGGTTGCAGGCACATCCCCAGTAGGGGGTGTGCAAGAGGCAGCTGAAAGATGTTTCTCTCTCATTGATGTTTCTGACTCTCTATCCTTCTCTCTTCCTTTCTGTGAAAAACCAATAAAATATATTTTAAAAAAAAGTATGTAGGAATGGTTTATTTAGTAACCGAGCTCAGGGCCCTGGGCGGGTGTCTGAATGAAACTTTTTTAAAAAATATATATTTTATTGAGTTTTTACAGAGAGGAAGGGAGAGAGATAGAGAGCTAGAAACATCGACGAGAGAGAAACATCGACCAGCTGCCTCCTGCACACCCCCTACTGGGGATGTGCCCGCAACCAAGGTACATGCCCTTGACGGGAATCGAACCTGGGATCTTTCAGTCTGCAGACCAACGCTCCACCACTGAGCCAAACCGGCTTCGGCCTGAATGAAACTTTAAAGAGCAGAGCCCAGGATGGGTACTCACAGGGAGAGGGCAGCAGTCGAAAACCATTTGGGTTTTCGACTCAGTTTCATCCTGGGGAGGCTCTGACACGTCGAGGGGGCTGTCAGAGGGTGCTTCAGACACATCATGCTCAAGGGCTCACCTTGATCAGCATCAAACGTGAGATCTTGTCCAGGGTGGACATCCTGCCCTGGCAGTGCCTGGCAGTGCCCAGAGGAGCCACCAGAAAGCACCTCAATGAACTCCTATGCAGCATTCAAAACCTAATTTAAAGGACTTCGAGCCCAGGGTCTGTTTTCAGCCCACCTCCACCCCCTTCCCTTACTCATTCCCGGCCCCGGGTCACAAATCCAGACAGTGGACCTCCTCTTTGTCAGTGTGGGCTTTATTCACTGTCAGCTCCGTGATGGAAGGAAGAAGCAAGTCATGCATAGCCCGGGTCTAGCTCCAACACTAGGCAGTGCTGGGGGAGGGGCGGGAGGACGCAGAGCAGGCTGCAGTATCCGGGGAAATGCCTGAACCACGCGGGGCACAGCGATCTTGCCGGCCACCTCCACACGGCAAACGGGCTCCGAGAGACCCCCACGGGTCACACAGCTGTATGACAGGCTGCGTTCAAGCCCGCCTGCTGACAAGGCCCACGGCAGGGCCTGGCGGCATGGCTCTCTCCAAGCAATTGTGGGACAAGTCTCTGGCCCTGTCAGGCCTCCGATGTCTGTCTGTAAATGGGGGTGATGACGCCAGCTCCAGCCTTCTCAAGGCTGGCCGAGGAACAAGACGTGAGTAAAAGACCTTGGCACATAGTAGGTGCTTAATAAAGTTACTGGGATTAGTTTTGTAAACACGAGGAAACTCAGGCACAGAGTGGAGCGACCCTTTTCCCAGAGCCAAACAGTGAAGCCAAGACTCACACTCAGACTTCACTAACCCCCATTTGGGTTTTCTTTTTTCCCCATTTGGGTTTTCGACTCAGTTTCATCCTGGGGAGGCTCTGACACATCGAGGGGGCTGTCAGAGGGTGCTTCAGACACATCATGCTCAAGGGCTCACCTTGATCAGCATCAAACGTGAGATCTTGTCCAGGGTGGACATCCTGCCCTGGCAGTGCCTGAGGCCGCCGCCTGCTAAGGCATTAGTGTCCCCCGGGGACTAGAGGTGGCGAACTCCTACTCATCAATGAAAGCCCCAGTTCCCATGTCCCCTAAGCCCCTACAGGCAGAGCAGCCAGGCTGGCCTACAGGTGGAGGCTGGGATGGTGGGAAGCAGCCTCCAGCATCCCACTCATCCTGGGGATGATTCTGTTCGTGGCGGAGGGGAATCCATTAGACTCTCCAAGTCACATCCAAATTGGGCCCAAACAAGCATCCCCATCGGTGAGTCTTGGATCACGGATGGGATCAAGTAAAACACACACACAAAAAAAACTTTAAAAACAAACCAAAAATGTTAAAAATACAGAAAAACGAGAAAACACGAACACACGGGACTCGTCCAAAGTGCTTGCTGCAGAGGCCCAGAGGCAGGGTCTGCAAATGGGGTCCGAGATGCCAGGGGTAAGGGCCTGGCAGCTCGTCTGGCCACCGCTGACCAAAAGCAATGCATTCGGTGTGCTCTCCCTCCTGGGAGCACGCCTGCCCCTTCCCTCCTCCTCTTCCCCCAAACAAGTTACTTTACCTTTCTCTCCCAAAGGCCCTCTTGTCCTCTGTAACTTGTTCCCTGAGCCCCTTTCTTTCCAGGGCCTTCCTTTTGCCTCTGTAACTTTCTAAACTTCCTCTTATACTTAAAAAAAAAAAAAAAAAAAAGTAATAAATTACTCACAGGGATTTGCTATTTACAGTGCCACCCTCATCTCCTATTCCTGCCCTACAGCCCCTGACTGACGGCACCAAAACATGCAGGTGCTGGACTCCACCTTCCAGCAAGAGGCACGTCGGACGCTTCCTGCTCTCCGGAGTCACAGGCTGGCGGCTCCGTCTCCGTCCAGGTGCCACTTGACTGGAAAAACCTTGCACAAAAACCGCACAACTTCCAGGCCAGCGCGAGGCCAGGTGGGAGGCATCAGTCCTTCTCCGTGGGCCCCAGGGCCCCGGGAACGGCCTCGGCGCCCTCGACGGCGATCTGAGGCATCGCCCCGGGCAGCCTGGCGGCCTCCTCCGGGGGCTCGTCAAAGCTCACCTCCTGCACGGCCTCCTGCTTCTTGAAAGAGTCTCGGCGCTCAGACAGGTGCAGCCTCCGCATGACCACCAGCTCGGAGTCCGGCCCGCGGCTGCGCCGCCCCAGCTCCCCCTCCAGCCGCTCGCCTGCACCCAGCTTCTCTGCCGACTGGCCCCGGCGCAACCGTGGGGACCGGGCGGGCGCGGGCAGGGGTGAGGGCGAGCGGGGCGGAGGTGCGGGCACAGGCGGGCAAGCCAGCGGGGAGGGCGGGATGCTGCTGGTAGACTTGCGGCGGCCGGCCTTGGGGCGGGGAGGCCCGAGCTTGGCGGCCAGGCCGTGGAGGGAGCTGGGCCGGGTGTGGCCAGCAGTGGCTGGGGAGGCAGGGCTGCTGGAGCTCGGAGAGCCGTTGGGCGGAGACGCGGTGTCTGTGGACGACAGTGAAAGGTCAGGCCATGGCCCTCCAGTCCCCCCGCCGGAGGCAGGGCCCTGGAACTGACTGCACCTGCCAAAGCCCACATGTTCCGCAGACCATACAGCCTGCTTTTCCCGCCTCTTGTTGTTTGCACAGGCTGTTCCCGTGGCTTAGGTCTGGATTAATTCACTAGAGGCCCGGTGCATGCACAGACGGGGTCCTTCTGGGTGGCCTGCAGGGATCGGGCCGAAACCCGCTCCAACCGCCTGCAGCTCCTACCTGCTGCTCCCACTCATCCGGGCCCCTCTGTGCCTGCCATGGGCTCACATCCCTGCATCTGGCGCCATCCCAAGGGGAGTGGCCTGCGGGATGGGGCAGAAACCGGCTCTCTGACACCCCCCAGGGGTCCTGGATTGTGAGGGCGCAGGCCAGGTTGAGGGACCGCACCAGTACACAATCGGGCCGGGGAGGGACCACGGGAGGGCTCCAGGGCGTGTCCAGCCCTCTTGCTCAGTCCCGATTGGTCAGACCACAGCAGCAAGCTAACCTACCAGTCAAAGCATCAGCCCCCTGGTGGTCAGTGCACGTCATAGCAACTGGTCAACCGGTTGACTGTCTACCCCCTGGTGGTCAGTGCAAGTGGTTGAGTAGCCTTAGCATATCATTAGCATTTATGCTTTGATTGGTTGTTCTGCCATTTGGTCTGTTTGCCTATTACCCTTTTATTATATAGGATTTTTTTTTTTAGAGAAACACTGATGTGAGAGTGAAACATCAGTTGGCTCCCTCCTGCATGCCCCCTACCGGGGATTGAGCCTGCAATCCAGGCATGTGCCCTACTGGGAATCGGACTGGCAATCTTTCAGTGCACCAGACAACAGAGCCACACCAGCCAGGGCCAAAGCCCTAGCTCTTACTCTCCCACTTCCCATCTGATGACACGTTACTCACTGGGCTAAAGATACCCATTCCCAGTCCCTCTGTCCACTGTCCCCAGAGTTACCCGACAAGGGCCCTCCTCCATGCCAGTGCTCCCCCTCCACTCCCAGGCCTCAGCCCCAGAGGGTGCTTGGTCTTAGGAAGGCAGAGATGACATGGATAACCCCTGCCCCACAAGGGGGAGAGTAGTTGGGATCCCCAGGGGGGCCAGGAGGCCTTCCCTGCTGCTCCTCAGCCTCTCAGAGTCTGGGGCCCTCACCATCCTTTCCCGCACCAGAACGAGCTCTCCATGCCCTTTGGGGCCCACATACCCTCTGTGGTTCCCTACTGCCCGCCCATTTAAGCCCGGCTCTGAGGCCTGATCCACCCTGCCACGTCCTCTCGTCAGCCTCCCCCAGCTTTCACATCCCTCCAGGCTAGACCCTTTCACTCACGATGTTCCCTCTGCTGAGCACACACTTCCTGTCCCCGCACTGCCTCTGCCCACCTCCAGGTGGCCTCTCAGACTCCGGGCAATTGGAAAGGCTCTTCTGATCATCTGCTTCCTACGCGTCCTCCCACCTCCCCGTCCCTGCCTGCTCCCGGGCGCACCCACCTGCCAGGGCGTCCGAAGCGGGGCTGCGGCAGGGCATGGTGGGGCTGGGGGACAGGCTGTGGGTGGGCGAGCCTGGGAGGCTCTCGCTGGACGACACGGAGTGGTGGAGGCCGGACGAGAAGCTGCGGCTGGTGTGCAGCACCGACGACTGCTTCGAGATCTTCTTGAAGAGCGACTTCCGCCTGTGGGTGAGAGCCCAGGTGCTCCGGTGCCCTGCCCTCGGCGGGAGCTTCCTGATGCCGCCCCCAGGCCCCCCTGCCCCCGCCCCGGCCGAGCCGGGCTCCCCTGCACACGCCCGGCGCTCACCGGTCCTGGGTCTCACGCCGGCGGCTCCGCTTGCTCCTGCGGGCCATGCGGCCTTTGGCCACGTTCTTCCGGGCGGGGCCCACCCGGATGGACGTGTTCTCCAGGGCCGTGGTCCGAAGGGTGATCTTGTTGCTGCTCTGCAGGAGCGATGGCAGGGAGTCCTCCGTGTGCCCCAGCCCGGGAGCACCCCCACCCTCTCGTCTCCTGTGTGTCCTACAGTCCCAGATCCCACCCAGCCCGCCTCGTCTAACGATCCACCACGCCCTGGGCCAAAACACATGGCCACTGTCTGTGCCCATCCAGTGAGCGGGCCGTCTGCATGCTGCTTCCAGGAGCTCCTCACCCTGGGCCTCCCTCCTCCCGGTCCCCCCCCCCCCCAGGCCTGAGCCCCGGGGACCTGTCTGACGGGGGCGGGGATGGCGCAGACCCCACGGGGTCAGCCAGGGCTCCGGGAGGAGGGGCTCCGGGGTGAGGTTAGGAGCCGAAGAGGAAAGCACATCCTCATCTGAGGGGAAGGCGAGTGCAAGGCCTGGGCTTGGGAAGCCAGTGTGGGCAGAGGAGACCTGGGGGAATCAGCAGCAGAGGCCAGGGGGTGGGGGGTCCCGGGACCCTGAGGGAGGACAGGGGGGGCGGCACCTTCAGCAGCAGCTCCACGACGTCCATGTGCACCAGCCCCAGGACCGACTCCCCGTTGACGTGGGTGATGAGGTCTCCGGCTCGCAGGCCGGCCTCGTGGGCAGGGCTCCCCTCCTCCACGCTCTGGGGGAGACGGCAGGGTCAGCGGTCCCACAGCCGGAGACACCAGCGAGCTGCTGCCTCGCACGCTGCCTCAGTTTCCCTGGCCTTGTGGAGAAGGGACGGCCAGGCCCTGGGCCGGGGGGAGGGAGGGAGGACAAGCCGCCCACGGTGCACTGGCTAGCACGGGCCCTAAGCATCACGCTCACCAAGGGCCTCTGCCTCCCCGTCCGGCCTGTCCTCCGTGCCCGACCCTCTCCCTGCAACTGGCAGGGATGGCAGACACCCGGGAGGCCCCGCTCTGCGTCCGGGGCCCCAGACCCCCCAGACTGGAGGACGCGCCTCGCCAGGGCACAGCCAGCCCCAAACAGAGCCACGCTGCCCCGCCCCACCCCCGAGACAGCTCACCCAGACCACGTGGTGCACGGTGTAGACGTCACTGTCGCCCATGTAGACGCGGATGGCCTTCAGGCTGAAGCCGTACTTCTTGCCGGAGCAGTGGATGACAATGGGGGGGCGCAGGCTGCCGCACACGGGGGACGGGTCTCGGCTGGGGGAGGAGTCGCGCGACGACGGGTTCGAGGACAGCGAGCGTGGGGAGAGGGGGCTCATGAGGGGGCCGCCGCTGCCGTCGTCTGCAGGGAGGAGGGTCAGGGTGTGGGTCAGCCCCTGAGGGCGCCTTCCCTCCCACCAGGCTGACCCCTCCGGCTGCCTCGCTGCTGCTCCAATGTCCCAGAGCCAGGCCTTGGCGCGGGCAGTGCCCTCTCCAGGGAGGCCAGCCTCTCGGGTCTCCCTGTTTCTTTCTTTCTTTTTTTTTAAAACTCCCTTCTTTTCTTTCTTTTTATCCTTAAGTAAACTTTACTTATTTACTTAAATATATTTTATTGATTTTTTTACAGAGAGGAAGAGAGTGGGATAGAGCTAGAAACATCGATGAGAGAGAATCATCGATCAGCTGCCTCTTGCACACCCCCTACTGGGGATGTGCCCGCAACCAAGATACATGCCCTTGACCGGAATCGAACCTGGGACCCTTCAGTCCGCAGGCCGACGCTCTATCCACTGAGCCACACCAGGGGTCTCCCTGTTTCTAACCCCCTCTCCTGGGGCTCAGGCCAAACGTCACCCGTAAGGACACCCCTCCTGCTCCTGACACCCCAGCCAGAGAAGACCCCACCCCACGACTGAAATGGGAACAGACAGACAGCCAAGACAAGGCAGGGCCACGGGCGTTACCGGCCGTGATGATGAGCGACAGGGCGGACACGGAGGCAGACTTGGGCATGCAGCCCCCGCCGGAGGGGGCCCTGGGCTTCTCGGGGGCCAGGTCTTTGGGGCCCCTGAGGCGGTGGCCCCGGCTGGCGTCCAGGGCCCGTGGCGTGGAGTGGCGGGCACCCGTGGAGTTGCTCCGCAGGCGCGTCTGACTGAGGGCGGCGGGGTCGGCTGGAGGTTGGCAGGGTGAGAGGGTCAAGGTGGACCGGTGTGGACAGTGCAGCCTCCTGGCTTTGGCTCAGGCAGCTCCCTCTGCCTGTGCACCCTCCCCCCACACAGCGCCACTCTTCAAGCTCCCTCCTCCGGAAGCCCGTCCCCCATCATCCGACCCCAAGCTCCCCCGTGGAGCTCCCTCTCTCCAGTCCCATCCTGGGGGGCCACGCTGCGACTCAAGGCTTCTCCCGAATCCCAGCCTAAATGCTCTCTGAAGAACATGTCACCCTCCAGAACCCGTCTCAAACAGCCCTTCCCCTGGGACGCAGGCCAGGGCACCCCTCCTCCACCCCGGGCCCACCTACCGGAGAGGCCTGAGGGCTTGGGCACCGCTGGGGTGGCTGCCGGGGGCAGGTCAGGCTCCCCCAGGACGAAGACGGGTCTCCTGGGGCCCCCGGGGCCGGGGCCGGCTCCCTCGTCCTCCGACGAGAAGGCAAACTTGGGCATCGTGTCCAGGCTGATGGTGCTCATGAGGCACGGGCTGGGTCCCCGCTCGGGCTGGGAAGAGGACGAGTAGCAGGAGGAACCTGAGGAGGTCCAGGACCTCAGCCTGAGCGGGAGAGAGTCCACGTCACGCCTGTCAGACGCCCTCACCCCAGGACACCCCGTCACCCCCAGCCATTGCCTGCTCCATTCTCTGTGTCTACCTAGGGAACTCCGATCCATCTTTTATTTTATTTAAAATATATTTCTTTACTGATTTCAGAGAGGAAGGGAGGAGAGAGAGAAACATCAGTGATGAGAGAGAATCGCGGATCGGCTGCCTCCTGCACGCCCCCCACTGGGGACCGAGCCCGCAACCCAGGCGTGTGCCCTTGGCCGGAATCGAACTGGGACCCTTGAGTCAGCAGGCTGACGCTCTATCCACCGAGCCAACTCATCTTTTAAAACCCCGTTTCCGACGCCCATCCTCTAGCAGACATGGATTATATCTGCCGAGTCTGGACTTTGAAGGATGAAAAGGGTGTTCTGGGCCGAGGGAGCAGGGCAAGTAAAGCCTGCCAGTGCGGTGGTTCTGGCAGTGCAAGGGCGCTTTATGCTCAGTGGGGTTAGGAATGCAAAGCCGAGGGGGGTGACGACAGGAGCTAGGTTGGCAGAAGCCTCACAGGTTGGCCAATATGTTTGACCCTTTTCAACTGGGCCGCTCAGAAGCTCTTCCCAATGTTAGCTTTTGTGCTCCACCTCCCATAAGGCGTGGAGGCTAGACATGCTTGTACTGCCCAGCCCACCTACCGGACCTCAGTGCTCAGCTGGCGGCCATACTCCCCTTCGCTGCGTTCCCACCCTTCCTCCCGGTCCTCGCTGAAGCTTCGCTCGGCGAAGGGGAGGGCGGGCTGCACGGCCAGGAACTCCGAGCTGCTGTAGACCTGGGGAGGAATAAACAACAGCAATGACCACGGAGGCAGCAGCCGCACCCGTGCTCTGCATGCCCAGTGCTTCCCTGCGATTCACCTCATTAAACCCTTACTCAGCGGGTCCCTAAGGCAGCAGACTCTGTAGCCCACTGTGCCGGTGGGAATCTGAGGCTCAGAGGGAGCAGACGCCAAGGGGCCACAGCTGGGGTTTCTGTTGATGATCAGACAGCCTACCCGGGGCCCAGGCCCACGAGGGGTGCAGAGAAGCTTTTGAGCAAATTATAAACTAAGGAAGGAACTGAAGTTAAGCTGGTGACGTTATAAAGTGACACGCATCCTGGCCGGTGTGGCTCAGTGGCTGGGCGCCGACCTGTGAACCAGGAGGTCATGGTTCGGTTTGGGCATATGCCCGGGTTGTAGCCTCGATTCCCAGTGAAGGGCATGCAGGAGGCAGCTAATCAATGATTCTCTCTCATCATGGAGGTTTCTCTCTCTCTCTTTTTAATTTTAAATATATTTTATTGATTTTGTGCAGATAGGGAGAGAGATAGAGAGAAACATCAATGAGAGTCATCGATCAGCTGCCTCTTGCACGCCCCCTACTGGGGATATGCCCGCAACCAAGGTACATGCCCTTGACCAGAATCGAACCCAGGACCCTTCAGTCCCCAAGCCGACGCTCTATCCATTGAGCCAAACCGGTTTCGGCGAGGTTTCTCTTTTTTTCTCCCTCTCCCTTTCTCTCTGAAACCAGTAAGTATATATATATATGTGTGTATATACCCTGAATGGCCAGATTATTATGATCTCTGAACACATAATAATCTAGCCACTCAGTATATATATTAAGAGCCCAGTGCATGAATTTGTGCATGGGTGGGGTCCAGTTAGCCTGGCCAGGGGGAGGGGACATGGGCGGTTGGCCGGCCTGCCTGCTGGTCGAACTCCTGGTCGAGGAGACAATTTGCATATTAGCCTTTTATTATATAGGATATACACTGAGTGGCCAGATTATTATGTGCTTGGAGATCATCATAATCTGGCCACTCACTGTATTTTTAAACAAATAAATAAAACAACCCAAATGCCCATTGGCCGAAGAGTAGAAATACAAGGTGGTCCATCTACAGTCACACGATGGAATGTCACTCAGCATGAGGGGACTGAGGGCTGCCACGTGGATGACCCTGGGACACGTCGTGCTGAGTGTGAGAGAAGCCAGGTGCAGAAGCCCACGTTGTACGTGAGTCCACGTACACGGATTGTCCAGAAGAGGCGAATCCACCGGCAGGAAGCAGACTGGTGGTTGTGAGGGGCTGGGGGTGGGGTGGGGTAGGGAGTGACTGTGAACGGGATGGGTTTCCTTTGGAGAACTGGGAATGTTCTGGAACTAGATGGAGCTGATGACTGCACAGTATGTACATGTGCGAAATGTCAGTGAACTGTACACTTTAAATGGATACAATGGTGCATTTTATGCTATATTTTACTATAAAAAAAATGCAAACAAACAAACATCCTGAGCACTAGCTCCATCCAGGGCCCGGCCTCACCTTGCTGAACCGGTGAGAGCAGGACGAGAACTGGGGGATCTCCGTGGACGACTCCTCGTCGTTGGTTTCGTCGTCCTCAGAGCCCAGGTGCCGGTAGCGCTCCGAGCGCGCTGCGGGAGGGCGGCACAGCCAGCACGTCAGGGGCCGCGGGGCCGCGGGTGACGTGGAGAGGGGGGACTAGGCCCTGTGTGTTTAGGGACAAGGGCAGGGCCGCAGAGGGCCTGTCTGGGCGTCCCTCCTGGCTGTGTCCATGAAGCTGTGGGACCACAGGTGGGAGCGCTTGTGTCTGCGGGTTCGTGTCTCCACCCGAGAGAGGTCACCCAGAATTGGGGAAATGGTGCCCCTCCCACGTACACTATGTTCCCTGTCTCAGAGGAAGGAACAGGCGCTCAGAGGACCTGGCATGCCCAAGGTCACACAGACGTTCCGGAAGAGGCGCTGGGAGCCAAGGGCATTGGCTGTGTCTGGCCGAAGCCCTGAGCGGGACGAGCCCCCTGCAGCAGCTCAGCAGGTGCCCCCCGCCCCCAGCACACCGAACCTGCGGGAAGACCCTGGGCAGGGCCCTGCCACAGGGGTGCTGGCTGTCCTCTCTCATGACTTGAGGGGGTGTGCACCCCGAGCCCAGAGTCCGGGAAGTGGAAGCTCTGGGCCCGGGTCGGGGGACACTCACTGTCGAAGTAGCTGGTGTCGTCCTCGGCCTCCAGCTGGGGCACGAACTCGGCCTTGTGGCGCAGGAGCCCCGCCCAGTCCAGTGTCCGGAAGAAGGGGTGCTGCTTGACCTCATGGGTGCCACCTGCAGACACGCCGGCTCAGCACTGCGGGCCCCGCCCCGAACTCCCCAACGAGGGCCAGCGAGACGGAGCGGGGAGCCGCCGCCGTGTCAGAGCCCCGAGAGGAAGAGCTGGGCTTGAACCCAGGCCCGGCTCTTCCTTCCGGCGGGTTCCGAGGTCCCACCGCCCGGAGAAACCCCGGAGCCTCGGAAGGGCCTCCTTCCCGGGCCGTTCCCACGTCTCTCCTCCCCGGAGAGATCCCGATGTCCTGATCCCCACCCTCAGCCCCGTTCTCTCCACGGCCAAGCTTCACTGGGAACATGACCCCCAGGGCCGCGGTAATGGGTGGCTGCACCGTCTCAACAGTTCCCTAACCATCCACGAGGGGACTATGGGATCCACTGGGCTGAGGACCTTGGGACACGGCCCCCGGCGATCCTGCAGGCTCACGTCCTCACTCAGCCTCAGGGCCTCCCCCTGCACCAGAACCAGCGACCTGCTCTCCCTTCCAGGTCTTGTGCTAATGGTTGGCAAATGCCTATGTATCCTTCAAAACCCCAGCTCCAAGCCCCTCTCCTCCATGCAGCCTGACCGCGGCCTCCACACGTACCCGTGCCCAGACGGTCCAGGGGGCTCTGCCGGAGGAGCCTGGTGATGAGGTCCTGGGCGTCGGCTGGAAGGGCCTCCTCCCCCTCCGGCCACATGATCTCGTCTAAAACACAGGGAGGGAGGACGGGGGTTGGGATGGTCCTGCCCGCATCTGCCCTCACTCGCTGAGCTCCAGGCCATTAGCTCCTCTGCCCCTCTGCACACCGGGCTCGGTCCCTCCGCCCAGCTCTCAGACACGCTCTGGCTGTGCTGTCTGTCCAGAGCGCCTTCCCATCGTCTGCATCGCGGCTCCCTCTCACGCCTTCAGGACTTTGCTCTCGGCTCATCTCTGAGGCCTCACAACTCTCTGCTCAAAGCAGCGCCCCCAGCACCCACTCCCTTCTGCGGTGTCTCCTTCTTGGCATTTTGGGCACCTAATTGCTCCACAATTTGCTTATTTATCTTGCTAACTGTCCTCCTTGCCTGCCAGTGAGTGCCCGAAGGGCTGTCCATATTGTCCTCTGTGCCAGCCAGGGGGCCAGGCTCACCACAGGCGCACGGCCCCCATCTTGGCGGCCCCCGTCTCACACAGGGGAGCACACTGCTGCCCTGAGCCCCAGTGCCGCAGACTCACACCCGTGGCCCCCCCACGGGGGGGGGGGCGGAGAACGTACCGCTGACCACCTGGCCGAACAGCTCCTCGGGCGTGTCCCCGAAGAAAGGCACGCAGCCCACCAGGAACTCGTAGAGGACGACGCCCATGGCCCACCAGTCCACCGGCTTGCCGTAGCCCTGGCGGAAGATCACTTCCGGGGCGATGTACTCCGGCGTCCCGCACACCTGGGGCAGCAGGACGGGGACCTGAGGGTGGGCCCGGCCCGAGGCCCCCCACGAGAGCAGAGAGACAGGGAGCCGGCCAGGCTGGGAACAGGGGTGGGCAGACGTACCCACCCCTCATTTTTTATTGCCATGTCCTGGGGACAAGGGGCCCCGACACTCAGGGGGCCTGCCCACCCACCTGCTTGTCCATGAACTCCCGGGTGTCCTTCTCAATGTGGCCCTCGTACAGGTTGGTGGCCATGCTCATGAGCCCGATCTTGGACAGGCCGAAGTCGGTCAGCTTGATGTGGCCCAGTGAGGTGATGAGCAGGCTGCGGGTGGGCAGGCGGACGGCTCAGGGCTGGGGGCCCAGCAGCCCTTGAACTTGGCTCCACCCAGGACAGGCCAGAGCCCCCCGGGGATTAAAAAATCCTTCCAGTAAACAGCCAATTATCACAAGAACCAGCGGGTCTCAGACAGTATTACAGATCTGTGCACCTACTGGGTACATTGGGTGTTGCTAGTGAGCACCCTTTGTATACTTTTCTGGGCAAAACTAAATTTCCTGGGAATCACAGCACCTTCCAACTGTGTGTTAAACCATTTCCTGAACACCTGCTGGGGGGGAGGGGTATCTAGTATTGTTTGTACACACATCCATTACTGTAACAAACTAAACACTTTGCAAGCACCTCTTGTTTACATTCCATGTTGAAAATTGAGCCCTGCCAGTGCAGCTCAGTGGTTGAGCATCGACCTATGAACTGGGTCACAGTTCAGTTCTCAGTCAGGGCACGTGCCTGGGTTTCTGGCTCCATCCCCTGGGCAAGGGAGGGGGGAGAGGGTGTCTGTGCAGGAGGCAGCCAATCCATGGTTCTCTCTCATTACAGATGTCTTCTATCTCTCCCTCTCCCTTTCACTCAAATCAATAAAAATATGTTTATAGCCGAAACCGGTGTGGCTCAGTGGATAGAGCGTCGGCCTGAGGACTGAAGGGTCCCAGGTTCGATTCCGGTCAAGGGCATGTGCCTTGGTTGTGGGCACATCCCCAGTGGGGGATGTGCAAGAGGCAGCTAATCAATGTTTCTCTATCATCAATGTTTCTAGTTCTCTATCCCTCTCTCTTCCTCTCTGTAAAAAGTCAATAAAATATATTTAAAACATATATATATATATGTTTACAGAAAAGAAAACTGAATATATCTCAAGCACCTGATGTACAAAGAAATATATCTGTGCACCTCATGAGTGGATCCATTTTTTAAATATATTTTTATTGATTTCAGAGAGGAAGGGAAAGGAGAGAATGATAGAAACATCAATAATGAGAATCATTGATGGGCTGCCTCCTGCACACCCCTCACTGGGGATCGAGCCCACAACGTGGGCATGTGCCCTTGACCAGTATCGAACCTGGGACCCTTCAGTCCACAGGCTGACACTCTATCCACTGAGCCAAACCGGCTGGGCTGTATCCATTCTTTAAAAACTTGCACATCTAGCCCCTGCTTAGTGGCTGGGTTGGTTTGTCATTGTGTACACCAAGCATGTGGACACCAAGCAAGTCAAACTCGCCGCCCACAACGAATGCTTTTGCGGCCCAGACAATATAATGGTATGTAAGAAACATTTTAATGAAAATTTCATAACTTAATTTTTACAATACTGTTATAACTATTAATAACAACTATAACGTTCACTAATGACTGATTACTGTAATCATGTTACATTCACTTCCTTATGCGCCTTACGTGCAGGCAAACCATTTATCTCCACTAATACCAGCAGCGAATATTTTAGCAGCCAACTGCCACGCCATTAGTCTTGTACTGACTTATTTGGTGCGCGAAACAGAAAATACTTTGGTTTTGGAGAACAAGAAAAATAAGTTTATTTGCTTTACACTTATTAATTTGTATAATTATTCAGTGTTTGGTAAGTTAATGTTTAAGAAAAAATGTTAATTTTTATTAAAATGTTCTATTATTTTATGTTAATGATCACTGATTTATTTTAGCCCTATGTATTCAGCATCTCTATTGAAATAAACCTACATTTCTATGAAAATTGAAGTGTTTGGGTTTTTTTGTGGCCCACATGACATCCTCTCTCTGTGCACCAAATAGCAAGAACCTAAGAAACAAGTGGTTCTTGCCTCATATCCAGAGGGCACTCAATATATGGGTGGCCTTTTCCTCTGTACACAGCAGGTGCTCAATTAATGCAGGGGAGAGTGCTTTGAAAATTATGTAAGGACTACAAAGCATGAAGGATTATTCACATTCATGCTCCTGTTTCCCAGCCACCCATAGAAAAAGTGGCACACAGTAGGTGCTTACTAAATGCTGGAATAAAACAAATAAAACCAATAAACATGGTCTCTTCCTTTCTCTCCTGAACTAAAACACCACATGTGCTCAAGACATGCACAGTCCCTTTCTTCACATATAAGGTCTTGCAACATGCATGTTCCTTTTCCCTGTATACAGCTGGCGCCTCATAAGTGCATGTTCTTTCCCCTCGTGCAGTAGCAGCTCTGCGTGCATGAGCCCTTCCCACGTGCAGTTCCGCATCCTAAGCGCACATTCCCTCCCCTTTCCTGGCACCACCTCCTACTGAATACAACAAGTGCCTATTAAGTAACTGCTCTCCTCTGCACACATCAGGTGCTCAAGATGTGTGAGTTCCCTGCCTTTCTGACAGGAGGGGCCCCACGTTGCCAACAGAACCCAGACAGGTGGGGCTCCTGAGCAGCCCCAATGCATGGCTCCAACCCCCACCCTCAACCCTCCGGCCGCCCCAATGCATGGCTCCAACCCCCACCCTCAACCCTCCGGCCGCCCCAATGCATGGCTCCAACCCCCACCCCAGCCCTCCAGCCGCCCCAATGCATGGCTCCAACCCCCACCCCAGCCCTCCGGCCGCCCCAATGCATGGCTCCAACCCCCACCCCCAGCCCTCCGGCCGCCCCAATGCATGGCTCCAACCCCCACCCCAGCCCTCCGGGACCCACCCCGAGGCCCGGCAGCTTACTTGTCCGGCTTGAGGTCTCTGTGCACGATGCCGTAGTTGTGCAGGTACTCCAGCGCCAGCACCGTCTCTGCGAAGTACATGCGGGCCATGTCCACGGGCAGCGGGCCCATGTTCTTCAGGAGCGTGGCGCAGTCACCGCCTGCAAGGGCAGCCATGTCAGGGGCGTGGTCTCTACAGCCCTGCCCGGCGCCTCTGTAACACCCGCCGGTGCCTAAGGCCCCCGTGGGTGCTGAACCCGGTGGGGAACCGGACGGCGTTTGGGGAGGACAGACCCTGCCTCCTGATTTTCCCCGGACGGAGGAGCAGCTCTTTCAAGTGCACAGTTTTCCCCCGTACACAGCGGGCACCCCGAAGTGCATGCTCTCTCCTTGCCTGGCAGCACCTCGGTGCCTGTTCGCTCACTTACCTGCAGGGACTGCTCCATCCTGAACTGCAAACCTGAAGCCAAAACTCCTCACCCTGACCCTCCCTCGTCCCCCCAGCCTCCAGGTCTCTGTCCACCAGTCCCCCCTGCAAGGATGTACATCTTCCCCCCATCCTCCAGGGGTCCCTCCCTGACCCTCTTCTTTGGGCTCCCCCTGCCCTGATGCCCCATCTTAGACTGAGGGCCCCCGAGGCAGGCAGGGACCCCCGGAGGACAGAACAGATCCCAGCCTGGCCCGAGGGAGGGCTTCCTCCCAGGCAGAGGGCGAGCTCCCGGCTGCCGGCGGCACGCCAGCCCGGGGGCCGCACCTTCCACGTACTCCATGACCATGCAGAGGTGGCGCCGGGTCTCGAAGGAGCAGAACATGCTGACCACGAAGGGGTTCTCGGCGAAGGTGAGGATGTCGCGCTCCACAAAGACCTGCTGGATCTGGTTGCGCAGGATCAGGTTCTGCTTGTTGATCTTCTTGATGGCGAAGCGCTGGCGGGTGTCCCGGTGCCGCACCAGGTAGACGGCCCTGGAGGGAGGCCGGGCCGCTGAGGCCTGCGCACACGGCCCCGGCGAGCCAGCCCGGGCCTCGGACCCGGTCTGAGGGCGTTGGTCTGTGCTGGGCTCTCCCTCTGGGACACCTGTCTCCACCCCCGGCCCCTCTCCCCAAGCAGCCACCCTAGGAGTAAGCTGCCCTCCTTGGTGTCCTACAAATGAACCGGACGTGGCCCTGGTGTACTGGCCCTTGGAGTAAGGTGACCAGACGTCCCGATTTTCAATAATTTGTCCCGCGTCGTTTTAAAAAGTCCCGATTTTTAAAATCGGGACTTTTTAAAACGACGCGGGACAAATTATTGAAAATCGGGGCTGTCCCGCCAAAAGCAGGACGTCCAGTCACCTTACCTTAGAGTATTTATTCATTCGTAGCTGAGATCCATGACACAGAATCCAAATTAGCCATGGAGTGCCTGCTGGCTTTATATGCTTGATGAAATTGTACCCAGCGGCTCCTGGACACAGATAAACCCTGGGGTTATAGGGAACCTACAGATGCTGATGCTGCCCTTTGGGGCTCTCTGACCCAAAGACTCCCCACCTGGCCACTGGCCCCCTCTCCCATCTATCTCGCTCTGATGGCCTCATGCTGTCAGGGACTCCCCACTCCCACACTCTGCAAATCTGTCCAAGCGGCAAATAATGCTTGCTGCACGCTACTGCCACCGTGTGGTCATCTTCTTTCCTGACCAGAACCCCCTACACCTGATGAAGGATGAGTACCTTCAAGGCCATGTCTGCTGTGTTATTGCATCTCCGTCTCCCTCTGTAGGCCTCTGTTTCCGGCCTGAGCCTTAGCCATCTCTGTGGGCATCTGAGAAATGGGTGTACGGGGGACCTGAGGACTCACCCATAGGCCCCGTTGCTAATGAGCTTGATGGTCTCGAAGTCACTCTCACATGGCTTCCTCCGTGACGGACCGACCAGGGCGCGGCTCTGTGGGACGAGAAGGGCTCAGGGTCCTGGCTCCCTGAGGAGTGGTTTGGGCTTCCCCGGCCCCCAAGTCCTCCTGGTGCCTGATGCCACTTTCTCTCCCATCCGAACTTCTCCAACTCAGGGACCACGTTTCCGAGCTTTGGCTCAAGATGTGCCCTTTACCCAGAGAACTCCTACACATCCTTCAAAACCTTTCCAGTGCCCCCCTCCAGCCCTGCCCAACCTACACAGCACAGCAACCTAACTTCCCCCACCTTCCCCTCATAGTCACAGGCATTTATTAATCACCAGTCATGCAAAAACTTCTGCAAACCCAGCCCCTCCCACAGCTGCCTGGAAAGAACAAGACAGGTGCGGGGACCCAAAGCTGTGCCTCACCTCCAGGGACTCGGGCGCTGGGGGCTGTCCTTTGCCATCAAGGTGACTCAGAGGTTCCATCTCTGCAAGACAAGGGAGGAGCCTTGAACGGGGCTTCTACACCTTGCCTGTCACCCAGATTTCCGAGGCCCCCAAGGCTCATCCGGGGCTAGGGATGGGGGGGGTCTCTGCCCAACCCCCATGATACTGCCAATGGGCCTTTACCGTGCCCAAGTCTGAGCGAAGCTCAGGAGGCCGGACTACACAGCAGAGGCACTGTCTAGAAGGACCAGCAGGCAGCCCAAGCTCCCGATACTCAGCTCTCATCAACCCCTGGCTCCAAACTTTGGACCAGTGACACCAGTTGTGACACTGGCTCCTGAAAACCTCCCAGCTCAGGGCGTGGCCAAGGGGGAGGAGCCCCCTTACAGTCCCGCCCCAGGTCCTGGCAAAGGGCTGGTCACGGTGAGTGGTCCGTGAATTGCGAGCTGTGACCGTGGCAATGACACTCACGGTCCCAGAGTTCGTCTGGAATGGGGCGGTGGGGACTCAGGGGTGAGAGAGGCCTGGCTCCAAGGCAGCCCCTTCCACTTTCAGTGGCACCCCAAGGTATTGGGGAGGTGTTCTGCCCCCACAGCCTCCGCCGCCATCTGCCTCACCACTTCCTACACCCTCTGACGGCAGGCCCACCCCAGCGCTACCTGAGCTATTTCCACTGGACAGACAGGAAGCCAGCTGTCCACAAGCCCGTCCACCAGGGGGCTGGCCTCGGACACACCTGTGTCTGATCCCCTGCTCTACCTCCTCTGCTTGGAGCTTCTGTCTTTCCGGCTCTAAATGGGGACAGTGTCCGCTCAGCGTTAGCACAGCCGTAACGCTGGGCGGACACTGGCCACTGACACCAGGCCCTGCCAACCCCCTCGCCTCCAGCCAGCTCCCCTTCCCTCGGCGACATCCTCCCCGCTGCTTTCCGACATGCCGGGCACCGTCCCACCTCAGGGCCTTCGTGGTTCCCCTGGCTAGCTCCCCCTTTTCTCCTCCCATCTGCATCGGGTCACCTCTCCATCCTCAGCCCGCACATCACCTCTCTCCAGCCCGCCCTCACCACCCAGGACAGGCCACCCCCAGTTCCATCTTGGCTCCCCCGTCCTGGCTGTGGGGGGGAGTTCTCGCCTGCAGGTAGTCTGAACAGACTCGGCCCAGCCCCGGGCCATCGCCGGATGAGACCGGAAACGGGCTCTGAGAATTCGCAGGACGATGTGAATGTCAGTGCCAGGGGGGGTCCCTGTGCCCTAGCCCATTTCAACTCGGCGTTTGAGAACACAGGGTCCCAAGGCCCTGGAACAGTGGTCGGCAAACTCATTAGTCACCAGAGCCAAATATCAACAGTTCAACGACTGAAATTTCTTTTGAGAGCCACAGTTTTTAAACTTAATTTTTTTTCAAAAACCACTTCTTCAAAATAGATTTGCCCAGGCAGTGGAATTTTGTGGAAGAGCCACACTCAAGGGGCCAAAGAGCCGCGTGTGGCTCTCGAGCCGCAGTTTGCCGACCACTGCCCTGGAAGGTCAGGGGGCCCCATGTGCAGCCGCCTGACCCTGGAGTCTCGGGCCCTTTCCCCATGGCGGGTCCCATAGGTGACCGAAGGCAGGGAACAGAGAGACAAGGATAGCATGACTATACCAGCCTCCCCTCCGTCTCCTTCGCTCCCCGCCCGTCAGCTCACCCTCCAGGGGGTCCTTGGCCAGGCCCAGCTGCCCGATGATGTACTGCGGCAGGTCCGTCTTGATGCCCTGGCCCTCGCGAGCCTGGCCCTCGGCGGCCTCCAGCAGGTGGTAGAACTCTTCGGGGTCAAACTCCTGGGGGTGCGGAGCTCCGGTCAGCCAAGGCTCGGCCTCCCCTCCAGGCCTTTGCAAACGCCTTCTCTGACCTGTGGCTCCAACCTGTCCCTGGGGTCCCGTCCTGCTGGGAGCCCACCCCAGGCCGGCAGCCTCACAGGCCCTGTCTCCCGGGGACCCGGTCTGAGCTCGGCTAGCCCTCTGCACGGAGGGGACTCACGAGGCACTCCAGGAGCCTGGCGGGTCGTGAGATGATGATCAGCAGCTTCCGGACCAGCTGGACGATGAAGCCGACCTCCTCGCTGTCCGAGCGCTCGTGGGCCTGGCAGGTGGGCGGGGCATCACTCATGGGCCCTTGTCCTGTCCCGCCCCACCCCGGGGACCCCCGGCCCCCAGCTCCCCACACACATCCTGCAGCAGCCTCTCCAGCTTCTCCTGCATCTCCAGGAAGTAGCGGGAGGTGACGAGGGCTTCTCCGGACTTGGCCAGGCAGTCGCGGGCCAGCTCAATGATCTGGTGGTGGATGAAGCCCAGGACGCCATCGGCCAGTGCCAGCTGGGCCCCGGGCGAGAAGGCGGTGAGGAACTCCTGCAGACGGCTCTCCATCTGGGCCGTGGCCTGGCGGGGGGAGACGGGTGGCCTGGTCATTGGGCGGGACTGGGGAACAAGACCCGCAGACGGAGGGCGGGGGAGACAGTGGGAAGAGAGGCGATGAGGCTGATGGGGTCGGAGGACTGGGGGGGACGTCTGAGACCCGGAGGGGAAAACAGACATGGACAGACGTGGGGACACAGCCGAGACAGAGGATGCCCGTCTGTCACAGAGTGGGGTTGGGGCCCGTCCAGCCCTGGGTGCTGCCCACCTTTGGGAACCTCTCCCGGTACACATGGTTCATCATGACGATCTCATTGTCGAAGGTTCCTGTGGTGCGTCCCGGGCTGAAGGGGGGTGACGATCAGCTTGTGACACAGGACCCGGGACCCAGCATGGGGAAGGGGGCGGGGCCAGGGCCAAGGCCAGGAGGGAGGGGGAGCCATGTTGCCATCCAAAGCCAGCCCCGGGCCAGAGGTCAAAGCCCACCTGAGGCTCCGGGAGCGGGGTCGAAGGCGGGGTGAGCGGTGGCCGCCCTCCTCGTCGGCCACGCTCTCCGAGCTGCGGAAATGCTTGGACAGGAAGCGCAGCTCGTCTGGCGTCGGCTGGAAAGGAAGCTGGTGGAGGTGCTCCCGGGAGGATGAGCTCGACTGGGAGGAGGGCGTCAGAGTCACGGGCTGGTGGTCAGCCCCACAGCCAGGACCCCAGCACTACCTCTCAGGGCCCAGAATGCCTGGCTCCGACCCCTGAATGCCCCAGCCCGAATGCCCCCTCCTCCAAGAAGTCCTCTCTGCCTGTTCCCCACGGCAGCGCCCAGTCCCGCTCTGGCCAGGCCCCGGGAGAATCTGTGTGCGCGGGGGGAGCTCCAGGGCTAAGGCCGGGTCCTCTCAGGGTCCCCACATCACCCAGAACACAGCACAGGCAGCGGCACGACCCCTTGTGAAACACAGAGATGCCCCCTCCGCCCCTGCACCCGCTGTCCGCCCGCCACAGGGGGACGGTAGGTACCGAGACGGTGGAGCTGGGTGTGTTGGTGCCATAGCCAGAAGACGGGAGGGATGCGAGGGACCACCTTCTGCCATCGGCCCTGGAAAGGAGAAGCGGAATTGGAAGGAAGACAGGGCCCCTGTGGTCTGGGGGGACCCAGGGCAAACACTGTGGCTGCCAGATTCTGGCCCCACGGCGGGGAAGGACCCTATGAGGCGGAGAGCAGAAAGCCAGGGTGGCAAGGCCAGGGTTTCTCCCTCGTCCTTCAGACACCTCCTCCAGGAGTCCTCCCTGCCCCTGCCCCTGGCAAAGCTGCCACCTCTCGGAGTCGCACCTGCTGGGGTACATGCTGGCTGCCTCCACCAGACTGAGGACTCCCCAAAAGCCAGAGGCCAGTCCCCCATTCCCCAGCCTGCCGGCGGTCACTCAATAAATGCTGAATGGATAAGTGACGTGTAAGAGCCTGGCGCACGGGCCCTGGCTGGGGTAGCTCAGTGTGTTAGAGCGTCGTACCGATCCGCCAAGATTGCGGGTTCAATCCCCAGTCAGGGCACACGTACAAGCAGCAACCGAGGAATGCATGAGTAAGTGGAACCACAAACTGATGTTTCTTCCCCCCACTCCCCTAAAACCAACCCGTAAGTTAAAAAATAAAACGAACGCCTGGCACACAAACAGGCCCTCCCCGAACGCTTGTTAATAAACTCCTATTCAATGAGCAAATGGCTTTCGCTCAGTTCGTACTTCTTGGACCCGGCCGAGGCCCCTCTCACCCCCACCCCTAGCGCTGGTTGACGTTACCTGTCTGTCCGAGAGACGTGGCTGCAGAGGACCGAGGCGGGGGCAGAGACACAGGGCCGGGGCGGGGAAAAGGCCGGGGAGGAGGCGGTGAGGAGGCACGGCCGCCAGGCGCACACACCTGCCTGTCCCCTCCGCCCTCACAAGGACACCGTCCCCCGGAGCCAGGGACCACTCACCTCCTGGCAAAGGGGAAGTTGGCCGCTGACACAGCCGAGAAGTTCCGGGGACTATCCAGGGGGCTGTTGCCTGCTGATCAGGAGGCCAGGGGAAACTGAGTCATCGGGGGTGGAGGGAGGACACAGCCCCGCCCGCCGGCTCCCGCGCTCACCAGTGGGGACGGACAGCGGCGACAGGGGCCTGGAGAGGGTCGGCGAGGGTGTTCCCACCACGAGGCTCTTGCGGCTCCCGCTGCGGCAGCTGCAGGGGCGGGTGGGGATGGGGTTAGGCGCTGCCCCGGCCCCGGCTCCCACGCCCCGGCTGGGGCACACACGCAGCTGGCTTTGGGGCCCGATAGGAAACTGGGCAGGACCACTCCCGCTCCGCCCCTGACTGACTCCCCCGTGGCCCTTGGTTGGAGGCCCAGTGGGGTTGTATTTGACAAATATTATGTTTTAAATATATTTTATTTATTTTTTTAGAGAGAGGAAGGGAGATGGATAGAGAGTTAGAAACATCGATGAGAAAGAAACATCGATCAACTGCCTCCTGCACACTCCCCACTGGGGATGTGCCCGCAACCAAGGCACACGCATTTGACCCGAATCGAACCCGGGACCCTTCAATTCCCCAGGCCGATGCTCTATCCACTGAGCCACACTGGCCAGGGCAGACAAATATTGTTTGTATTAAATGTGCTATTTCGGTTATTATCAGTGGTGGCATGAAGCACTTCCGGCCTCCTGGTGGTCACCGCACACAGCCAGCCTGATGTTCCAGGCTTTGGTGTCCACACCCCACCTCCACCCCTTTCCCATGCTGTGGCCACTGCCAGGGGCTCCGGGGACTAAGGCAGAGGGTGGAAAGGACCCGGGAGCCCACCAGTGGGTTAAGGCGCGCCCCTACCCCATTCCATGCCCTTTTCCCAGGCCACTGCCCCATCCCTCGGCAACATTCCTCCCCCAAATCCCCCCAAAATGCCAGCCTGACCCTTAAAAACCCTAAAGTCACCGGGCCACCGTAGCTCAGGGGTTAAGCATCAATCTATGAACTAGGAGGTTATGGTTTGATTCCCGGTCGGGGCACATGCCAGTGTGGGGCGTGCAGGAGGCAGCCGATCCACGATTCTCTCTCATTATTGATGTTTCTCTCTTTCCCTCCCTCTCTCTTCCTCTCTGAAATCAATAAAAAATATTTAAAACGAACAAAACAAAAACCTAGAGCCAGGATCTCGTGCAGGAGTGCCCTGTCTTCTGTTCTGTCAACACATTTCCTTCCTTTCATCCATCCCAGCTCCCCTGGCCGCCAGCCCCCGGGCTCAGGCTGAGCCCACCCGTACCTCGTGCCCTGGCCCCAGCGCCCACTGACGGAGGGAAGCTGGGAACCACATTGTCTCCAGCCACCAACCCCCCCACCCCCAACTCCCTCAGATCAGTCGCCCAGCAACAGCTCTACTTGTTCAGCAAGTGCATCAGCCCACACACCCCAGCTGCCAACGCAGCGCAGCCGCAGCACTCTGCAAGGGAGAGAAGCCTCCCTCCACCGGCCCAGGAACAGGGTCCCAGGGAGAAGGCAGGGGGCGGGAGGAGGTGTGGGGAAGGTGGTCAGCCACCGATCCAGACGAGCGTGGGTGGGGGTTGGTGTTTGGATCCAGCCTGCTCACAGCTGTTCCTCTGAGCCTCAGTTTCCCCATCTGCTGGGAAGATTTGATAAAAACCAATACACCAAGCTCAGCTTTGGGCCGGCGCTGGGTGGTGGTGGGTTCATGTCGTCCTGTTGGCTTGCAGGGAGAGCCTGGTGCACCGTCAGGGTGCAGGCCATGCCTCCCCGGATAATTAAGTCGCCGTGTGTCAATTCCAACAGGCCGGGAGGTGGGAGAGGCCAGATGTGCCCATTTCCCAGCCTGGGAAACTGAGGCTACAGATCAACAGCCGCAGGGATTGTCTTCTAGACTGAGGCGCCGAAGCAAAAGTGAAACCCGCAGGTTCCTGCAAAACTTCCTGCCCACCCCCCACCCTCACACACAAACCAGTCCCACATCCTCTCCCTGCCCCTCACCTGGTTCCTCACCCCCCCTCCACTCCCATCATGTGTCACTTTCCACAGCATTTGGGAAAAATACTTGGCAGCCTACCGCTTCCTCTCAGGCGGGGTCTTCTTGAGAACAGCCTGATGGGAGATGTCAGGGAAGTGGGCACCGTCTGCTCACTTTCTGAACGTCTGTTGAGTGCTGAGCATTTGCCCGGCCCTCCCGGGTGAGGGCCCAGGACTCTGAAGTCCAATCACCACCCATGTGGTCCAACAGAATGAGAACATGGGGGAAAACAGGGGCCTGAGGCTAGTTCCTGCACCCAATCCCCGCCCGAGGTGCTCATAAGCCCTCTGTGGCTCTCTGGGGTCTGGGAGAAGAGCCTAAATCCTTGGACTTGGCATTTAAGGTTCCCCCGCCCAGCCTCCGCCTGTCCGCCCCTTTGGGCAATGTCCCATCCCAGCACCAGGAGACACCCAGGCACAGAGAGATAAAGGAACGGGTTGAGGTCACACAGCCTGACGGTGGCGGAGCTGGCGTTTGAGTCCAGGTCCGGGAGAGCCCACAGAACCTTGCTTGGTCTCTGGCTTTTAGAAGGGGAAACTGAGACTCCCAAGTCGGGCCGGGCTTTGTTCCAGGGTAAACCCCGCTATCGGCGCTCCTGACACACGCTCGCCAGCCGCGTGCTGCCAATGTTTGTTTGTGAATCACCATTTCTAGCTGGGCCCCACGGAGAGAGAGAGATCGGGGAGATCGGCGGCGTCAGTTTTTCCCAGAAGCACCTCCCCCAGGGTTCGGCCCGGGACGAGAGCCCTAGGTTCGAATCCTGTCTCAACTCAGGGCTGCCTCATTCGGACCCCGGCTGCGACCCGGACTGGCACAACACACTCGCCCCAGAAGGGTGTCGGGGACACCTGCGGATGCCTGGGTCCCAGAGCGCCCTTCTCCGTCCCCCTCCCGTCGCCCAGACACACTCCCGGCAACCGGTGTGTCCATCGGGCCTCCGCCCCGCGGGTCCCTACCTCTTGGAGCGCTGCAGCAGCGCGCCCTTGGCCAGGCGGCTCCGGTGGCCGGGCGCCGCCACCGCCGTCCAGTAGCTGGGGTCAGACATGCTGCCGCTTCCCTTTGTGCCGCCCGAGGCCCGGGAGGCGCGTGGGCGCAGCCGGCGGCGGCCGGGGGCCAGCCTCCGCGGCGGGATCGGCGCCCGGAGCCCGGCGGCGCGGGGAGGGCATAGGCACAGGGTGGGGAGGGGGGGGCCCCGGGGCCCGGGTGGGTGGGGTGGGGTGGGTGGCGGGGAGGAAGCGCGCGCCCGGGGACCCCGCCCAGCGGGGCCTGTCGGGGGCGGGGCGAGCGAGGCGGAAGCGGCGCCGCGGCCCCGCGTGCAGCTGAGTGGGAGGGGCGTTGCCAGGGCAGGGGCGGGGCGTTGCGAGGGCCGCGGGCGGAGGGGCGGGGCGTTGCGAGGGCCGCGGGCGGGGGGGCGGGGCGTTGCGGGGGCCTCTGCGCGGACAGGTCCGGCCGTTGCTAGGGCGGGAGCGGCGGGGGCGGGGCGTTGGCGGTTCTCGGAGGCTGGGCCTGGGAACATGGCTCCTTCTTCCCCATAAAATGTAACTCCGATCGCCGCCCGCCCTTCCCTTCTCTCCAGCGGCGCGAACCCCTTCGGCTCGGTGCGACCCCCGCGGCGCAGCCGGCGGCCAGGCGGGGCCCATGCCACCTCGCCTACGCTGGCTCCCCTCTTGGGAACACCCTTCGCGTCTGGCAAAACCCAGCGCCCCCTCCTCCAGGAAGCCTTCTCTTGGGTCTCCCGGCTTTTGTCTCCCCGAGGCTTGGGGCTCCTCGGGTTTCCAGCACCGCCCAGGCCTGGGTTGGCACAGAGGGGCTGTTTGGCAAACTGAGTCAGGGCCTCTGGCAGGCCAGGCTCTGCCTGTCAGTCTGACAGAAAAGACCTCCAGCCTGGCTACAGTCCAGAATCAGAGGCTTGATGTGATTTTGCAAATCTTTTCAGCTATGAAATGGGAGGGAAACAGGCTGACAAGAGGATTACAGGAATTATATGTACATACGGCCTCAGGCTAACTTTCTGGCCTCTGTTTCCCCTTCTACACAATCCCTCGTGAAAATGGGAAGGACTGGAAGCACCAAAAGTGACGGTTCCCTGGCTTGGGGGGCAGGGGGAGTAGGGGTACAGAACCTCGTGTTCACTACGGAAGGAGAAAGGTCTCATACAGTAGGCAGTAAATTAATGCTTCCCTCTTCTCATGACAGTCCCAGTAAGTCAGGGTCAACATCACTCTGAGGGCGGCCCCTTCACAGGCCACATGACACTTTGGTACCCGGCCGAGTGCTGAGGCTGCCACCAGATTACGTATCTGAGAAGGGAGACTGAGGCAGAGGGGGCATGCGGCTGCCTAGTGCGTAGCCCTAACCTGCTCGTCTCTCTCGCGACTGATTTTTCTCAGGCTCCCGGCTCCCTATCCTGCCTCCTCATGTCCGCGTCACACTCAGTGGCCCACCTTGTCCAGACAGCTATTGGGTGTCTCCCCAGGAATGCTCTCCGGGTTCAGCAGACCAAGCCATGGGGAGCAGGAGCTGTCTGGAGCAGGGGGAGTGTGGCCTTCCCAGCTGTCCACGCGCTGTCTACACCCCTCTCGGTCCCATACTCCGTGTGGCTTCCAAGTACCCTGGGTAGGAAATCCAAATTCTTTCTATCCTTGGCATTCAGGGCCCCAGAGATCTCTCCTCTGACCGTGCTCTTCCTGCCCAGAACAGCGTCTGTTGCCCCCTGTCTGTGAGGGCCCAACTCAGGACCTTCCTTAACGCCTCTTACCACCACCACGACCACCACCACCACCGCCGCCACCACCACCACCACCACGGCCACAGGCAGCGCCCTCCCAATGGCTTCCCTCTTGTCCACGCCACAAGCATCAACTGAGCACCTGGTGTATACCTGGCTGGCCCTGAAGGTAGAGGATGGCCAGGACAGATCCAGTCTGGCCCTCAAGGTCGCTCCCAGATCTCTGGGAGAGAAAACAACCCAACAGCCCTGGCTGGCTTGGCTCAGAAGGTAGAGCATCAGCCTGCGGACTGAAGGGTCCCGGTTCAGTTCCAGTCAAGGGCACATGCCTGGTTTGTTGGCTCGATCCCCAGGAGGGGATGTGCAGGATGCAACCGACTGATGATTCTTTCTCACTGATGTTTCTGTCTCTCTCTACCTTTCCCTTCCTCTCTGAAATCAATAAAAAAATGTATTAAAAAGAAAAGAAAAGAGCCCAACAGTCACACAAGAAAACATGGAAATACCACCCACGATGAGATCAGGATGAGAGAAATAGGTGGGTGTAATGGCTGTACCAGGGCTGGGGCACCCTTGAGCAGCGGGTGTTCGAGGAAGGCTTCCGTGTCTGTGGGCTTGATGGATACTTGAAAAACAAAGAAAAGAGGAAGTGGAGACAAGAAGGCTCTGGGCAGAAAGGACAGCAAGTGCCAAGGCGCTGAGGCTGAGCTGGCTCACATGCTAGCCATTCGGGAAGCTGCTTGGCTAGAGCAGGGTGAGCGATGAAGAGACGAGGAAGAGGAGGCAAGGACTTCCAAGAAGCCCTGCGGCTGAGGGGACAACTGGGGACCTGTTTCTAGGGAGTTTAGAGGCAAAGACCCATGTCCTTAAATGGCCCAAGGCAATGAGGATCTGCTGCCCCCTGGTGGCGAGTGAGGCAGTCTCCAGACTTCTCCATTTCCTCCTGCTAAAACCGGCTGGTCCCCACAAGTCAGAGCTGTCAGTCCTGGCCTAACGCTGTCTCCCAGGTGCCCCTGGACAACATCATCTGAGATCCTGTGCCTCAGGCTACAGCAGTGCCTGCCTCTGGACACTGGAAATGGTCCAGAACCACCATCACCTACCCATATGTTGACCAAGCCACCTCCCTGCCTCTGCCATCTCCATTCCTGGCCTCTGTCTCAGAAGACCTTCTTCCCCTTAAGACAGCCACTGAGGCTTTAAAAGCTTCAGTTCTGCCCCAGGACCTTTGCACATGCAGTTCCCTCTGCCTAGTGGTTCCTCCCCTAGTTCTGTCCACACCTCAGCTCAAACATAACCTCCTCCGAGAGGCCCCTGTCTGAATGTATCTTGTTTGTCCGCCCACTTGCTCATGACCCACTTCCGGAGCCCCGTGCGTGAGGGACTACGTTCGTTTTGCTCACAGCTATATCCTCAGCACCTGGCACATAGTAGGTGCCTAACAAATGCTGCTGACCAACTGAAGGTGTCTGCCTATTGCCCAGTTCCCAGTATGGTTTCCAAATCGTCCTCTCTTCTCCCCATTAAAGGCCTGTGGGGAGAGCCTGGGCAGCTCATTCACACTAAGGTGCAAAGGACTGATGGGCGGCCACATTCTGGACGCCACTGACACTCACATCGGTCCCCGTCCTGAGCTGTACAAGAAGCCCAGGATAACGCTGGTATTGTGTCCTGTCCTGGGCCCCATCAGTCACAGAGGGTGGCTCAAACCCTTGACAGACTCTGGCGGCCAGGCTGGCCCTGAGGCTTAGCCCCCAGACACGCTGAGCCAAGAGAACTGGTGCTTCCGCTCGGAGCCTATTCCCTCAGGTGGGAAACAGGGTCTGGAGAGGGGCCTCCCTCCAAGGGTTTCAGAGGGATCTTTGGTGCTCGGTCAAGCAGGATTTTTTTCTGCCTACACTTCTCTGCCTATACTTCTCTGTTAGGTTCAGGGGCTGGGGCTGTCATGGTGAACTCTTAACCGTGTGTGTGTGTGTGTGTGTGTGTGTGTGTTCATTCGGAGGGAGCTTTCTGGCTAGCTGCGCTGGGTGTGGGGAATCCCTGAGGTCACAGGCTGGGAGCCAGGCTGATTCAGCAGGGAGGGTTCGGAGCAGGCTGGGAACCCAGCACCTGCCTCAGGGCCTTGGGCAACACCTGAAGTTCTGGCCTCACCTTGGCCACCTGTCACACGGGGACCTGCTGGCTGTGACTGAAAGTGTAATTTCCCCACCGGGACCCTCCTGTGGTTCACAGCGCCATTTTATGGAGGGGTAAACTGAGGCCCAGAAGGCGAGGTCAGCAGCCCACAGTGCCTTGGGGAGGGAGCTGGGTTTGGGGAGTTTCCAGGGCTTTGGGGTCCCAGGGCCTGTCTGAGCCCTGCCCTGCTGGCTGTCACTTACCTCCAGGGGTGCAGTCCCAGGGAGGGGCTGCTGGGGCTCAGCAAGGACGGGCTCTGGCTACTCGGAGACAGACTGCAAAGAGAGAGGCCGGGGGCGGTGAACCTGGGGCGCCCTGTGGGTGGCCCACTCCAGGGGCTGCGGTTCTCCAGGAAAAGGAGGAAGGGGCCCAAGGCCCGGATTCTGGGTCTCCTGCAGGCCTCGAGGGCGGGGCCAGCCGGGTCACCCAGGCAAGCTCCTGGGAGGCAGCGGTGCCAGTCTGAACCACTGGAACGGAGACTTGGGGGACGGGTGGTGGCCAGCCGCCCCTCCCCCCTGGTCCTCTCCTCCCCAGCCACTCACTCGAGGGTCAGCGCCGGGATGTGCAGCTTGTCCCTGCGGGACTTCATGGCGAGGCCGGGCCGCGTCTACACGGGCGGGTGCCAACGCCCCCTCCGCGGTCCCCAAAACCCTGCCGGTGGCGTGATCGCACGGGCCCGCCAGAGGCGGACGCGGCGAGGGCCGGGCCGCGGGGGGCGGGGGGCGGGCTCTCCCCGCCTCGGGGCGGGCCTCCGAGCCCCGCACCTGCGCGCAGGCCCTGCCCAGCGGCCGCAGCGATTGGAGTGCGGGCCGGGGCGGTGGGTGTCACTCCCTCGTGGGAAGGGGCCTCGGGACCGCACGGAGGGACAGGGGAGGCTGTCGCTGCTTCCCCGACCGCATCGCAGCTCCGCCGCCGGGCCCCGCCTCGCCGGCCCCTGCGCTGTCCCAGCTCTGGGGGTCTCCGGGACACACGATCCGAGCAGGTCCCGCCCCGATCCTCCAACCCCGGCACTGGCGCCCCCTGGCGGCGGGTCCTGGCCTCGGTGCGCACACTCCGACCCCGGCCACGCCTCCAGGCCGGTGCCCCGCGGGTCCCCAGGCCGCGAAATCCCGTCCCCACCCCGCATTCAGATCCGACTTTGGCCCCACCCGCCCTTCCTCGGAGAAGCCCGTCCTACGAGACCCCGAAGGAGGGGGCGTCTGTGGCTCTGGCCCCCTTGAATCGCTGGGTGGACCCAGTCCGGCCCGCCGCAGGTGGCAGAGGCTAGACAGCCCCTAGGGAGTCTTTGCTCCGGTCCTGCCCGCGGTGCGGGACTTTGCCCTCCGTGGTTCGGACTGATTCACTGTCCGCCACCCCGCCCCCAGCCCGGGCAAAGACTACTCTCCGGGCAATGTCCAAGACCCAGCCCCTGCTGGGGCCACAGGCTCTCCCCGCAGCTGCATTAGCCCCAGTCCCAGGAGAGCAGATGGTTAGGGCCTGAGGGCCACTCTGTACTTGTCCCCACCATGAGATTTCAAACTGTCATCAAACACCTGAACCTCTACTTTCTTTTTGATAGATCCTCCCCTCCCCCAGCTTATGGACGGAGAATGACGTAACCTGCACCTGCAGCCGGACATTCCTGAGCACCGAACCAGGCACCTTACATGGGCTGTACACTGAACCACCAATCCGCACCTGCCCAATACCCTAAGCCCCCATTCCTAAGTCCCTAATCATGTGCCTTATGTGAAACCACCATCAGCGTGTGCAGAGTGCCCTAAGCCCCGCCTCGGTCCCTTCCCTTTCCTCCCCTCAAACGTAAGGTGACCAGGCGTCCTGCTTTTGGCGGGACAGCCCCAGTTTTCACAATTTTAATTGTAAAAATTTTTAACAATTTCAATTGTTAAAAATCAGGACTGTCCTGCCAAAAGCAGGACATCTGGTCACCTTACAAAGGCATGTTCAGCCCTGCACATGAGCTTTTCTTCCTCTGGGAGCAGGCTTCCCGCTCCTCTGATGAAGCCTGTGTCCTGGTCTCCGGCCTCTGTCTCATCTCTCACTTCCCCCCGCCCCCTCCCCTGTGCTCACTCAGCTACCCGTCTCCACGCTGTTCTTCCCAGGCCACACGGGTGCACACCTCAGGACCTTCGCCCATGCCGTTCCCTCTGCCTGAATGCCGTTCCCCTTAGACTCTTTCCCGGGCCTCTTCCTCTGGTTCCAGATTTAGGCTCAAATGTTACTCCCTTCAAGGTTTGTCTCTGTTTCATTTCTCCCCTTCATAACACCACTTCACCACCCCTCTCCCCAAGAGAGTGAGGGTGGAGCGGGCAGGGTCCAGCAATGGCCAGTCTCCGTGCCCCTTGTGCCTGGCACAGGGCCTGGCACACAGGAGGGGCTCAAAAAAAAAAAAAAAAGTTTGCCGAAACCGGTTTGGCTCAGTGGATAGAGCGTCGGTCTGCGGACTGAAGGGTCCCGGGTTCGATTCCGGTCAAGGGCATGTACCTGGGTTGCGGGCACATCTCCAGTGGGGGGTGTGCAGGAGGCAGCTGGTCGATGTTTCTCTCTCATCAACGTTTCTAGCTCTCTATCCCTCTTCCTTCCTCTCTGTGGAAAATCAATAAAAAATATTTTTTAAAAAAAGTTTGTTAAGTGAATGACTTCCCTGGTGGGCAAGCAATCTGTACTCCCGACATGGCTGAATACAACCTCCAAAGAGGGGGTGTCTGCACTCATGCACCTCCAGACCATCAGCACAAGGTAAACCCCTCCTCTCCAGGGCATTGGTTTCTCCATCTGTTAACTAGCAACGGTGCTGAACAACATGTTCTTTGAACTTTTTGGGGATCCAGAAACGCCAGCCTACAGGAACACTTCTGTGACCCTGAAGGATACAATTTTCTTACCCATGTTCCCCGAAAGAGGTCCCGATCACGGGAGGCAAGTAAGCTGCCTCTGGGACATTGGATTGTGATTCTCTGAGAATCTGGACTCGGATGCCAGAGAAGCCTGCCCGCCTTCAGAAGCTGGGTGTCTTTGAGCCAGTGATGCAATTACACCCCCATTTCCTCATTTGCAAACCAGCCTGGGCCTCCCAGCCTGTGGGGAGGCCCCGTGAGGCACTTGTGAATTGCTTTGCAAACACCAGGAGTAGGATCAAGGTGAGAAGCTTGGTTGTAACGATTAAATAAATAAATTCACAATTTGGAGGCTGCAGCTGAGATCTGTGTGCCCCGCACCACAGGGCCCCCACCCAGCCAACCGACCCGAAAACTCACCCCCTTCCTCGGCGAGGCAGGCTCAGTTCCTTCTGAAAGAAGATGAAGATGGGTCATTCCCAGAGACAAGCCCTTCCCCGCCCTGGCCCTCCCCCCACCTCACACCCCAGTGGCCCCATGCTTACCCTAACCCAGCCTATGCCTTCTTTCTGCTTTACCCTCATCCTGGGCTCCGCTCCGCCTCAGAATCTTTGCGCCCGCTGTGCCCTCCGCCAGGATCACTCTCCACTCTGGTGCCGCTTAATGGCAGCCCAGGTCTCAGCTCAGTCATCCCTTCTTCCTCAAAGCTCCTCTGGACTCCCTATCTACCTCCTTGCCCAGCTCACACCCTATGGGTATGATAAATAACTCCATTCTTTAAGATAAATTAGTTACATTTTAAAAGACGTATGTCAACAGTGGCTGGATACTAACAATCTACTGAGGAGAGAGAGGTTCCTGAGTCAGCCTCACCCCGCCCCTCTCAGATCTGAAAGCCGTTCCTCCTCCACCCTCTGCGGAGCCTCCTCAGGTTTGGGTCCTGGGCCCTGGTGGGAAGCAGGGCCCTGACCAATGACTCACTATTCAAGACCCTTTTAGAGCTCAGCAAGCTGACCTGCCTAACCCTGGGTGCCCTCACACACGCAGGGCAAAAAAGCCCTGTGCTTGGGGTCCATTGTATTCTCCCCCCGTCCCGTCCCCCAGCCCACCCTCCACTGTGGCTCACTCTAGGTAGGGGTGTCGAACTCAATCAGAGAAGGGGCCAAAATCTAAAATCCAGCCTAAATCGCGGGCCGAACCGCGCTGTCATCACTGCACTCCGCTGCATTTCCATCACAATGACAGTTTATGACTGTTCAGTAAACCATTCGGCCCGCGATTTAGGCTGGATTTTAGATTTTGGCCCCTTCTCTGATTGAGTTCGACACCCCTACCGTAGAGGGTTTTTAAATTCCCAAAAGACCATGTGGCACAAGTTTAGAGTCTGGGGACCCTGAGACCTGGGCTATCTGTTCTCTCCTGGCTGTGGGACCTACGGTAGAACAAGTGGCTTGTACTCCGGGCTGAAGTTCTCTCTTCTGCAATTTGGAGATAACATCAGGAGGGTTCCGGGTAAACCAGCCATTATTATTATTATTTTTATTACCGTTGTGTGTTGTTGCACTCAGCAAGAGACCCCACAGACTATCAGAATAACTAGTAAATTTTACTTTTACCGAGGTGCCTACTACGCATCAAGAGCAGAGTCCGGTTTTTTGTTGTATATTTTTTTTGTTTTTTTACAGGCAGAGAAACTGAGGCGCGGAGGGAAGCCAGCCGCCCACGCCTCTTGGCTAAGAAAGCGGAGAATCCAGGTCTCTGGACACCTCCTCCGCCCGCCCCCTCCCCGCCACACGGAACACGCCGGCGGTGGAGTCCAGGACACGTTGCTATTTTTGCCTAAGGTGGGCTGGGGGCTGCCCACGTCCGGACCAGAGCGTTCGCTGTGGCAACCAGTGACGTCATTAGCCCCCGCAGCCAATTGGAGGGCCCGGGGAGGAGTTGGCAGGGTCCCCCCCCCCCCCCCCCCCGCAGGGGAAGAGGAGGGTTCGTGGGGGTGTTACCTGTCGCCCAGCTACCTCGAGCTCAGAAAACCGAGCCATTCAAGGTGGGAGGAGGCTGACCTGCCCCCTGAGGTCCGGCTGCTTAAATACCTCTGGGGACAGAGAGCTCACTACCATTCAGGGCAAGAGGTTATAGACCCAGAACCACCACCGCTACCACTTAGGGTCTCCTTCTGCCCCATCCAATTGTAATGGGATCTTAGGTCAGCTCCCCTCTCGGTCCGCCCCACTCCTACTAACGGGAAACAGGGAGGAGCTGGGATCTGAACCAGGGTACCCGCTGCATCCTTCTCTATCCCAGCCATTTCCTTCCAAAGCCCCTGACAGCCCTGGTTCCCTGTCCGGCTGCCCCCCGTCTGGGCTGTGTGACCCCCCAAGCAAATCACCCCTTGGCGCCTTCGTTTCCTCATTTGGAAAACAGCCCAGTTGCACAGGGTCCTGAGAGGAATCAGGGAGCAAGCTCAAGGGTGGCTTCTATGAATCGGAGTCAAGACAATTCTGTGAGGTTAACAGTAACCACCATTTCCTAATGTGCTTCCCAAACACTAAAGGATGTGAAGTGGCCGAGAGGAGAGGGGAAGATGAGCAGCCCCCTAAACCTTCACTTCCCCCTCCCAAAGGCTGGGCCTAACAGAACTCTCCAGGCACCACCCCCCCAAAAAAAAAACAAACAACAAAAAAAACAAAAAAAAACCCAAACCCTGGCTCCCTGCATCATCTGCTTTGGCCCTCAGGCCCCTCTTTTTATTTAAAAAAATATATATATTTTATTGATTTTTTACAAAGAGGAAGGGAGAGAGATAGAAACATTGATCAGCTGCCTCCTGCACACTCCCTACTGGGGATGTGCCCAAAACCAAGGTACATGCCCTTGACCGGAATTGAACCTGAGGTCCTTGAGTCCACAGGCCGACACTCTATCCACCGAGCCAACTAGTTAGGGCATCAGGCATAGGAAGGGGACCATGATTCCCTGGAGCTGCCTTTTAAAAATTATATTTACAGCCCAAGCTGGTTTGGTTCAGTGGATAGAGTGCCAGCCTTCAGAGTCCCAGGTTCGATTCTGGTCAAGGGCACATGGCCGGATTTCGGGCTCAATCCCCAGTCAAGGGCATGCAGGAGGCAGCCGACCAAACTGATGTTTCTAACTCTCTCCCTCTCCCTTCCTCTCTGAAATCAATAAAGATATATATTTTTTAAAACAATATTTACAGCATCTTCTGTGCTTGGCTGGGCTTGGCCATGCTGCCTCCCTCCAGAAGTCTCAGCTCCACGCTGAGGAATCCCCAGTCTGGAGGAGACGGAGCAGGACGAGGTGTCCCATAGGAGGCATTGAGGGGACCCAGAGGGAGAGAAGGGGCTGGGGGGGGGGGCATTGTCCGGCTGGGCCAGCAGGCTAGTGGGAAACAGAAGAGTGGGCACCAAGTCCCACCGGAAGCTCTCAGCTGGAGCCGAGGGGAGAGATGTCCTCAGGGACCACCTTGGAGAAGCACCGGCTTCCGGGGAGAGAGGAAGTGGGACTGGGCCACGAAGAAGCAGGGTGGACCTTCCCGCTGGAGCAGAGACAGAATCCAGACCCAGGCTCTACTGCCCCTGGATACTGTGTTTGGGGATCTGGTGTTTTAAAATTTTGTCGTTTGCCAAGTGGGAGATGATGGGAAAATAGTCATGGTCGCAATAACGGCTCGTGGTAACTGGCTCCTATAAATGCTACCCAGAAGTCTGAACTTGACCAAACCAGGAAGGTCCACTCCTCCCCTGACCCACAGCCAACACCAGCTGGTGGCCCCCAAACCGGTGGCCCGTGGCCAGGGTGGGGCCGGTGTGTAGGGGAAGCAGGACCTGCCGGGATTTACATCCTGATCTGCCCCCTCCTTGATGTGACCCCTCAACAACAGCGGCTACATTTCTCTGAGCCTCCATTTCCCCTTTTGAACACCCGGACGGGTGCTTCCTCCCAGTGGAACAGGCCCCCACTTCCTGACGTTCGCAGCGCCCCCACTCGCCTACCAGAAGGCTGTTTCTCTATTTTAAGAGGCCGCGGGCGGGGCTCGAGCCTAACTGGGGCTTCAGGCGGAGCCTGTCCCCTCACAGCATCCCGCTGCTCCCCAGTCCTGCCCGCCCCCCTCTCCTCCTCTCCGGTCTCTGGCCTCCGCCTACCCTTCTGCTCCCCACCCCACCACGCCCTGGGGGGCCCTGCCCCGCGGCAATGCCCGCTGGCTCCCAGTTCCCCCCCCCCCCCCCCCGCCCCCAACGCACCGCTCCTCAGCACCTGCAGGGGTTCGCAGTCCTGGGGATCCTGTCCCGCAGCAGCCTGGGTTCCAGTCCGCCTTCCCCCTTCTTTGCCAGCCTCGGTGCCCGCCACCCTCCACCCTTCCTAGTTCTCGCTGCCCTCAGCTTCTTTCCTTTCCCCAGAGATCCTGCCTCCTCTGCCCCAAGGCCACCAGCAACGCTGGGCCGGCCGCCGTTTCCGGGGTGCCTGAGCGCCCCCCGCCCCTGAGCTCTGGCCTCCATCCCTCCCGCCCGGCTGGGGTCCGGGAGGAGGGGGCGGGAGGGGAGCGCCCCGCTGCCTCTGCAGAGCCGGGCTCACAGAAGGCACCCAGAAGGCACTCAGTACATGTGTGCTGGGTCCATGACCAATTTCAGGCTCCCCACCTGCAACCTGGTGGCTCCAAAAGAGCGCGGTCTAAGCCCTCAGGAAACCCGCAGATCCTCTCCGTTCCCTGCCTGGGAATTAAGCTCCAAGAAGTTGCTGCCACCGGGGTTCGAACCCAGGCCTCTGTGCAACCTCCTGGGTACCAGCCCCGGCCAAAAACGGGGCGCTCTTAGGCTCCCAGGGAAACGGAGGTGCACAGAAGCAGGGGCGCCTTCTGCAGCCCGCCTCGCACAGAGCTGATCACCGGTGTCTGAGAGCCGGTTATGGACTCGGAGTCAGATCCCTGCTGGGCCACCTCGGCTTGGTGACTTCCCCAGACTCAGTTTCCCCATCTGACAAATGGGCACCCGGACGGCCCGAGCCTCCCCGGCTTGCCTTCTGGCTGAGCTGAGGCCGGAACAAGGTGGCAAGTTTGAATTCCCATTAATGAATATTAGTGTGTCGCAACGGGATGAACGCAACGATGACCATATGGTGAGCGCTCCTGGGCTGCTGCTGCTCATGTTATTATTGGAGCCGCTGGTGGGGGAAGGCGCATCCCTCAGCCCCTCTCTCTCGGGCCAGCTCTTGCAGCCTCAGTTTCTCCATATGTCAGAGGAGACGTACTCCTTCCCCACCAGCCGGGCAAAAGGGAGAGATCAGAGCGCGCCCCGCCCCTGCCTCAGTTTCCCCGCCCCCAGGCCAGGTCCCCGCCCGCGCAGGGCCTCACCTGGAGCCCGCGGCGCCGCAGGAGGCTCGGCTCGTCCATGGCTCGCTGGTCTCTGCAGCGGACACGCCCTCCGCTCCGCCCCTGCGCGTGGGGGCCCCCACCGATCCAGCCGGTCAGCTGACGCCGCTGACCCCGCCCTCCCTGGAGTCCTCCTCGGAGGTCCCACCCCATTGGGCAAGCCGGCCCAGCCCTCCCAGGCCCCGCCCCATCCTGGGCCCAGAAGTAAACATTTTTCAATGAATCCTTCTAGAAAGAAGGGAGCATTGTCACCCCCATTTTGCAGATGAGGGAGCTGCGGTCCCAAGAGGTTAATCCGTGTGCCCAGGGCACCCCACAAGGCTGGCACTCATCTTCGTGCAAAATGTAAAGCTCTCCCCAAACTCATTATTTTAAAAAATCAAACCTAATACAATAATGCATGATCTACAAAATATCACCATTTTAAATAAAGACAGGACCAAGCTCTGCCCTTGCACTGCCCTGCAAGGACTGTTTAGGTAGTCCTAAATCCTGATTCTTTTGCCTCACCTAATCCTGATCCTAGTCCCAATAAAATGTTATTTATAAGAACAGGAAGCCACTGTAGTTTTGCCAGATTGTTTTCTTTTAAAAAAAATCTTTACCCAAAGACATGTTTTGTTTCTTTAACTTATTTTTGAGGGAGAGGCAGGGAGAGGGAAAGAGAAACATCACTGTGAAAGAGAAACACGGATCGGTTGCCTCAGGCAAGCATAGAATCTGGGATGGAACCCTGAACCCAGGTAGGTGCCCTGTCTGGGAATCAAACTTGCGACCCTTCCGCGCAGGGGAGGGCGCTCCATCCAATGAGCCACACTGGCCAGGGCTGCCCGTTCCTTTGTTGAGGATGGTTGCCTGTGAAGAGTGCCAACCTGGATATCTGGCTAAGTGCCTTGTGAGACCACCTCGTACAAGAACCTGACGACAATTGTTCAGCCCCGCTTTGCAGAAGGAAACCTAAGGCTGGGAAAAGCCTAAAACCCCAAGACAGCATCCGTGTCCTCTGTTTCCCTGGGGCTCCCACGGTCTCTGCAGCTGCAGGCTTCTCGGCTGCCCCTCTGCTGGACCTGGTCATGAGAGTCTGTGAGGCTGAAGGGGACCCTCCGAAAGGTCAGCCACCAATTGCCTGGGAGGCTCTGTAGGACTCACCACGTTATGGTGACCGGATTGGGCAAATAAGAATACAGGGCTCCCAGGCAAAACATGTTCTCATACACATGTTTAAATTAACATATAATTCACATACCATAAAATTATCACAGTTTTGCCTGGCGGGCGTGGCTCAGTGGTTGAACATCAAACTGTGACGAGGAGGTCACAGTTCAATTCCTGGTCAGTCCCCTGCCCGGTTGTGGGCTTGATCCCCAGTGTGGGCATGCAGGAGGCAGCCAATCAATGATTCTCTCTCATCGTTGGTGTTTCTATCTCTCTCCCTCCTACTTCCTCTCTGAAATATATTTTAAAAAATAAAGTGTAGCCGATGTGGCTCAGTGGATAGAGCGTTGGCCTGTGGACTGAAAGGTTCCGGGTTCGATTCTGGTTTGGGGCATGTACCTTGGTTGTGGGCACATCCCCAGCGGGGGGTGTGCAGGAGGCAGCTGTTCTATGTTTCTCATCGATGTTTCTAACTCTCTATCCCTCTCCCTTCCTCTTCCTCTCTGTAAAAAATCAATAAAATATATTTTAAAAAATAAATGAAAATAAAGTGTACAGTTTTGAGATTTTTAGCAATTCACGGTTTTGCAACTATCACCGCTATTTAATTCCAGAACATATTTGTCACCCCCAGAAGAAACCCTGTGCCCATGAGCAGTCACTCCCCATTCCTCCTCCCCCAGCCTCTGGCAACCGCCAATGTGCCTTCTGTTTCTGTGGATTTGCTTGCTCTGGACATTTCATATAAATGGGATAATGCCACACGTGCCCTTTTGTGTCTAGCTTCTTTCACTTAACACAATGTTTTCAAGATTCATCTTCATTGTAGCAAATGCCAGTACTCGGTTCCTTTCTAAGGCCGAGTAATACTCGTACCGCTTCTTGTTTATCCGTTCATCTGTTACTAGACATTTGGGTTGTTTCCGCTCTTTGGCTTTGCAGCCAGCGCTGCTGTGAACATTCATAGACAAGTTGTGGGGGACATCGCTTTCCATTCTTCTAGGTATATACCTAGGAGTGGAGTTCTGGGCCAGATGGTAACTCTATGTTTAACTTTTTCAAAAACTACCAGACTGTTTTTCCAAAGCAGTCTGTGTTCCCTCAAAATTCTTATGTTGAAATCCTCACCCCCAGGACCCCAGAATGTGACTGTATAAGGAGAAAGCACCTTTAAAGAATTCCTTAAAGCCGAAACCGATTCGGCTCAGCGGATAGAGCGTCAGCCTACAGACTGAAAGGTCCCGGGTTCGATTCCGGTCAAGGGCATGTACCTTGGTTGTGGGCACATACCCAGTAAGGGGTATGCAAGAGGCAACTGATCAATGATTTCCTGTCATCAATGTTTCCAACTCTTTATCCCTCTCCCTTCCTCCCTGTAAAAAATCAATTAAAAAAAAAAAGAATTCGTTAAAGTAACATGAGGTCATGTGGCTGTATCCTAATCCAATATGACTGGTGTCTATGTAAGAAGAGGCGATTAGGATACGGACATACCCAGAGCGATGACTATGAAGGCACAGAGAGAAGTCAGCCATCCACAAACCCAGGAGAGAGACTCTGGAAGAAACCAAACCTCCTGATGCCTTGATCTTGAACTTCCAGCCTCCAGGAAGAGGTTTCTGTTGTTGCAGCCACTCAATCTGTGAAACTTTATGTTAGCCCCAGCAAACTAAGTCAGCCCAGCAGTTAAATTTAATTTAATTTTATATATTTTTAAAATATATTTTATTGATTTTTTACAGAGAGGAAGGGAGAGAGATAGAGAGCTAGAAACGTTGATGAGAGAGAAACACCGACCAGCTGCCTCCTGCACACCCCCAACTGGGGATGTGCCCTCAACCAACGTACATGCCCTTGACCGGAATCGAACCTGGGACCTTTCAGTCTGCAGACCGATGCTTTACCACTGAGCCAAACCGGTTTTGGCTAAATTTAATTTTAGATAAACAATGAATAATGTTTTCAGTATATGTCCCATGTAATACGGGGGGCACTGGTAGGCTGAGAAGTTGTGTGCTATTTATCTGAAATTCTAATTTAACTGGGCATGCTGTGTTTTATCTGGCAGCCCTATGCTAACTGGACTTCAGGTTGTGACTTGCAGATCCCAGGTGACGGGAAGCTCATGTCCTGTAATGGCCAATTGTTCCGTTTCTGGCTAGTTCTGCTTTAAAATTCTCTCGCAGCCCGGCGGTGTGGCTCAGTGGTTGAACGTCGTCCTTGAACCAGGAGATTCCTGGTCAGGCAGGGCACATGCCCAGGTTTCGGGATAGACCATCAGCAGGGGGTGTGCAAGAGGCAGCCAATCAATGATTCTCCCTCATCGTTGATGTTTCTTTCTATCTCTCCCTTTCCCTTTCTCTCTCTGAAATCAATAAAAATATATTTTTAATTGATTTTTTTTTAACAGAGAATAAGGGAGTGGGATAAAGCGTTAGAAACATCAATGAGAGAGAAACATCGATCAGCTGCCTCCTGCACATCCCCTATTGGAGATATGCCTGCAACCAAGGTACATGCCCTTCACTGGAATTCAGTCTACAGGCTGATGGTCTATCCACTGAGCCAAATCAGTCATGGCAATAAAAATATTTTTAAAATATATTTTATTGATTTTTTACAGCGAGAAAGGGAGAGAGAGAGTTAGAAACAATGATCAGCTGCCTCCTGCACGTCCCCTACTGGGGATGTGCCCACAATCAAGGTACGTGCCCTTGACCGGAATCGAACCTGGGACCTTTCAGTCCACAGGCTGACGCTCTATCCACTGAGCCAAAAACGGTTTTGGCTAAAAATATTTTTTAAAATAAAATAAGCCCTAGCCGGTTTGGTTCAGTGGATAGAGCATCAGCCTGTGGACTGAAGGGTCCCGGGTTCGATTCCAGTCAAGGACACATACCCGGTTGCAAGCTTGATCCCACTGGGTGTGCAGGAGGCAGCCAATCAATGATTCTCTCTCAACATTGATGTTTCTATCTCTCCCTCTCCCTTCCTCTCTGAAATCAATAAAAACATATATTTTTTAAAATAAAATAAAAAACTCTCCTGTAGTCCAGGCTGGGGTGGACATGTGACCTAGAGTCTTTATTCTCTTCATCCACTGTGATTAATTTAAGTGGACATGTGACTTAAGCTCAGCCAATCAGAGTCTTCCTTGGGACTTAGTCTGGAATCTGGGGAAAAGAGATGTTTCTTGTCCTGGAGGTGGTTGGGCTGGATAAATGGTGAGCTGCTGGATGAGGAGCCACCAGAGAGGTCTCAAATTCCCCTACTTTATCTGGGTAACTCCCTCACAGAACTCCTTCCAAAGTGGCCCCTTCAAATGTCCAGCAGGCAGCACTTATTGACCAACTGACTGAATGCAATTTTTCCATGGTGGACACCTATGCATCCTTCAAAACCCATTCCAGCTCTTTGTCTCATGTACTGAGAGGTTGCTGGTTCTATTCCCAGTCAGGGCACATGCCCAGATTTCAGGCTCAATTCCCAGTAAGCTGTGTGCAGGAGGCAGCCAATCAATGTTTCTATCTCATCCATGTTTCTCTCTCTCTCCCCCTCACCCTTCCTCTCTCTCTGAAACAAAACAAAACACAATAAAACACGTTTAAAACATCCACTTCAAATTATCTTTAAGAAACATCAGGGAACACTTATTAAGAGAATATATTTTTTGTAAACTTTTACACATCCATCAAAATCCTATTCAGATGTCTCCATAGGGGCATCAGGGACGGTGACTGTTGAATGAATTTTTTTCTTGGTAGCCTTCTATGCGTTCTTTAAAACGTCCTCAAACGATCCTTTGCAGGCGTCAGGAAATCCTGGTTGAGTGAATGAAAAATGTTCTTACTGGTGAATGATGCCTACTAATGCGTTTGTTAAATAAATGGATAGGTTTTTCTCCTTGCAAATCCTTTCTCGTCCTTCAGCATCCTCCTTAGATGTCCCTCGGGGGCATGAGGGTGTCTTAATCACATGGAGGTACGTAAGCTCGGCCCTCCTCAGCGTGAAGGTTACTCTGTCGGGGAAGAAGACGGAAGCCGCGGGGGAAGGGAAGTTCTGTGGTTCCTCTGATTTCCGGAGGGGAGGAGGTGCCTGCAACCCGGTCCTTCCTGACTTCCCCTCCCCCTGGTTTGTGGGGCATCTGAAAGTGGGGCAGCCCCGAGGGTGTACCCCAGCAGTGCTTGTGGGGCACCTGGGCGGAACCACACAAGTTCTGAGGGGCTTCCTGGCGTAGGCAGCGGGCGGGCCACGGGAGGTGGGGTGTGTGTGCACAGACTTGGAAGGTGGGCTGTGGGGAACCCCCGGGGAAACCTTACACTGTGACCTCAATAAGGGTAGGAACGTCACCTCATTGGCTGCTAGGGGTCTGCCCACAAACCCACCAGGCTCCCCAGTCAGTGCCTGGGGGGAAAGCCCAGCCCATCAATCCGTGACTCCAGGCCCGGGCCCACCTCACCCCTTCCTTTCACCCCCTTTGTCCCACTCTCTCCCCACTCTACCTCCCTTTCTCTCTCAGTGTTCTCCCAGGAGCTGCTCTGGGGCTGGGGGATGGGAAAGAGATATGACAAAAGCAAAGCCAGTGTGGAGGGAAGGTCCCAAAGCAACCATACTGATTCTCTCTCAGACAGCATCTTCTTTGTCTTTCTTGCAACCCATTGTGCAGATGGGAAAGCTGAGTCCTAGAAGGGTCAACCTTGGTGGGGAAGGAGATAGTCCTGGGCATGCGCTTTACTCTTGAAGGGGCAAAGTTCAGCTACACTGTTGGGCTCTGTCTTTCATTTCTTCACACCCAGCTCAGGCTTCGAGTGGTTGGGGCACCTCTGGGCTCAGTTTCCCCATCTGTGAAATGGGGCACATGATGGCATCTCCTTGTGGGGTGGGGGGTGTCTTGGGATTGTCAGGAGGGGGTTCCATGTGTTTGCCTGATGGTTCTCCAACCATCTCGTCCACCTTTTTTATGTTTCTCTCCATCCCTGTCTCCATCTCTGTATCTGCCCTTCCCCCCGGCCTCACACATCAGTGCCTGGAATCCACTCCGCCCGCCGGGCCCACTGCACGGCGAGGACACTGTATGGGGTCACAGGGTCCTCGTCCCCACTGTGCCAGGCCTGGAACACTGCCTCTTTGTTCCCACGGCTCTGAGCTCATGGCCTGCTGGGCGCCTGACCCTGGCTGGCCCCGCTGGCCCTCGGGACTGAGATCCTCAGAAAAGGGGCCTCAGTTTCCCCCGGGCACTCTCCCCTAGCAGAGACCCTCCCCCTGCTCCTCAGTCCCACTGGGCTTCCGGAACATTTTATTTATTTATTTTTTTTAGCTAAAGATCACACAACACGAATCAAACCATTTAACATGTGCATTTCAGTGGCATTTAGCACATCCACTATGTTGTGCAACAAGCACCTCTGCCTAGTTCCAGAACATTTCGTCACCCGAAGAGCACCCCACCCCGCCTGTGAGCATTGGGGGTGCTCCCTCCCCCAGCCCATGGCACGCACTCCTCTGCCTTCTGTCTGTGCATTTGCCTGTTCTGGCCATTTCACACCAACGGAACCGTACCCGTGGCTTTTGTGTCTGGCTCGGTCACTCAGTGCCGTGTTTTTGAGGTTTGCCCATGTAGTAGCATGAATCTTCCCCATGGACATTCGGGTCTTTGATGACAGTGGGGAGAAAGGGTGAAACCCTGAGACCCCCCAGAGGCCAAGAAGCAGACACAGACGAAAGACTAATTTGAATCTAGAAGAAGCAAGGAGACTCAGAGAGCATAGAGCCTGGGTGCCCTGAGGCTGGAGTTTGGGAAATGGGGAGGTGAGCATTTTGGGGGGCTCCGTGTACAGCAAATATGTTGGGAGAGCGACCTGAGACAGGCCGGGACACTGGACTGCATTCAGCTCCTGAGGCCCAGAGGCTGCCCGGAGAGGCCCAGGGATCTGGCCACGGCCACCCTGGGGACTCGCACTTGGGGTCCAGCTTGGGTCCGGGGCCAGCAGAACAGAGCCCCAGACCAGGAACCGGGGTCTGACTTGCCCCCAAAGTGGGTTGTGGCGGCATGAGGCCACGGCCACCACCGAGCTGACTTCCTGGCTTTCTCTTTCGTTTTGACTCTCCCGGGAGGGGCCATGACACCTAACTTTTTTTTTTTTTTTTTTTAACCTTTTTACTCTTCTTTCTGGCTCAGCTTCAAAGTGCTCTGGGGTGAGGGCAGGGCCGTTGGGGTCTCGCTGGCAGCACAGAAGCTCTCGGAGGCCACCGGCCCTGCCTGGACCCAATGGCGTGGCGAGTGGCCATCCTGGTCCCTCTCCTCTTTCTCTCACTCCCCTGGCAGTGCGGTGAGTTTCCACTCTTGTCTCACTGGAGGGGGTGGGGGAGGGGGACGTGTGTGTGGAGGGCCCAGCACCTGGTCAGGGCTGGCTCTGTGTCTCTGTGCTTTCCTTTCTCTGTTACACGGATGGTCAGTGACCACGGCTCTTGGGGTCAGACGTGGGCATCTCCCCTTTCAGTCTTGATTCTGTCTCATGTGGAATGGTCCCACCTCCCATAGATTGATGGGAAATCGCCAAGGAAGGGATAATGAGCAAGTGTGTGTATGATAGATATGCCTAAGAGAGGATTATGTGGAATCCGTGGGAAGGGGCCCAACCTCCTGGGGATGACTGGGTTTGGACACTTTTTTGTTTTGTTTTGTTATATATTTTTTATTGATTTCAGATAGTAAGGAAAAGAGGAGAGAGATAGAAACATCAATGATGAGGGGGAATCATTGATCGGCTGCCTCTGCACGCCCCACACTGGGGATCGAGCCCACGACCCAGGCAGGTGCCCTGACCAGGAATCGAACTGTGATCTCCTGGTTCACAGGTCAGTGCTCAACCACTGAGTCACGCCAGCCGTTATTCCAGCTCTGCTATTGCTGCTGTGTGACCTCGGGCAACATTTTGCCTCTCTGTGCCTTACTTTTCCTCTCTGTAGACTGGGGATTAGCAAGGTTTCAGGGCTCTGGGTGTCAGCAGGGCTGGAGACTAGGAGACCCTGGATTGCTTTTGAGGAGCAGCCTGAGAGATGGATGGGTGGATGAGTGGGTAGGGAGATGGGTGGGTGGGTGGATGGATGGATGGATAGATGGATGGTTGGAGACATGGGTGGATGTATGTATGCATGGATGGATGGATGGGAGGATAGAGGAATAGATGGATGGGTGGATGGTTGGGTAGGGAGATGGATGGATAAATGGATGGATGTATGGATGTATGGATGTATGGAGAGTTGGGTGGGTGGGTGGATAGATGGATGGGTGGATGGGTGGATAGATGGATAAATGAATGGATTGATGAATAGAGAGTTGGGTAGATGGATGGGTGGATGGGTGAACAGAGGAATAGATGAATGGGTGGATGAGTGGATGGATGGATGGATGGAGAGTTGGGTGGGTGGATGGATGGGTGGATGGATGGATAAATGAATGGATGGATGAATGAAGAGTTGGGTAGATGAATGGGTGGATGGGTGGATAGAGGAATAGATGGATGGGTGGATGGGTGAACAGAGGAATAGATGAATAGGTGGATGAGGGGGTGGGTGCATAGATGAAAAAGCGGTAAGGGAGTGGATGGCCACTTGGCCACGCCCGGGCTGGGCCCCTCTCCCCAAGCAGTGAAAGCCGGGCCTGTCATTATCTCCTCATTGTCTTTACAGCCGAAGCCTGTGGTGCCAGCAGGTGCAGCTTCCAGGACCCGCCCTACCAGAACGCAGACTCAGGTTGGGGCAGTCTCCATTGCGGCATGCGGACCCCTGGCAGCCCTTCCCTCCGCTCCCCTGCCAGCCGAGACCCAGGCCCACGGGGGTCCTGGGAACTCCTGCCTGCCAGCCTGCCAGCCTGTCCTCACCAAGCTCCGTGTCCCGGAGCCATCACCGCTCTGAGCCCCGCTCCTTCCTGGCAGGGCCGCAGGCTCCAGACGGATCCGCGGTGGGGCAGAGTATCTGCTAAATGTTTTGAATTTTTAATCCCCTCCCCGGCAGGCACTGCTGGGTTATTTAGGCTTACAACGCACCCCAGGGGGGGGGGTCCTCCCCTGAGCAGGTGTGCCATCCAGTCTTCTGTTCAAGAAATGTTTACAGAGCACAGACTGTGTGCACACACAGTCCTAGACAGGAAGGAATCAGCTGCTGGCCCAGTTGCCCTCCGAGGGTCACAGCCTTCCGCAGGAGGTAGACAGCAGGTCAATCAATGCACATACTGCCCACAGTGACCTGCCCAGAGCGGGCTGCGGGATGGAGGGGGACGGGCTGCTTCCGGTTGGCTGGTTGTGGGGGAGGTGACCCTGAAGGAAAAGCTGGAATGCCGAGATCTGGGGGAAGGGCGCAGCTCGTGCAAAGGCCCTGAGGTGGGAGTGAGCCTGCGGCATCTGAGGGCCCAGGAGGAGGCAGGCTGGTGTGGCTGGGGCAGGGGAGCAGCGGAGATGGCAGGAGGCGGAAGGGAAAGCGCAGGAGGGTGCAGGGAGCTGGCTGTTCAGACTGGAGATGCCGGATTTCATAAATGTCACAGAGACTCCTCTTGAGGCTGAGTGGCACAGAGACGTCTCCCCTACTCTGTTCTCGAACCTCCAGGGCCTCCTCCGGGCTTGGCCGCAGGTGCCAGGGGCCTGAGCTGCTACCGGACACTGGATGGCTGTTACGAATGCTCCTGGGAGTATGAGGGTCCCGCGGCTGGAGTCAGCCACTTCCTGAGGTTCTGGTGAGGACCCGTCCCCGGGCCCCGAGCCCTCACCACCTCCTCCCGGGCTCCTGCCCCGCTGCTCCCGCCCTCAGATGCGTGATCGCGGCCCAGGGCCGGTCCTCGCCGCTTCCTGGGCCTCAGTTTCTCCTCTGAGCGGGGAGGGCGAGGAGCTTTGAGCTGTGAGGGGTGAGCGTGGGTGGGCATCCAAACTGGGCAGCAATCAGGGCCCCTCTAGTTCTTCTTTCGTCCTCACCCTCTCACTCATTTGTTTGTTCGTCCATCCACTCTCCCATCATTCATTTTTCCTTCTCTTTTTTTTTTTTTAGAAACTTTAAAAAATATATATATTTTATTGATTTTTCACAGAGAGAAAGATAGAGAGCTAGAAATGTCGATGAGATAGAAACATCAACCAGCTGCCTCTTGCACACCCCCTACTGGGGATGTGCCCACAACCAAGGTACATGCCCCTGACCGGAATCGAACCTGGGACCTTTCAGTCCGCAGACCGACGCTCTACCACTGAGCCAAACCGGTTTCGGCTCATTTTTCCTTCTCTTTCTGAAAGCTCCTTTTGGGAGACCTGGGGTCCCACAAGCCCCCCTGATCTCAGGCCGATCTCCAAGGAGCCCCAGGCTTGGGAGGGGGGTCCGGGGGCAGAGGAGGGTGTGGGGATGTGATGTCTGCTGCCTGCTGGGCGGAGACGTTTCTGGGATCCACTGGGACCCCCGCCTCAGCACCAACGCCCTCCTCCCCCAGCCTCAGGCCCGGGCACTGCTGCTACTTCTCGGCGGGCGCGGCCACCAGGCTGGAGTTCTCCGACCAGGACGGCGTGCCTGTGCTCGACAACGTCACTCTCTGGGTGGAATCCAGGGCCGCCAACCGAACCGAGACGTCGCCCAAGGTCACCTTGATCCTATACCGCTCCTCCGGTCAGCACCCGCTCTCCTCTCCTCTTCCCAGAGCCCTTCCCGCACACAGAGACGCCTCTGGTCCCCAAGCCTGGACCTGGGGGGACTCTGGGGCCCTGGCAAAGGGCTCGAAAATTCCAGCCACTTACACATCAAACACTGTCGCTCGACTTGGCAGAGTCTTTCATGGCTCCCTGACCCTGACCCTGACCCTGACCCTAACTAACCCTGACCCTGATGACTCTGACCCTAACTCTGACCCTGACCCTGACCCTAACTAACCCTGACCCTGACCCTGACCCTAACTAACCCTGACCCTGACCCTGACCCTGACCCTGACCCTGACCCTGACCCTGACCCTGACCCTGACTCTGACCCTGACCCTGACCCTAACCCTGACCCTGACCCTGACCCTGACCCTGACTCTAACTTTAACCCTAACCCTGACCCTGACCCTAACTCTAACCCTGACCCTGACCCTACTGCTGGATACTCAGGTTGCTTTTGGTTTCTCCCTGACTCTGTAATGGTGCCAGACCTTGTTGGTTTTTTTAACTGTTGTTTTTTTAATTTTATTTATTTATTTTAAAAATATATTTTATTGATTTTTTATAGATAGGAAGAGAGAGGGATAGAGAGTTAGAAACATCGATGAAAGAGAATCATCGATCAGCTGCCTCTTGCACACCCCCTATTGGGGATGTGCCCACAACCAATGTACATGCCCTTGATCGGAATCAAACCTGGGACCTTTCAGTCCGCAGACCGACGCTCTATCCACTGAGCCAAACCAGTTTCGGCAAACTGTTGTTTTTTTGTTTTATTTTGTTTTGTTTTGTTTTTCATGAGTCAATAACATGTGTTTATTTATCTTTAAAAATATATTTTTATTGATCTCAGAGAGGAAGGGAGAGAGAGAGAGAAACATCAATGTTGAGAATAAAAAAAGAGAGACATCAATAACGAGAGAGAATCATTGATCGGCTGCCTCTGGCACGCCCCCTACTGGGGATTGAACCTGCAACCCGGGCATGTTCCCTGACCGGGAATCGAACGGTGACCTCCTGGCTCATGGGTCAACGCTCACCTCTGAGCCACACCAGCGGGCAACAGCATGCGTTCAGCATGCAGCTGTGATGCTGCTCCTGTGTGCCACCCTGAGCCTCAGGGGCCATGGGCAAGGCCAGAGGGGGTCGCCGCCCGGGCCTGGGGCTAGAACGAGGCCAGCAAGGGCACCGCCTTGGGTACAACATTCTCAGGGGCTGCCAAAAGCCCTCAGCGGTAACGCAGCCTTTTAAAAAACCAAAATTAATATGAAATTCCATGATGAACAAAATATCAACATTTTCGATAAAGACAGGATCCAACCCTGTGTCTGTACCACCTTGCCCCGCTTGCCTCACCCTAACCCTGGCCCTGCCTCTGCCTTCCCAGATGGATGCTGGATGGGGTGTGATTAGCACACAGGATGAGAAACTGCTGGGAGGTCGGGGTGTTGCCTCCAGCTCAGGCTGAGTCCTGGAGGATAAAGGAACCCAGCAGGAAGGAAGGTTAGAAGTGTGGAGTCGTGTGCCACAGCACGTGCAAAGGTCCTGGGGTAGAACCGGGTACGGCATGATGCTGGATGTCTCTCCTTAGGCCAGCTCCTCGAAGTGGGCCTAAAAAAGTTAGTAAGGTTTCCCTCCAGAAAACAGAATTAATTACCCTCGTGTGAGCAGTTGGCTGTCTCACCACAGCCTCGTCGGCCGCGGGTGTTAATATTTTAAAGGTTTCTTCACTGCCAGGATGCTGTGTATACACTTTGACTCCCTGACTCATAGAATTCTAGGCTTAGGCGGCGGGGGGGTCCCCGGTTTGTGTTGGGGGCTCTGTTGGCCGGGCTGGGGCGGTGCGCGCAGGTTTTCTGGAACGTCGGGGACCAGCAGCTCACAAAACGTCGCTTCCCCTCCCCACCCCCGCCTCGGCCTCCAGTGAAATACGACCCGCCGCCCGAGGACCTCAGAGTGTCCCTCGCAGCCGGGCAGCTGCGCCTGGAGTGGGAGCCCCCGGCCCGCCAGGACGGCGCCGAGGTGCAGGCCCGGCGCCGGACGCCGGACGGCCCGTGGAAGCTGGTGAGTGCTCCCCGGGCGGGCGGGCACAGGCCTCTGCCTGGCACATTCCCCCTTAGTCCGCGCCATCAGCTCCACCTCCGGTGCCCTCCCGCCCCCTCCACCCGCCCCGTGTGCAGCCTCTGAGGGTTTTCTGAGAGCAGCTCTGACTGCGACCTCCTGCTCGCACCCCTCCGGGCTCCCTACTGCCTCCGGGGGAGACTGGGGGGGGCATCCTTGTCCCCGGCCAGCCCTAGGGGCCCTCACTGCCTCCCGCTCCCTCCGGCCCCTCCTGAGAGGCCTGGACTCCCAGCCTCCGGCCTCTGCACCGGGAGTTTCCTCCACTTGCTGGGCCCCCTCTCCCAGGAACTGCCCTTCCACACATCCCTTCTTCTTCTCTCTCTCTCTCTCTCTCCCTCCCGCCCTCCCTCCTTTTTTAAAAATTGAGATGTGCTCTGCCTGGTGTGGCTCAGTTGTTAGAATGCTATCCCGTGCATTGAAGGGTTGTGGGTTCGAGTCTCAGTCAAGGCACATACCAGGCTGCAGGTTGGATCCCCATTCAGGGAGTATGTGTGGTATTTCTCTCTCCTTCTTCCTTCCTCTCTCTCTCTCATCAATAGGAATTGAGAGAGAGAGAGAATTGACAAATAACATTATATTGTAATTAATAGTTTCAGGTGTATAATATAATGATTCGATATTTGTACACATTGCAAAAGGACCACCACAATAAATCTAGTTAACTTCTGACACGATACATTAGTTACAGATTTTCTCTTCCTTGTGATGAGAACTTGTAAGGTCTACACTCCTAGCAGCTTCCAAACACGCGATACGGTATTACTATCAGCTATGTCCCCATGCTGCCCATCACATCGCCATGACGACTCCTCTGTCACCGGAAGTCTGTAGCTTTGACCATCTTCCACCACTGTTCCTACCCCCCCCCCCCCCCGCCCGCCCCCACTTACTCTGGCAACCACTTACCTGTTCTCTGTATCCGTGAATTTGGTTTTCTATTTTGTGTTTTTCGGGATCCACATATAAGTGAGACCATGTGGTTTTGACTTTCTCTGTCTAATTTATCTCATTTAGTACAATGCCCTCAAGTTTTGTCAAATGGCAAGATTTCCTTATTTTTTTATGGCTGACTAATATTTCATTGTAGGTTATACATGGAGTGGCCAGATTATTATGATCTCTGAACACATAGTAATCTGGCCACTCAGTGTATATCCTATATATAATAATAAAAGGCTAATATGAAAGTGCCTCCTCCATCAGGAGTTCGACCAGCAGGCAGGCCGGCCAACTGTCCATGTCCCCTCCCCCTGGCCAGGCTGGCTGGACCTCACCCATGCATGAATTCATGCACCAGGCCTCTAATATATATATACTGAGTGGCCAGATTATTATGCATTCAGAGATCATAATAATCTAGCCACTCAGTATATACTGCTTTTTCTTTTTAATATATTTTATTGATTTTTTTTTTTTACAGAGAGGGAGATCTAGAAATATCTATGAGAGAGAAACATGAGAGAGAAACATCGATCAGCTGCCTCCTGCACACCCCCCACCAGGGATGTGCCCACAACCAAGGTACATGCTCTTGACTGGAATCGAACCCGGTACCCTTCAGTCCGCAGACCGACGCTCTATCCACTGAGCCAAACCGGTTTCGGCCACTGTTTCTTTATTCATTCATCGATGGACAGGGTCTCATTGTTTCCATGTCTTGGTTATTGTAAATGATGCTGCAGTGAACACAGAGGTGCGTGTCTTTTCGAGTTAGTGTTTTGTTTCTGTCGGATAAATGCCCAGGAGTGAAATTGCTGGCCTGTATGGTAGTTCCGTTTTTAATTCTTTGATGAACGTCCACACTGATTTCCATTGTGGACAAGCCCATCAGCAGTGCACTGGGTCCCGATCTCCACATTCTCGCCAGCATTTATTATCTCTCGTCGTCGCTTAACCATTTCAACAGGTGTGATAAGCGATGTGGCTTTGATTGGCGTTTCCCTGGTGGTTAGTGATGTTGAGCATATGTTCACGCACCGGCTGGCCATCTGTGTGTCTGCTCTGCACCTCCATTCATTCTTCAGCTTCTGTCTGTTTTGTGCTCTGTAGTCCCCTTGCCCCAGCCAGACAAGCCTGCACCTGCAAGGACCCTCAGCCCAGACCCAGTCCCCCGGGAGCTCCAAGTGTGAGGGAGACAGAGGCCCCCAGCCTCTGAATGGTGGCCAGTCTCCTCCTCCCTCAGACTGGGAGCATCCTGAGGGCCCCAGGAAGTTGCCTCGGCTTCAGCTCCATCTTCCCTCCAAATGCTGTGTCCCTCCTGAGCCTCAGTTTCCCCATCAGATGCCTAGGTTTGAATCAGCCGCAGCAAGTGACATGGATCCTTGATGGGGAGGGATCTCTCTCTCTCTGTGCTTTATCTCCAGCCCCCTAAGCACACCCCTTTGTAGGTGAGGAAACTGAGGCTCGGGGTGCGGGAACCTCCCAGGGTGCCCTGGGCATGTGGGACAGGGCTTATCTGATCCCCAACACTACAGACAGATGGGATTTGCCTCCTAAAATATATTTTTTAGGAAATTATAAAATACATTTTGTCTCCTAAAACAATTCTTTTATGAATGTTTAAAATTGGGTTCATCTTAGATTTTCAGAAAAGTTAAAAATAAACACCAGGAGCTCCCATAGAACCTCTGGCAGCTTCCCTCCTCACTCCCTGACCCAATGCTCCGGCCCGGGGCTGTGAGCCAGACCCCCGAGACGACTGGATGCCGCTCCCTCCCCCGGGAACACCTCTGCTCTGGACCCGCCCCAGGGCTTCCTCCTGCACTTAGCAAAGTCATATTTTTAAGTAACATGTTAATAACAAATGCACAATATTTTTGCTAATAATGTTAGAGCCAGTATTTTTCAGCACCAAAATGTGAAACGATATGTAAATTTGGTCTTGCCCTAGGGTGACTGCGGACCTCAGGATGATGCTGGCCTCGGTGAGCATAAGAACAGTAACAGCAGCAGCTGCAGCAGAGTATCATTAACCAAGCGCCTACTGTGCGCCGGCCAAGGGCTAAGTGCATTGTATACCCATGGGTCTGCCCTGTGGTTCTGTATTGAGTTAGTCCCATTTTACAGGTGAGAAAACAAAGGCTGGGGATGGGTGGGTGTGAGAAGCCATAGGCCAATGTCACATCACAAGGGGTGGCCTTGCTGGGACTCGAACCAGGGACAGAGAAAGAAGTAGATGATCCTTGAGGCCCTAAGACACATGTGTCAAACACAAGGCCCGCGGGCCAAATCCGTCCCGCCAGGCCTTGCAATGTGGCCCGCACCGCGCTGTCATCACTGCACTCCGCTGCGTTTCCATCACAATGACAGTTTATGACTGTTCAGTAAACCATTCAGCCCGCGATTTAGGCTGGATTTTAGATTTTGGCCCCTTCTCTGATTGAGTTCGACACCCCTACCCTAAGAGGACAGGTCATGGCCCGTTCCTACCATATCCTCACGGCCTGGCACACAGTTGGCTCTTAGAAAGTGCGTGTATACAATCGGCACCCAATAAGTGCATGTATACAGTTGGCACTCCATAAGTGCACACAATGGCTAAGCGGCCCGTGCCATGCCCACTGCACCCCCCACGGGGGACAGCCCCTGGGTCTGATGCTTGACCTCTTTCCCCCAGAGCGGTGCCTCTGCCCGCTGGAGACAGACGAAGCCCAGGAAGTCCAGCTGAGGCGCCGGCAGCTGGGGCCGGGCGCCCTGCCCGGTCCCTGGAGCAACTGGAGCAGCCCCGTGTGCGTGCCCCCTGGTGAGCGTGCGGAGCCGCAGGAAGAGGGGCAGGCGTGAGACATACGCAGCGGGCGCTAGAACTGAGGCAGCGAGTGTGGGAAACAGATGACAGGTGTTTGAATGAGGCAGGGGGAGAAATCGGTGAACTTCATTAAGGGGGTGGGGGGCAGGGAGCGGGGTTTCCCTTTGTAAGTTGTGGTGAATCCACAATCTGAAAAGAAAACATCTGTCAGTCTTCTCCTTCCAGTTTGGCTGGTTTTTGTCATTCATTTATTTTTAAATATATATTTTTATTGACTTCAGAGAGGAAGGGAGAGAGAGAGAAACATCAATGATGAGAGAGAATCACTGATTGGCTGTCTCCTGCATGCCCCATGCTGGACATGGAGCTCACAACCCAGGCAGGTGCGCTTGACCGGAATCGAACCCGGGACCCTTCAGTCCGAAGGCCGATGCTCTATCCACTGAGCCAGACTGGCTAGGGCGGTTTGTGTCTTTTAAAGTCCCACGAGGAACAGACAGGTGCAGGGGCTGTGTCGGGAGGATATGTTCCCAAATGACACAGGCATTTGGACACAGGCATCTGGAGCCTGGGCAGCTCAGGAGAGATGTTTCCCTCCCCCCCCACCCCCATCCCTGCCCAACCCCTGCCCAAACCCCCCGCAGGGGTGGGGAGGGAGGTGGGATGGGGTGACCGTCAGCATCTGTCCTCAGCCCTGCCTGAGGGTTCCCTCCTTCCCAATGGCACATCTGCTGGGAAAGAACTCTTAAGAATAGCTTTCTGGTGTTTTATTTAAATGTGGTGAAGAGCACACACCATAAGACGCACCGTTTCACACATTCTGCTCATCGCATTGCGTACATTCACGCTGTGGGACGTCAATCCCCCTCCGTGTTCCTGGGAGGGAAGGGGAAGGAGACGCCTCAGGCTCCCTCCTGGGCCTGCAGGAGGCTGAGGAAGGACAGCCCAGCCTCCAGGTCCCCGTCTCTGTCTCTGCCAGAACCGCCTCCGCAGCCCGAGGTGCTGCTCCTGGTGAAGCCGCTGGGCCGGAACGGGAGGAGGCAGGTGGCCCTGCAGAGGCAGGTAAGGAGGCTCCCGCAGGGCTGTGTGCAGGGCCTGGGGGAGGGAGAGGGGAGACTGGGGGGCAGACGGGGGTGGGGGGCAATGGGTGATTGGGGGTGAGGGTGGTTCACAGTTGGGAGGTGGAGGGAGACTAGACGTGGAGGTGGCAGGGACTGGGGAAAGGTGGGGTAACTGGAAGGTACTGGGGAGCCTCGGAGGGAGGGTGTGTGAGCGGAGGAGGATGTGGCTGGGCTCTGGTGCTCACAGCTCCCTCTGGCGGCCACCAGGGGAACAGATGGTGGGGGCTCCCAGTGGGCCCTGGAAGGCCATCAATTACGTTGGTCTGCGTGGGAGATGGTTTTTTAGAAATCCCCCCAAACAGCCCGTTTATTACGGACAGTCTAACCCCATTTCACAGAGGAGGAAACTAAGGCACGGAGGGGAAATGTCTCACCTGCCCCGGCCGGTGTGGCCCGGTTGGAGTGCCGTCCCATACACCGAAAGGTTGTGGGTTCGATTCCCCGTCAGGGCACACACCTAGGTGTAGTGTTCAGTCCTCAGTTGGGGCGCACATGGAGGCCATAGGTGGATGTTTCTGCCTCACACGGGGATGTTTCTCTCCCCCTGCCCCTCTCTCTAAAACCATCGGGCGAGGACAAAGAATTCAGCTCTAACAGCCTGAGTCGGGAAAAGCGTGACCAATGTCACCATCACTGGCTCAGCCGGGTGCCCGGGGGCCGTCACAATGAGTCCCCACGGAGACTCCTTCCTTCCAGGGTTTCCTCTCATTTGAATCTTCTTTCTCGGGAAAAATTTCCAGGGTTGAGGTCACGGGGTCCAAAAACGGAAATTCTCTTCCCCTGGCTCTCAGTGGGTTTTTCCACGTTACCCCTCCCCACCCCAAACACACACACACACACACACACACACACACACACACACACACACAAAACAAACCAAGCCAGCGCGCACTGGGTGAGAATGCCTCGCTGGCCTGGGGTTGTTATTTGTGACCTGTTGGCCTGTGTCACGGGCTGTGGCCTGTGGGCGAGTCTGTGTTCTGGTTGTCTGTGCGCTGCCCTGATGTCGGCCCACGAGGACGATGAACGTGTGCAGATCCCACAGGCCGTCTCTCCCGCTCCCTACAGCTGCCCCGGCTCCGGCTCCCTGAGGGCTGCCGGGGGCCCGCGTCCGGCGCCCAGGTGACCTACGAGCTGCAGCTGCACATGCTGTCCTGTCCGTGCAAGACCCAGGCTGTGAGGAACCTGACCCTGCACCTGCAGAGAACACTGAGCCTCTCGGGGGCCGCCTACAACCTGACCCTCGTCCCCAGGAGTCGCTTTGGCTCCGGCCCCAGCCAGTCCTGGCACATTCCGGCCGACACGCACGCAGGTGACTCCTCCGGCAGGGAGGGCAGGGAGGGCCCTGGGAGGGAGCACCTGCTCTGAGCCTAGCGGGACGAGGGGGAGGGGAGGAGGCACAGCGTCTAAGGGGGCGTCTAACTCAGGGGTGTGTCAAAAGCCAGGAATCAAGATACGGAGACTCCTTTGCTTCCAGGGTTTCTCTCATTTGAGTCTTCTTTCTCAGGAAAAATTTCTCAGGAAAAGAAGACTCAAATGAGAGGAAACCCATAATGTTGTAATGCAATATTTAAAAAAAAATTCTCATTGGCAAACGACAGCCCAGGCTAACTGTTTTTTAAATCAAGTTTTATGGGGACAAGAGCTGGGGTCAGGATGTGGTGAATGAATCAGGGTCATGCGAGTACAAGGTTGATTCTATCTTCATTTAAAATCTTGATATTTTGTTTTATATACATTATACATATATACATATGTATAAAAAACTAAATGACTGTTCGACTGGTAGCTATGACACACACTGACCACCCCTGTGCACAAATTTTGTGCACTGGGCCTCTAGAGTGTGTGTGTGTTTGTGTGTGTGTGTGTGTGTGTGTGTGTGTGTGTGTGTGTATACACTAGAAGCCCAGCACACAAAATTTGTGTGGAGGTAGGGTTCCTAGGCATGGCTGGAATCAGGGCTGATCTGTGGGGCCACCTGCCAGGCAATTGGGGGGCCCACACTGGCACCCACCTTGGTTGGCCTGGCGCTGCATGCTCATAGGCCCTGCTCCCTGCCACAACCACCCGTCTTGGCCTGCAGGCTGGGGGCAGCTCCTGTGTTGAGCGTCTGCTCCCTGGTGGTCAGTGCGCATCATAGCACCAGTCATTCTGCAGTCATTCCACTGCTCAGTCTATTTGCATATTAGGATTTTATTATATAGAATATATATAAAATTTGAGGTGAAATTCATATAGCAGAATTAACCGTTTTAACATGTGCCGTCCAGTGGCACTTATTGCATTCACAATGTTGTGCAACCACCACCTCTAATTCCAGGACATTTCCACTCCCCTCCCCCCAAAAAATAAAGAAACTACATCCCCTGGCAGTGGCTCCCTGTCCCCCTCCCCCAGCCCCTGGCAGCCACTCATGTACTTTCTGTGGCCGGGGTCTGCCTGTTTGGACATTCCCTGTGGACGGAATCGCATACCAGGTGGCCTTTGTGCTGCCTCCTCACGCTCAGCACGCTCCCCCGCCGCCTGTCGGTGCCTCAGTCCTTTTTGAAGGACGGCTGAGCAGTGCTCCGCGGTGGGAGGACCACATGCCGTTTGACTGCTTTCCCACTGACCCGCATTGGGCTGCTTCCACCGTTTGTGGCTGTGACTGGTGCTCATCACACACTTTTGCATTCATTTTGATTTTTAAAAAAAGATTGTGTGAAGACAGCGTTTATCTCGATGACCGAGTTCTCCTCCTTTCCTCCCTAAATGTCATGCCTGAGGCGAGCGCCTCGCTCGGCTCCGCCTGCCCTGGCCGTGGCCGTGGCCGTGGCCGTGGCCGTGGCCGTGGCCGTGGCCGTGGCCTGTCGAGCAGCCAACAACCCTGTGAGCCAGGGCTGCTACAATGATGCCCGTTTCAGAGCTGAGACAACCGAGGCTCCGGCAGGTGAAGTCACCTGCCAGGGTGGCACAGCCTGGTTTGGGCCGTGGCCTTGCTGTGTGAGCTCGGGCTGGTGGCTCTCCCTCTCTGAGCCTCAGTTTCTCTATCATTGGGGTAATCGTGGTCCCATTTCCTGGAGCAGAGTGGTGCCTGTAAAGTCCGTGGCACTGGCCTGGGGCACAGCTGGTGCTCGGAAGCAGCGCCCGCCTCTCTGAGGCTGCTGCGGTGCCCGCGCTCTGGGGGATGGGAGCGATGGGCCCAGGCGACTGAGCGACTGAGCGGGCGTGTCCTTGGCCTCTGAGATCTGCTCAGCTCCCCCCCGCCCCCACAACTGGGTGAGGTGGGTGGGGGCTGGCCAGGCATCTGCTGGAGCAGGAGACGCCCACCGGGCTGGTGCAGGGAGTCCGTCAGTCCAATGGCACTGATGGGGGTGTCAGCTTACCCAAACAGCCCCTCTGGCCCCTCTGTGCCCAGCCTCCCCCCTCCCCCCGCAGCCCCCAGTGTGGGCCCCGGGGCAGAGCTGGGCAAGAGGCGGCGGGGCTCCAGGGGCTTCGGTGGCGGGCAGACCGGGGCGGCTGTTCTGAGGTGCCCCCCCCCCCACCTCCTTGCAGAGCCCGGAGCCCTGAACATCAGCGCCAGAGCCAACGGGACCACCATGAGCTGGCCGGCCGGGACCCCCGGCCTCACCTACTGCATTGAGTGGCAGCCCCTGGGCCAGGACGAGAGCCCTGCCAACTGCACCCTGACCGAGCCCAGCGACCCGGACTCCTCTGGAACAGGTGCCAGGCTGGCGGCTGCCCTCTGCCTGCTCCTCCATGGGAGCGCCGGGCAGCTCAGTCCTGCGGGGCTGCACGTGGCCGGTGTCCGAGGCCTGACAGCCTGGCCATGGGCTTGAAGGACACAGCGGAGGGGAAAGGCCGCGCCTCGGGGGGTCCCCCCTCCCCCTCACACAGGCTGGAGCCTCCCGCTGGGGACCGGGGTGGTGACAGGCTCCGCCCGGCAGGTGGCACCGGCGGCTAATGAGTCTCACGTTCAGGGTGTTTCTTAAACATTCACCCTCATCAGAGGAGGTGGCAGCGGCAGGATGCTGTGACACAGTAACGAGGCCTCTGGAGGGAAAGAGGGGGTGCCCCGTGGCCTAGGCAGCCTTTCGCGCCCCCACTTCCTGCCTGGCCTGGCTGGGGCCTCAGGAAGCTTTAGCCTCAGCCTGTCCCTCAGAGAGCTCCCAGCCTCTGAGAGGAGCAGGCATAGACTGTGCCCGGGTACTGGCTGGAGGGGCTGGAGCGGGCATAGACTCTGCCCGGGTACTGGCTGGAGGGGCTGGGGGGGGCATAGACTCTGCCCGGGTACTGGGCTGGAGGGGCTGGGGGGGGCATAGACTCTGCCCGGGTACTGGGCTGGAGGGGCTGGGGGGGGGCATAGACTCTGCCCGGGTACTGGGCTGGAGGGGCTGGGGGCATAGACTCTGCCCGGGTACTGGGCTGGAGGGGCTGGGGGGGGGGCATAGACTCTGCCCGGGGTACTGGGCTGGAGGGGCTGGGGGGGGGCATAGACTCTGCCCGGGTACTGGGCTGGAGGGGCGGGGGGGATAGACTCTGCCCGGGTACTGGGTTGGAGGGGCTGGGGGGGGCATAGACTCTGCCCGGGTGCTGGGCTGGAGGGGCTGGGGGGATAGACTCTGCCCGGGGTACTGGGCTGGAGGGGCTGGGGGGGGCATAGACTCTGCCCGGGTGCTGGGCTGGAGGGGCTGGGGGGATAGACTCTGCCCGGGTGCTGGGCTGGAGGGGCTGGGGGCATAGACTCTGCCCGGGTACTGGGCTGGAGGGGCTAGGGGGGGCATAGACTCTGCCCGGGTGCTGGGCTGGAGGGGCTGGGGGGATAGACTCTGCCCGGGGTACTGGGCTGGGGGGGCTGGGGGGGGCATAGACTCTGCCCGGGTGCTGGGCTGGAGGGGCGGGGGGGATAGACTCTGCCCGGGGTACTGGGCTGGAGGGGCTGGGGGGGGCATAGACTCTGCCCGGGTGCTGGGCTGGAGGGGCTGGGGGGATAGACTCTGCCCGGGGTACTGGGCTGGAGGGGCTGGGGGGGGCATAGACTCTGCCCAGGTGCTGGGCTGGAGGGGCTGGGGGGATAGACTCTGCCCGGGGTACTGGGCTGGAGGGGCTGGGGGGGGCATAGACTGAGCCCGGGTACTGGCTGGAGGGGCTAGGGGGGGCATAGACTCTGCCCGGGTACTGGGCTGGAGGGGCTGGGGGGGGCATAGACTCTGCCCGGGTACTGGGCTGGAGGGGCTGGGGGGGCATAGACTCTGCCCGGGGTACTGGGCTGGAGGGGCTGGGGGGGCATAGACTGTGCCCGGGTACTGGCTGGAGGGGCTGGGGGGGGCATAGACTCTGCCCGGGTACTGGCTGGAGGGGCTGGGGGGGGGCATAGACTCTGCCCAGGGTACTGGCTGGGCTGGAGGGGCTGGGGGGGCCATAGACTCTGCCCAGGGTACTGGCTGGGCTGGAGGGGCTGGGGGGGGCATAGACTCTGCCCGGGGTACTGGGCGGGAGGGGCTGGAGGGGGCATAGACTCTGCCCGGGTACTGGCTGGGCTGGAGGGGCTGGGGGGGGCATAGACTCTGCCCAGGGTACTGGCTGGGCTGGAGGGGCTGGGGGGGGCATAGACTCTGCCCGGGGTACTGGGCTGGAGGGGCTGGGGGGGGCATAGACTCTGCCCGGGTGCTGGGCTGGAGGGGCTGGGGGGATAGACTCTGCCCGGGGTACTGGGCTGGAGGGGCTGGGGGGGGCATAGACTGTGCCCGGGTACTGGCTGGAGGGGCTAGGGGGGGCATAGACTCTGCCCGGGTACTGGGCTGGAGGGGCTGGGGGGGGCATAGACTCTGCCCGGGTACTGGGCTGGAGGGGCTGGGGGGGCATAGACTCTGCCCGGGGTACTGGGCTGGGGGGGCTGGGGGGGGCATAGACTCTGCCCGGGTACTGGGCTGGAGGGGCTGGGGGGGCATAGACTCTGCCCGGGGTACTGGGCTGGAGGGGCTGGGGGGGCATAGACTGTGCCCGGGTACTGGCTGGAGGGGCTGGGGGGGGGCATAGACTCTGCCCGGGTACTGGCTGGGGGGGCTGGGGGGGGGCATAGACTCTGCCCAGGGTACTGGCTGGGCGGGAGGGGCTGGGGGGGCCATAGACTCTGCCCAGGGTACTGGCTGGGCTGGAGGGGCTGGGGGGGGCATAGACTCTGCCCGGGGTACTGGGCTGGAGGGGCTGGAGGGGGCATAGACTCTGCCCGGGTACTGGCTGGGCTGGAGGGGCTGGGGGGGGCATAGACTCTGCCCAGGGTACTGGCTGGGCTGGAGGGGCTGGGGGGGGCATAGACTCTGCCCGGGGTACTGGCTGGGCTGGAGGGGCTGGGGGGGGCATAGACTCTGCCCAGGGTACTGGCTGGGCTGGAGGGGCTGGGGGGGGCATAGACTCTGCCCGGGTACTGGCTGGGCTGGAGGGGCTGGGGGGGGGGCATAGACTCTGCCGGGGGGTGGGGAGGTATTGGCTGGGCTGGAGGGGCTGGGGGGATAGACTCTGCCCAGGGTACTGGCTGGGCTGGAGGGGCTGGGGGGATAGACTCTGCAGGGGGGGGTACTGGCTGGGCTGGAGGGGCTGGGGGGGGATAGACTCTGCCTGGGGGGGTATTGGCTGAGCTGGAGGGGCTGGGGGGGCATAAACTCTGCCTGGGGGGGTATTGGCTGGGCTGGAGGGTCTGGGGGAGGCATAGACTCTGCCGGGGGCGGGAGGTATTGGCTGGGCTGGAGGGTCTTGGGGGGGCATAGACTCTGCCGGGGGCGGGAGGTATTGGCTGGGCTGGAGGGGCTGGGGGGGATAGACTCTGCCGGGGGGGAGGAGGTATTGGCTGGGCTGGAGGGGCTGGGGGGATAGACTCTGCAGGGGGGGGGGTACTGGCTGGGCTGGAGGGGCTGGGGGGATAGACTCTGCAGGGGGGGGGGTACTGGCTGGGCTGGAGGGGCTGGGGGGGGCATAGACTCTGCCGGGGGGGGGTATTGGCTGGGCTGGAGGGGCTGGGGAGTGGGGGTGTTGGCAGCGGAGGGAGGGACTGGAGGAGGGGACATTGGGGCAAAGGCTGTGGAGTAGGAGTCGGGGAGCTCTAGGCCAGTGGTCGGCAAACTCATGAGTCAGCAGAGCCAAATACCAACAGCACAACGATTGAAATTTCTTCCGAGAGCCAAATTTTTTAAACTTAAACTTCTTCGAACGCCACTTCTTCAAAATAGACTCACCCAGGCCGTGGTATTTTGTGGAAGAGCCACACTCTAGGGGCCAAAGGGCTGCATGTGGCTCTCGAGCCGCAGTTTGCCGACCACGGCTCTCAGCGTCCCCGGCAGAGGGCGCAGCCGTGCGAGGCGCGGAGGTGGGAACCCCCTGCCCACTGGCCTGGCCTCGCTCCTCCTCCCAGCAGCCCCGCACTGGAGCTGGGCCTCCAGGGCGCCCTCGGCGTGCTACCGCATCACCATCTTCTCCTCGGCACGGCCATGGAAACCCACCTCCTGGTCCACCGTCCTGTCCACCTACCACTTCGAGGGCAATGGTGAGTGGTCTCCCTGGAGACCCGGCAGCGGCCGCGGGAGCCAGGAGGAGGAATACGCATTTGGAGTTACCCCCTGCGTGTCGGCCCTGGCCCAAGCCGGACATGTGGAGCCAGCGCAGTCAGCTCCTAAGACACCAGGAGGCATTGCTCCATCCTATCTAATAAAGAGGGGATATGCTAATTGACCATCACACCATCACAAAATGGTGGTGCCCAGAGCCAATAAGGAGGGAATATGCTAATTGATTGCCTTGCCCTCAAAGATGGCAACACCCATAGCCACAAGATGGCGGCACACAGCCCCCTCAGCCCCCCAGCTGCCCAGGGCCGGCCTGAGGCTCAGGTAACCAGGGCCGGCAGAGGCTTGCGCTGCCGGCAGTGGCAGCAGCAGAGGTGTGATGGGGGCATCGCCTTCCCCTTGTCGCCGGGTCACCTCCCAGCCCTGAAGGCTCCCGGACTGTGAGAGGGGGCAGGCACCGGGCCTCTAGTTTTATAGACAAGAGCACGGAGCTCAGAGAGGGGGCGTGGCCGTGCCCTCATGGTGGAGCCGGGGCCTGCAGCCACGGTGACCTGGGCTGTGCAGGGGGTGGAGGTGCTGGCCGGGCTCTGGAGCTGACCGTGGCCATGACGCTGGTTGCAGCCTCGGAGGCTGGGAGCCCGCAGCAGGTTTCGGTGCAGAAGGTCGGCCCGGACTGGGTGTCTGTGGCCTGGACGCCGTCGCCGCTGAGCTCCTGCCCGGGCGTCCTGCAGAAGTACGTGGTCCGCTGTCGGGATGAGGACAGCGCCCAGGTGACCGGTATGCGGAGCAAGAGGCTGGGCTGAGTCCTGCCTCGCGTTGTGATCCCGGGCCCCTCCCCGCCCTCTCGGGCCTTGGTTCCCAATAACGCACGATACCTGGACTCGGCCGTGACTGCCCAGAGCGGCCGGAGGCACTGGCCCGGCTCTCACAGTGCCCGGTGTTTGAGCGGCAGCCCCGCCCTCCTCTCAGCGGCTCCCCTCCCACCGGGTGTGACAGCCCGGCCGGTGGACCAGGGACACCCCGCTGCCCGAGCCCAGCCTCCTGGAGGTAACGGGGTCCCTGGGCCCACGGCCGCCTCCTCCCGCAGAGCTGCCGGTGAACGCCACGGAGACCCAGGCCACGCTGGCTGGCCTGCGGGCCGGCACTGCCCACAGCGTGCAGGTGCGAGCAGACACTGCCACACTGCGGGGCGCCTGGAGCCAGCCCCAGCGCTTCCGCACAGGTGAGGGGGGGGGCGCGGGGCGGGGCCCAGGTGTTACCCAGCATGCAGTACCCCACTCCACGTGAGTCCGCGAGCAGCCCTGCCCTCCATGCACCTCCTGCAGGAGAGAGTCCCGGCCTGATCTGCCCCCACCGCCTCCACCCACCTCGTCTCCTGCAGCTTCCCCCTTCCAACCCTCTCTCACACTCCCGTGGCCTTGCCCACGAGGGCCACTCAGACGCCTGGAATATTTGTTTTCTTTGTTGCCAAACTCCTATTCATCCTTCAAAACCCAGTGCAGAAGCTTCTTCCTCCAGGAAGCCTTCCGTGCTTCCCTCTGGGCACCCTCCAGCGGCAGCTGCCCCTCCCGACGCCTTGGGAATGGGTGGGGGTGTCTGTGGCTGGCTCCGCCTCCTCCAGCTGGTATGGGGGCAGCACGGGAATGCATATGAATGAGTGAGGGTCCTTCTCATCACAAAGTTTGGGCTCTGGGCTCCGTTGTCTTGGGGGTTGTCCCCGTGGGAGATTTGGAGACAAAAATGATCCCTATTCCTGCCACGGACCCTGCCTGCGGTCCTCGCAGGGAAACCTGGACAGGACCCATCATCAGTCTCGGGCCCGGGGGCGCCGCAGAGCACTTCCTGTGTGCCAGGCCGTTATCCTGCCGGCCTCCCATGCCACAGACAGGGAAACTGAGGCACAGTGGGGCCGGTGGTGTGCCGGGGTCAGCAGGGAGGTGATGGAGGGCCTGACCCCCCCCAGCTCCCTCCCTGACAAGAGGCAGGAGGGCCCCCCCCCAACCCACGCTCTCTTCCTCCCAAGATGACCCGCCTTCAGAGTTGTCCATCTTCCTCGCCTCCCTGGGCAGCTTCCTCAGCATCCTCCTCCTGGGCGTGCTTGGGTACTTCAGCCTGAACAGGTAACCCCGGCCGCTCCCGGACACGGTCCCCACAGCAGCTACAAGAACAGGAACAGGAACAGTAAACACCCTCACTCCACGCAGAGATGGGTGCTCAGACGAGAAAGCTGAGGCCTAGAGGGTCAGGGCACGCAGCAGGGGGGCAGAGCGAGGTGTGACCCCGGGCCTGTCAGACCCCTGCCCTGCCCTCCCGGTCCACAGCCTCACGGCCTTTGTAACCCAACGAAGACAAAAATGTAAGTCAGAACCCAGAACAGGGAGCACAGACAGACCCGCTGCTCCCCTGACCGGCTGGCCCCCGTCTCTCCAGGGCTTGGCCGCACCTGTGCCCGCCCCTGCCCACGCCCTGTGCCAGCACCGCGGTGCAGTTTCCCAGCAGCCAGGGGAAGCAGGTAAGGGCTCCTTCTGGAATCCTAGGTCCTGTTCATGGGTCTAGATGCTGGGCAAGGGCTCTGCGGGAGGATTGGCTCATTTTATTTTTCTCCCGCTCACTAAGGCAGGGACTCCCACAGCCTGCCCTATTGCACAGATGGGAAAGCAGAGGCCCAGAGAGAAAACGCCATGTCCTAGTAGCAGAAGCAACTCAGAGTGACTTGGACCGAAAGGGAACCTGAAGGAAAAATAAAAAAATAAAAAATGAAAAATCCCAGGGTGGGGGCTTCTGGCATGGCAGGATCCAGGAACTGTGGCTTCGTCGCTGCCGTCCTGTCCTCCCTGCACACGTCTCCCCCCAGGGGAGAGAGTGTCCATTTCCCCCATTGGCTGGAGCAAAACTCCCAGGGCCATCACCGATTGGCTCAGCATGGGCCATGTGACCCATCCCCGAGCCTGCAGCTCGCCTGGAGGCTGGAGTGCTCTGATTGGCTGGGCCAGAGTCACAGGCCCAATCACATCAACTACGAGGACAGCAGCGTGATTTCCCAAAGAGAAGTGAGGGTCATTCCAGTGGATCTCCCAATGGGCCTCAAGTGTTAGAGATGAAGCCAGTGGGGTGGGAAACAGCCCACAGCCCCCCCTCTTCTGCCCCCCTTTTCTCCCCCCTCCCCCCCGCCCTCCCTCTCCAGGCCTGGCAGTGGACCAGCCCGGCGGACTTCCAGGAGGAGGAGGAAGAGGCCCTGAAGGAGGCCCTGGTGGTGACCATGCCTTGCGGAAAAGGCGAGGTGGCTGACCTGCACACGCCCGGCCCTCTCCCGGACCGGACGGAGCTGCCGTGGGGCGCCCTCGAGCCAGCCCAGGACGCAGAGCTGTCCCTGGAGGACGGGAGGCAGGGGCCAGGACCCCCCGAGGCCGGTCAGGAGGGCAGCTCTGCCCGGGCGGCTGGACGGTCCCCGCTCCTGGGAGATCCAGCGCACAGTCCCGGGTCTGCCGGCCCTCGGCAGATGGGCCTGGAGGCCTGAAGGGGAAAAGAGGATTCTACCTCCTCTCATGGACAGGACAGAGAGACTGACGGTGGACGTCACAGCAGCTGCTGATTAAATGCTTTTAAAATATATATATATTTTTTAATTAATTTTTTACAGAGAGGAAGGGAGAGGGATAGAGAGATAGAAACATCGATGACAGAGAAACATCGATTAGCTGCCTCCTGCACACACCCCACCAGGGATGTGCCCACAACCAAGGTACATGCCCTTGACCGGAATCGAACCCGGGACCCTTCAGTCCGCAGGCCGACGCTCTATCCACTGAGCCAAACCAGACAGGGCTGCTTATTTTAAAAAATATATTTTATTGATTTTTCACAGAGAGGAAGGGAGATGGATAGAGAGCTAGAAACATCGATGAGAGAGATACATCGACCAGCTGCCTCCTGCACACGCCCCCACTGGGGATGTGCCTGCAACCAAGGAGCATGCCCTTGACCGGAAACGGATCTGGGACCTTTGAGTCTGCAGGCTGATGCTCTAGCCTAGGGGTGTCGAACTCAATCAGAGAAGGGGCCAAAATCTAAAATCCAGCCTAAATCGCGGGCCGAATGGTTTACTGAACAGTCATAAACTGTCATTGTGATGGAAACGCAGCGGAGTGCAGTGATGACAGCGTGGTGTGGGCCACATTGCAAGGCCTGGCGGGACGGATTTGGCCCGCGGGCCTTGTGTTTGACACATGTGCTCTAGCCACTGAGCCAAACCAGACAGGGCTGCTGACTGAAAGCTTATTGCACACCCGGCCTGTTCTCTTCAGACACTCACGTGATGCCTGGGGCACATCGCTGTCCTATTTGACTATTTAACAGACGTAACAACAGAGGCCGTGGCTTCCGTGAAGCCACACACACGGTGGGAGTCAACCTCCAGCCCAGTGACCCTCCCAGGCTCTGCCTCCGCCGTCCCTCTCCCCACTCTGTCCAGCACCCGTTGCCACACGTCCTGTGAAGGGAACCCTAAACACCGCCACGGAACAGAAGTGGCTACGCCAGGCTGGGCTGGGCGTCACCGGGCGGGGCAGGCACTGCCGTGGGCCTGCTGGGGTGGAATAGCCCGGAAGGGGGCCCCGGGGAGTAGACGCTGATCGGGGGTCCTGGGCTGGGGGTGCTGTCTCGGGAGCACTGGATGGGGAGTCTGGCCACTCAGCTCCGCCTGCACAGAGGACCTAGGTGAGGGGGAAAGAAGGGGCCTCCAACAGTCGGCGGGAGGTGATGGCCCCTTTCTAACCTCGGTCTTCTCCCCTGTCGGATGGGAGTGGACATAGCATAGACCTCATGGAGCTGTTGGGGGAGTCTGAGCCTTAACAAATGAGCCTTCTCTTGGGCTCTTGGGATTTCCCCCTTCCCTCCCCCTCATCTGAAGCCGGAATTCCCGCTCAAAATCTCAATGGGAGGCATTGAGTCTTTATTAAGTCTTTATTAAGTCTTTATTAAGTCTTTATTAAGATAATTAAGCCTTTATTCATTCACTCCACTAGCACTTCATCTTTTCTGCTTCCTCCAAGAGCACCCCGCGCCATTCCCTCGATGGCCACCAGGTGGCAGCAGCGGCGCGTGTATCTCAGATGCGGTCCGCCCCTCCTCCTCCCAACTCCCACGGAGTCTGCAAAACAAGACTTTTCCGGTTTAAAAGATGGAAACTCCCAACTACTGAATTTTATGGCCAAAGGAGACGAGGTCGGGGCGTGAGGGACACCAGGAAGCCGGTACAACCGGGAGGCAGGAGGTTCCGGTCCTGCCCATTGGAGGGACCACCGTTTCCCATCTATGCATCTAGAGGGGGACGCAGAGGCCTCAGCCCCTGTGCTCCAGTCACACGTGGCTGCTCACTGCTCCCCCCTTGGATTCCCCACCTCCCAGCCTTTGCACAAGCCGGCCCTCCACCAGGCACGCGTCCGCGGGAGGGACCCCCTCCTCAGTCCTTAGGGCCGGCTCAGACAGGAAAGGATGCTGGCTCAGCAGCCTCGGGAAGACCAGAGTGGCCTGACTCCCCTCCAGTCTAGGACCCTCCATCCCCTCGCCCCACAGTGGAGCCTCCGAGTCCGCAGCCTCAGCCTTGGGCCTACCCAGAAGCACAGGACCCGGTTTGGCCATAAACCTACCCCCAGGCACGGCCCTCTGGGTCCGAGGAGCAGGAATTAGACGTTGATTGAGCCACTGCCTGCAACTCCTGCTGACGTGCATGGGAAAGGAGCACGCTACTTTCATGGGGAAGGCTGAGCCACCTCAGAGAGACGCTGCAGGGAGGTCAGTGGTACAGAGAGATGGGTCCCCAGGCCCTGGATCTAGCCCTGCCTGAAGCCCATCGCCCTAGGATTTTTTCACCAGGTCCCCTTTCTGTTGAAGCTGCTCCGAGTTCTGTTTCTGCTGTGAAGAGAAGACCCACCAGGCGCCCCCTGTCTGGGCCTCTGCTTGCCCATGGGTATCACAGGAAATGGTCCAGAACACCGGTTGTGGCCCCTACCTTAGTGGGTTGGGCAAACCCTGCTTAGCAGAGCCCTGGTCCAGTGTTTCTCATTGAGCGCCTGCTGTATACTCATTAACCTGGGGGCTCTTCTGAGTGTGGATCCTTCTTCAGCTCCAGAGTCACAAGGCTGGTCGACGTCTGCGTTTCACAGCTGCATTCATTCACTGACTCAGGAAGTCAGTGTTGAGCACCTACTGTATACCAAGTCCTGTTCTGCACAGTTCCCATCAGGAGGGGTCCTGGTCGGGCGGGGAAGGCAGAGGCTAACCTATCACACGGAGTTATAACCAACCTTAGAAGAGTGATAAGGAAAAACAGGAAGAACAGAGGAGGGGGCTCCCTGAGAGAGGCAGGAGGCAGGTCAAAGCCCTGAGGCCGGTGTGGCTGTGGAATGGGTGAGGGCGAGACAGAGGTGGGGCCACGGGTTTATTCTTAGATGGGGGGGGGGGGGATGTCCTGAAGCAGGGGGTGGGGACTGGATCTCCCCGCAGTGTCCAGTCGAGCAGGGGACGGAGCTTCGCTGGCCTGGGTGTTCTGGCTGAGAAATGGGTGCGGAGCCCACTCCAGAGCCCTGCCCCTGCCCACCTCCTCTGCTCTCCCTCTCTGTCTGGGGCCGACTGTCCCTCTCTCCACGGTTCCCACGTGAGTCAGGGAGCTCGTCCAACTTGTGTATTTTCCTCCAGTCGCTTGAGTTTTAGGGTCACTGCTAAGATTTCCCTGGTCTCTGCAGGCAGCGCCCCTGTCCTCCCTGCACCCCAGCCTTCCCGCGAGCGGCCTGAACCTGGGGGAGCCGTCCAGCGGAGGTTGGGGTGTCGGGCCCATGGAGGTTGGGGTGGCTGGCCCCGCAGGGGGTGGGGGATTGGGGTGTCCAGCCCGCGGAGGTTGGGGTGTCTGGCCCGCGGATGGGCGGCAGTGGGGCCCGCTGAGGGGGGGGAGTGGGGCCCGCGGAGGGGGAGTGGGGCCCCGCGGGGGGGGGGAGTGGGGCCCGCGGGGGGGGGAGTGGGGGCCCGCGGGGGGGGAGTGGGGCCCGCGGGGGGGGTAGTGGGGCCCGCGGGGGGGGGGGTGTGGGCCCGCGGGGGGGGAGTGGGGCCCGCGGGGGGGGAGTGGGGCCCGCGGGGGGTGTGGGGCCCGCGGGGGGGGGGAGTGGGGCCCGCGGGGAGGTGTGGGGGCCCGCGGAGGGGTGTGGGGCCCGCGGGTAGTGTGGGGCCCGCGGAGGGGATCTGGGCCCGCGGAGGGGATCTGGGGCCCGCGGGGGGAGTGGGGCCCGCGGAGGGGGATTGGGGCCCCGGAGGGGAGGGGGGCCGCGTGGGGGGGAGTGGGCCCGCGGGGGGGGAGGAGAGTGGGGCCCGCGGGGGGGGAGAGTGGGGCCCCGCGGGGGGGGAGGGTGGGGCCCGCGGGGGGGGGTGGGGCCCGCGGAGGGGGGGTGGGGGCCCCGCGGGGAGGGGGCCCGCGGGGGGGGGGAGTGGGGCCCCGCGGGGGGGGGTGTGGGGGCCCGCGGGGGGAGTGGGGTCCCGCGGGGGGGGAGTGGGAGTGGGGCCCGCGGGGGGGGTGTGGGCCCGAGGGGGAGGAGTGGGGCCCGCGGGGGGGGGAGTGGGGCCCGCGGGGGGTTGTGTGGGGCCCGCGGGGGGGGGAGTGGGGCCCCGCGGGGGGGGGAGTTGGGGCCCGCGGGGGGGGAGTGGGGCCCGCGGGGGGGGTGTGGGGCCCGCGGGGGGGGTGTGGGGCCCCGCGGGGGAGGCAGTGGGGCCCGCGGGGGGGAGTGGGGCCCGCGGGGGGGGGGGGGGCCCGCGGGGGGGGTGGGGCCCGCGGAGGGGCAGTGGGGCCCGCGGGGGGGTGTGGGGCCCGCGGGGGGGGTGTGGGGCCCGCGGGGGGGCGGGGGGGCCCGCGGGGGGGGGCCGCGGGGGGGGTGTGGGGCCCGCGGGGGGGCAGTGGGGCCCGCGGGGGGGGCCCGCGGGGTGGGTGTGGGGCCCGCGGGGGGGTGTGGGGCCCGCGGGGAGGTGTGGGGCCCGCGGAGGGGATCTGGGGCCCGCGGAGGGGATCTGGGGCCCGCGGGGGGGAGTGGGGCCCGCGGAGGGGGAGTGGGGCCCGCGGAGGCGATCTGGGGCCGGCGGGGGGGGTGTGGGGCCCGCGGAGGGGATCTGGGGCCCGCGGGAGGGCAGTGGGGCCCGCTGTCTGCCAGGAGGCTCTGCAGCCCCATCAATGTTTGATGCCGGAGCCGCGGGGCCTGGCAGGGACGTGGGAAACCGCGCGGGGTCCGAGCCACCTGCCGGGTCCGAGCCAGGCCCCCGGGGCCGCTTTCCAGGAGGAGAAACCGGAGCCGGGCGGGGCGGCACCTCCCTCCTCACTCTCCCCCTCTCCCCCCTCCCCCACCGGGGCCCGGGCTGGAACGGCTCAGAGCAGGTCGCGGCCCCGCCCTGGCTGGGAGCGGCTCCCGGTTCCGTCCAGTCCGGACCCACCCGCTGGCGCCGGCCAGAACCAGAACCGCTCCCGCCGCCCCGGGCGGTTCCCGCCGAAACCAAAACACCGGGAGGCGGGGCGGGGCGGCCTCCCTCTCCCCCTTCCTGGGGTGGGGGGTGGGGGGTGGGGAGGGTTACGGGGGTGGGGGTAGGGATGGGGATGGGGGTGGGGGTGGAAATGGGGTTGGGGTGGGGGTGGAAATGGGGTAGGGGTGGGGATGGGGGTGGGGGTGGAAATGGGGATGGAAGTGGGGGTGGAGTGGGGGTGTGAGGGATGGAGGTGGGGTGGGGGGTTAGGGTGGGGTAGGGATGGGGATGGGGGTGGGAGTATGGGTGGGGGTGGGGGTGGGAGTAGGGGTGGGGGTGGGGTGAGGGTGGGGGGTGGGGGGTGGAGGGTGGAGGGGTCAGAGCCGGTGGATGGATGTCTGAGACAGGTCCTGGCTCTGCCCAGAGCCTCGGCCTGCCGGTGAGAGAAATGGGGGTTTAACCTCCTGGAGGGCGGGGAGCCCCTAGGAAGCTGCTGCTAACAGCCCCCAAAATACCAGAGCCCTTTGTTCAGGGGGCGGGAGTCACCCACCCTGGATCAGCCCGGGGGCTGGTCCTGCACCCCAGATTTTCTAGGTGGGGGCCTGTGTCTCCCTAGATTGACGTCTCTCTGTCTGACCTTTTGTCTCTCCTCTGCCTCTCCCAGTGCCTCTCTGTGTGTCTCTGTCTCCTCTCTCTCCATCTCTGTCTCTCAGTCTGTTTCTCTCTGCCTCTGCCTCTCCCGCAGCCCTGCTCCCAGACCAGCCCTCCGGCCGCGTCAGCCAGGCCTGGCCAGTGTCTTTGACCCAAGCCTCCTGCCACGAACCCCGATTCTAATCCCCCCACTTTCCGCAGGGGAGCCAGGCAGGCAGCCGGGTCCTCACAGAGAATGTCTTCTAACCCTGGCAGCCCGCCGCTCAGCACCCAGGCTTCCTGATAGATTAAATAGAAGGCAGCCGGAGACCGGGATGGCAGGACACACAGGCTTTATTGGAGGGAAGGGTACCCTGCCCGCTGCTTCCACAGAGAGGGGCGGAGAGAGCGAGGGCCGGGGTACAAGCACCGTTAAGGATAGGGGGCGGGGCTTAGGGCACTCAGCACACGCTGATTGGTGATTAGGAACCTAGGGGGCTTAGGGTATTTGGCAGGTGCTGATGGGTGGTTCAGAGCTCAGGAATGTCTGGCCTCAGGAGGGGTTTACGTCTGTCCATCAACTGGAGGAAGGGAGGATCTATCACTCCCCCCACAGGCTCCCCACCCAGGCTCCCCACCCAGGGTCCCCCCCTGAAGGCTTCAGGTGGGCCCCTGAGGCCTAGGCAGTATGGCGAAGACCCCTCCCCGGCTGCCCTGGCTCAGCCTCGGGCCCGGCTCTCCGCTGCCTACCGCCTCCCGTCCTCGGCACAGATGCCACCGCCGGCTGGGCGGCGACACCCACCTCCTGGAGCTGGTTTCCCAGCTGCCAGCCTGGCACTTGGCCCGGGCCGTGTCCCCGTGGCACTGATGGCTATCTGGTGCCAGCGGGGAATGGGGACCAGAGGGTGGGGTTCGAGGCAGGGCCAACGGTCAGGAAAGGCCACCTTCCTGGCTGTCTTCGTGGCGGGGGACAGGGAGGGAACCTCAGGCTTCTCAGGCTGAGAAAGCTCCCGACTCCTGAGGACCCCCCCCCCCCCCCCCAGCTTTGGGTGCCTCCCTCTGGCCTGGCCTTAATGTGCAAACCTGTGTCAGGCCCGGACCCGCCCAGGCTGGGACATCAGCCCACACAGAGCAGACCCCAGAGGGGCCGGGGAGGAATGAACACATGAGCAAGCGAAGGCAGGACACGCACAAAGGTGGGGGGTCCCGCCCAGGCCCCACCTGAGGCCGGGAGCTGAGCAGTGTGTCCCAGGGTGGAAATGGGGTGACCTGAGTCCCCCCCCACCCCAGGCATTGTGTGGCCAGGAACCGGCTCAGGAGCCCGAGATCTGGGATTCCAGCCCTCCTCTGCCATCCGCCGACCTGGACGCCTGCTTCCCCTCCCCAAGCCTCAGTTTCCCCATCTGTAAGGCGGGCCTGGTGCCCGTGTCTCCGGGCTGCTGGGGAAGTGAAGGCATCTGTTTGAAGCCGGGTCAGGCCTCAGGTCAGCCGGGAGCGGTAAGTCTCCTCGCCGTGACCAGGTTTAAATGATAGAGTCGGAGAGACAGAGGGTGGTGGCAGCATCAGGAGGGGGCTGACCGCCCTGAGGTCTCAGAGGAGACCCCGAGACTCTCCCCCACCCCCACCCCCCTTATTTTGGCCGCGCTGTTACCCTGATTCCCGGAGCCTTAGGGTTCCTCCCAGGAATTGGGACCAAACGGGGTCCTCGACTCTCCTCTCCATCCTGCCCACCCTCCAGCGCCGTTTCCCCAAATCCAGCCCTTCTCACCCCGGATCCAGCCCCAACATCACCCCTGGGACCAGTGCGGGCACTGCCTCCCTGTCTTCTCGCTTCTGCTCTCACCCCCACAGACGCATCTCTCCATGTCACTGCTGTCAGACACGTTCTTCCCCTCTTCAGACCCCCCTGCCCCAATCAGGGCTCCCACCCCCATCAGGCACAAGGCAGCGCCCTCCCCTTGGCTGCAGGCCCTGCTGGCCTTGCTGCTCTTCCTTCCTCCCCCTCCCATCGCTGCCCTCGGGCCTCCTTGAAGCTCCTCCCAGACGGGCATGCTCCTGCCTCAGGGCCTTTGCACAGGCTGTGGCTCTGCCCGGGACCATTTTCACAAAAGACATCTCTCGCCTCCTTCAGGTCATCTCTCAGCTCAAATGTCATACCCGCCCCCGAACCCCTTCTTCCTCTCCCGCCACCAGGAATCCGTGTTTTGTTCTAAGCCGTGTCCAGCCAATGTCCTTTACCTGGGCTGAGGGCTGGGGACACAGCTGGAGCAGCTGAGTTATGGCCACGCTGTAGTGGGAGTCCATGGTCCCGGGCAGGGAGGGAGTTGGACAGCAGGAATGACAGGGGACAGACACATGGCCAGACTGGCAGAAAGAGAGTTTTCCCAGACGGGGCAGCTATGGAGGGCTGCCTGGAAGAGGCGGCATTGGGACTGAGGCCCTGAGGAGGCGGTGGAGGGAGGTGATGTGGGGGGGGGGGTGGCAACAGGCCTGGACGTCGTGGGGTCTTGGGGGCATGAGGAGGCCGTGGTCTTACCTGCAGAGCCGCAGGGACCCCGGGAAGGCCTCGAGGTGGGCGATAGGGTTTGATACGTGTCTCAAAGGGAAGACACGGCCCCATGTGGCCAATCTGGTGGCCATGAATTTCCCACAGTTCACAGACGGAGAAACTGAGGCTCAGAGAGATGAAGCCGCGTACACAACCAGCAGCCTCGATTTTCTCCCCCCCTCCCCCCACGGGGCCCAGTTGCAGATGGGGAAACAGTTTTTATCAGGTGATATCAACGCTACTTTATAGGCAGATGCTGTCTCTCCTGGAGCAGCCCTCCCCCCGCCTCTGCCACCTCTGGCCTCTCTTTCTCTCTCTCTCTCTCTCTCTCTCTCTCTCTCTCTCTCTCTCTCTCACTGTGCGCTGGGGTCCCCTCCCCCACACAGCCTCACTGGGGGACTTTCTCACAGGAAGGAAATAGCACAGCCAGTTTCATAAGTGGGTGGCCAAAGCCACAGGCTCTGGTTTTGGTTTGCAAATAGCATCCAGCTCCAACTGCCTGCTGCAGCCTGGGAGGCTTGCTGGGCCAGGAGCCTGCTGTCCGGTCAGGGAGGGGTTCCCCCCCCCCCCCCCGGGAGCCCAAGGGTGGTCAGGACCTGGGGCAGAAGGTGCACTGAGCCCTCGTCCCCACTCAGCCTTGATCACTTCAGTCCATGGCTGATGCTTGCTTCATGCTTTGCTGGATTAGCACAGTTTTTTTAATTCAGAATTTTTAAAATTTGAGGTATGCTTGTTCTTCTGGAATTAGCACATTTTATTCTTCCAGTGAGCATATATTAAGTGCCTACTGTGTACCAAGTATTTCCTCATTTAATCATCCCAATAGTTTTATAAGTTGCCGAAACCAGTTTGGCTCAGTGGTTGAGCATTGGTCTGCGGACTGAAAGGTCCCAGGCTCTATTCCGGTCAGGGGCATGTATGTTGGTTGCGGGCACATCCCCAGTAGCGGGTGTGCAAGAGGCAGCTGGTCAATGTTTCTCTCTCATCGACATTTCTAGCTCTCTATCTCTCTCCCTTCCTCTCTGTAAAAAATCAATAAAATATATATTTTTAAAAATAGTTTTATAAGTTAACTAGAGGCCCAGTGCACGAATTCATCCACAGGTGGAGTCTGGCTGGCCTGCTCCAATAAGGGCTGATCTGGCAGAGGCAGCATGGGGGGACGGGATGCAAGAGGTTGGCCAGCTGGCCCTGCCCCTGATTAGTATAGGGGAGGCCGATCGGGGCCAGGCCAGCTGGGGGAGGGGCCACTGGGGAGATGATCGGGGCCCCAATCAAGCCAGTTGGCCACCGCAGTGCATCTCATAGTGACCGTTATTCTTGTTGTTCTGGTTGTTTTGTTGTTCCAATCGCTGGGCTTTTATATATATATGAGTTTTCCTGAGGCTGTTGTAACAAATGACTGTAACCTGGTGCTTAAATCAACAAACAAGTTTCTCTCCCAGTTGAGGGACCAGAAGTCTGGAATTAAGGCGGATCCTTCTGGAGGCACCTGTGAGGGCAGTCTGTCCAGGCCTCTCTCCCAGTTTCTGGCTTGTGGCCTCATCACTCCAATCTTCCTCTGTCTCCAAACGGCCTCCTTCTTGCCTCTCATTCTCTCCTTTTCTCTCTCTTAGAAGAATGCCTGTCACTGGATTTAGGGTCACTATAATCCAAGATGATATTGTCTTATGATCTCTAACTAATTACATCTGCTGTGACTCTTTAAGGTCATGTTCTCAGGTTCTGGGTAGACATATCTCTGAGGGGCCACCATTCATGCCGCCCCTGGCTGGTACCATTAGCTCTGCTCTGCAGGCAGGAAACAGAGGCACAGAGAGGTCAAGTCACTGACCTGAAGGGCGAGGACTGAAACCCAGTTGTCTGGAGCCTGGATGGACTCAAGTCACTGCTCCTCCTGGGTGCCAGGTCCTTGGGGCGCAGAGGGGAACGAGCATGGTAGCAACAAGCATTGTAGCGTCAGGAATGTGGCCTCTGGACCTCAGGCTGCTGGACGCTCCATGCAGTGGAGTATGATCGTAGGGCCAAGGTCTCCCAAAAGACATGTCCACCTGGAACCTGGGACTGTGACTCTATTTGGAAATAGGGTCTTTGCAGTGGTCATTAAAGATCTTGAGGTAAGAGCATCCTGGGTTTAGGGCCCTAAATGCAATGACAAATGTCATTCAGGCGGGAGAAAGGAAAGGGAGAGCTGAGATAGAGGAGAAGGCAAGATGGCGACAGGGTAGAGATGGGGGGCGGGGAGTTTGCTGCTGTAAACCAAGAACCGCTAGGGATGCCCAGAAGCCAGAGAGAGGCCTGACTCTCCCCCGAGCTTCTGGAAGGAGCCAGCTGTTCACACCCCTGTTCACACCTGGGAAGGAGCCAGCCCCATTCACATCCCTGTTCACACCAGAATCTGGGACTTCCGTCTTCCAGAACTGCAGGAGAAGAACTTTTGGTTGTTTTGAGCCACCCAGTTTGTGGCCCTTTGTTTGGCAGCCCCCAGGGCACTCCCACACTCCCCCCCATCCTAGATCCTGGTCCTCTGCTCCAGGCCAGAGAGGGCAGTGGCTCCACCCAGGCACTCTGCCAGGAGGAGGGAGGCATGCATTTCTCCTTTGGGCATTTGAGGGGGATGTGGGTTGTGGACTCTGAAACTCCAGATGCTTTTCAAAGTGTAGGAACCATCCACCTTTCCCCAGCCGTGCATGAGTGTCTTGTGAATCTGTGACTTGGAAAACACGGTATTGTTGGATTTGCAGATCAAATGCGTCTAATGGGTGTTTCAATATGCATCTTTCTTAATTCCAGTTGGTGCTAAACATCTCGCTGCACGTGTTTCCTTCTCTGGATGAGTGAGAGGAACTCCTATATTTATTTGCTACGATTTGACTATCAGTCTAGCTCAGTGGTCAGCAAACTCATTAGTCAACAGAGCCAAATATCAATAGTACAATGATTGACATTTCTTTTGAGAGCCGAAAACCGACTTCTGTGCATGGGCCACGAAGTTTCAATCGCACTGTATGTGCGCGCCCACACGTGGTATTCTTCTTCTCTCTTGCAACTTGCCTTTTAATTTTCTCCTCTTCTTCCCCTTCTTCTTCTTCTTCTTCTTCTTCTTCTCCTTCTTCTTCTTCTTCCCCTTCTTCTTCTTCTTCTTCTTCTTCTTCTTCTTCTTCTTCTTCTTCTTCTTCTTCTTCTCCTTCTTCCTTTTGTTAATCCTTACCTAATAAAATTTTTCCCATTGATTTTTAGGGAAAGTGGAAGGGAGGGGGAGAGACAGCTAGAAAGAAGCATAGATGTGAGAGAGACACATCAACTGGCTGCTTCTTGGCTGGGCAAAATATGTTTTTATTGATTTGAGAGAGAGAGAGAGAGAGATGGAGAGAGAAACACGAATGAGAGGGAATTATTAATCAGCTGCCTCCTGCACATGCCCTCCTGGGAATCAAGTCCCAAATCCGGGCATGTGCTCTGACTGGGAATCAAGCAGGTGACCTTTTGGTGCATGGGACAACATTCAACCAACTGAGCCACACCAGCCAATATCTCTCTATATAAAAGCCAAGCAACAAGTACAACTGGAATAACTGGTCACTATGACATGCACTGTGGCCCTGCAGCCCCTCCCACTGGCTGGCCAACCGCCTGAGACCCCACCCCTCCCATCCCTGCCAGTGGCTTGATGGGCCCCCATTGGGGGCACTGGCCGGACCCGACCTGTGCACAGATTTGTGCACTGGGCCTCTAGTTTTCTTACATAGATTCTGCCTGTTGGCTCTTGTTTGGGGTCTTGTTTTCTGATCCTTAGATTGGCTACATTTTCTACCAAGACATTTCAGCTTTATTTATTTTATTATATTTTATTTTTAAAGATATTTTTATTGATATTTTATAGAGAGGAAGGGAGAGGGATAGAGAGTCAGAAACACCGATGAGTTGCCTCCTGCACACTCCCTATTGAGGGATCAAGCCCACCACCAAGGTACATGCCCCTGATCAGAATCAAACCCAGAACCTCTTAGTCTGAGGGCCAACGCTCTATCCACTGAGCCAAACCCGTCAGGGCTCGAGCTTTATTTTATTATATGTTTGCACATAATCCCCTTTACCCACTTGAAATTGAGTTTTGTGTATGACGTGACATAGGATCCAATTTAATTGTTTTCAACCTGGACGCTCACTCCCAGATCCTTTTGTAAGATTGTCTTCCTTTCCCACTGCTGGGTCAGACCCTCTCCGTCTCGGAGCCAAAGTCCTTCCCTGCCTCCAGTGTCTGTGGATTTAATTCCAATCCCTTGGTCTGGTGCCCATGTCCCTGAGTCAGACACAGGCGTTGCAATGGGCCCCGTATCTGGTAGGATCAGTGCACCGCCCTGTTCCTCAGAAGTGTCCTGGCTGTTTGCAGCCTCTGCTCTTCCAGGCAGATGTTGGAATCATCTCATCAGATTGCGGGAGGAAAAACCTTCTTGTGACTTTGACTGGGGTTAAGAGGTCAGACCTCCCTGTCCATGGAGATGGTAAACCCACCACCTCTGCTGCTCCCTGAGGATCTCTGAATCCTGTGTCTGTTTCCCTGAGGGGCTGAGTACACCACCCCCACCGCGGCTCCTGTCTCACCAGGTCATTCCTCCCCCTCCGAGTTCCTTGTTCCAGCCGGAGGCTTGTCCTGAGGTTTGGGATGGACCCACTTTCCCCCAGCTGGCGTCTCCCCTGCCTGGTTTGGCCTGTGTGTCAAGTTCATTGTCAGCTCCTGGCTCCCCTGCCCTTCTGTTCCTGCTCCTGATGGACCCTGTGGGTCAGGGATTTTTTCCTGGTGAGATGGTGGGTTTCTCCAGATCTGATCGTTTGGGTTTCAGCCCGTGTCCACGGGGACATCAATGACAGGGCCAGCGCCCCTGTCCCAGGGAATGGAGTGAAACCCCAGTTGCCCTAAAACCTCAGGCGGCGACGTCTCCCTCCCGGTGCCTTGCTTCCCCCGGGGAGGCAGCTCCGGGAGGCGGCGTGGACTGCAGGGGCCCCACCCAGTGGTGGGAAGGGGCAGTCCCTGTTCCAAGCTCGGTGCCAGCAGGGGTGTGGGTGTGTAGGCGTGTTCCCACAATGGCATGGGGAAGCAGAATTCCCCGTGAGGTCAGCCCCCCGCGCCCAGAGGTCGTTTTAAAAGGGCGGGTGCCATCGGTGTTTTCAAACGTGCCTGCGGCCGAGAGCACAAGGGACCCGCGGGCTGGCCCCAGTTCACAGGACCAGGGGGCGCTGACCTCGCTTCCCTGACACCCTCTCCCCTGGACCTTAGGGTCCTGCTGACCCCAAGGTCGACGAGCCCGAGGTGCTCCTCAGAGGCCAGGCCAGCTGCGAACCCCGAGTCACCCTGCAGCCCACAGGAAGCGGCTCCCTTTCACTCTCAGCACACACACACACACACACACACACACACACACACACCCGCCTGGGTCCCGCCTCTTCCTGTCCATCCTCAGGGCCCCGCTCACGGCCTGGGAAGCTGCAGGTTGGCTGTTCTGGGCCTCAATTTCCCCGCCTGTATGCAAGAGAGGAATGGAGGCCAGGGAGGGGTCCATGGGCCAGATTTGGGGCTCAGGAATTTTTTCTGCTTCTCCTGTCTCTTTATTTCTCCTACTGTCTTTCTGTCTCTCTCTCTCTCTCTGACCTGTCTCCCTCTGTGCCGTTTCTGTCCCTCCGCTGTCTCTGTTTCTGTCTGTCTCCTGTTTCTCTCCCTCAGTGTCTCCCTCTGTCTCTCTCACAGGTAGGTCGGGGTCCCTGTGTGGTCCCCCCACCCCCACCCCGCACCTCCCTGCAGGCCTCCAGTCCGAGTGGGATGGGCTCGCTGAACCTCCAGGGAGAGGGTGATGGGCTGGACTGGCAGACGAGGCCTGGCCGCCATGTCCGACTCTGTTTGTCCCCACACCCCAGGGGCCCTGCCGCTGAGCTCCCATGGGTGCCCCAGGTCCCTGTGCTGAGCCATAAGCTCCCCCATTGGCCACCCTGAGTCCAACTGGTGACCAGGGACTCCAGGTGTCAAGACACTGGTGTGGGTTCCTCACCGCCCCCAAGATTGTTCCGGAATAGTAGCCCCAGGATCGAACCCTGAAGCGTGGCCTGGAGCGTGGCCTGGACAGCCGCTGCCTCTCCGGTGGCCCCACAGAGCGTCTCCCTCCGGCTCTGAAGGGTAACAGCCCAAGCATTGGACAGTGACTTATCTCAGCACAAAACAAGGCAACGGCCGAGAGCGAAAGATGCCAAACCAGCTCAGGGCCTACTTGTCCCAGCCCGCCAGCAGCTCCTGCAACACCAGCCCCCACCTCAGGCCTCAGCAGGGGCTGTCACCCCCGGGACAGACAGGGAAACTGAGGCAGGGTCGGTGTGCACAGCCGGGACAGCTGTAATACCTACACTTCTAAATGGACTGTTTCACCTTTTCTCTTTATTTATACTCATTTCATACATCGTATATCCATATTTACACAATTTAAAACACAGATGTGTTTTATTTTTTACTTTTTTATCTTTTTATTTTTTCAGCCTCCACCAGAGGGTATGTTTTTGTTGTTGTTGTTGTTGTTTTGAGAGAGAGAAACATTGATGTGAGAGAGAAACATGGATCTGTTGCCTCACATATGTGCCCCGACTGGGGATCAAACCTGTAACCCTGGTCGGGAATTGAACCCACAGCCTTTTGGTGTACGGATGACGCTCCAACCAGCTGAGCCACCTGGCCTGGGCCTGGTGTGTTTCTTTAGAAACGAGGAAAAGAACATTTACAGGCAGTCCGGACATTAGAGTATACACTGAATGGCCAGGTCATTATGATCTCCGGATGTATATTAATCTGGCCACTCAGTGTACAGTATGAGATCCCTTTTCATCCCTCCAGAGCCACAACCCAAAGTAGGAGTTTCCAAAACTGAAGAGCGCGTATAAAGCACTTAGATGTTGCTCTTGTGTTGCCTTTTCCCCACAGTCTCAAAATAAAATACCCTAGAACAGTGGTTTTCAACCAGTGTGCCGAGCGGAGAGGAAGGGGAAGGATGGAAACACCGATGTTTCTCATTGGCTGCCCTCTGTGCACTCCCTGTGGGGGATCAAACCCGAAACCCGGGCCTGTGCCCTGACCCGGGAATCCAACCCGGGACTTCTTGGTTCATAGGTCCACGTTCAACCACTGAGCCACACTGGCCGGGCATGCTGCAAGGATTAAAAAAATATATATATATATCTATATATATATATATATTTCAGAGTGGAAGGGAGAGGGAGAGAGACAGACACATCAATGATGAGAGGGAATCATTGATCGGCCGCCTCCTGCACGCGCCCCCCCCCCCCCCCCACCTCTGAGGATCAAGCCCACAATTCAGGCACGTGCCCTTGACCAGAATCGAACCTGGGACCCCTCAGTCCGCAGGCCAAAGCTCTATCCACTGAGCCAAACCAGCCAGGGCGCTGCAAGCCTTCTTTTCCCTTAGATGGTCAAGTAAAAAATGATAATGGCCAGTCAAAACCGGTTTGGCTCAGTGGTAGGGCGTCGGTCTGCGGACTGGAAGGTCCCAGGTTCAATGCCTGTCAAGGGCATGTACATTGGTTGCAGTCGATGTTTCTCTCTCATCGATGTTTCTAGCTCTCTATCTCTCTCCCTTCCTCTCTGTAAAAAATCAATAAAATATATTTAAAAAAACACAAAAAACAAAAACAAAAATGATAATAGCCAACACAATAGTTCTGTTGATTCATTCATAATTCCGGTATGAATGAATCAAAATTATACCTATTATGCTGTCAGATCAGCAAAAAATGTATCTTTGTGTGTGCCGCGGAATTTTAGTAATTAGTTTATGTGTATCATGAGATGAAAAGGATTGCAAATGGCTGTCCTAGAACTTTTTTTTTTAAGATCCGGTTGGTCAGAGTATAACTCACGTGAAATAAGAGAACATTTGGATGTGTTTGCATCCAGTCCTAGAACTGTTAACCCAGAGATAGTGTTCCCATCATCCAGAAAGTTCCGCTGTGGCCCCTGGCAGCCAATCCCCTCCCTCACACCGAGCATCCCGCGACGGATCCAGTGAGTTACAGATTCCATGGGCCAGGGGCTGGGGACACCTCCTGCCACAGCCCCCCAAGGGCCTGGGGGCGGTCTGCCCACCTCCCTCTGCAGCCGCCAAAGGAAGTACCCCGTTTTGCGACCAGTGCTACTGAGGCCAGAGGCAAATGGACTGACAGGTTCAATGAACCCCATACTGGCCTGGGGCTCCGGGCCTCCTCCTTCTTCTCATCTCCAAAGTGAAAGAAGCCGAAAACGGTTTGGCTCAGTGGATGGAACACCGGCCTGCAGACAAAGGTCCCAGGTTCGATTCCGGTCAAGGGCATGTACCTTGGTTGCGGGCACATCCCCAGTAGGGAGTGTGCAGGGGGCAGCCGATTGATGTCTCTCTCTCTCATCGATGTTTCTAACTCTCCCCCTCTCTTCCTCTCTGTAAGAAAATCAATAAAATATATATTTTTAAAAAGTGAAAGAAAGATGAGTGTTGTGACACACTGCATGCTTGTGTCCCCCCAAATTTCACAGCCTGGAACCCCGGTCCCCGTGTGCGGTGCTGGGAGGCGGGGCCCTGGGAGGGGAGGCTGTCCCAGGGTGGAGTCCCAGGATGGAATGAGCGTCCTAATCAGAGCCCACAGGGCGCCGGGGCCTGGTTGCCATGGGGATGCCCGGAGCAGCACCCAGGACTGTTCGGAAGGAAGTTGCTGGCTCGGTCGGTCACGCAGCCTCCGGGATTTGAGCGAAGACCCGCCACATCCTGGGTTCGCACCCTCCGGAGCCTCCGTTTCCCCGGATACCCATGGGGCGGGGCTTCTGTAAGCGGTAAACGAGATCTCTTCCAGCAGGGCCGGGGGCGCCCGCAGGCCCTCGTTATGTGCTTGCTGTTGGGCCACCTCGGCCCTGGGTTTTGGTCCCGAGAGTTTCCAGGTGGCATCCCAAAGCTCTTCTCTTTGCTCCTGACCCCGCCCAGCAGCCCATGGCCGTGCCCCATGCCCTCTGCTCTGTGTCCTTCCCCCCCCCCCCCCAGGTGGCCATGGCGACACGGGTTGGAGGGAGCACTGGGCAGGCAGGAGGCGGGAAATTCCAGGGCCGGGTGGTGCCAGGCGCTGCTTGTCTCGCCCCCGCCCGGCCTGGGCTGAGGATGTGCTGGGCTTTTGTCCTTTGTCCTGTGGGCGACCGAGAGCACTTCTTCCCGTCCGACTCGCCAGGCAGCCCTGGCCGCCTGAACGCAGCTGGTGCACTCTCTGCCGGAGCCTGCACCCTGCCAAAGGGGACAGCCCCTGACGGCATCCTGTTCCCTCCCGCCCCAGGACCCTCTGAGGGCACTTACTGGCCCCTGTTTATACTCACAAACCTCCTCTTCCGTGTCCCTGGGAGATGTCACCTCCACCAGGAAGCCCTCCTGGGCCGCATGCAGGGGTCCTAGCCCTGGGAACAGGGTGGCTGGTTCCCTTTGGCAGGTCTCGTCCAAGTTATAATTTTGTGTCTGTGGTGATGACTGGGTTAACAGGCATCTCATCTCCCCAGTTGGTGGGGAGCCGGGGCAGGCAGGGGTAGGGGCACCTGGCACACAGTAGTATTCCTTAAAGAGTGGTAGGATCTATCATTGAATTCAGTAAGTATTGATTCCCATCTTTCTTTTTTTAAAAAAAAAAATATATATATATATATATATTGAATATATGTATTATTTATATTTTTTACAGAGAGGAAGGGAGAGGGATAGAGAGATAGAAATATTGATGAGAGAGAAACATCGATCAGCTGCCTCCTGCACACCCCCAACTGGGGATGTGCCCGCAACCAAGGTACAGGCCCTCAATCAGAATCGAACCTGGGACCCTCAGTCCGCAGGCCGACGCTCTATCCACTGAGCCAAACCAGTCAGGGCTGATTCCCATCTTTCACTCACTCAGCCTCTCTTGACTGTGCAGGCTGGGCTCGGTGCTGGCACACGCTGTGAATGGAGGAAGCAGCCCCAGACTCCTGCGGGCCCATGCCCGGTGAAATCCTGGAATAAGGGTGTCGTTCTTGTCACACCAGAGACAGCTGGTGCATTAGAGCCAGTCACCAGACCTGGCTGGGCCAGGCGCTCCCAGGCTGGGAAAGGCAGGGATGCTGAACCTCAGGCCTCGGAGACGTCGGTGCTTCCTCTGAGCCTGGGCGGGGGCCCCTCGGTTTCTTCATCACTTCCGTGGGGGCTTCAGCCTAGGTGGGGGTGGAGGAAAGTGGGGGACAGGGGCCTCAGAATTATTAAATAAACATCCAGGCCCTCCGCTGAATTTAAATTTCACATAAACAACCAATACATTTTATTTTATCTATTTATTTATTAAAAATTTTTTTTATTTTATTGATTTCACAGATGAAGGGAGAGGGACAGAGAGATAGAAACATCCATGATGAGAGAGCATCATGGACCGGCTGCCTCCTGCAAGCCCCCCACTGGGCATCGAGCCCGAAACCCAGACATGTGCCCTGACTTGGGAATTAAACCGTGACCTCCAGGCTCCTAGGTGGATGCTCAACCACTGGGCCATGCGGCCGGGCCAGCCAAATACATTTTAAAGGTGTGAGTAGATCCCGAATGTTGCATGAAATACATGAAAACATTTTTTTTAATTGTTTACCTAAAATGCAAAGTTAACTGAGTATCCTGTATTTCATCTGGCAACCCTGGTACGGCATCCTGCCCATTTTACAGATCGGGAAGCGGAGGCCCAGAGAGGGCACGTGCTGTGCCCCAGGTGGCACAGCCAGGGATGCAGAGAGGGAGGGCAGAAGCCAGACCACGGGACCCAACGCCGATAGCATCTCATTTCTGCCTCCAAACAGCCCAGGGCTGGTCTGAGGTTCCTGAGTGAGCAAAAGCCGTGTCCCCCCCCCTTCTCCCCGGGTCAGGAGCCCCTTCCTCATTCTCCTGCCGAGGCAGCTGCCGAGAGGGGTTCCGGGACCAGGGCTCGGGGGAACCGGCAGGCGAGCTCATTCCGTGGACGATCTGGACTCTGGTGGCGGACCCGGGGCGGCCGGTCCCCTGTGAACAGCTGGTCTGTGTCGCTGTAAACAGCTGGCCTGGAGCTGCTGTCACGGCGCCCAGGCCTAGGTGTGACTGCCCTGTGACTCGATACCCTGCCGCCGGCCCGTCACCGGATACTCGGTAAACAGCGTTCGGAGAACGGGCAGCCCGGCTGTGAGGTGCGGGGCCGGGGGCTGGTCAGGCTGCAGGCCGGGTCCTGACCCCCTCAGCAGTCAGTGCCCGCTTTGTTCAGATGCTGAAAACAAACATGGGTCCAGACGCCTGTTCCTTGTCACGGGTCCCCCTCTGTCACCCACCCGCCCTAACGTTTCTCGGCTGCTCACCTGGACGGTCTTTGAGCAGCATCTGACTCTCCGATTCTTCCTGACAATGAATCTTGATACTCTGATACCTCGCCCCAGGGCGGGCCAGCGACAGCTCTGCTCGTGACCTAGAAACGGCTTCCACACTTTTAAACGACTGAAAACAGACCCAAAGACAACGTACTGTGAGATATCAAAACTACAGGAAATTGGAAGTTCAGCGCCACAAATGAAGTTTAAAGTTTTTTTATTTAAAAAAAATTTTTGCCCTGACCAGTTTGCCTCAGCGGATAAAGCGTCTTACCTGTGGACTCAAGGGTCCCGGGTTCGATTCTGGTCAAGGGCATGTACCCTGGTTGCGGGCACATCCCCAGTAGGGAGCGTGCAAGAGGCAGCTGATCGATGTTTCTCTCTCATTGATGTTTCTGACTCTATCCCTCTCCCTTCCTCTCAGTAAGAAAATCAATAAAATATATATTAAAAAAAAATTCTCACCCCAATGAAGGTATTTTTTGCCACGAGAATGGAAAGGGGGCTCGGGGTGGAGAGAGACACACACATCGATTGGTTGCCTCCTGCTCTCGCCCCAACTGGGGGCCGGGAATTGAATCTGCAACTGACATATGTACCCTCCATAGGGAATCAAACCTGCGACCTTTCGGTCCTGGACCGACGCTCTAACCCTTGAGCAAAACCAGCCACGAATAAAGTTTTATTGAAACCCAGCCATGGCCCCCTCACTGGGTGTTGTTCAGGGCTGCTTGCACGTGGGCAGAGTGGAACAGTCACAACCAGAGACGGCAGGGCTGGAGCAGCCTCCAACGCTAATCACCGGGCGATCCACAGACGAAGCCGCTGATTCCTGTTCCGAGCTCCGGTCGGCGGTCAGCAGTCCCCGGGGGCACACACCGCCCACAGTGAGGCCCTCGACTCTGCGAGAGGCACCACGTCCTCTGCGAGAGGCACCAGAGCGTTTGGTCTCCGACAGCGACGACAAGCCTTGGAACCGTGTGAACAGTCACCACGGGGCACCCAACCACCCAGACCAGACGCCAAGGGGCCGGAGAGCCGGGCGGAGGAGGAGGGAGCACCCTCTCCGAGCTGGAGAGCCGCACTTTCTCCCGAGGGACGCGGGGAGCCACGTCTGGAGCGGGAGCAGAGCGTGGGCGCAGGGACAGGGCCTCTGTGACCTTGGACTTCCATCCACGCGGGGGTGGCGGGCAGAATAGGAGCCTCTCTAGGCCTGGAGTCTGGGGGGAGCAGTGCCCCCGACCGTGACGGGAGGGTTTCCTGGGAGAGTCAGTGCACGGGTAAGGCGTGGGGCCGTCTGTTTGCCCACCGCTACCCCAAACACCGGGCTCCGGGGGAGGGGGGCAGCAAGGATTGGGGGCCAGGGGTGAGGCAGGGACCCTCTCCCTTGGGGGCATGCCCTAGGCTCCTGCCGTCTCCCCTGTGGTGGTGCGTTCACTGTGCTCTCCCTGTGGCTCTGCGCCCTCCACCGAGGGAGGCAGAGGCAGCGGTGAGCCCGCCAATACGGTCTGGGTACGAATCCCAGCAGCGCCGGAGGAGCTGAGAGAGACACGGGGCCGCTTCGGGCAGGGAGGCTGATGGGCCTCTGAGGAGGGGGCGTTTGGACTTGGACCTGGACGAGGAGAAGGTGAGGGCTCGTGGGGAGCGAAGGAAGGGAGATCCGGGCAGAAGGAACAGCACGTGCAAAGGCCCTGGGGTAGGACTGGGCCTGTAGAGATGGAGGCTGTGGGGGCTGGGCCCCATGGGACCTCGTGGCCTCTGGGGAGGGGGTGTGAGGGATCTGAGCCTCGTTTCACAGTCCCCGTGGCTGCCCTGTGACACCAGCAAAGAAACGTCCACTGCGCTCACTGCCCAGGCCTTAGAATGTCTGGTCCACGCCACTGGTGAGCCAGCCTGGCACGGGGGGCTGACAGGAGCCGCCGGCCTGAGCAGGAACCTTCCCAGACCCCTCGGGCCTCTGGGTCAAGCGGAAGGTCCTGTCTGCCCTCTAAGCTGCAGAGCTGGCAGGGCCCGCGGCCGACACGCCAGCAGGAGGCACCTCCCGGGGTGCAGCCTGGCAGGGGCGCCTGGGCCCGATCCAGGAGTCTGTGCGTGGAAAACACCGTCTCAGGTTGCTGGCTGGGTGTTGTTGGGCCCGGAGAGGCCTCGGCCCTGGCAGCCAGATACCGATGCCCTCAGGCCCCGGGTCAGGACTGGGTCAGGGAAAGGCGGGCATTAGAGGTGAGGTTTTGAAGGATGGATAGAAGTTTGCCAGAAGATAAAAGGCGTCCGGGAACGTGTAGGAGGCTTCCGTTTGGCCTCACCTGGCCTCCACGGCAGAGGGATCCCAGGCTGTCCCTGACCCACAAGCGCTTTTCCCACTTGGACAAGGAAAAGGCTCTGCCGTCAGACCAGCCCAGGTCTGAATCCAGGCCTTTCCACCTTCCGGGAGACTCCGGGCGAGTGAGGCCACGCCACGACTGGTCCTGGTTTACAGAAGAATAAACTGAGGCTCCTCCCATCTTAGGATGCAGACCAAGTCAGAGCTGGGGCCGAGCAGAAACCGGTTTGGCTCAGTGGATAGAGTGCCGGCCTGTGGACTGAGGGGTCCCGGGTTCGGTTCCTGTTGGGGCCACGGGGCTTGGTTGTGGGCCCATCCTGTGAGGGGAGGGGAGTGCAGGAGGCAGCTGATCGATGTTTCTCTCTCATCGATATTTCTAGCTCTCTATCTCTCTCCCTTCCTCTCTGTAAAAAAAAAAAAAAAAAAAAAATCAATAAAATTAAAAAAGCTGGGGCCTGTGGTGCAGGCTGGGGGCAGGGCAGGGCAGGGCAGGGGGCGGTGATAATCATGATGAGGGGGGTGCCTCATGCAAGGCCATTGTTCTGAGGCCTGAGAGAGGGAGAGGAGTGGAGGGAGAAAGGCGGGGGGGGGGGGGGGAGCAGCCTGGCCAGTGGGCACAGCAGGTGCAAATGCCCTGAGGCCAGAACCTGTCTGGGACTCCAAGGGACAGTGAGGAGGCCAGTGGCCGGAGGCCGGAGAGCAATGGGAGAGGCAGGCGGGAGGAGAGGAGAGGGGCTGCCAGAGCCTGGGGACCCAATGGAGCCGTGTGGGTTTGGAGCCGGGAACGGACGGAATCTGGGGTGACCACTGCCAGCAGATCAGGTGGACCTGGGGGTGGCGCCACCTGCCAGCGCCGGGCAGCCCAAACCAGCCCATGCCAGCCAGGCCGCACACACCGCTGCCCACGCTGACAGGACCCTGCCAGCATGCAGAACGCACGTCTGCTTCTCACACTGGCTGAGATGTCTGAACCCACATGCGAGGTCCATGTAACACGCATGCACACACCTCTGGATGGCTCCACCAGCAAGGCCGACACTCAGACGCACAGGCGCACCCTGTTACCACTACCTCTTTCCACACACCCCCTCTGCCGGCCTCCACCCCCCACCCCCGTTCCCCGCCCCCGCCCCTCCGTTCCCCGCCCCCTCCCCCCCCCCCCCGTTCCCTGCCCCGCCCCCTCCCCCCCCCCCCCCCCGTTCCCCGCTCCCCCCCTTTTTGCCACATCACGAGGAGGCTCAGGAAGCGCTGCTGGGGGCTCCCTCGAGAGCAAGCTTCCTGTTTTCAGAGGGGCTGAGGACCGCTGGTGGATGTCCTGGGCGCACCCCCCACTGTCTCAGCACCCACCAGCCCCTCAGACCTTCCCTCCTCTCGTGCCACTGCTGACCCGTCCCACAGTGAGATGAGGCTCCGGATGAGGAGAAGGCGCAGAGAGGGGGCCACAGGCCCGGTCACACAGAAGAAAGAGGGGAGCCCAGAGCCAGGCGCTGAGCTCTCCCTTCCTTCCTCTCAGCACGCCCTGCCTGGGCCAGGGTTCACCAACAGGCCGGCCCTCCTGCCCGCCCGGGCTCCCGGGCTCCAAACAGCTGCAGGCCTTCCTGCTGGTGGATGCACCCTCTCCGTGCCCACCGTCCCCCGCCCATCCCCCATCTGTCCCCTCACCATCCCCCGCCCATCCCCCATCTGTCCCTTCACTGTCCCCCCGCCCATCCCCCATCTGTCCCCTCACCATCTCCCGCCCATCCCCCATCTGTCCCCTCACCATCCCCCGCCCATCCCCCATCTGTCCCCTCACCATCCCCCGCCCATCCCCCATCTGTCCCCTCACCATCCCCCGCCCATCCCCATCTGTCCCCTCACTGTCCCCGCCCATCCCCCATCTGTCCCCTCACCGTCCCCCGCCCATCCCCCATCTGTCCCCTCACCGTCCCCCGCCCATCCCCCATCTGTCCCCTCACTGTCCCCCGCCCATCCCCCATCTGTCCCCTCACCGTCCCCGCCCATCCCCCACTGCCCCTCACCGTCCCCCGCCCATCCCCCATCTGTCCCCTCACCGTCCCCCGCCCATCCCCCACTGCCCCTCACCGTCCCCCGCCCATCCCCCATCTGTCCCCTCACCGTCCCCCGCCCATCCCCCACTGCCCCTCACCGTCCCCCGCCCATCCCCCATCTGTCCCCTCACCGTCCCCGCCCATCCCCCATCGGTCCCCTCACCTCCCCTGCCCATTCCCTCATCGGTCCCCTCACTGTCCCCCCGCCCATCCCCCATCGGTCCCCCAGAGAAGGGCCACCTTCGTCACAAACATTAATGGAACCTCAGCTCCAAACAGAACAGATCCGGTCACGCCCTCCGGGCTGTGGGCTGCGGTGGGGGAATACCCAGCCCAGGAGCAAATAAACAAACAGGGCTGTGGCGGCCTCTTCGGATCCCAGCCCAGCCAGCTCTATCTTTTAAAAAATATATACATTTTATTGATTTTTTTACAGAGAGAGGAAGGAAGAGAGTTAGAAACACCAATGAGAGAGAAACATTCATCAGCTGCCTACTGCACACCCCCTTCTGGGAATGTGCCCGCAACCAAGGTACATGCCCTAGACCAGAATCGAACCTGGACCCTTGAGTCTGCAGGCCGATGCTCTATCCACTGAGCCACACCAGTCAGGGCAGCCAGCTCTATCTTGCCTGCTGTGGCTGCACAGGCTTTTCCCTCTACCCGAACACCTATCTCCCTGGTGAGCTCCTCTTCATCCATCAAAGCCCCACCTCCAATGCCCTCCTCTCTTGGAAGCCGTCCCGGCACCTACCGGTCCCCATCCTTCCCTGTGACTCCACGGACTCCATGGGCTGGAGGTATCTGTGGATTCCATCACAACGTCCTCGGGATTCTGTTCTGCTGTCCTCGCCATGGTGGCAAGATGGACCATCATTCCCTCCAGATGCCCCCATACTCCCAGGGATTATTGGCTCAGCCAGAGAGTCACATGCCCATCCCCAAACCAATTCCCGCATCTGTGGTGACACAAGGCCTCATTGGCCGGATTTGATCACATGTCCACCTCTGGACGTGGCTCCTTTTTCTCCCTGAAGGCAGGCAGGAGGAGTAGATGCCCTCAGACTCCGAGGTTCCTGCCTGCCTCATCCTGGCTGGTGGGCCTTGGGCAAGTCTCCTGTTCTCCGTGCCTCAGTTTCCCCGCCTGTGAATCAAGCTCATCAGGGCTGAGGTGTTGGAGCACAGAGGGGTCCTCCCCTCCCCCACCTGCTGTCGGGGGCAGGGCCCTGTGTACCCTTGGCCCCCATCCCTCATTGTTCTCCTCTGGGAGCCTCCCACACAGCTGCCCGGGGTGGCAGGCACCAATGCCACCTGCTGAGTCACCCGTGCTCCGGGCCCCCTGCCCAGCCGAGGCTTTCTGGGGATTTCCTGGCCTCCGTGAACGTCAAGAACAAAGCAGAGACTCCAGGACGGGGAGAGCGAGGGCAGAGGCCGCGGACAGTCTGCGTGCACCCTGGCCCAGACTCAGCCCCACGTCCGTGCCCACCCGTCACGGGGCCACGGCCACAGCCACCGGAACGGGGACTCTGCGTGCGGACCCCCCTCAAGCCCTCACGGGGCTGTGGGCGCCAGCGCGGGGGTGAGAGTGGTCATTACTGTTGTGCCGTGTGGACAGATGTCAGCATTCTTGGTGTCTATTCGCTGGCCCGTGTCCAGGTGTCTACGTGTGTACATGCACGCGTGCATGTGTGTGTGTGTGTGTGTACATGCGCACGCGTGTACATTAGGGCTGTCCTGTGTGCCGAGCCCTGGGGCCTAAGCGACAGAGACCCAGCCCCTTGCTGGGAAAGGTGCATCTCGTGGAAGATTCGCTGGGCAAAGGCCAGGGGCGTGGAGACCGGAGGGTGCAGGGAACAGCACAGGGGTTCAGGGAACAGTACAGGGGTACAGGGAGCAGTGGGGCGGCTGCAGGGAGCAGCGGGGGGCTGCAGGGAGCAGCGGGGGGCTGCAGGGAGCAGCAGGGGGCTGCAGGGAGCAGCGGGGAACTGCAGGGAGCAGCAGAGGGCTGCAGGGAGCAGCAGGGGTGCATGGCCAGGCGGGCGGAGGGGGGTGGGGAGCGGAGTGAGTGAGCCTGGGCAGCCTCAGCAGAGCAGAGCGCTGGGAGGAAGTGACATCAATTCTGAACTATTCACTGAACACCCTACTCCATGCGCCTGGAGCTGGGACACAGCAGGGCTCCGGGGCAACAGAAACCACAACAAACAGCAGAGCTGTAACTCCGGGAGGGGCAAGGTCAGGAAGCACAGCTCCAGGTTAGGGCAGGGGACTCCGGGCGCCCTGGCCTGAGACGGGGAGCGTGTCCTGAGGAGGCGGTGTGTGACCGGAGGCCTGCAGGCGGGAAGGCCCCGGGCAGAGACCAGGGGAGAGGAAGCTCCAGGTCAGAGGCACGACAGGTGCAAAGGCCCTGGGGCGGGGCCGGGCTGGCCGAGGGGCCGATCCAGGAAGATCTAAGCCCACTGCGGGAAGGGGAAGGGAGGTGTCGGGGGCATCCCTGGTGGGGAGCGGGGCCACTGGGACAGGCTGTCCTGTAACTGGAGCCCAGCAGGAAACTGTCCCCCGTCTGCCCTCAGCACAGCCTGCTCAGGACAGAATGTGCCGGGAGGCCAGGCCAGCGGTGGCTGCGTCTGGTGGCTGGAGCGGGTGGCGGGAGATTCCTGAACAGCAGCCCTGCCAGGCCCCCTGCCAGCGAGGGCGGGGAGGGTGCGCGGAAAACAAGCTGTGGAAGCTCTGCCTGCCTCCCGCCCTGGGCCCTGGGCCCTGCCCGGCCATGGCTGGGGATAGAGATGGCGCAAGGGTCAGAGACTGACAGAGACAGAGAGATGGTGACCGTGAAAGAGATGGCGAGCTGGAGACAGAGACAGAGGGATAGCGAGAGAGACAGAGATGGTGAAGGACAGGGGTAGAGGGACACAGACAAGAGAGACAGAGAGATGACGACCAAGAGAGATGGTGAGCAAGAGCCAGAGCCAGATACAGGGGGAGATAGCGAGACAGTAGTGAGAGCCAGAGGCAGACTGTGGATGGGTGTCAGGTCTGATGTGGGGGTCCTGGGAACCAGTGCAGGGCAGTGACATCCCCACCTCCACCTTTGTTTACCCCAGAGCAGGGAAGGAGTTCCTGCCGGTCTCTCAGTCAGCAGTGCCTGGGTGTCCTGGAGTCAGGGACACCGACTGCACCCAGCCCCGGCCTCCAAGGTCCAGACAAATAGGAATTTCAGAGCGCGATGGGGGCTATGAAGACAAGGAGAGGGAATGGGGGGGGGGGGGGCTGTGCGGTGACCTCAGCCCAGAGGGCGGCATGCCCGGAAAGTGAGGCTGGGAATAGAGAGGAGCCAGCCGCAGGGAAGCGTCTGCAGCAGAAGCCACCTGTGCAAAGGCCCTGGGGTGGGGACCAGCTCCGGGCGGGATAACAGCCAGGGATGGACAGGAGCTGGGAGGAGGGATGGGTGGGGGTCCTAGAAGCCTGGGGAGGGTGGGGTTTTATTTTAGGAGATTTGGCCACTCTCCTCTGTGCCTGAGGGCCACTCCCTGTGTTCAGGGAGTTCCTGGGACTCTGGACTGGCGAGCCAGCTGCATCCTGCTTCTCAGTGAAGCAGAAAATCCACCTCCTCTGAGATCAGGTTCCCCAGAGCTGCAGAGGCAGGACTCTGGGGGACCCGGGGCGGCTTGTCCTCCCAAGCCTGCGGGAGAGCCTTTTTTAGAACGGCACCCACATCCGCTGTTGCAACCAACATCTGGGAACCGGGATCTCGCGTCACGCACTGCGGGGCCGCTGGGACTCGTCCGCAGAGGCTGGCACTGCGGGGCCTGGGTGGCCCTGCTGTGGAACGATCCGCCCCAGTCCCCATCTCAGGAACGTTCAGGTCTGGCACACTCTGAGCTGGGTGCCTGGTCCGCTGCCCCGAGCAGATGCTGCAGGACGGGGAGCGCCGGGGGGACCCCAGGAGCAGGAGCAGCTGGAAATCACGGCCCCAACTCAGATCGAGGGAGGAGACGATGGAGGCTGGGGAAGGGAGGTGTTCCGGGGTCTCAGATGGAGAAACTGAGGCTCAGAAGCAAGTGCCCTGACCATGGTCCACAGCAAAGGTTCACCCACATCTCCCACTGTTGTCCCTAGGTTTCTACCCCCCATCCCCCCACCCTCACCCCGAGAACCCATCCCGGCCCCCCAGCCCCGCCCATGGCCATCCTGAGTGGCCAGTTAATTGTCATGGCCTCGGGCCCTCAGGCTGGCGGGTGGACAGTCTAGGGTCAGACCCCGACCAGGGCTTTCACTGGGCCTTGCCCCAAGGGGCGGGACTTCAGAACCTGAGGCAGAGCCTGAGCTGCTGGCTCTGCGGGAGCCGCAAGTGGGGTGCGGCCTCCTGGGCTCCAGGGGCCGTTTTGAGCGGCAGTTCCATCCGTCCCCACAGTGGGGCCCTGGGCAAGTCACCTCCCTCCCTGGACTCACTGTAGCCCCAGGAGGACACCTCCCACCGCTGGGCTGCCTGTTAGCCCTGAGCGTCCAGACAAAGCCTGTGCACACTGGTCCACAGGAGCCCCAGGCCAGCGGTTGGCAAACTGCGGCTCACGCACCACATGCAGCTTGCGAGCCGCGATTTGCCGCTCTGTTGACTGATGAGTTTGCCGACCACTGCCCTCGTCACAAGCGCCAAAATGTGGAGATGACTCAGATGTCCATCACCTGGTGAATGGACAGTGGAGGACTGCTCGGCCACAAAAAGGGGTGCAGCCATGACACACCACAATGTGGGTGAAGCTCAAACACATGCTGAGTGAGCGGTCACAGTGTGTGGTCCCACTGGTATAAAATGTCCAGGGCAGGCAGATGTATAGCGACAGAAAGCGGGTCAGTGGCTGCCAGCGGGTGGGAGAGGGGATGGGGAGTGACTGCTAAGGGGGGCGGGGCCTCAATGTGGGGTGGTGAAATGCGCTGGCACAGACAGAGGTGACGGCTGCACAATACTGTGAATGTGCTAAACGCTACGGAACTGTTTACTTTAAAATGGTTCCTTTTATGTCCTCGTTGGTTTGGCTCAGTGGCGTGAAGAGTCCCACATTCGATTCCAGCCAAGAGCACAGGCCCGGGTTGCGGGCTTGATCCCCAGTTGGGGGCGTGCAGGAGGCAGCCGATCCATGATTCTCTCTCATCATTGATGTTTCTCTCTCGCCTTCTCCCATCCTCTCTGAAATCAATAAAAAACATATTTAAAATGGTTCCTTTTATGATATGGGAATGGTCTGTCAAAAAAAGAAAGAGCCGAAATTGGTTTGGCTCAGTGCATTGAGCATCGGCCTGCGAACTGAAAGGTCCCAGGTTCGATTCCGGGCAAGGGCATGTACCTTGGTTGCGGGCATATCCCCAGTGGGGGGTGTGCAAGAGGCAGCTGATCGATGTTTCTCTGTCATCGATGTTTCTAACTCTCTATCTCTCACTTCCTCTCTGTAAAAAAAAAAAAAGAAAGAAAGAAAAGAAAGAAAAAAGCCCAGACTCGGATAGTCAGGGCCTCCGGCAACCCGGAACCCTCTCCAGCCCACCTGTTCCTCTCCATTTGCGGAGAACAGAAGCTTCCTGTCCTTCACCGTTCACGTGACCAGCACCTGTGACTGCACCAGGGGGGAGGTGAGGGCTGTGGGGGTCTGGCTCCAACCCGAGCCCAGCCTCCCTGTGTGTCCCTGGGCCTCAGTTTCCCCTTCTGGACGATGGGCCACTCAACCCTCTTTGGCCTGGAATCTCATCAGGACGGTCGTCAAGGCTACCCCAGCTCCCTCAGCAGCTGGGGGAAGAGAAACCGATAAGCCTAGTCTCTTCCTCCACACTTTTATTTAAAAAAAAAAAAAAATTGTACAAAAGAGAACAAGTTAAGGCTTAGGAATGCTGAGACCCAGGCGGGGACTCTGCCCCAGCCAAGGCCAGGCCTATCCAGCCACTCCCTCCTGCTTTGTCCCTCTGAACACGGGGTCTCCAGAAGCACACTGGCCCGCTGTGTCACCCCAGCCTGCCCTCTGTCCCAGGGCCTGGTGAATGCTCTGCTGTCATTATCGTGAAATTCTTAATATTCCCTGGAGAAGGCCCCCACATTTTCATGAGCAAGTTATGTGGCAGGTCCTGTCTGTCCCGCTGGGAGCCTGGGTCTCCCGGCCACCCAGCTCTGTGTCTGAGAAGCCCTCGGGTGGTCTTAGCCTGGGGCACAATCTCCAGCTTTCAGAGGCTTCAAAGGCTGGAGCCCTGCCCCTGAGAACCACAGGTCCCCGTAGCTCCCAGGACCTGCTTCCCTGAGTGACTCACCCCTGGGCCCTCGCGCCTGCTGGACCTTGCAGTGTGACCTCAGCGGAAGCACCTGCCCTCCGAGTCCCGGTTCCAAGCTTCCCTGAGCTCTCTCCTTGTCTGACTTCTCCCCTCTCTTGCTTGCCTGTCTCCTGAGCTTATTCACAATGCCAAAGCTTCGGCTAAAACGCCCTTTCCTCCAGGAAGCCTTCCCGGATTTCTCCCCGGACTCTCTCAGGCCTTCCTCTGGTCCCACCGGACTGGAAGTGTCTGTGCCCGGCTGTGTCTCTCCCAGACGGGAGGCTCCTGGGGAACCCGGCCCGGTCCACAGGCCAGCACAGACAGCTCGCACAGTCACTCGGATCCTGCAACAGCCGTTGGATGCTTTTACAAGGACCAGCTCAGTCAGATGCCAGAGACTGGCTCTTCCTCTGTCCCATGGGAACAGCCTTGCCTCCGTTCTGAGACTTGATTTCCCCAACTTCCACCGCAGGCAGGCATGTCTCTCAGCCCAGCCACGCCCCATGTCCACGGAGGCTGGAAGCGCATGTGCAAACTCATCCCTGAGGTATCCGCGTCCTCACACTCAGCAGGTCATGCTGCGTGGCCTCATGGCTTCGGAGGCGGGGTTCGGGTCCTCCTGAGGGAGACAAACCATCAGGCCTCAGGGGGGCGCCAGAGGCCCAGAAACACCCCTCCCTGCTGGCTCAGGCCCTGCATGTGTGCACATAAAGGAGTTTCATCAACACTTAAAGCTCCTGTGTCTCCCACCTCCCTGCCGGCTCCCAGGGCCCGGAGAGGCACGGGGGCTGCTGGGACCCCCAGGCTCACCTCGGAGTACAGGGGGGGCGGGCGGTAGCGGAACTCCTGGATGTAGGCGAAGAAGGGGCCCTCGAGGCTCAGGTCGGCGTCCTGAGGCAGAGGGACGGGGCTCTGCCCCCCGGCTGCCGCGTCACCGGCCACCACCTCCGAATAGTCTGGCGGAGCTGGAATGAGAGCCAGGGGGTGGGGGTGAGGGTGAGGGGGGTGGTAGGCGGGAGCCCTGGCATTGGGGACCAGCGGCCAGGAGTTCTGGGCTGCTGGGCTGCGTGTCCTCAGCCTGAGATCTCGGGGGACGCATGGTGGTCAGTGTGATCATTACCGGGTGCTACTACAGACATTGTGTGTGTGGGGGGGAGTGTTGGCCTGGCACCTCCCCCCTCCCCTGGGGACACAGGACGGGCACTCACCTTCAGGCCGCTCCGGCATGGCGCCCAGTCCCCAGTCCAGCAGGAAGCTGGCATGGCTGCCCACGCTGGACGAGCGGCCGCCGAAAGGGTGCAGGGGGACTGTGCCGATGACCAGCGGCAGCTCCAGGAGCAGCTTGGAGGTGCCCGGGATGTCCACGCAGACCTGGAGGGAGGAGCCACCATGGAGGGTGCCCGGGCAGCCTCCTCACACCCGCCTTCTCCAGAAGGAGGCCCTTCCTGTCCTCAGGGGCCCCAGCGCAGCCTTGGGGAACCCTCCCTGGGGACAGAGCTGATGCATTACCCCCCCCCACCCGCCCCGGAACCCCCAGCCTCGCCCAGCCTCCTACGATACTCCACCTTGAGGGCGTAGTCCACGTGCAGCACCCGGCAGTGCAGGATGGAAGGGCCCACCGGGGGGATGCGGAGCGCCCGGCCCTGCCACAGCGCCCGCCGCCCCGGGCCCACGGGCTCGCCCGAGAGGCTGGCCACCACGGCGTGCTTCTGCTTGCGGGCGCCGCGCGCCATGAAGGTCTGCGTCTGGACCACCACCGCCCGGGGCAGCACGGGGCGCGTGGAGCTGTTGTCGATCTCGGCGAACACCGGGATCACCTCCCCTGTAACGGACGGACGGACGGACGCGGCGGGCCTCAGTCTCCCCCGCAGCCCCGGCCCCGGCCCTCCTCCCGCCCGGGCCCTCCCCCGTACCTGGGGTGTAGCCCTTGCGGTCGATCTTGGCCGAGAGGGAGACGAGGCCGCGGTTACTGTACCAGGACCGGGCGACCTTCTCCCGGGCTCCGGCTTGAGGGGCCTTCCGGGTGGAGGGAAAAGGCACAGACGGGTCACTGTGGGGGCTTCCAGACCGTCCCCGGCTGGGGGGAGACCTGAGTTCGGGGCCCAGTGTCCCGGTCTCTTTTTCACGGCCTGGGAAATATCTGTATGATGGATCTAGGAATATGACCCATCTCATTAAGCTCAAATTGGAGTGAGCAAGCAGGTATGTAATTAGTGCTTAGCAGGCCATCATTATTCTGTGCCCCGGCGGTGCCCTACTAACAGCCGGGCATCGGCGGCTCAGAGAGGGTGAGACGATTGCTCGGAGCCACAAAGCAGATTGGTGCGGCTGGGGTTTGCACCAGGCCTCGCTGACTCAACAACAGCCCTTCCCTCACCTGCCTCCCTCCCAGCCAAGGCCCAGCGCTGACCCCGCTTTGTGACCATTTGTGAAGGGGGCGAGGAGCCAGTGGGGGTCCCCCCTCCCCCGCAGCCAGGCCCCTGGGCTACCATCCCACCTCCCCGAGGGCAGCCAGCCACACACCAGCAGGGTGGGGGTGTTGATGTCCACGGGTTCGATAACAGTAAACACCTTCCTGGCCCGGCGGGCGGGCGCCCAGGGCCGGTGCAGGGTGGCCTTGATGCAGTAACGGACACTGCCGTGTTTGCCCTCAAATGAGGTCACCAGCGTCCTGAAGTGGAAGGAAGGGGCTTCAGGGGGATGGAGGGCACACAGAGACCAGCAGGTTGGGGATTCCCAAGGACACAGAGACACTCCTGAGGGCCTCCCGGTGGAGACAGTCTTGGGGCTCGTAGGTCCCCAGATAGGAAGCAGTGGAGCCCCAAGCCTAGGGGGGAGGGGCACTCCCCCACAATCCAGCACCCAGATGACTTACGGAGGCAGCTGGAAGCTGAATGGGAACTCGTGGCGCCCGGCAGGCAGCGTGGTGGTCTCTCCAGTATCTGCAGGTAGGAGCGAGAGGGGGCGGCTCTGTGGCCGAGGGGTCCGCGGGGCGCGCAGCACCTGCGCCACGCGGGGGTCCCTCGCGGTACCTGGCCCGAGGAGCGTGGCGCGGTGGCTCAGGACCTCCAGGCGCTCGCTGTAGCTCTGCGTGTACGCGGTGCTGGAGCCCGAGCTGCGCGACTCGCTCCAGTGCACGTGGGCGCGGCCCCGCGCGCGCAGCCTCAGGGCGCCCACGCGCGCCGGGCCGGCCAGCTCCAGCAGCACCCGGCCGGCCACCGCCTGGCCGCCGCGGAACACGGGGTCGGCGCCCGCGCCCGCGCCGTCCAGCAGCACCGCGAAGGCCTTCACCTTGTCGAACAGCATCACGCCAGGAAGGCAAACCCCTAGGCGCGCGGACCCGAGCCTCGAACCCCTGACACGAAGGCGCGCGGTGAGGTGCGGAGGCCTCGGCGTCAGGACGCGAACCCACCCGGGGAGCTAAACCAGAGGTTCTTCCCGGCCGCCGCTGGCGCCGCTCTTATACGGAGGGGCGGGGCCGGGCGGGAAACAGCCCCGCCCCGGAATGGGGATTAGCCAATGGCGAGGCGGGGGCGTGGCTTCAATGGCGCAGCGAGGGGGGTGGCTCCGCCCAGGCGTGGAGCAAAATATAACAAACTCCCAGGCTCCCGATGGGCTAGCCCTCCACCCGCGTGCACCCTGGTGGAACGGAAGCCCTGGAGACCAGATTCGGTCTCTCGCGGGTCCCGGGGGTAAAAAAAAAAAAAAGGGAAACTGAGGCCCGGAAGCGGGGCCTGGGCCTGAGGTCACTCAGAAAGACCCTTCATTCGGTGCTTTGGCTTAATCATCAACCCGCCACTGATTGTTTGTAGACAGGACCCGGACACGTCCGGCCCGAGCTGGAGGGGTGTGGACTGGCCCGGCCCGATCGGGACGCTGGAAGCCTAGGTCAGCCGGGCCTCAGTTTCCTCCTCTGTGCAATGGGGAAGGAGGAAGAAGTCGGTGGGGGCCCCCCTTTCCCACGGGTACCTGCTGCCCCCTCCTCTGACCCAAACCCCGTTCAGCTGGGTAACCCCGGACTGGGGACAACCTCTAGGAGCTGCGTTCCCACGTGCAGCGTCGGGAGGAAAGAAGCCCCATCTCGGAGGTTGTGCATGAACCTCAGTGTTGCACCCACTGAACCCTCCCCACAGCCTTGTTCCCGGGTCACCAAGGCGCCGCGGCTCGCCACTCGATTTCACCAAAGCACTTAAGAACCCGACATTTCTTTTCCAAATTCCAGCCCCAGACAAATGCCTTCTGGACTTTTAGGCCTAGCCCCCGTGCCCGCTTTGGGCACCTCCAGCCTGGTCCCCTCACAGACAGAGCCCAGTGCAGGGGGAGCTCCAGGCAACCCGGGGCCAGGGCCGCGCTGTGACCTCGGGGCGGGGATGATTCCTCTCTGGGCCTCGGTTTCGCGAGAGAAGAATCACACGTAGGAGTTTTTAAGCCACAAGTGGCCGCCTCGTGATCTACGGGGGACCTGCGCCCTCTCCTGGCAGCGCGATGCACTGCCGCCCGAAGCCATGCCCACCTCGGCCACCTCTTTGAGTCTGCCTCAGGCCACGCAGGCACCTTCGCACCCTCCCCCCAAGACCTCCGCACCCTCCCCCCAAGACCTCCGCACCCCCCAGTGGGAGACAGCCATAACCAGACAGGGTCAGCCCGCGACGGTGCTCAGAGCAGGCCCAAAGGGGCGGGAAGGGGAGAGACACAGAGGCTGTCCCCTCAGGGATCAGTCTGGGGTCTGCTCACAGGAGGAGCTCTGGGGCTGGAACCTTCTGTCTCTGCCCAGGGGAGCCCAGAGAGGACCGGAGACCATAAGCCAGGAAGAGGTGGAGGAAGAGGTGACTCTGGCAGGACCGGAAGGCTCGTGGTGAGCGAGTACTTCCCTCGTCCATGTTATAGACGGACATTCACCCACCGCCCCCGGGACGGCAGGTCAGACGGCAGAGGAGAAAAGTCACCTCTCCAGGGTCGAAGAAGCCACCGGGGAGTGGGACCAGGGGGGACTGCTGGGTGAGAACAGCCCCAGTTTTGCTTGAGCTGCAGGAGAAGGGAAGTTCCTCTGGGGCCCTTCCTGCCACACCCCATGCCAACAGCCTGGGTTTCCTCAGCTGGCCAGGCCCGAGTCCCCCAAACCTGGGGCTGTTGACAAGGCCGCAGAGCCCGGTCTGAGCTGCCTCCTGCCGTGCATGTGTTACAGGTGGGCATAAGGGGGGGATGGAAGGATCACCAAAGAGGCCCCGGCCCTCCGAAGCCCTCTCCGCGGCTCCTGTTCTGCTCCTGACCGGCCATTTGGCCAGAGAGTGGGGGACTGAGATTTGCCAGGATAAGACTCCCCGCCTAATCTGACCTCACCCCAAGTCTCCTTCCCCTCCCCTGCAGGGGCCACCAGAACACCAATCCAGGGAAGAATCGCCCCAGCAAACACTGTGGGCCAGACTGCGGGAGGGGCACTGGCTGAGCGACACAGGCCTTCGCTGGGAATCGGGGATCCCAGGCTTGGGGCTAACAGGGATTCTGGGGTCCAGAGAGAAGGATCTCCTTGCTCCACCCAGGTAATCCCCCCAGACCAGTGGTCTGCAAACCACGGCTCATGAGCCACATGTGGCTCTCTGGCCCCTTGAGTGTGGCTCGTCCACAAAATACCACGGGTTGGGCGAGTCTATTTTGAAGAAGTGGCGTTAGAAGACGTTTACATTTAAAAAGTTTGGCTCTCAAAAGAAATTTCAATCGTTGTAGTGTTAATATTTGGCTCTGTTGACTGATGAGTTTGCCGACCACTGCCCCAGACAGAAGGTCCCCACCACACACTCCACACAGCCTCGTCTAAATGGAGGGAGTTGCCCTAGCCAGTTTGGCTCAGTGGATAGAGCGTTGGGCTGTGGACTGAAAGATCCCGGGTTCAATTCAGGCCAAGGGCACATGCCTGGGTTGTGGCCTCGATCCCCAGTAGGGGGCGTGCAGAAGACAGCGGGTCAATGATTCTCTCCCATCGTTGAGGTTTCTATCTCTCTCTCTCCCTCTCCCTTCCTCTCTGAAATCAACAAAGAAATATATATTTTTAAAATAAAAAATAAAATAAATAAATCGAGGGCGCCCGCGCTCTGGAAGGTGGGTGCCCAGACACTGGGGAGGGGGAACAGGACCCAGCAGAGAGGGTTTTGGAGGGGGTCGGCGGGGGGATGTCCCGGAGGGAGAGCTGAGACACCGGGGAGAGGGTGCCGAGGGGATCCCGGCCCTGGAGTCGGGAGGGTGCGCGGCTCACCTCGGAGCAGCAGCTGCCGCCGCCGCAGGTACGTCTCGACGGCCGTGAAGTCGCTGGACACCGCGTTGATGCCCACGCTGCGGCCCTGGAGCCAGTGCGTGGTCGCCCCGCCGCGCGCCGCCACCTCGAGCGCCCGCACGCGCAGCGGCGCCGCCGCCTCCAGCAGCACCCGGCCGCGCAGCAGCTCCCCGCCGCGGTACGCGCCGCCGCGCGCCAGCTCCAGCGCGAAGCTGCGGACGCCGCCGGGCCGCATGGCGAGGGGCACGGCCGGGGCGCGCGGCCTGGGCGCACCGGGGGCTTCCGGGTCCCGGGCTGGTCCTGCCGCCGGGGCGCCGCGCGCTCTCTCCCGCCTCTGCCAACGGGTGCAGCCGCCCTGGGCCCCGGGCTGACTTCCTGGTTCTCCTCGCCCGCCCCCGTGACGCACCGGGCCCGCCGGGGACGTGCCGCCCGTGTGCCCGCGTGGTTGGCTTCAAGGCCCCCCCTCCCCTCCGGCGTGGGGCGGGCCGGGTGTTTGTAGGGTCGGCGCTGATGAGTCAGAGGCGGCGGGCGGGCGGGGCGGGTGTGGCTGGATGTGTGGAGGCAGCCCCGGGCTGTGCCCTGTGGTCTCTCTCGCGTCCCCCACCTGGCACCTTCGGCCCTGGGTGCTGCCCCAGCCCCCTGTCGCCTCCTCCCGCCCTGTCACCTGCTGGTTGTGCCCCAGACACACCAAGCTCAGGTCTGGCCTCTTGGCCTTTGCACTGGCTGTTCCGTTGCTAAGGAACGCCCTGCCCGGATCCACCTCCCAGGCCCCTAGTCATGCCCTGGCCTTGTTTACGTCTTTATGGCTCTGACCTCTGTGACTGCCCTGTGTTTACTGTGGCTCCTCCATCAGACTGGCGGCACCCTTTCTCATCACTGGATTTCACAGATAGGGAAACAGAGGCCCCCAGAGGGGCAGCCGCTGCCAGAGGTATCCAGGGATGGCAGAGTCACAACTCGAACCCAGGTCTGACAGCAGCCCATTGGCACCTCTCCATTCCCTTCTCTCTTGCACCCCACCTGTCTCTGCCAGCCAGTGCCAATGGCTTTATCGGAGGCTGCTAGGGCCTGGGCTGTCTGCTGGGCCCAGATTAGCCTCTGCAGGGGCCAGGTTTCCCTCTCCACCCCCATCGGGCCCAGCATCTGCCTGGTGCCTGCTGCCCCCAACACCCTGTGCCCGAGGCCTGGAGGGCTCTGACTCTACTTGTGCCCAGAACCTTCCCACCCGAAATGGGCCACTTTAACCCCACAACTGCACCACACCTCCCCCAGCTCACTCCAGCCCCCCCATGAAGTGTCCTCCCCGAGTCTGGGTTCTTCATGGTGGCCAGTGGGTCCCCAAGTTTCAGTCCTGGCTCACCACCGCTCACACTGTAGCCCCAGGCAGGTGGGTTCGCTTCTCGGTTTCCCTATTCCACCCGGTCAGGTTCCGGTAGAGTCAGTGGGATCATCTACCTCACATTCCCTGAAAACAGCAGGTGCCCAGTACATGTCCGGTGGAGACGGAATAGCCCTCCGCACCCGTGTCCACTCCCTGTTGGACTGTGCTTCCTTGGCACCTGGTCCATAGTGGCTCCAGCAAAGCCAGCTGACTCCCCAGGGCCCCCTGGGGGGCTGGGCCACACCCCCTGCAGGTCAGTGCCGGCAGGACTGGTGCAGACGTCCTCAGGCTCCGGCTCAGGAGACTGCCCGGCTAGGAAGATGATGGGGCTTGACTCACCTTAACCCCCCTATCCATTCTGGGGACCCAGGCCAGGTGTCCACCTCCCATATTGTGACTATGAGTGTCCCCCAACTACACACAACACGCAGCAACTGGCTGGGTCCTGCTTTATTAAGAACCGGCAAGGACCCCTCTCCCTGCTGCTCTGAGCCCACCGGGGGCCTGGGGAGAGTTAGGGGCCAGGGAACCGGAGGACGCCCTGGGCTCCCTAAGCTCCAATCAGGGAGAAAGCAGGCAGCAGCCACCCCTGTCCAGACAGTCTGGGTGGGACGGGCCCCTGGCCGCTCAGCCCAATCAGCTCTGGCTCCTGTTCTCCAAGAGGCACAATGAGACCGGCCTGCCTGGATGGTGTGGAGGTGGCGGCCACACAATGGCCAAGATTGTGGGGTCTGGTGGTGGGCAGGGCCATCACCCGCAGTCTGAGGGGGCCACGGGTGGCCACCGGCATGGGGAGCTCTGGGCTGCCTGGTCTGGGGCGCCAGGCTGGGGAGGCAGGGGCGGGGGAAGTGGGTGTATGGCTTGGGTGATGAGGCCAGGCAAGGCCTGCAGGGAGGTGCCCAGCGCATCCAGGCGGCTCTCCAGGGCAGCCAGGCGGGCCTCCAGGTCCTCGTGCTGGGCGTGCAGCTCGGACATGAGGTCGTACATGGCATTCTGGGTCTGCGAGCGACAGGTGGGAGAGAAGAGGCTGAGCGAGACAGGGACACACACACACACACACACAGATAACTGCAACTGTGAGGACACCCCCAGCCCTGCAGGTGTTCTGCTGGATCCCAGGAAATGGTGGGAGAATAGGTGAGGGACAGACAAGTTAAATGACAGCTGGGCCAGCAGGCCTGGGAACGGCCAAGGGCTGCACTGGGGAGGGGTGGATGTGACCAGAGCCGCACTGAGGATTGAACTGGCCACCTAGCACATACAGTAGACTAGGGATTGGACAGGGGTCTGGAGGGAGGTGAGGATCTGACCCAATCACAGACCCAGGAACACGACTGCCATAATCGCTGTTATGATAGGCGACAGGTGTCCCCACCACCTTTACGACTCCCCACAGGGCAGCCAGCACGGGCCAGTTCTGCTGATCAGGATCCACTCTGGCCACCAGGTGGCGCTAGAACACAGCTCTGCGTCTCTAACCCCAGCTCTCAGAGACCAGACCCGCAGGCGAGGCCCCGAGTTTGCCGCCCCTCCTAGGCTTTGGAGGGGAGCCTGCAGGGGCGGGTCTGGCTGAGGGGGACAAACACCCCAACCACTCGCTCCGCGGGAGAGAAATAGGATGAGGCGCCGATTACATACCTGCAGACTCTCCCAGCCTCTCCACACCTCTGCCCTCCACCCATTCTTGGGTTCCCAGCAGGCTGACCCCACGGCGGGTAGGGGAGGGGGAATGGGAAAGGACAAACACCTCGGAGCCTTCCTAGGGCCACTGACCTTCACCCCAGCCTGCCTCAGGAACCACAGTCCCCAGGGTCAGAGGGTAATATCTGGAGGCATCCAACACTGGGGTGGTTCCTTTTGGCCCTCTCTGAGATTTAAAAAAAATTGTTTTAAACGTAGGATATACAGGGTGTCCCCCAAAATGTATACACACTTTGAATAATGAATTTCAATGGGTTAAATCTGAAAAGAAAGAAACATCACTGAGCTATTGGCTGTAAAGTGTGGGACACCCTCTATATTTTATTTTTGCCAGAGAAATACAAATTAAATTAGCAACCTTGGAAAGGAAAGCAGAAAAATTTGATTGGAAAACATTTTAACCTTGTTTAATTAAAAAAATTAGAAACCCATATAATCCAATCTAATTAAAGACTGAATCCAAAGAAGCTTTTGTAAAATGTATTTTGAGAGTATATCGCCATGATTACAAGGTTTAAAATTTTAAAAATTCAAATCTCAATCATTTGTGCTAAAGAAGTGTAATATGGACCATTCAAATTATAATTCCTAGTATCTGAGTTTTTCCAAGGTATTTTATATTTATAGCTATAATTTCATATGACATCAAATTAATTGGCCAATGATTTTTATATTCTCTTAGGGTTATGCTCTAGTATCTACTACCAATTGAATTATTTATTTTTAAAACATGTTTTTATTGGCTTCAGAGAGGAAGGGAGAAGGGAAGATAGAAGCATCAATGATGAGAATGATCAATTGGTGCCTCCTGAATGCCCCCTGCTGGGGATCAAGCTTGCAGCCAGTCATGTGCCTGATGCTCAACCACTCACTGAGCCACACCAGCTGGGCTGAATTATTTCTTCAGGGTTCTAGAATGTATTTTCCTCTGTAACGTTCCCTTCCAAATTAATTTGATGTAGGTTAATATTAAATCACTTTGTGATCTCTTGAAATGAGGGAGAGAGCGAGTCCACAATGAGCTGGGTATAAGAAGTGAAATAGAATAGGACTTAACATCTTTTAAAGATAACATTAAAGTAACCTCTAACTGATAATTGATTAGGGAGTGGGACCAACAGGCAAAGCTCACACATGAACTATTTATGAAGTATGCCACATTGTCAGGAGAAGTTCTGAATAGTGTGAGAACATTCTAAGAGAAAAGCAGGAAAGAGGGGAGGACTTGATGTCTGAACCAACAAATAGATCCATTTATAACACAAACTGACTGGACTGAGCTGTGGAATCAACTTTAATTTCCTAAAAGGTGTTTAGCTTTCTGTTGGGGCTATTATTTGAATTTATACCCGCAGCGAAAATACCACATCATCAATTTTGCCCATATAGATGATTTCCTTATATATTAATTAAAAACAAAACAAAACACTAGCCTGGCAGGCTTGGCTCAGTGGTTGAGCATCAACCTATGAACCAGGAGGTTCCCAGTCAGGGCACATGCCCAGGTTGTGGGCTCAATTCCAGTAGGGGGCATGTAGGGGGCATGCAGGCGGCACAGATCAGTGATTTTCTCTTATCATTGATGTTCCTATCTCTCCACCTCTCCCTTCCTCTCTGAAGTCAATAAAAGTATATTTAAAAAAAATAAAACTATTGCCGATGTAAAGAGTAGCCTTTGCAGATATAGATTCCCGGAGTTCCTCACACAGTCAGAGCTTCTTTCACCATGGACCTTGCAGACGGGGCTGCTGTGCCCTGGTGGCTCATATGCCCTGTGTCACCTGCTGGTATCACCTGCCTGCCCTGAGAACCCAGTGCTGCCCCTCCCTCCACAGGAGCTGTGCCCAGTCCTTTACTGAAATGCCCCCTTTCTCCCCAACCAGCCCAGACTGGCCCAGGGAGCCATCCCACCTGGCCCCCCCCTTGCTCACCTTGGCCAGCTCTGCGAGTGAGTTGGCCTGGTCGTTCAGCTTTCCCTGCTCAATCTTCACACTCCGGAGCCTGGGGACCGGCGGGTGGGTGGGGTTGTGTGGAGGATGCATTGTTGGGGGGATGGGGAGTCCCTCATGCACTTGCCCCACCCAGGACATGCAGTGGGGAGATGAGGTGGGAGTTGGGGTCAGGCCCCCTGCAGCCCATTCCCTCCCCACGGCAGGGCCTGGGCGGCAGCTCAGCCACTGCCCAACGTGACCACCGTCTGGCCATGTGCATCCTCCAGGAGCTGCCCCCGGGATGCACCCTGACCCATGACCATCATGCACCCCTGACCCGCAGGAGAAGACTTACTTCTGAGCTCTGGCAGGACCCGGGGGAGCAGAGAGAAATCACAGGGCAATTTTAATCTCAGCACCACGGGGCGGCTCATGCCCAGTGCTGCCCTCCTCCCACATGCTGACCCCTGGGCCCAGGGGCTGTTGCCCTTGCTCTGCAGAGGGGCTCAGCTTCTGAGAGGGCAGTGCCGGCCCCTCAGGGGTGCGTCCGTCCTCTGCCCCCTCCCTCGAGCAGTACCCACCCAGCCCTGGCCAGGACAAACTCAGCTGCCCTCCCGCTGCAACTCTGCTGTCTGCCAGCCTGTGCCAGGCACCTGGACCCAGAGGTGACTGTTAGTCCAGTAAACTACCCCCATGATGGTTCCTAAGGGGGAAACTGAGGCTCAGAGTGGCAAAGCCAATGGCTGGTAAAACCCCGCGGGATCTGATCAGCCTCTCTGCCCTTGGCCTCCACTAGCTGCCGAGACGTGGGGGATGGCCTGTGTGTCCGCGCCTTCCTCTCCCAGCCTCTGTGGTTAAACTGGGCCGGGGGAGTGGTTCCAAGTAAGACTCTTCATCACTGGCTCAAACTCCGCCTCAGGGCCCACCATGCTGAGCCTGCCAGGGTCCCCAGACCCGGCCCTCGGTCTGGAGAACAGAGGCGAATACAGCCGGCCCCAGAGGCTGCGAGGAGCCCTGCCGGCCTTCCCCGGAGAGTCACAGGGGTTGGCTGGTGTTCCCACAAGAGATACACTGAAGTCCCCTAGGAGCTCAGTATGTGACCTGCTTCCCCAGGCTAAGATGAGCCGCTGGGGGGATTACTGTATCATTATTAATATTAATTGGTGTCTTCATACAAAAGGGGAAGTCTGTACACAGACAGGCACAGATGGAGGACAACACGAAGACGCAGGAAGAACGCCACGCGGAAACGGACTGCTGGAGCGACGCATCTGCCGGCTAAGGAACGGGGACGCTGCCAGCAGCCAGGAGAGACCTGGAACAGATCCTCCCCTGGCACCTTCATGGGAACACGGCCCTGCTGACACCTTGGTTTTGGTCTTCTGGCCTCAGGACGGTGACCATAAATTCTGCTGTTTCACATCACCCACTTACTACCGCAGGCCAGGGAGACACCCCCCCCACCCCCACCCCGCTCCTCTGAGACCCCATCTTCCTTGTCACGGGCTTTGCAGACAGCGCCCCCTCGTGGGGCTCCCTCACGTGGGCAGAGCAGACCTCCCCTCTCCCAGGCACTGTGCTCCTCCCGGCCTCCTTGCCTCCCCTCAGCCTGGGGGCCCTCCTTGGTGTGCCAGCCTGCCTCTCAGCTTCCAACTCAAATCCCATCCGCCCTCCCAGCTCCCATTCACACTCGCTCGACTTCATCATCTGTTCTTGCAGGGCTATTGCTTTGGGTGGGGGTGGGGGTGGGGGTGCAAGGGAATCTAAAGGTGATTGAAACAGTCCTGCCCCAGACAAATGGTCACAAATAATTCACCGAGCAGGCGCCTTCTCCCCAGCCCTGGCTGTCCTCAATTCTCATACTCCTACCTTCCCCAAAGAACTTTCTGGAACATCCCCTAGGGCAAGATCCAGGGCCGAGCCACATCTAGTGTCCCCCACACCGGCTGGTGCAGGAAATGCTTGTGGAACTAACAATTCCAGTTCCTATATTTAGAAAATGCTGTGCGGCTGTCAGGCACAGGTGAGTCATCTGGTCATCCCAGCTGTGTTAGATCAATATCACCCGAGTTACCATCATCTCCTCCTTACAGATAAGATACGTGGAGCAGTGCGTCACCGGCCCAGGCCCCCCTGTTAGGTGGAAGGGACCAGACTGGGAACCAGTGGTCCACTAACAACTGTGGAAGAGTCAGCAAGGAGAGCTCCCTGCCCTCAAGGGTCTCAAAGCCTGTGAGGAGGTAGGACTAACACCTGGGCACAGTGGGAGACCAGCTCCTCTCCCTGGTTTTAGATGGTGGTGGAAGTGGAGGCAGAGAGCAGGGGCCGGGGGGGGGGGGGGGGGGGGAGGTGGACGCTATGTGCTACCAAGAGATGGTTCTGTGCTGGGGCCTATGCCAGGCATTTCTGCATATCATCTCCTTTAGACCTCCAAAGTCCTGGGAGTATGGATTATTGTCACTAGAAAGCATCCCAATTATGACAGCAAACACAATACACGTAAATGGACTAAACTCTCCAGTTAAAAGACAAGGATGGTAAGCAGCACAAGAAAACGTTTGGGGTGATGGATCTGTTCATTATTTGATGGTAGTTTCGTGGGTGTGCACATAGGTTAACACTCGTCAAACTGTACACTTTAATAGGTGCGGTTGTCTGTATGTCAATTATACCCCAATAAAGCTGTTTTTAAAAAAGAGGTAAACATGAGGGAACGGAATTAAGAAATAAAAGCCCAGCTGGTGAGCTTCCTCTCCCATGACCTGCCTCTCCCTGGTAAGCGGCCATTCTCCTTTCCATTCTCCTTTCCTTCCGGAAGCCCAGGCTCAGGGCCGTCCTCTATCCCGCCTCCCCGTCCTCCTGCTCACACTGGCATTCTCTGTGCTGCCTCTGGTTATGGCTGAGTCGGTCGCCCTCCTGCCGTCCTAGCTCACATCCTCACACTGCTCATCTCTCTCTCTGACCCGAGTCTGGCCTGCGGCTCCTGGGGCAGGAGCCCTCGCACCCGCCGGGGAGAACGACTGGTGAATGGGTTTTCTCATGATGAGACCTGGGAACTCTCTTCCGAGAGGCTCCCTCTGAAAAGTGCCCAAGAGCATGTTTCCACTCTTTTACACCAGGTGCCACGTGGCCCCACCCCACAGAATCGGGAGCTGTTTAAATTCTAGACAGGGAGCCAAAACTGGTTTGGCTCAGTGGATAGATAGAGCATCAGCCTGCGAACTGAAAGGTCCCAGGTTCGATTCCAGTCAAGGACATGTACCTTGGTTGCGGGCACATCCCTAGTGGGGGGGGCGTGCAAGAGGCAGCTGATCGATGATTCTCATCGATGTTTCTAACTCTCTATCCCTCTCTCTTCCTCTCTGTAAAAATATTAATAAAACATATTTAAAAAATAAATTCTGGATGCTGGCTCATGCATCCTATATAAAATGTGGTTAGTCCAAATAAAAACATACTGTGAGTGTAAAATACATGATGGACTTTGAAGATTTAGTACAAAAAACTTTATAAAATATTTCAGTGATTTAAAAAAAACTTAATAGCCGAGACCGGTTTGGCTCAATGGATAGAGCGTCAGCTTGGGGATTGAAGGGTCCCGGGTTCAATTCCGGTCAAGGGCATGTACCTTGGTTGCGGGCATATCCCCAGTAGGGGGTGTGCAAGAGGCAGCTGATCGATGACTCTCTCATTGATGTTTCTAACTCTCTATCTCTCTCCATTCCTCTCTGTACAAAATCAATAAAATATATTAAAAAATAAATAAAAAATAAAAAATAAACTTAATAACATGCTAAAATAATAATAATTTGGATACACTAAATAAATATATTAATTTTATTTTACTTGCTCCCTTTTGCTATTTTTTTTTTTTTTTTTAATGTGGCTGCTAAGCAATGTGACATTGTACATGTAGCTCATAGGATGTTTTGAGTGGACAGTCCCTGGCATTTCATATCTGTGAGCCAAGCCTGGCCAGGTGCCCGTTTTGGAAAATCATGCACAGACACGCCCGCTCACCTCCACGGCGTTCCCGGGACAGGTGATCTGGGCCACGACGCCTGAAATGTCTACTGTCTGGCTCTTTACCGAAAACGTGCCAACTCTGGACTCACCAGAGGACCTTAAGCCTGAGCCCAGACTAACCGCAGACTGCAGTGTACCTGGTGCTGGGTGTGGCCAAAGAGCAGCCAAGGATCAGAACTACTTGAATGAGTAATTCTCAGGACGAAGGGACAAAAGAGGAAACTAAGTAGTTTCTCATTATTCCACATGAGCTTATAGATCCGGCCACAAATTCCGAGCTTCCTGCTAAAGCCAAAGGGGACATTGCTTCAGTGTCTAGGGGTAGAGTCCTTCGGGCTATTCCAGGGAATAAAACATGCTTCCTGCCATGTGTGCTGGATGGACTGCATGCCTTACCACAGGTGATGTCCCTGGGTGATTGCTGGGCCCTTCATCTCTCTCCCTGGACCATGCCAACTACCCATCCCACAGAAGATGCTGGCCCCAGCCCCCTGGCCACCTAGGCTGTCCGGCCTGGCCCTCGGCCTCCTCCCGCGGGGGGCGGGTGTCACGCTGCCTCCGCCGGGGCGGGCACAGAACCGTGGTGGGAAAGGTGCTGGACTTACTGATGGATGGCTTGGAGGAACTTACGCTGGTGTTTCCGAACCCGGGCGTAGTCTGGCTTCCTCACCAGCCTGGTGTGTTTGTAGATGAGCCACGTCTCCCTGAGAACGTTAGCAGCGGCGTTTTTCACCTGGGCCGGAGAGAGCATTCCCTGTTTCGCACGCGGGAAACGGAGGCACAGCGAGGCCAGCCCGCCACGGCCAGCTCGTAACCTGCACGTGGCTGCCTGGTCCCATCACTCCTGCCTCTCACTGCACAGCCCGCAGCGGGCGGCGGCTGGCACACGTGGACCCCTGCGGCCTTCCCCGCGGCTCTGGGCACGCTGCCGGGCGACCTGGTGAATGGCAGAGCCCAGGGCAGTGCTGGCACAAGCAGGGCAGCGTGGGGACCGGTGGGCACATGGGTGTGCCTATAACGTGCAGAAGGAGGGCGGGAGGGTCTGCCCTTGATGATCAGGAGGCTGGCATAATGGGGGCTGTGATGGGGCTGGCATCCTTACCCGCTTGGTGAGCTGTGTGTCCATCATGAAGTTGTGCACGTGCTTCTCTGCCTTGGTGAGCTCCAGCTTCCGGGCCACCACAGCCACCACGAGCGCCGTGCAGCCAGCCCCCTGCGTGAGGAGGGGGGAGCACATCAGCACCCTGCTTCCTGCGGGCCCCCGGCCAGAGCAGGACACGCTCCCTCCTCCAGGAAGCCTGCCCTGGGCCCGCCTCGGACTTCACCCTCCGCGCCTGCAGCGCTGGCACAGAGCTCGCTGGCTCCCGGCCCATGTGCTCTATCCATCCAGTGTCCGGGGTGTCCCACCGAGGAGCGCACTTTATCCCAACAACTCCGTCCTCATCTCCACTGGACAGAGCGGGATCCGAGGCTCGGAGACAAGAAAGCGACAAGGAACAGCAGGGTCTGCAGGCGAGTTTGGGGCCGAGGACCATGGAAGTGGGAGGATTTAGAATCTGTCGGGGCTTTGGGTCTGGGTATTGGGGACCGAGGCTGGGCTAACAGTTGCTGACAGTGCGAAGGGGAAGGGAAGCGTGGGAAAGGGCCGGCCAGCCTAGCACAGCGGGGCACCTGCAGGGGGGAGAGGAATGCCCAGGTCCCAGCAGGTAGGGGGGGGGGGGGAGAGGAATGCCCAGGTCCCAGCAGGTAGGGGGGAGGGGAGAGGAATGCCCAGGTCCCAGCAGGTAGGGGGGAGGGGGGAGGAATGCCCAGGTCCCAGCAGGTAGGGGGGAGGGGGGAGGAATGCCCAGGTCCCAGCAGGTGTGGGGGGGTGCCTCCTCATGGGGTTCCCTGGTGGATCCACTCTCCTCAGGGTGCCCTTAGCAGCAGCCCAGCCAGGAAAGGAGGTCGCTTGGGGGCTGCTGGGAGGGGCCGGGGGCAGGAGTGAGGCGCCAAGGAGGAGGGAAGGGCAGGAAAGGGAGGGGCAGCAAAAAGCAACACAGGAGGAAGAAAGCAGGGGGGGGGGGAGGTTCTGTCACTGAGAAGTGGGGTCCAGGGAGCCTAGGACACTCAGGAGGTGCCATCAGCCTCAAAAGTGGCCAGGAAGCGGGCGGCAGGGCAGGCGATGGAGCCAGAAGTTGGTTGTCGGCCTGTGCTGGAGGCTGTCCCTGGTGTCCTGCCCGCAGCTGCTGAGTACCGGGTGGGAGGAGGGAGAAACCCCGGCGAGGGCCCTGAGGGCTGGGGCTGGGGGTGTGGCTGGCACAGGTTCCCTTTTTCTCAGGGTAGGGGGGGGGAGGGAAACGCTTATGGGGAGGAGTGGACAAGGTCCAGGGACACTGTCAAACTCTCCTGGCTGGGCCAACACGCCCGGCTTACCCTCCAAGGAAACCCGATGAGGGATGAGGGCTCCCGACCAGGGCAAGGCCGTTAGAGGACTCACGAGGCTCCTCGGAAAACGCTGTGATTGGGGGCAAAGCAGCGCCCGGACACCTGTCCGTGCACGCTGCCCGGCGAGGAAGAACGGTGACCGCGCTGCCCCACGGCACAGCTGCCCACAGCAGGAGGAGGCTCAGAGGAAGCCCGCCGGGACAGCAAGTTCAAGAACAGGGAAACGTGCCGAAACCGGTGTGTGTGCTGGGGCGAGGGCTGGGAGTGTGCTGTTGGCTGGACATGAAACTGGTTAGGCTCAGTGGATAGAGCGTCAGCCTATGGCCTGAAAGGTCCCAGGTTTGATTCCGGCCAAGGGCATGTACCTTGTTTGCGGGCACATCCCCGGTAGGGCGTGTGCAGGAGGCAGCTGATCCATGTTTCTCTCTTATGGATGTTTCTAACCTCTATCCCTCTCTCTTTCTCTCTGTAAAAAATCAATAAAATATATTTTAAAAAAAGAGCAGGGAAACGCGTGGTTGGCGGGACAGTGGGAGGGGCTGAGTCTGTGAGCAGTGACCGGGAGGGATGCACTGGGCACAGAGGGGACAGGAGAGAGCCAACAGAGCAGCTAAAGGGACCCGGGCATGACCGTGTGTGTGTGTGTGTGTGTGTGTACGTGTGTGTGTGCGTGTGTGTGTGTGTGTGTGTGTGTGTGTGTGTGTGCTGGGGCGAGGGCTGGGAGTGTGCTGTTGGCTGGACATGAAACTGGTTTTCTGGAAGGAGCTGCGTCCCGGAGGAGAGAACACAGCTTTTCCCTTCCACTGAGGGTTTTCTGGTTAAAGCTCACGTATGTGTTTTTGTTTATTTAGAAAGTCCATTTGCTGGCGGTGGAGGTGGGGGGGAAGGGGGACGGAGAGGGGGGGTTGTGGCTGATCTTTACTTTCCCTTCCTCTGTCACAAAACAACGTAAGTAAGCACGTGTGCACGATGCCCTTTCCCACCGGAGGGCGCTCAGCTCGGCCAGGAGGCGGGGTGCGGGGTGCAGGGCTTGGGGAAGGCCTGGTGGGGAGGCAGGAAGGGGGGGCGCCTGGTGGGAAGGCAGGAGGAAGCGGCCCTCCAAGCAGGAGGGAGGGAGAAGGGAAGGCGAACAGAGCAGCTGAGCTTCAGGCTTAAAGAGACGGTGACCCCTGGAGACAAGGCGTCCAGAAGGGGCTGTGGGAGCCTCTGCAGGAGAAAAGGACGCGGTGGAGGGGGTGGCGCCACGTTTTTGCAAGAACAAACGCTTGTCTGTGTGGTACAGCTTGTGCCGTGACCTCCCTGCCGGGGTGTGTGTGTGTGTGTGTGTGTGTGTGGAAGGGCCGGCCTTACCATGATGCCGGTGAGCAGGCACACGCCCTTCCCGCAGTAGGTGTGCGGCACCATGTCTCCGTAGCCAATGGAGAGGAAGGTGATGGAGATGAGCCACATGGCCCCCAGGAAGTTGCTGGTCACTTCCTGTTTGTCGTGGTACCTGGGGAGAGCAGGGAGGGCTGGTCAGCGGCACGGTCCCTCCTCCTCCATCACACCCCCGGGGCCGTGTCTAGGATCAGAGAGCCGCCCGCCCCAGGGCTCACAGGGATAAAGGCGGATTGCAGGGGGGAGGGGTGCTTCCGGGACAGAGCGCACCCAGATCCTCCCCCCGGCTCCCTGTCACCCTCCTTCCTTCACACACCAAAGCCGCTGCTCGGGACATCTGCCCTCCTGGCCCTGGGCACGGAGCAGAGAGGGGCCAGGTGAGGGTATGTCCACGTGTGTCCACACATGTCCACCGGAACCTTTCCCACGGACAGACACACAGACAGGCGCGGACACGTGGCCATGGGCACCGGGAGCAGCAGGGCGGTGAGGATTCACGTCAGAAATCAGGAAGGACTTCCCTAGCTGGCCAGCCCTGAGGGAGGGTCTGTGGGGAGATGGGGCTGAAGAATCAGGCTCCGGGACTCGGGTGAAGAAGGGATATTAATGTGTGGAGGGCAGCACCAGCCACCCCAACCCCATGTCTGGGTTGATCTGGGGGTAAGGAGAGCAGGGACGGCATACTTAGCCCTGGGGGGAGCTTGGGGCCTAACTTTTGATGTGTGTGTGTGTGGGTGTGGGGGGGTCTCAGGCCCCAAGGCCTTGCAAAGCACCTGCTTTGTCCCCATCGCAGACTATGAACAGGTTCTACCTGGGTCAGCCTGGGCTGGGGGCCCTGCAGCTGGTTCTCTGGGCCTGGGGGCAGCTCAAGGTTCTGCTCTAGGCCAGCCCCCAGCCTGCAAAGCCCCTCCAGCTTGCGGGAGCCCTTTCCAACTAAACCCTCCTTAGCTGGCCTCAGGCCCTCTGAAACCCCGCCCGCGGTGAAGACCTCCTTTGAAAGGGTTCGAGGTCAGAGGCCATAGTGGCACAAAGGAGGGGGGCCCTCACTGTGGGGTGTAAGGGGGCGGGGTGGGGGGGAAGGCTGTTTAGGTAGATGGGGCGGGGCCAGGGGTTCAGGTGGGGAGGAGATGGAAGGGAAGCCCAGTGGGAGCGGCAGGGATGGGGGCCGTCACAGCAGGTCTGGTGTTCGGCAGTCTCCGCCCCACTGGGGGGCTCCTGTGATGTTTGCTGGGTGCAGGGGACAGAAACTGACCCCCAATTTTCACTGAAGTACCTGAACCCCAACCTGCCTCAGCCTCCACCTCTGGGGAGACCAGCACCCCCAACTCAGGAGGCAGGAGGGGGGCTCTCTAGCCATGGGTGGGTGCTGCAGAACCCCAGGACCAGGGAGGGGGCATGCGGGAGGTGAGGTAGGGGTGGGACAGAGCCGTGGGGTGGAGGGACGCAGGCAAAGGAGTTTCAAGCAGCGATATGGGCTCAGAATTTAGGGTTGGCTGCCCCCCTCCCCACCCCCACCCGGGACCCCCGGAATGACCCAGCCTGGACCTCAGGGATGCCTGAGGAGGGATACCTCTCTCATTCCCAGGCCTTGGTCCTGAGCCTGCCCTGAGGGTGGGGAATGGGCTGTGGGAACTGACATTGGGGCATATCAGGGGTCCAAGGAGCCCCGTGTGATCCCCCCGGTGGTAAGCCTTGATGACAAGGAGGGGGGCTTGAAGGGGTGGGGACTGAGGTCCTTGGGGGCAAGTCCAGCCCAGGGCCCCTCCCCCAGGAAGCCCAATCATAGCACCGCCTAACACTGACCCTCCGGAGCCTCCCGGACGAGGCAGAGGCAGCAGAGACCCCGCCCGAACAGGCGCCCCTCGGCCCGAGAGCCCAGCAGAGCCCCTCCCGCCGGGGTCCCCGGGGTTGGCAGAGACCGGAAGCAGGCTCTCAGGAATGTCCCTTTGCCCCTGGGAGCCTCGGTTTCCTCGTCTGTAACTTGGGTTGATGGCTGCCTTCGTCCAGGACTGTTGAGAACAAAACCCAAGTAGGGATCCGAAAGGCTGGGCCAGTGTCCTCCACCCCAGACTCCGGATCCCTGGGTCAGCTGCCCAAACAAGGTGCTAGAGCTCAGCCCTTTTCCTCCCCACACCTTGGCAAAGGCCCCGAGGGCCCCAAGTGGGCAGAAGCTGAGACTGGCCTGCCTCCCACGGTCCTGAGCCTAACTCAACCCTACCTGCCCCTCACCCCCATGGGCTCCTGCCAGTCCTGGCCACCCTGCCTCCCCTCCCCAGGCCCGCCCTCTCGGCAGCTAATCTTAAATTCCTCACGGCAGCATGGTGGCAGCACTCCGCACACACAGCTTGGCCAAGGCTGGGACTCACATGTTTCCCCTACAGTCCAGCGGGGCAGGCAGAGGGGAGAAGGAGAGCAGGTTAAACTGGGGGAGAGACGGGCAGCTGGGCAAGCCCCCAGCTCCTCTGCCTCCACTGCCTGGGCCAGAGGTCAGAGGCCAGCTGCCCCCAGAGCAGAGGGGCATGAGTCCCCCCCGGAGGAGAGTGGGAGGAAGGGGGCTGGGGAAGCAGGGGGTGTGGGTCAGGGGTGGTTGGGGACACAAGGCTGGAGTCCCAGGGTTATGGACAGTCGCTGAGGCCAGGAACTGGACAGGGGAGGGTGGGGGAGATCAAGGGGATGAAAGAGATGCTGGAGGAGCCCTTGGGTCACTGAAGCCATGGATGGGTCTGGGGTCATCAGGGTCAGGGTCAGGGTCAGGAGGATGGATGGATGGGGTTGCTAGGGGAGCTCTGGGCACTGAAATAACGGGTGGGGCTCACTGGGATGAGGGGGACAGAAGCGATGGCTGGGGGAGCCGGTCACTGACATCATGGGTGGGCCCGGCGCTCCCCGGGCCAGGGGCTGGGGGGAGGCGCACCTCTCGCAGACGCGCACGGTCCAGGCGGCGATGATCCAGGAGGAGATGCTGAAGACCAGCAGCACGGTGCCGGGGCAGATGGTCATGAGCGTCTTCATGACGAAGCGCGTGTTGAAGGTGATCTTGTTGAGCGCGCCGATGCTGCGGGAGGAGGCGTCCGTGAAGATCTTGCTGTGCAGCAGCATGACGCGGCCCAGCAGGTAGAGGCGCAGGAACATGGGCACGGACAGCAGCACGTCCACGTCGGCCTCGGCCGCCGCCGGCGCGTAGGTGAAGGCCAGGCGCGCCGTCCAGGTGAAGCGGTAGTGGCCGGGCACCGGGTGGATGGCGCACACGGCCAGCTCCAGCGAGATGAGCAGCACGCGCTCGCACGTCATGGCGATGCGCCAGTCGTCCGCCCCGTTGTCCACCATGAACAGCTGCGGGGGGGAGGGCGGGCGGGTGGGCGGCGGGGTCTCACACACACATCCGAGCCCCCAGCTTGCAAGACCCGCGGGGGAAACCCCTCCCACCCGGCTTTTACCACAAACACGCCTCCCAGGCTAAACCCCTTCCATCCCAGAGGTTTGGCCACACTCCAAACTAAACGTGGGGCCGGGGGTCCACAAAAGGTTAACCACAGGAGGACCGGGACCCAGCAATCCCAATCCTAAGTGGGGTCCACAAGAGAAATGAAAACAGACGCTGGAACCAATTCCTGTGCACACACAGCCACAGCAGCTCTGTTCACACCACCCGAGGTGGGAACACCAGCATCCATCAGAGGAAGAGGGTGAACAAAATGGAGAGTTTCTCAGCCACGAAGCGGGTAAGGCACTGGCACACCCCACCGTGTGGGTGACCCTGGAAACATCAGGCTGAGGGACAGAGGCCAGGCACTCAGGCCTCTCCCAGGGTCCAGGGCCCACGCTGCCACTCCGTGGGACTGGAAGGTGGAGCATTCGGCCCAGAGGATTCTTCTCGAGCCTTCAGAGCTCATGGAATCTGCCTTGCTGGCGCTGAGACTCGATTGGAACCCATGCCCTTTGCTTCTTTTGGATTTTCCCTCTTGGAAGAGGAATGTCTGTCCTGTGCCTGTGCCAGCACTTGTCTGAGTCACTCCTGGGGAAGAAGCTTACCTTAATCTAACCCAGATCTCACTTAGATGATTTAAAAAAAAAAAAAAAAATATATATATATATATATATATATATATATATATAGTATTGATTTTTCACAGAGAGGAAGGGGGAGGGACAGAGAGCTAGAAACATCGCTGAGAGAGAAACATCGATCAACACCCCCTGCTGGGGATGTGCCCGCAACCAAGGTACATGCCCTTGACCGGAATGGAACCTGGGACCCTTCAGTCTGCAGGCCGATGCTCTATCCACTGAGCCAAACCTGTTAGGGCACTTAGATGATATTTAAATGAGACTTTGGACTTGATGCTGAAACAGGGGATATTGGGACGGAATGAGTGCATTTTGCATGGGAGAAGGACATGAATTTGGGGGATGGGCCATCTGTTATGGGCTGAATCTTGTCCCCTCGAAATTCCTATGTTGAAGCCCTAACTCTCAACGTGACTGTATTTGGAGACAGGGCCTTAAAGAGGTGATTAAGGTTACATGAGGTCAGAAGGGGGTGTGTCCTTTTAAGAGGAAGGGCCCTGGCTGGGTGGCTCAGTTGGTTGGAGTGCCATCCTGTACACTAGGTGGTTTGGGTTTGGTCCCCGGTCAGGATGTGTGTGAGCGGCAACCCGTCGATGTTTCTCACATAGATGGTTGTTTCTCTCTCTCTAAAAATCAAATCTTCATGTAAGAATTAAAATCTAAAAGAAGAAGAGGAAGAGACACTGGGAATACATGCACACAGGGAAGAGGCCTGTGAGGACACAGTGAGACAGTGGCTGCCTGCAAGCCAAGGAGAGAGGCCTCCCCAGGACCCAGTCCTACCAGCACTGATCTTGGATTTGCAGCCTCCAGAACTGTGAGAAAATAAGCTTCTGTTTGCTGAAGCCACTCAGCTGTGCAAACCTCCTTCTTTCTTTTTATGGCTGAATACCAAATAAGTGAATATTATATAAATAGAATAATATAATATGTTAATAATACAATGAGCCCTAGACCGTTTGGCTCAGTGGCTAGAGTGTCGGCCTGTGGACTAAAGGATCCAGGTTCGATTCCAGTCAAGGGCACGTACCTCAGCTGCAGGCTTGATTCCTGGCCCTGGTGAGGGCTTGTGAGGGAGGAAACCAATCAATGTGTCTCTCTCACTCTGATGTTCCCCTCTGTCTCTCCCCCTCCCCTGCACTCTCTCTAAAAAAAAATCAATGGGAAAATATCCTTAGGTGAGGATTAACAACAACAAAATAATAATACAACGAATAGCAATTCCACTGTATGAACAGACCTTTTGGTTTATCCATATACCTGATAACAGCTAGGTACCTGACTTCCCACTTTCTGCTGTTGTGAAGAGGGCTGTTATGAACATTTGCGTGCACGTTTTTGCATGGATGTTTTTGTTTCTCTTGGATCTACACCTAGGAGTGGATTTGCCGGATCATTTGGTAACTAACTCTGTGAGTAACTGTTTGAGGAGCTGCCAGACTGTTGTTCCCAATGGCTGTAGCCTCCGAACGGCTTCCTCTCAGCTCAGTTGTCACTGTCCCCTCCTCTGCTGCCCTCAGCCACACCCAGGGCCCTCCCTGTGTGCCAGACCCTGGTGTCTCCATCGACACCTGCACATGGTGCAGCCCAGGCAGGATTTCCTCCACCCATTTCCTGCCAGACTGCCAGGGGTCAGAGGCCAGATCTGACATCCTTTGGTGTCCCTGGGGCCTGGCACAGGGGATGTCCGCCCTCCGGGGGCACACCTGCCTGACATGCCCTGAGCCGGACTCAAGCCGGGCCTGGTTTTGATTAATCCCCCCAAAAAGAACGAACTCCCTGGCATGGGACAAATCCTTTAAATGTAGGGTCCGATGGAATTCGAAAGGAGCCTGGTGCTCATCACACTGGTTTCCACCATGTAAACCCTCCGAAGACTCCACATGGGCCCTGTGTGCTAGCTCTCAGCTCATCCCCACTTCCCACCCTGCGCTCCGACCGACCCTTTCTCAAATAACCAATAAAAAGTAAAACATAGACGCTCGTTCTAGGAAACGTCAGAGTTGTCAAAAAGGTGTGCCTTCCCGGAGATCCTTTTCTATAAGGAAGCTATTGGTCCTCATGCTTAGAGGCTGGGGCTCCAGGTGGCTGGTGTGGAGGGAGAGGGGGTACCCCAGCCCAGCTGGGCACTGACCTGGATTTCCCGGGCATGGTAGAGGATAACCAGACCCAGCAGGATGACTGTGGAGAGGCTGATGAGGCATTTGAGTGCAAATGAGTACAGGGACTCCTGGGCAGAGAGAGAGCAAACAGCAGGACGATGCTGAGAGGGGTGGAGGGGGGCGGCCCTCTGACCCTCACACCTGGCTCTTCGCTCAGAAAGCGGCACTCCTGCCCTTACTCTTTAGCCTGAGCTTAGAGTAAGATGGGTTAGTGCTTCACAGTTTGTAAGGCCGGGCTTCATGTGGGTACGGTACTTCAGAACGTATAAGGCCTGGCCTCCTGCAGGCTCAGTATGCCAGGGGTTATAAGGCTTAGCCTCACACGGACATACACTTCAGAGTTTATAGGGCCTGTTCTCACAGGCACAGCATCTCGCCGTTACAGGCAGACAGCCCTGACCACTCTGTCCTCACACACCCTCAGGCAGCGCTAAGGGACCACAGCCCGGCTCATATCCGGGCCCCAACTGCTGGGGGGGGGGGGGGCTCTTTCCCTGCTCTCCACCCAGGCCTCGTCTGAGCTCCCCCAGCCCAGGCATATCTGGGGGACATCCCCTACCCACCATGAGCCAGGGTATGGCCCTTGGTGCAAGCGGGGGAATGGACTCGAGTCTCTGGCCCCCATCTGCAGTCTCCCTCCACCCCAGGAAGTGGGCACAGCAAGAGCCCCAGGAGCCCCCCATCTCCCATCTCCGGGGTCCCCTGTTCCCCCCATCCTCCTCTCCTGGGGCGACGTGCCCTGATTCCATGCCCGAGGGATGACGGGGAGCCAGGGGTGCCAGGCAGAGCCTCTCTGAGGTGCTGGGTAGGGCTTCCCTGCGGTGCCAGGGAGAAGGGCCATGCCTACCTTAGTGTAGACCCCCCAGGACAGCTCCGTCTCTGTCACCATGACAACGATGCCAAACATGCCAAAGATGAGGGCGTAGTCACTGAGGCGCTTCCGCTTCTCGAAGAGCACCCGCCGGTGGCCCAGGCGGTGGCCCACGTTGGGGGGCCTCCGGGAGCCCCGCTGCCCCCCCACCTCATCCTCCTCCTCGTCTTCCTCCTCCTCCTGGTCCTGGGAATGCCCGCGCGGGCTGCCGGGTGAGGGCCCGCCAAGCTCGTTCTTGGCCACCACGACCTGGAGGCCCGGACTGTGTGGGGGCTGCAGGGGGCAGCTGGCCTCGGCGTCTGGAGGGTCTCGGGTCAGGGCCCCCAGCCCGCCTCCCAGCGGCCGCCCCCCGCAGCCATTGTGGCTGTGGTTGTTCATGACTATGTGGGTGCCGGGGTTGGGCTCACGGCAGGCTGCCTGGGGCCCGGCATGGCTCAGCAGCGGGGCTCCCACGCTGACCTGCAGGGGCATAAGGGACACGGTCATACCACCTGAGCAGGGGGCCCGGGACCACGCTCAAACCCTCTAACCCTCTCGTGGCTCCCCAGTGTCACTGCCTAAAAACCAACTTTCCCCCCCCCCCCTCCCGTGGCCAGGAGGCCCCCTGGGGTCCCATTCCCACACCATTCGTCCCCCTCACTCTCCCCAGAAGCACTCCCTTCCAGAAACACTGGCCTCCCTCTCACCTATCCCAGCCAGCGTGGCCCTGCCTCAGGGCCTTTGCATGTGCTGTGCCCTCCGCCTGGAAAACCCTCCATCTGACCTTTGCCAGCTAACTCCCTGGGTCTCCCAGTTCATAGACAGTGCCTAGCACACAGCCACTGCCCAGGAAGCACTTGTGTGTGCCCTGAGCTTGACTGGCAGGGGTGCCTGGGAGGAGAGGTCATGCGGGTACAGACGGGAGGTGATTCCAACCTGGGCTAGTCTCCCATTGACCGTCAGGCTCATGGCCGATGTAACCTCACTTCCCTGAGCCTCCAATTCCTCCCCTCAAGTTGGTCCAAAGCCTTCACACACTTACGCAGGTGCAGGCTCTGGCTGGGGTCACATCAGGGACTGAGGCTGGGGCTATAGAGACCCCCGCTCCCTCCTGCCTGGGTGGAGGGAGGTCAGTGACCTCCAGATTCCAGGACTTAACCCTAAGATCCCAGAATGGAATCTGTAGGGCCTGTGGGATATGCTCAGCCTGGCCCGGTGACACCGGGCCAGCCTCAGTTTCCCCGCCAGGCCGAAGAGCAGATGGATTGTGCCACATCCTCAGATATTGCCCCAGCATAGGGCAGCACTGTGGGTGTCATGTGCAAGCACAGGGACTTCCGCAATCCTGTCTGCTGGGTCCTGACTCGCCAGACCTACCCCAGCCTACTCTCTAAGCTAGGGGTGTCGAACTCAATCAGAGAAGGGGCCAAAATCTAAAATCCAGCCTAAATCGCGGGCCGAATGGTTTACTGAACAGTCATAAACTGTCATTGTGATGGAAACACAGCAGAGTGCAGTAATGACAGCGCGGTGCGGGCCACATTGCAAGGCCTGGCGGGACGGATTTGGCCCGCAGGCCTTGTGTTTAACACATGTGCTCTAAGCCTTGCAGCCACCTGCTGTCCCTCCATCAACGTTTCTCAGCCATCTTCACTGCTTATATGGGCTGGTCTCCTACAGGCCCAGCACGTCACAGTTTATAAGGCTGTTCCCCACCCCCAATCAATTACATGCTGGTCTCTATATTTCACACAAATTTTCTCTTAAATCTTCTAAATACCCCCAAGAAGAGGGTCCTGGGATTTGGCCAGTTTTATAGATGGGGAAACGGAGGCACTGTGCTGTGATGGGACTATCTCCTTACAGGGGAGACTCTGGACCACGCTGCCTGGTTGACATTCTGCCAACAAGCCTGGCAGCAGTGGGCAGCGTGCCAAGCATGGTCCCCTTGGAAAAGGCCAAGCCAGCACGCACTGGGGGACTGGGAGAGGGACGGTGTGCACGGACAGGACATCTCCCCGGCCCTGGAACCATGCTCTGGGGGTGACAGGTGCAGAAACTGCCTTGTCAGGACATGCCAAGATAAGCCGTGCTGCTGGGAGGACACAGGCGACCTCTGCCAGAGCCCTTGGCATCCCAGGACCCCTGTGTCCTTGCCCGGTGCCCCCAGACTGCATATGCCCCGCTCCCTGTGTGCCCCAGGTGCTGGTACCAGCACTCAGAAGGGCAAGGGACATTCCTGCCATGGTCAGTGACCGCATGAGTCTTAGGACATGTTCCTCCCTCACCGCTACCACCCATCACATCAATCGGGCTGTGGCCACCTGTGGCCTGCCACTTCCCAATGTGTAAGGCCTGGCCGTCTGCAAGCCTGGCATTTCACGGTATATAAGGCTGACCTTGGTCCTGATCTGTGTGTGTGTGACTCACAAACACTGGGGTGTTACTCTCCTCCTGGGCTGTGGGACATTCCCCCGTCATCACCATCAGAGACCTGCCACCCTAAGGGCTTTTGGCTGCTAGGTGGGTCTGAGAGCTTGTCAGCAGAGCAGCCCCAGACTTGCCTGGGAGAACAGGAAACCCAGGCATTCCTCTCCCCATCCTTCCGGAAAGTGCAGATCCTTTCTGGGGGTTCTGGGGGAACAGGCAGGAGAGGTGGGAGGCCTGGCAGACAGGACCAGGAGGGGGTGGGGGCCCGCAGACGACCTTCGGAAATGCACCGGTGAAGATGCAATTTGGGGATGTGACTCAGCCACACAACACACAGGCCAAATCCAGACATTTGTCGGCCACGCTGCTCCCTGCCTGGCAGCTGAGTCCTAAGGTGCCCGGGGCCGAGTGAGAGTGGGGGCGTGGGCTGCCATGCGAGCAGAGGGTGGAGGCACCCCGTCATGTTGACATGCCCCTCGTGCTTACTGTGGGCTGAGCCCTTTATCAGAACGATCACATCTAATCTCCATCGCCACTCGGCAAGGCAGGAGGCATCCCTGACCCCTTTTACAGACAGGAGACAAGGCTCAGAGAGTGTCAGTACCTTGCCCAAGGTCACACAGCCAGGAAGGGCAGGAGCTAAGTCAGTGCCAACTGGGGGAGGGGGGTATGGGGGGGCGGTGGGTGGCAAGATCTGCCTGGCTCCCTCTTGATGAGCTGCCACCTGGAGAGCCAGCCCGGCCCTATCCTGAGGGCCCCAGAGCGCAGGGCAGAGGCATGATGGGTGCCCATGCCCTCCCGTGACCTCCGAGGAAACAGAACGACGAGGTGGTTTGCCTGAGATCCCACAGGAGGAGGAGCAGTGCTTCTCTGAAGGCTGAGCGGGACCAGAGGGACTGGGGACAAGAGGCTTCCCCTTCCCAGGTAACCCCCCCCCCACTGCAACCTGGACCTAAAGCTGGGGTCCCTAGACCCCTCAGGGATTCCCAAAGACCCAAGAGGCCCTCTGAAACCAGGGGCAAGGTTGGGACATCCATTAAAGAGTGTTTTGTGTTTTGTTTTTTTAGTGAAGTCTCTCAAGTTCTCCATGGAGCTCCCCTAAATGGCGAGTAACACCCTATGGGCTGCATTCGGTCTTGAGGGGTCCTGGAATGGCCCAAATTGTCAAATGTGCCTGGAGCTTGAGCCTTCCATGCGCTGAGGGCCAGGGTAGGAGGGTGAGCAGAGCTCCCTTCCACACCATCCGGAGACACTGTGGGGACCCGGTGAGCCACACGGGCCCGGGGGCGCCCAGGAAGGCTCTGGAGGGACTGAAGAAGGCGGGCAGGCAGCGGGAAGCAGGTGCTCTGCCACTCAAAAGGAAGACAAAGAAACCCAGCAGCCCCCAAAGGCACTCACAGGAACCTCCCACAAAGGACAGGCTGGGCGCAGGAGCTGCCCAGAGGGACCTCCAGCGTCCCGGCCAGGGTGAAGCCACCTCCTCAGCTGCCTCGTCAGGAAAGCCGCATCTTGGTGTCCGCCCATCAGGGTGGGTGGCCAGGTCTCATGTGGACCATCTTAGCACCTGCCACCGTGCTGCTGCTCAGCACCAAGCTTTGTCCTTCCCAGGCGGACCAGGTGGAGGGGCCCCCGACACCTCAGGTCCCACGGCAGAGCCCCCTGTGAGGCACAATGCCCACCACGCTGTCTCCAGAAACCACGGCCGGGAGCACATGGCGGAACCTTCTGGGATGTGTGGACAAGTTGAGGGTTGTGTGTCCCTGTGGAGGGTGGGGACGGGCCCCCTCTCCCATCCCAGCACTCGGGGGCCCTAACTCTGCAGGGTGGACAGGACTCGCTCGCCCTCCCTCCCCATGGACTGCCCAGCACCGGTGCAGTGAGGTGCTGGCGGGCTGCCGGGTCCCTCAGGCATTCCCCCATCACCTCCATCAGGGACCTGCCAGCAGCCAGCAGGGTGCAATTAGCCTCCCCTGCCCTCCCCAGGCTGCTCCACCAGCGCCCTCCACGCTGCTCCATCTCCACCAGCTCCTCTCGCTCAGCCCCAACCTCCAGCGCTCACATGTATGGGCCACCCACCCTCCAGGGGAGCGGGCAGTGCCTGTGGGGGTGCTCCAATCTCTGTCCAAGGAGAGCTGGGCTTGCCGACCCCCGCCGTGCTGCCCCTGACTGCTGTGCTGGATCCAGGAGCCAGCAGCGAGGTCTCCTGACTCCCACTCCCAAGTCAGTCCCGGGTCACTGCCTCCGCCCTGAGGACACCCCCACCGTATGGATGGAGTTTGGAGACTCACCCCCCAAAGAGAACCCAGCACCCGCCCCATCCGGGATGGGGGTCCGGGACTCGCCATTCAGCCTGGCCGTGCACAGACACACATGCCCTTCCCCGTGTCCCCAGCCCCGAACCGCGTCCCCCGCCCGGACGTGGCTCCCTCCCCCGGCGCCCCTGCCATCCTACCCCGTACCTGCGGGGCTCGGCTCGGGCGAGCGGTGGAGGCTGGAGGAGACAGCGTCCCGCGTGGACAAGGACCCGCAGGACGGGGCCGGGGCCGGGGCCGGGGCCGGGGTCTCGGCGGGGCCGGGCAGCGGCTGCGGGACGGTGGGCCCGGAGGCGGCGGGGCGGGGGGAGGCGGCGGCGACGGCGGCGGCGGCGGCGACAGCGGGAGCATCCCCCGCCGCCCGGTGCACCGGCGGGGCCGGGGGGCGGTGAGCGCCCGCCCGGGCCCGGAGAGGAGGGGGCGGTGCGACGCGGGCGGTGCAGCCCATTGGCTAAGCCCGATTGGACCCGCCCCCAGCGACCCCGCAAGCCCCGCCCGCATTTAAAGATCCCTGATTCCCGGTGCTCGGTTTCCCCCTCCCCCCGCCAGCGCTCGGCGGCGGCTCCTCAAACTCGCCCTCTTGCACGCGCGACAGACAGAGGGGACACTAGCCTAACCACTACACCAGTCGCTGACAGGCCTCAGGAACCCCTAGCCACCCCTTCCCAAAACCAGGTCCCCCAAACCCCAGCTGCCCCTCAACCTCTGTGCTCCCGGACAACTTTGCAAAGCGACTGGACACCTGTCCCCACCCCTGAGATGACCTTTTCACACAGCAGCTCCTGCATCTCTTCCCCAGGCCCACATCTGTTTTCTTCCTGGCCTCAGCTTTGTACCTGGTCAGGATCGGTTTTGTTTTCCGAGGCCCAGAAAATAGCGGGATGGAATGAATGAATGAGTAGATCCCGCAGCTTGGGCAGGGGGTGGTCCCATGGGTGGTAATGGCAATGAGGCTGAGCAGGGACAAGTGACAGCCTTTGGCTGGTGACTCCTGTCCCCTCCTCTCAGGAGCCTGTTCTTCATCCCAGCCTGATGGAGACACCCCCAGGAAGGCCTGATCGTGGTGACACTGCCCAGCGTGGTGACGGTTGAGAAGCAGAGGCCTGGGGAACACCCCTCCCCTGCCATGTCCACAGGGCACCAGGAATGGGGTCGTGGAGACTCGAAAGGGGTCATTCCCTGCGTGCAACATCCCTCCTGCATCCCCCCTTTTACCCACCACTCCCGCCCACGTCTCCCATCTCCCCTCTGCCGTGCCACCTCCAGGCCTTTGCCCTGGCTCTTCCCCAGCCTGGGCTCCCGGGGCACTTTCCAAGCTACTGATGAAGCCAACCACCTCTCCCGTGGGGTCTGGCACACATCCCTGCACCACATTCACTGTCCCGGCCCACATACGGGTCCCTGGCCCACAACAGGCATTCACATCATGCCCACAGGCTGACCTTGGCTACACGGGCTGCTGTAAGGGCCGCGCAGCAGCTGACACTTTCTGAATCCAAGTCCAACCTGTAAACACCCAGAAATTTACAAAAGCACCAGCCCCTCCACCCGCACCCCGACCAGTGGCCTCTCCAGGAAAGACCCTTTTTCTCCGTTGAGCTCACCTGTGCTGAGGGGTCAGGGACTCCCTTCAAGGGGCTGAACTGAGGATAGTCGGCGTGGGGAGTGATCACCTCCTGCCCACGTCTGCCTGCGGCCTGCCTGGACCTCCCCCCTCAAAGACAAGGCTGGTGGTGGGCAGGAGTGGGGAATGGATGGTGATAGGGCAATAGGTGGGGTCTCCATTCCAGACAGAGCCCTCAGCCCATGGCTGGCCAGGAGGGAGTGGAGTATGGCCCGGTGTCCCAGGACCCATTCCCCCGGGAAATGGCCTACAGACTGGGCAGGGGGGAGGCTGGCGGCGGAATAGGAAGCCTCTCCTCCAGGATGTAGGTACAGGAGAGCTGGGAGAACCTAGTAGGACCTGAGGGACCCAAAGGGAGCCACCTGAGCAGGGATGGCCTGGCCACCCCCCAAAGCTTCCAGCTGTGCATCCACAGGAATGTCAGCCCCATCCTAGGTCTAACTGACGGCTACTGGACAGAGGTGAGGCGGGATGCTGAGTCCCCTGTGAGTGGGGGGATGGAAGAATGGGAAAGGTATTCACTTATTCATTTACTCACATATCCACCAGCCCCTTCTCTGACTCTGGTGCTGGGGCCATCTAGTCTGAGATAGATAAAACCTGCCCATCTGGGAGCTGACGTTCTAGAAGAGGGGACCAATCCTCTCTAAATTAAGAACCAATAAGAAACCTAGATCAAAGTATTGGGAAAAGATCTGATGAAGTCAAGAAAACCAGGGACAGGGATGGGGAGACTTTACCCAGGGTGGCCAGGAGAAGCCTCTCCGGAGAAGGAGCACTCAGAGGGGGCCCAGGAGCTGCACTGGATGAGCTGGGAGAAGGGTGCCCCTGGCAGAGGCCACTTCAAGGGCATAGGCCCTGAGGTAGGACCAAGAAGGGCATTTGGGATTCCAGTGGGGTTAGAGGGAAGAGGCAAACAGGGTGGGTCAAGTCGGGGGGTGGGGGGAAGAGTAGGAGTCACACAGTGTGTGGGAGGACTCTGAGCAAAGCAAAAGTCATGGAGGGTTAAGCCCGCTAGGGTCCTGGAAATTGTTGGGGCAGGATGAGGAACAGGGCAGCATCCTGGAGGGCTTATTTCTAGGGTCTCCAAATTCAGGGGCTTGGAGAAGCTTCCCTTGTTCTATCAGCATATATTAAGCATCTTCTGTATGCAAGGCTTATATAATACCCTTAAATGGAGATACTGAGGTGAGAAAAGCACACAAAAAACAAACAAACTTAGGTTTCAGGTTAGTGGGCGAGATCAGATCTTGATAAATAAATACAGCCCTGGCCTGTGTATACCAGTGGTTAGAGCATGGGCCCTGCACACCAGAGGGTTGCAGGTTCAATTACTGGTCAAGGGCACGTACCTGGGTTGCAAGTTCGCTCCCCGCCCCAGGTCAGAGCATTGCGGAAGCAACCAGTCTATGAGTCTCTCTCACATCAATGTTTCTCCAGCCCTCCCTCCCTCTCTTCTTCTCTCCCTCCCTCTTTGAGAAGAAATGAAAAAAATATCCTCAAGTGAGTATTATAAATAATATATAAATACAGGGTGGGTGAGGCGGGTCAGTGGGGAGGAAAAGGGGATTATCTGTAATACTTTCAACAATACTGGTAAAGGTAAGTTCTAAAAAATAATAAATAAATACAACTGATTATTACAGAAGAACATGGAGGAAATGAGGCAAAGGAGGGGTGGGGAGGAGCTGCCCCTGGCACCCCCTGGTGCTCCCCATTGGCAGTCCACTGGGCCCTCAGACCCTGCCCTGGAGGAGGAGGTGAGACCCTGGGGGTGACAGGAAGGCAGGAAATCACCCCTGTCATCAGCACAGAGTCCCCTCCAAGTGGCTGAGGTCCAGGAGCCCCTGCCATGCCCATGGGGCCTGCCCTGTGCTGCCCTGTCCACTCAGGAAAAGAAAAAGCGAAGAGCTGCTCCCTGCGGGCTGTCTCCAGGGGCTGAGGCCGCAGACACCTGGTGGAGAAGATCTGGCAGGGAGTCAGGCTTTCCAACCTGGGGCAACGTCCCCCTCTGGCTGTGTGACACTGGGTAGGTCACCTACCCTCTCTTAGCAGGTTCTCCTTCACAAGTGATCAGAGAAAGTGGACAGTGATTCTCAGAGGGGCTCTAGAGAACATAGCTATCATCATCATCATCATCATCATTATTATTATTATTCTGTTACTATTATTTCAAAGGTTGGCACTTTTTCTTAAGTCATCAGTTTTTCTATCCAACCTCTGGGCCATGCCCACCCCCAAAGGGATCTACTCACCTGGGGTGTAGGGATCTTCCTGACGAGCCACCACCGAAGGGGCTGTCTTCTTCAGTCCTGCTGGGTTACCACCTGGCTGGTGGGGGGGCTGTGGCTCCCTTTCTTTCCTCCTTGACCTGTAAGGATCAGACATAGGGGCAGGGTGGAGGCAGGGCCCCAGAAGGACGGGCGCAAACACCTCCCAGACTGCAATGGTCTTTACAGCAGACAAGAGGTCTGGATCACATTGCAGGTTTTAAGGAAACTTAAGTTGGTGGCAGAGTCTGTCCAGCATAGCCGTTTCCTCCCTCAGGCCCCTCGGTGAGTCCCTCCATTATCCCTCCCCATATATCCACCTTCCTGGAGCCCCCACCTTCTTCCACTGGACACTGCACTCTTAAGGCTCTGACTTTCCCCGTATTGTTCCCTGTCCTCCCCCAGGTCCTTTCTCACGAGGAGGCTGGAGCGGGCTGGTATGAGGATGAAAGCATCAGGGATCGATGGCTCTCTCAGCTCTATTCCTGGCCACCCCCAAGTCCCGCCCTCCCCACTGCTGTCCTGAGGCCTATAGCTCCCTCATGGTGTTCCCTCTGTCCATACAGGATGGTCTTCAGAGTTCCCATGTGAACACAGAGTACCCATCCTGGAGGAGGAGGAGGAAGGAACACAGAGCAGCCCCATGGTGGGGAGCGGTGGGAGGCACAGCCAGAGCTCAGAGTGAGGCTGAAAGGAAAACAGCTGATGTGAATGTTCCAGCTGCCCTCTCTCTCTCGGCAGGGGTCTGGGGTGGGGCCATGGCCACCTACATGGCCCAGGGGCTGCTGCCTGTTCCAGGCTGGTGCAGCTTGGAGCTGACTCTGACCCTGGGGGGTCAGGGGGCCAAGATCATGCATTGGGCAGGTGCATCAGAATAAATGTTATTCAACCAGCTCATGATGCTCTGGCTCACCTCTGGAAGATTTCCATTGAGGTTGAGCAGCCTGAGGATGGGGTTGGAGATATTGGGGTGGGGCGGGGGGACAAGAAACCTGTGAGCCTGGAGGAGGGAGCCAAGCAGGGCAGTCCTGCCTGAGGCTCCAGCAGGGCGGAGGGACTGGGGGGAGAGAGGAGCCCTCCACCTCCCAGTTCTGGGGTCCCCGGACAAGCTCCTCACACCTGCAGGGAAAGGCAGGGAGCAGAAAACCCTGACACGGATGCCAGTCTGGGCTCTGGGGTTAGTGAGTCAGCCGCAAACCCAGCTCAGCCCCTGCCTGCCCATCTGGGTGACCTTGGGTAAGCACTGAGGGGCTGGGAAGGGGGAGAGGAGCGGGGAAGAGAGCGGAGCGGCAGCTCGAAGCACAAAAGGCTGGCAGGTGCGTGCGTGTGGGGGAGTTCCCATCCACTCTGCCAGAGGCGGGGAATCCCGCACACTGGGAGAGAGAGATGATGGGGGTGAGGGGCTGGAGGGGGCAATAAGGCCAGTCGTTCCCTCTCCCTCTACCCCCACTGAGCGCTGCCTGGGAGGTCCTCAGGTCCTCACCTTCCACCGGGTGGGGGATGCCTCTGCGCCCCAAACTGCAGTAGCAGGAGCCCCCTCCTCACGGGGGTGTGGGTTTGGAGCTGACTGGGGCTTGGTGTTGGGGGGTGTGGAAGGGGTTTCTCTCCCTCCCGCAGCTCCCCTTTGACTCCCCCGAGTTGGGCACGCCCCTCCCACAAATATGCCCCTCACGGAAAAGAGGAGCTCTGCGGGGACCTCCCCCCAAACCTCCCCCAGGACTCCCCCCCCCCCCCCCGGGACCCCCAAACACCCCGCCGCACTGCCGACTCACTGTCTGGAGACCGCCGGCCGCTGCAGCCGGAGCCCCGCGCTGGCCCGAGCTCGAAGGCAAGTGCAAAGCAGGGCATGGGCGTGAGAGCCAGAGGGTGTGAGCGCGCCGCCGCAGAGCGCCCCCTCCCCTGGCCCTGGGCCCCACCCCACCGCCCGGAGCTGGGAAGGGCGCTGCTTGGCTGCCCGCCCGCCCGCCCTCCCTCCCACGTTGCTTTGTTGGGGATCCCCCTCTGGGTCTCCAGCAAGCTCCCGCCCCTCATGAACGTGCCTGCAAACCTCAGAGATCGGCTCCAAGAGCTGGAGGGACCCCGTGCCGCCTCAATGCGCTCATTTCACAGATGGGGAGCTGAGATCCGGAGAGGGGGTGTCCCTGGCCAGGGCCCAGCACCCCAGCAGCACCGATTACCGCTCTGGGGGTTGCTTTCCTGTGTCAGAAAAGATCTGGAGCCAAAGAGCTTAGGGGAAAGCAAGTAAGCACCCCCCACACCCTGAGCAGGCTCTGGGGCTTGGGGGGGGGGGGTGTCCAGTGGGAACCACGAGGCCTCGCGGACAGCTGGTGATGGTGCCCAGGCTGGAAGGTCCTGGTAAAAGTGGGGGCACCCTGGATGGCCAGAAAACAAGCCACGGAAAACTTCTCTATGCCATTGTTGGGCTATGAAGTCTCCCCTCACTATTGGGGTACCCCGCTGAGCGTGAGCGACAGAGGCCTGGGCAGCAGATTGTGAAGGTCACTCTGCCAATGAGAACAATGTGGCTCCGTGTTTTGGGTCATAAGAAAGGGGCAGGAAGAGCCCAGGGCAGAGCACCTGCCGTGACCTTGGTCCTGCCCAGGCTGCCTGAGCCTGGTCCACTTCAGCAACTGGACAGCGACTTCTGGGGGTCCTTTCCGCTCCGGGGACGGGGAGTCTGTGAGGGTGCCTGCTGCGATTTGCTGTTCCCCTCCAGCTCTCCACCCCCACGCAACGTGGTACCCTCCGGATCAGAATTCCCCCCGCCACCCCCTGCCCCACCCAACCTGCCTCTAATCCCTACCCACCTTCTGCCTCAGCCTGGAGAGAGGGGGAGGGTTTCCTCCTGGAAGCCAGAGGGCTTCTCCTACAAGCCTCCGTTCTTTGTTGTTGTGATTTCCCCCTCCTTTCTTCCATTCATTCTAAAAATAGCCCTCTCCCTTCAAGCTCCCCCCCACCCCCCACCCCCCACTGGTCGGGAATATCTCCTGAAAGATAATGTGATCCCTGGGCCCGGGCCTGAGGCTGGAATCCCAAGGCCGGGATTCCTTGGTGAAGGTGGGCTGAAGGACTGGAACGTGGGAGGCGGGAGGGGGGGGGAGAGGGGGAGCAGGCATTGGGAGCGCACTCCCTCCCATTGTGTGAGCGAGACGCGCTCAGAGGGCGCTGCCAGCGTGACCGTGACCGGGTACAGGGAGAGAGAACAAAGTGGGGGGTTGGGGTCTGTATTGAGGAGACAGAAAGGGAGGGAGCTGACAGCACCTCAGGTACCCCTGCCAGTGTCTCTGTGGGGGTGACTCACCACTCCTGGGGGTAGGCTTCGGCCCATGCCTTGGTCAGACGCCGCGATGGACAGTCGGGAGTCAGCAGCCAGAGAGAATGCACATCACTGGGAAAGGTTCCCTACCCTTGAATCCTCACAGTTGCCCTCTGGAGCCCCCAGAAGGCCCCTCCCAGTCTTGCAGCTTGTCTCCCCACAGTTACTCAGCCACGGAATTCTATTCTCACCCATGTGACTGATCAGGTCCCTACCTGCCCCTCAGAACTGACACTCTCCTACTTGAACCAAGAGAAGGACCCTAAATCACCCCCTCCTTAAAGTCCCAGGTAGCCTGGCTCTCCCTCCCCTTTGTCCAGCCCCTCCAGCTGTCTCCCTGGACCATACATTATGCTCTGGCCATGCCCGGCATCCATCCTAACCAGCCCAGCCTCAGGACCTTTGCATCTGCTGTTCCTTCTGCTAGAATTGCCCTTCCTTGGCCCTCCTCACCTCCTATTGTCTTTCAGAGCCTCATCCAATGTCACCTCCTGTCTAGAGTCGTCCCTTCTCTGGGCATATCATCCTAGTTTATTGTCCTCAACCCCTGCTATGGCCTGTTCACTTATTCACCTTCCTGCCCCAGAAAAATGTGGGTCCCAGTGCACGGGGGCCTGGCTGATGAGAAGAGAGGGTCCCTCTGATCCAGCGCCACCTCAGAAGCTACCCAGCTCCAAATAAAGGGACAGCACTACTCAGCTCGCCAACCCGGAAAGCATCCCTAGGATATGCACAAAAGATACAGGTCCTGCTTCTGCGGGGGCATTGCCGAGGACAGCGAAACCGAAAGCATGTGCCCCTCACTTGGAGCCACTTAGCCTGTTTCCAGAATAACATGCTGCTGAGGACGATGATCCACAGGGACCACGCTCCCGAACTGTGAAGGAGAAGCCAGGCCAGAGGAGCAATTGCTGAGGTGTTCCCATGGCAAATGAGTCTGATGAGCAAAGATGAGAAGGGGGAGGGGGGAGGAAGGAGGCACGGGGGAGGGGATGACCATTCCTGTTATTAGTTTTTCCATAAAGTTTTATTATCCTACATTTTTTAACCAAGGGGAAGGATAGCAGAAAAATTGCTTTGTTGAAGGGTATAAAGGTTCAGAGAGGGTATCCCCCTTTGGGACAGAAAACACACTCTCAAATGTTTTCCAAACACCTACTGTATGCGAATTGCCCAGAGACTGATGGTGAGCCTAGCAGATGGGGGCTCCTGGGTAGCAGGCAGAGGGTAGGGAGTCCTGGAGGTTCCAGGAGGTGATGGCTGGTTGTCTGAGGTGGGACATTTTGCCTCAGCAGGGCCAGGCCCAAAGCAGAGGTTTGGGTTGGGGGAAGAAAGAAGGCCCTGGAAGGTGCCGGTGAGTGCCACACCTTTGTGAAATTCACTACCTGGCCACGACTCCACCTCGGGCCCGTGCTGAAATTCTGGAGGCTGGGAGATGGCATGGGGAATGGGCTGGGGGTGGGGCCCAGCACGCAGAGCTGTAGGGAACCAGGGAGGTGAGACAAAGACACCCTCTGTCCCCATGGCTTTCAGAAAGACTCAAAGGACAGATGGGGGTGGGGAGGGAGTAAGGAAAGAGGGAACGCCCAAGATTAGGGCTGCCAGATAATAGATCCGGCACGAAATGGAACCTATTTATAATAATATAAATTATATTCATTATTTAACTGGGCATCCTTTCCTTTTTTCCCCTGGAAATCCTAGCCTGGAATCTCCTGGGGTTTGATGGGGTGAGTAGAGTTGGGGCACCAGAAGATGTCCGTCCCAGTCTCTCCTCCCATCACCCCCACATCACCTCCCACCTCCTTGCTACCTTCACAGGCTTCTCTTTGTCCTCACATTGTCCCTCTTCCTTAACTGCTCCCCAAGGTCCCCCTCCCCTCCCTCTTCCTTTGTTGTCCGTCTCCCTCTACGCTCTCCCCGAGCCCCTCCTCCTCCTGCACCCCTCTCCCCATCATCCCCATCCTGCGCATCCCCCCCAACCTCTTCCGGATCCCACCCTCCCCACAGCCCCTCTCCCTCCCTCACCCTCTCCCACAGCGCCACCCCCTCCGCGTCTCCCCGCAGCATCCCCTGCGGGTCCCCCGGGAGCGCGGAGGGAAACCCCGGCCCCCGGCGCGGAGCTGCACGCAGGCGCAGAGAGCCCGGCTTCCCCAGGCCGCCTCCGCACTGCAGCCCGCGCGCCAAGTTGCCAAGGCAACGGCAAGGGCCGGAGCGGGAACCCGGGGAAGACCCTGCGCTCCCCCTCCGCGCGCCGCCGCCCGGACCAGGGCGAACCCCGCTCCAGTTTGAGCCGGTTCCCCCGCCCCGCCCCCGGGCGCACTGCGGCGGCGAGGATTCCCCGGCCCACCGACCGGCTCGGCGCATGCGCGCTGGGCCGGCGTGTGTGTGTCCCCCCCCCCCCCCCCCCCCCGCCACTGGCGCGCATCGGGAAAGCCCTGAAGCGTGGAGATTCCCCCCGCCCCCCGCCCCCTCCCCCCGCCCGCCCCCGCGCAGGCGCCGTGCGCCCTCGGCGGCCCCTCAGCCCCGCCAGGTCGACCAGGCTGCGCGCGCGAGCGCCGGGAACTCCCTGTTCGCGCCCCTCCCGCGCGCCGCGAAGCCGGGGATTCCTTCCTGCCAGCGCGCACGTGCGGGCTCGGGATTTCGCGGGGCGGAGAGAGGAGGGGCTTTTCTGTGAACAGAGGTTATTACCAACATCTTTACGTGTGAGGGCTGACGGCGGTTCTAACCATCTCCTGCATTTTATCATTTCTCTCCAGGTGGCCGGCCACCTACAGGTCCCCAAGCAGGGCTTGGCATGCCCAGCTCCTCAGCTCCCGTACTCTTCCTCCCTAGTCACACCACTGCCCATCGCCCTCGGGTAAAGCCCCATTCCTCAGTCTGGATGGCTTCCTTCCTAGGGTTAATCACCATTGGTCCCTGATCTTCCCTTATTCCAGGCCCCCAAACCCCAATAAGCCATGCAGGAGGCTCCCTTCTTCAAGATAAGCCCTCCCCAGGCACCATCTTACTGACTCGAGATAGCTCAGGGGTAGACTGCTTTTAGTCTCACTGTATATAGGAGTTAACAGGCTCAAACCCACTAAGTCCCTGGCCTCAGGTCCTAGAGGCCTCCACTTGTGGGGAGCCATCTGGACTCCTGAACTGGTTATTGGCAGACCCCTTCACCGATTCTTGGCCCCCCAACCCCACCCTGCCGGTTCCTCACAGCTCTGGGCACTTCCTGGCTCTCTCACCGGGCTGTCCTCTGGGAGCAGTGAGATATTACCAGGGCATCCCCTTACAGCTGTCTAGTCCTCTCACTCCCTGGTGGGGACTGTTAATGGGGACCCTCTGCAGGGCTCCTTCCCCCATCTTTCTTCCCTAATCCCCACAGGTCTTCCTGAATCCGTCACATGCCTTCTAGTCCTTGTCTCAGGGTTGGCTCCTGGCGGACCCCACCCTAAGCCAGTGCTCACTATACGTTGGTTAGTTTCTGTGCCAGCTGCCATTGTTTCAGGCACCCTACATACTGCACTTCAGCTGTGCCCAATTATTAATGGCACCCCTCCCTTCAACAGTAGAGTTGTGACCTCCAGGCCTTTGTCCCAGTGGTTCCCTTGGCCTTTTCTGTTCCTTGTGTGTGTGGAGAACTTCTATGCATCTGGGCAGAGCTGGCCCCATTTGTCCTCGCCCTGACTCCACACAGTTGGGGATCTCTATGAGGATCTGCACCTGAGACATGCCATTTGAAAGAATAGCCTATTTGGCAGGAAGAACCCACAAGGCATCGGCCTTGAGGGGAAACAAGCCCACTGTGTTGGAGCCGAGAGCAAGGAGGCAGGAGGAGCTGGAGCTGAGAGGGGGTGAAGAAGGGGGGTGGGTGGAGAAAGGACTCAGGGGCAGCCTTGTGGGTGCAGGGAGGGTGTCACTTTAGCGGGGGCCTTAGCAGTGACCTGGTAAATGCTTAGACCCCATTACACACATGTGGGCCCATCTCCAAGCTGCCCTCCCTCTCTGCTGACTCCCTGAGGGTAACAAAGCACTGGGAAGCAGAAACCAAGGCTCAGATTCACCCAGCCCTTCCCGAGCATGTGGCCTCTGAAGGGATGCTTATTGCTACCCAGACCCACCAGCCTGCTGCAGCCTCCGGGCTTCTGCCTGCCCAGTGCCCTGCCTCTGAGATGGAATCTGACTGATCTTCCACTGAGGCCTGCTCTGGAAAAACCCTCCCCTGGGAAGCCTGCCAGGCCTCCACCCAGATGCCTCCTGGGCTGGAACAGCAGAGCGGCCAGCATTTCCTGACCCCGTGCATAGCATGTGACTTGGCTGCCGACTCTGACCCAGGCTTAGGATGCCAGCAACCTGCCTCTCCTCTCCTCTCCTCTGAGTCATTCCCTAAAGTGACCCGAGTCAGAGCCTCCTCCAGCTCTCCAAGTCTCACTCTTGCAGAAGCCCATCAAGATCCAAGAACGGTGGTGCAGGTTCCTCGCTGGACAAACAGCCCAGCCAGGAGGGAGCGCCTTAGGAGCAGGGGCACGGGTCTCAGGGAGCGTGCTGCTGGGAGCTCTTATCATCTTGGGCCGTGTATCGCATATCCCCCGCACGCCAGCCTTCAACCCCCGCCCCCCAGACTTCAATTTCAAGTCCACACTCTGCCTCACCCACCACCTTTATTGGGCATCAGCCCAGGACTGCACACAGGAGGGCGGTGGGTGTCGCTCACAGAGGGACCCTTGGCGGGAGGCATGGCTGATGACGCCGTTAGCCCCCAGGACACACACTGGCCCGGGCCTCTCTAACCCTGGGAGCTGACCCGGTGAGAGGGCAGCAGGGTCACGACCCTGACCGCCCCTAGGGCGGCTCTCCCAGTTCGTGGGGCTGCTCCCCCAGTTCGGGGCTCACTTGGGGGCGTTGAAGGGCACGGCCCGCTGGTTCATGGGGTTGTCTGGTGAGCGCAGCCACTCCTTCTTGAGTAGCTGCTTCAGCTGCGACAGCCGCATGTTGGGGTTCTCTTGCTTGAGCCGAGGCAGTTGCTCCTCCTCAAAGGCGGTGAAAGCAGCCCGCATGCGGCGCTCCGGGTGCCTGTCCCCCGCCTCTTCCGCCACACTGCAGGGAGGACACGGATTTCAAAGGGGTCCAGGGGGTAAGGCCGAGACTCAGGCCCCGCCCCCAGAGCTCAGGCCCCGCCCCGCTACCTGAGCACCGCGATGGCGTCCTCGATCGTGCGCGCCTCCAAGCTGCCCTCCTCCAGCACTCGGCGGTTCACGTTTTCCTCCAGGGGCACCTCTAGGTGGCTCTTGGCTTTCTCGGCTGGGGTTGGGCAGCCAGCGGGTGACAGACACAGTGGGGAAAGGGAGGGGAAAATGAGAATGATGGCAGGGACACTACTGGGACAGAGAAGCCCTTCCAGGACCGACCTAGGGGGTGGTCCTACCCTATCGGTGCTCAGCCCTCTGCCCGCTTCACTCCTCCGGAGCTGGAGCTGGGCACGTGGAGAAGCTCACACGGGCTGCTGTCTCCCTAGCCTCGGGCAACATCTCCCATACCGGGAGGAGTGGAGCACAAGCACGTCCAGCGTGTGCCTGCGCTCAGGGCAGGCCTTCCAGGCGCAGGCCATCGCTCCCCCCTCCCCCGCTTCACCACGCAGAGCCCACAGGGGACCCTGCCCCACCTGATTCTTGGGCTTCCTTGTGCTGATGGTCTCTGCGGAGCGTCTCCTCAATCTGGGCACGGGTGACTTTGCTTGGCACAGCTACCCGGGGGGCCTTGCTGTTCTTGAGCTTTGAGTCCTCCTCCTCCAGCAAGCGCTGGGTCTCCTTTTTGCGCTCCAGCTGCTCCAGGCGCCGCTTCTCCTTCTCCTCCTGGGGTAAGGGGGCAGTCAGGGGTGGGTCCACCCTACCACCAAGGTGGACTGAGACGCTGCAGTGTGCTAGACCCTGTGCTGGGCACAGGAGACATGGCTGGGAGCACAAGGGGCCAAAATATATGAAGATAGGAACATGGGAACCTTGTCCACACAGGTGGGTGGGTAGGTCTGGAAGGAAAAAGTGACCCCTGGGCCAGAGGAGGAGCAGCCAGGAGGAGAGCTGGGGGAAGGAGAGTGGTGGGAGCGGCAGGTGTAATGACCCGGAGGCAAGCACCACCCAGCATGACCAGAGAAGCAGAGAGAATGGTGTAGCTGAAGGGGGGATGGGAAGTGTAGAGGGAGAAGTGGGGGGAGGAGACAGTTTAGGAGCCTCAGGGGCTTAGGGAGCAGTTTGTATTGGATTCCAAAGGAGACGGGAGCCACAGAGGATCTGAATCCATTTGCTAGCTGGGGCAAGAGTTCTGCCGTTTTGGGTCAAGAGACCTCGGAGGAGGCACTGTGCCCAGTCTAGCAAAGCAGTGGCCGGAACTGATCGCACCTTGGCCCCCACGGAGACCCAGATGCCAGTGGGCGAGGGGACATCTGGCCTACAGAACTTACTCGTGGTCACTGCCCTTCCACTGCTCCGGGGACAGTGAGGTGCTCACTGTAGGCATGTAGCCTGTGGCTGGGTTCTGCATTGCAGGCACCCCACGTGCCTACAATCCCGCCATCTGCCTCCCATGCCTCGGGCTGGTCCCGGCCTGCAATTCCCCGTGACACTCTGTGGCTGGACTGAATGTCCCAGGAGAGGGGCTGATGTGCCTGAGGATACCCACTGAGCTTCCCTCCTGCCTGCATGGCACCAAAGTGTGCGTGGCCAGGTTAAAGGTCAGGGGTGTCTGAGTACAACTCCTGGGGCTCCCACTTTGTGCTCAAGCACCTCAGGCAGGGCCACTGTGTTCTGAGCCTCAGTTTCCTCATCTGGAAGATAGGGATGACCCCACGGCACAAAGTGAAGGCCTGGGGAGGGCTCCCAGGGCCCAGACTGTCAAAGGTTCCTGGCTTTTCTGTCTGCATAATGGATCTTTGGCAGACACTTGATTTTCCCTTTGGGTTTTCAACTTTGCTATGTTGTCAAAATGTTGACAATCGAAAAGTTTAAAGACCCCCACAAGCCTGATGTAGCATGGTGAGGAGGAGGAGGGGAGGGAACAGTGATATTCAATGTCCACTAACAACCAGGCAGGATCCAGTCCTGCACAGAAAGACAATAGGAAAACTCTCACAAGTGCCTGGGCACCCCGTGATCTAGGTGTGCAGGGACTGCGCATCACCACTGCTATTTCCACAACCTTCATCAGTTTTCCAATGGAGGAAACCCTGTTCTCTGCCCGGAGTCACCAATGCATCCCCAGGATCCTAGGCAGGTGTGACCAACCCAGGAACCAGGATGTCTGCTATGCGGGTCTCTGGCGCCACCTACTGGACTAAGCAGGTAAGCACCAGCCCTCAAACATTCCCAGACCATTAAGCACCTATTGGGTGCCCGGCACTGGGACCCATCAGGGATAGCCAGCCATCTCTGCCCTCTTCTGTGTCTTTATAAACTCCTGCGAGGTCCTGCAGGCCCAGGTCAGCAGGTCAGAAGTGGGAATCTATCCAGAATTTCCCAGCCTGGGTACTGCTGATGTCTGGGCTGGCTCATTCTTTGCTTGGGGCCCAGTCTGAGCAGCATGCCTGGCCTTGACCCACCAGATGCCAGGAACACTTCTCACCAACCTGCTGTGACAACCAAAAATGTGTCCATGCCCTAGCAGGTTTGGCTCAGTGGATGGAGTGTTGGCCTGCAGACTGAAAGGTCCCAGGTTTGATTCCAGCCAAGGGCACATGCCCAGGTTGCAGGCACGATCCCCAGTAGCGGGTGTGCAGGAAGCAGCCAATCAATAATTCTCTCTCATTCATTGTTGTTTCTCTCTTTTTTCTCCCTCTTCCTTCCTCTCTGAAATCAATTAAAAAAAGATTTTGTAAAAATGTCTCCAGATGTTGCCAAGTGTCCCCTGGATGCAGAATCACCCCTCAGGTGAGAACTGCCGGGGTGACCTGACCCCAGCATCACACGAAGGATGGAGGGCGGTGCTGCCTCGCTGTTCTTCCAACGAGCCAAGGCCTGGCCACCCCAGGGCCTTGGTACGAGCTGCCGCTTCTGCCTCCCTCCCGCCCTCGCTCCGGGTTTGGTGCCTCCTGGCCCTTCAGGCCAAAGCCCCAGAGGCCTCCCACCACCTCTACCACCAATGCCCATCTCAGCCGCAGGCGCAGCAGCCCAGGGCCCCCCACCTTGCGCTGCTCCTTCCTCATGACGTGTTTGTCCTCATCCTTCCAGTAGGCATCCTCCAGCTCCTTGTGCTTCCGGGCATCGGCCGCCGCCTTAGCCTCAGCCCTCCGCGCCCGGGCTGCTGCTGACTTGGTGTTCTCGCCCTGGAACTTCTTGGGCATCCCTCAGCAGGCTGCGGGAGGAGGGTGGGGACCAGTGAGTAGGGGGCATCCATCGCCAGGAGCCCCAGACTCACTCCTGGGCCTCATGTGTAAAACGAGCACTCAGACTTAGTGATTTCTCTTTTATGTATTGGAGTGAAATGTATAGGACACAAAACGAAGCATTTTAAACGTACAATTCAGTGGCATTTCATACATTCACAATGTTGTATCATCACCACCTCTAACTAGTTCTAGAACATTTCTATCACCCCAAGTCCCTCCTTCCCCCGGCCCCGGCAACCAATAATCTGCTTTTTGTCCCTGTGGATCTGCCTGTTCCGGACATTTCAGAGGTGGAATCACACATGTGGTCTTTTGCATCTGGCTTCTTTCACTCGGCATAAAGTTTTCTGGGATCACATTGTACCATGAGTTAGTGCTTCGTTCCTTTTTATGGCTGAGTGACACCCCCTTGCGTGAACGGATATTTTGTTTATCCATCCATCCCCTGATGGGCATCTGGGTTCTCTCCGCTTTTTAGGTGCGAGTCATGTTAGTGTGGACTTCTGCAGGCCAGTCTGCCACCTCTGAGGCTTTAGTTCCTGGGTCCCACAAAACCGAGCCTCAGTCCCCCTCATCCTGGGTCAGCAGGCGCAGTGAATGGCAATGACCCAGCCCCGGCTCACACGGCTGGGAGGTGCTGTAGCAATCATGAAGCTTATGTCTGGTAGGGACATAGTCTGTACAGGTCCCAGCTATTTCCCTGTGCCCAGCCTCTGCTAAGCGCTTTATATGGACCAATTCGATGAATGCCCCAAAGCCGTAAATATGGGGATTTATTCCCATTCTAGGGCAGGAAAGCCGAGGTACCTGGCCTGGTCACACGGGACTGAGCCTGGCACTTCACCTCCAGTCTGCCTTTCAGGTGAGGAAGGGAAGGCTGTGAGGTGAGACAAGGACAGCACTACCTCCAGGCACAGACTGAGGACCACGTGCTCTATGGCCCAAGGCACATGCTGCTGGGCCTGTTTTCCTCATTTGGGAAACGGGCTGATGCACATCCCTCCTGTGTCATCCTCACCCCTCACGGAACCGTGGAGAAATGGGCCCAGCACCCAATAAAGGGGAGGGAATGTGGGACCACCCGACTTAGGACAGGCAGCCTCTAACTCCACACCCTCAGCTGCGTGACTGGTGCCCATCGCTGAGCCCTCAGCAGAGACTCTAACTTCAGCTCCTGTTTGCGGCAGCTGTGCGGCTGGGCTGAGTGCTTTACAGGCAGCATCTTAGTGAATTCTTACAACCCCGGAGGGAGACCGCTCGGCAGAGGCCTGAAGGATGGTTGGAGGCAGCCCTGTGAGGACAGAGGGTGAGGATTCAGGGTGAAGGGCACCACTCAGGCAAAGGCCTTGAGGCGAGGGGGAGGCTGTGTTCAGGCACAGGGAGTGCCGAGGCAGCTTTGAGCAGGGCGGGAACGCTTTCTGATTAGTTTGTTCCAAAGCCCTCTCTAGCTGACCAGGGGGAGGCGGGAACGCTGAGGGGATCATGATGATGCCACGGGCAGGGCGGAAGGGTTAGTCGGATGAAGCTGTGTGTGTGCTCTAAACCACTTCATCCCCAGCAGCGGCAGAGGCATCCTCCATCGAGCACTTCGTATGGACCAACTTAAACAAACGTCCCAAGCCTCAATCCTGGGGACTGTCCTCACTCCCATTCTAAGGGGGGAAGGCTGAAGTACCCGGTGCCCATTTACACACGAGAAATCTGAGGCTGAGGCAGAGGCAGAGAGGTTAAGTGACAGGCTCAGAGCCATACAGGGGGTCAGTGAAGGGGCCTGGATTTCAACCCAGGCCTAGCTCTCCTCAGTCTCTCCTCACCCCACCCCACCCCCTTTTTTTTTTTTTTAATGATTCAGAGAAGGTAAGAGGGGGAAAGAGATAAAAACATCAACGATGAGAGAATCATTGATATAGGCTGCCTCATGCAGGACCCCTACTGGGGTTTGAACCCGAAACCCAGACATATGCTCTGGCTGGGAATCGAATCGTGACCTCCTGGTTCATGGGCCAATGCTCAACCACCGAACTATACCGGTCAGGCCAGACTCCACGCTCTTAATCACTGCTCCACCCTAGGGTCCTGGCAGGTCCCTCAGGGAACATCAACACGGATCAGGACTCTGAAGCCACAGGGGCCCTCACCAGACACAGAAGCAAACCCAGGAGGAAGAACGGGACAGACTGGGGATCAGTGGACCCAGGAGACTCAGGGTTGTCCTCGGCTCTGTAATCATAACTGATATATTTCCCTTCAAACCCCGCTTTCTTATTTGAGATGTGGGGGTGATTCTAGGCCTTCCCCACACTGAACGCAGCATTCACTACTGAGCATCCACACCAGAAACCTGGCCGGGCTTCCCCAGGAAAGCACCACGGAGTGGGGATTGCTGCCCATGTTACAGCTGAGAAAAGCCCTCACCCCGACTCCAGTGAGTCCCTCCATTTCTCCCTTGCGAATCCAGCAGTAGACACACCAGCCTCCTTGCTATTTTTCAAATACATCAGAGGGTTCCCACCTCAGTGCCTTTGCACTTGCTGTGTGCTCTACGTGGCTATTCTTTGTTCCTCTTTTAATCTAGTTAACTCCTATTTAAACTTCTCCCAGCCTTCCCTGGGATCCCCTTGACGCTTACACCTCAAACTTTGAGATCCTTGTCTGGGTTACTTTCTGTTCATTTATATGACTAACAAACGCCCATCTTCCTCACCAGCTGGGAGCTCCGTAAGGGCAGGGCTGGGACTACCTTGGTCACTGCCATGTCCCCAGTACCCTCATTCATTTGCACAATGTTTTTCTTTTTTCTCTCAAGAAATGTGTTTTTTAAATTTTTATTTATTGATTTGAGAGCAGTTATTTGTTGTTCCTCTTATTTATGCATTCATTGGTTACTTCTTATATGTGCCCTTACCAGGGAATGAATCTATAACCTTGTTGTATGAGATTGATAATCTAACCAACTGAGCTATCAGCCAGGGCTCAATAAATGTTTTAGGCAAATGAATGAACAAGTGCTGATTTGCAGGGCTCCTCCAGTATTTACTTCATGCTGTGTTGTGTCCAAACTCAGCTTCTTACTGTTCTTCCCACTCACCCCATCCCCTCCTGCCTCTGGAACTCTGCTCTTGCTACACCCTCATCTAATACACCCTACCCTCACCCTCCTCCTGTGAAAACCCTGCCCACTCACAGGGACTCTGCCCAGCATCTCCTCACCCTCATCTTCAGACCAAGGCCTGACACGGCTTTTTTGACCCCCTCTTCAGACTGAGAACCCAGGACTGAATGTTTGTGTCCCTCTAAAATTCCCATGTTGAAGGCCCAACCCTTGGTGTGACTGTATTTGGAGGCAGGACCAGGGAGGAGGTGATAAAGATTAAATGAGGTCAGCCCTGGCTGGTGTGGCTCAAATGGTTGAGCGTTGTCCCATGGATTGAGGTCCCCAGTTCGATTCCCAGTCAAGGACATATGCCTGGGTTGAGGGATCAATCCCCAGTAGGGGGCATGCAGGAGGCAGCCAATCAATGATTCTCTCTCATCATTGATGTTTCTGTCTCTCTCCATCTCCCTTCCTCTCTGAAGTCAACAAAAAATAGTTTTTTCAAAAAAAAAAAAGAACCCTGATCTGTTTGGCTCAGTGGATAGAATGTTTGCCTGCAGACTGAAGGATCCCAGGTTCGATTCCGGTCAAGGGCATGTGCCTTGGTTGCGGGAACATCCCCAGCAGGGGGTGTGTGGGAGACGACTGATTGATGTTTCTCTCTCACCGATATTTCTGACTCTCTATTCCTCTCCCTTCCTCTCTGTAAAAAATAAAATATTGTTTTTTAAAAAAGAAGACACTTTGGTGGAAATCCTACCTTAAAAAAAAGATTAATGTGGTCATAGGGTGGGGCCCTAATCTAATAGGGCTGGTGCTCCTGGAACAAAAGACACTAGAGCTTACCGTCCACCATGTGAGTACACAATGAGAAGGTGGGCGGTCTGCAGGTCAGGAAAAGCCTGCCCCAGGAACTAAATTAAATGGTGCCTTGATCTTGGACTTGCCATCCCCAGAACTGTGAGCAAATAAATATCTGTTGTTTAAGCTGCCTAGTCTGTGGTATTTTGTTATGGCAGCCCAGGCTGACTAAGACAGACAGCTCTCCTCTGGTACACAGTCCCTCACTGTGTCATCCAGTAAGCATGTACTGAGCACCTAATACAAGCCCCTGGAGAAAGAGGTGGAGCCAATGGGCTTCCTGCCCAAATGGGATTGCCAGGGTGTCTGGAAAATAAGCGTTAAGAGTGACAACTCGAGCCGAGACCGGTTTGGCTCAATGGATAGAGCGTCGGCTTGGAAACTGAAGGGTCCCAGGTTCGATTCCGGTCAAGGGCATGTACCACAGGCATATCCCCAGTAGGGAGTGTGCAAGAGGCAGCTGATGGATGACTCTCTCTCATCGATGTTTCTAACTCTCCATCTCTCTCTCCCTTCCTCTCTGTACAAAATCAATTAAAAAAAAAAGTGACAACTTGAGATCTGAGCTGTGATAGGGACCTGCCAAGGGGGATGGGAGGTGGGGGGAGCCTGGAGGGGGCTTCTGGGAAATGTGTGTCAAAGGACTTCCTGGATGAGATACCCAGGAAAAAGTCTAAAGGAGAGGAAAATCCTAGCCCCCAGGAACGTAAGGGAGGCAGGATAGGAAAGGGATTTGTACTCCAGGGTGAAGGGAGGGTGCAGAGGGTGTTAGAGCCTGGAGGCGCAGACCTATGGGGATGAAACCTCTGAGGTTGGGGAGGAAGTAAATTGGGATGAGAAATGGGGAGCTCCAGCAGGGATCAGGGATGTGGGGAGTGGCTCTGGCTGGACAGGGGGAACACTTAGGTGGGAATCAAGAACCAAGAACCACATAATTGCTTGGATGTGAAAGTAAAAGAGAGAATAGATGAAGCTCAACGCCTCCGCCTCAAGATGCGCCCCCCGGCTCTCCCTTCTGGGCTCGCCCAGCCCATCGTCCCTCTCTCCAGTCCTGATCCCACGGGGGACGAAGCTCTGTCATCCCAAGCCTGGCAGCTGCTCAAGGGCAGGGCCAGAGCTGGGTGGACTCGAACACGACGCGATCCCTCTGGGCTTCAGTCGCGAGCTGTATTAATGGGCACAGCCTCCGCGGCAGCCGTCAAGACTGGGCGCCGGAAGAGGCCCCGCCTCCGAGCACCCCACCTCTAGCCCTCGCGGGGCATGGTCCCAGGCCCAGACGCCCACCCGGCCCACCCGCACCCCGAAACCCAGCTCCGCCCGCACCACGGCCGCTCCTACCTCCTACCCCCGGCGCCGGTCAGGTCGCTCCTCCGTGACGTCACCGTGGAGCTTGCGTGCTGAGCTCCCGAGGCGCGCGCTGATGACGCAACGCGCCGCCGCCATCTTGGTAAAGGAAGTGCTGGCCGAGTCTCCGACCCAAGTCAAGGCCACCAGCCATTTATTCGTTTTCTTCAAGAAGCATATAGTTTATAAAAACGCATCCCTGGTGCTCACTTCAGATATTTGCGAGCCAGGAGGGCCAGGTACAGGCAATCTAGAACCTTGCCTTTACCAAGATGGCCGCTGCCCGGAGGCAGGCCGGCTCGTACCTCACCCGCCAGGGTGCGCCAGAGCCCGCAGTCCGTGCGCGTCCGGAGACCCAATAGGTGGAGGAAAACAGTCGAGCCTTCGCCATCGCTTTGCGGGTTTTTTTTCTGCGCTCCCCTATCTCACATTCTCTGCCTCCGTTTGCGAAGCTGGGGCGGGAGGAGGCCAGAGAAGGAGGCAGAACAATTAACACTGCGCCGTCCGGGGCGGGGGAGGGGGGGGAAACTGAGGCCCATAAAGACCAGGAATTGCATTTGGTAAAAATGTAACCGTGAGCGGCTCGAATTTCTCGTGGGCCCCTCCTCTGGATTGCTGTCCTCCCCTACCCCCTTGCAGGATTATTTACTTTATTATTTTATTAAACAGATTTGGGGCTCATTTTGAAACTGGGTCTGTGCTGCCTGTCACTCGGGACTTAAGCCAGTTAAGCAGAGGCAGCGTAGAATCCTATGAGTGTTTATTTCAATAATGAGGGCAGAATGGGAGAGCAGCAGGTCATCCACAGAAATCTGCTCTATCCCCCTTCCGTCCCCTACCCCCAACCCCAAAGCCAGCTGCTTATATTGGGTGGAAGGACAAAGATTATATGGGTAAGTAGGCAAAGCAGGCAAAAGGAATAAGAAAGGGTATAGTGGTTACAGGTTACAGGTAGTGCTGGCTGGGAGGTTGCAAAGGGGTGGGGGCACCTCGGGGACTCAATTGTTTCGGCAACGAGGTTGTTCATCTTTCCATGATAGTTCTTGGATAAGGAGAATGGACCACATTTTGAGGTTAATCCCAGGATGTACAACTTTCAGCCAGGTCAGAATGTGATTTCTTTTTTTCTTTTTTTTTAGATATTAAAAAAAAAAAGAAGAAGAACATACACACACACACACACACACACACACACACTAGGGGCCCAGTGCATGAATTCGTGCACCTTGAAAGGAACTATGGGCCACGAGGTGAGGACAGGGGCTGTCTTAGCCTATCCTCCGTGGCCCTGGCCCCTCCCACCGCACCCCCAGTCCCGTCTGTCTGCCAGTAGCCCCGCCCCCACCCCTCCCATGTGCTGATGGCACTGGCCCCACTTGCACCTGCTGATGGTGCAGAGAGATTGGGCCATCGCCAGCAGTGGGTGTGAGCGGGACCAGCCCTAGGCAGGACTGCGGTGTGCAGGAGCAAATAATTTTCAGTAACCACCAGAGGCTTGCCCTGATGACAGCAACCAGTGCCCTGCCTTGGTCTGGTGCCCCTGCTCACCTGCTCCACCATCCTGCCACTATGGCTGATGCCCACCATATTCCACGTGCCCCCTGGTGGTCAGTGCACATCAAGCAACTGGTTGTTTGGTTGTTCCACTGTTTGGTCTATTTGCACATTAGGGTTTTATATACTAGCACTAATATATAGATTTTTATTTTTTATTGATTTCAGAGAGGAAGGGAAAGGGAGAGAGAGATAGAAACATCAATGATGAGAGAGAATCGTTGATTAGCTACCTCTTGTATGCTCCCTATTGGGGCTTGAGCCCACAACTGAGGCTGCTCTGATCTCCTGGTTTATAATTCGGTGTTCAACCAATGAACCACAGGCAAGGGCAGAATGTACTTTCTTTAATCAGAACAAAACAATCACAGTTAACAGAGCATGTTTACCATCCTATATAATAAAAACCTAATATGCTGAATGTCCAGTCGTCTGGTTGTCCATTCAACCAATCAAAGTGTAATATGCTAATGATATGGTAAGGCCGCTCCACCGCTCTGTATGACATGCACTGACCACCAGGGGGCAGACACTCTGACCAGTAGGTTAGCTTGCTGCTGGGGTCTGGCCAATTGGAACTGAGTGAGATGGGCTGGACATGCCCTGGAGCCCTCCCACGTTTCCTCCCCAGCTGGCCAACCTCCTGTGTCCTTCCCTGGCCCATATTGTGCACTGGTGGGGTCCCTCGGCCTGGCCTGCACTCTCTCACAATTCAGGACCCCTTGGGGAATGTTGGAGAGCTGGTTTCGGCCTGATCCTGCTCAACACAGTGGTGGTCAGTGCACTCCCACAAGGGAACGCCGCTCAGCCAGAAGCCGGGTTCACAGCTGGTGAGCGCCTGTGGTGACAGCGCTAAGGATGTCCACCTGCCCTGGGGGGAACGAGCCTAAGCCATCAGTCAGACATCCCCTGAGGACTGTGAAAGGGAGCAGGCCTGGCTGAGGGACCCTCCCCAAGTGCACACGTTTTGTGCACCCGGCCTCTTGTTTCTTATGACTATAGCTAGTCCCCATATTCTATCTCTCCCTCCCACCTCAACGATATGTAAGGAGAAGCAGTCAGTTCACAAGAGTCTGACTTGACCAGAGTCCAACCCCAGTGACACTGCTGGACTCCTCCTGCGTTAAAGCCTCGCCTAGGCTCTCACTGCCCTCTTCCTCCTGCTCCCCACTCTTCTTCCTTGTCTTTCCATTCTCTCTCAGCCCAGCCACAGCAGCCTCCTTTCTCCAAATGTCCAGTCACTGTCCTGCCTCGGGGAGTTCACCTGTGCTGTTCCCTCTGTCCTCACCCAGCATCCCTCTGGCCATGTCATTCCTTTCCTCAGGCCTTGGCCAAACACCCCGTTCTCAGTAAAGACCCCCTGACCCCCATGGGTAGTTGGTACCCTATCTACAGCCCTCTTCCCCCCTCCCCCCCATCGTAACATCAACTTGCGTTATCCATTAGTGACATGTTTGTTTTCTGTCTTTACCGTGGAATGGTGTTTGTCACCCAGAAGAAGGGGCTTAATGTACACCAAGCATGTCAAACTCGAGGCCCGAGGGCCCCATGCGGCCCACAATGAACATTTTTGCGGCCCAGCCAATATAACGGAATGTAAGAAAGGTTTTAATAAAAATTCCGTAACTTAATTTTCACAATATCCTGTTCACATAATTATTAATAACAAACTACGACGTTCGCTCATGACTGATTACTATAATCGTGTTGCATTTATTTCCCTTACGTGCCTTATGCGCAGGCGTACCATTTCTCTCCACTAATACCAGCAGCGAATATTTTAGCAGCCGATGGCCACATCCTTCGTCTTGTACTGACTTGTTTAGTGTGCGCAGCAGGGAATATTTCGCTTTCAGAGAAGAAGAAAAAATAGGTTTCTTTGCGTTACGCTTATTAATTTGTGCAGTTATTCAGTGTCTGGTAAGTTAATGTTCAAGAAAAAATATTCACTTTTTATTAAAATGTTCTGTCGTTGTATGTTAATGTTTATTCATTTATTCCAGCCCTTTGTATTTCACATCTCTATCAAAATAAACCTACGTTTCTATGGAAATGGAAGCTTTCGTGTGTGTGTGTGTGTGTGTGTGTGTTTCGGTTCACATGAACTTAAGCCTTGTTTGTTTGGCCAGTGCTAGCCTTTGGGTTGACATGCTCGCTGAAAACATGTATTGTTGTTCACTATCAGGGTGTGGAGGTATGGGGGTGCCACAGGCAACACCTCGTTAACCTTCCACTGAACCAGTTCGTACCAGGTTTCTTTTTTTATTGATCCTCAAGGATATTTTTCCCCCATTAATTTTTAGAGAAAGTGGAAGGGAGAAACAGGGATTGATTGCCTCCTACATGCGCCCAGCCTGGGCTGGGGATGGAGCCTGTGACCAAGGTACCTGTTCTTGCCCAGAATCGAACCCAGGACCCTGCAGTCCAAGGACTGACACGTTATCCACTAAGCCAAACTGGCTAGGGTTGAACCAGGTTTAAAAATAAGCAAGTCCTGGCTGGTTTGGCTCAGTGGATAGAGCATTGGCCTGCGGACCGAAGAATCCAGGTTCTATTCTGGTCAAGGGCGCATGCCTGGGTTACAGATCAGCCCAACGTGCAGGAGGCAGCCAATCAATGGTTCCCTCTCGTCCTTGATGTTTCTGTCTCTCTCTTCCTCTTCCTTCCTTTCTGAAATAAATGGAAATATTAAAAATTAAAAATAAATAACTTAAAAGAGGCTCGTCACACCTTCCCAGGGCAAGGAGCCTGCTACTTCATATTGGCATAACCTAAGGCTGCAGGTCATGTGGATTATTCTGTCTGGGGTCAAGCACCCTCCCAGTCGGTGCAAAGGTGTTTGCCTGGCCAGCAGCCACAGGAGGAGAGCAGCCAGACCTGGGTGGTTCCCAGGTCCTTGACGGCTAAACAAACTTCACCGGATTCTCTGTTTGTCTTTGGCCGGCACAAGCCATTGCAAGCCTGGCTCCCTCCTGCTCCCCACTGCGAGTCAAGAGCCTGGCAGACCCGACCGACCCCTAGCAGGAACTCGCAGGAACTCACGCGCCAGGCCTCAGCAGCGGCCCTTCCCCGCTGTACAAATAACAAACGCTGCGATTTCCCCTCTGGTGCCCACGTGGGTTCTTCAGACTAGCAAAGAACAGCGTGGCACTCCCAGGATCGGAGGTCCCGCAGTGCACTTGGCTAGTCCGGAAAACCCTGGGTTCTTGACCGAGGATGGTTCTTGTTCCTAGTAACCCTCAAGGTTAAAGGGGACGTGTTGGGAAGAAACCTCCAAGTCTGCCTGGGGCAATCCTGGGTCCACAGAGGAGATCCCAGGGTGGTTCACAGGTTCATGGTTTGCCGTAGCAAGCTCGCTACATTCTTGGGGACCACCACAGGACTAGGGGGTGCCCCCTGCATGCCAGCAGGAGTGCTCAGGGCAAGAAGGAAAGGAAAGAGTTATGAGGTATGGCTGCTGTGGTGACGTGGCCCCTTTTACCAGAAGTGCGGGAGGCCAGCAGAGAAACAGTTAGCTACTGATGCAAAAGTAAGCAGGTTGGAGGAGGAAGTAAAGTCAGAATGGGACATGCAGCCCTAGCTGGTTTGGCTTGTGGATAGAGAGAGCATCAGCCTGCCGACTGAAGGGTCCCGGGTTCGATTCCGGTCAAGGGCATGTAGTACCTTGGTTGCGGGCACATCCCCATTAGGGGGTGTGCAGGAGGCAGCTGATCAGTGTTTCTCTCTCATCAATGTTTCTAGCTCTCTATCCCTCTCCTTTCCTCTCTATAAAAATAATCAATAAAATATATATAATATTTTTAAAAATGGGACATGCACCTGATGCAGGCAGTTCATATAGAGATTTCGGGGTGGCAGTGAGAGCCAACGGGGCCAGGGCAGGATTCAGTGGCCTGGTTTGCTCTCCTGAGGGGAAAGAGGTTGACCCCCGCCGGAACCCAGGCCAGGGTACCTCACCCGATGGAGCCCTAGTAAGTGAGTCCTGCTGCTGAAAACATCTCTGATGCGGAGGAGGAGATGTTGGCTGAGAGGCCCAGATGGCCCAGCCATGCAGGCTCCGTCCCTCATGGTTCAGAAACTGAAAACTCAACGGGACAGGCCGGATGGGCAGGGCCTGCCCAGCTGCCTCGACTGCTCAAAGGCGCGCACACCTCAGCCCAGCTGGTGGGGTTGGCCGCCGGGATCACCAGAGGGGACCGCGCATCACAGCGTGGCTGTGGAGGTTGTGGTGCGCTGGGGCCGATAGGATAGTCCTGGCAGCCTCGGTCACTCCACACCCCTCTCTGTGTCGCTCCACACCCCCACATGGGGCTGCACAACACCCTCAGAATGCGTCCCTGTCTGCATGGGTGGTGGCAGGGTGTCAGGCCACCTGGCCCAGCGGGGACAGCTCCCATGCCTGTGCCTGGGGGGGCCCTGGCGGAGCTCCCAGCCTTCCTCCGGGGAATGGGAAGGAGGCGTGCTATCTATGCCTTTCTGGGGCCAGAGGCAGTGCTTTCACCACGGGCAGGAGCGGCCACATGCTGCGGGCGGCCCTGGCTGCGTATGCCGGACCTGGTTCCCATCCTTTCAGGTTTGGTGGGGGACAGTGCAGCCAGCGCCCAGTGAGTGTGGGGTTTGGGGGAGGCTGCATTAGCCCTTCCCCGCGCAGGCGTGGGCAGGCGGAGGAGAATAAACAGCCGGGCAGCTGGCAGGGAGCGGCAGGGCGGTGAAAGTCACCCAGAAGCAAATGGGGCTGCTAACCCTCCTAAGAGGAGGGGTGGGTCCCAAATAATCGACAGGCAGCCCAATAGGATCCTGGTTCTCCTGTGGCCGCTGCTGAAGCTGCAGCATCAGTTTCAGCTAGCACCCTCACCCCAGGCTAAGCCAGACGAGGTGCAGGTGGTGGAATGAACCCTGAGTGTCCAGGTCCAGCCACCCCTGCGCCCCTGCCCCACAGCTGGTGGGTTATCTCACACCGGGCTGGGGCAGCGACTCCGCGGTGGCCGGTGGCTCCGCCGCGGGCTGTCCTGGAGATGACCCCTGGGGCGGCCCCTTTGCAAAGGGGGCGGGGCTAACGTTTCCGCCTGGTTTGGGGTCTTCTGGAAGCCCTGTATAGAGGTTGCCAGCCATCTACTGGTCCTGCAAGAATGTGCAACGGGTGTTCCTAGTAGCCCTCATGGCACAGGGGCCGAACGCACACTTCTCCATGGGAACCCCGGCCGGCTCCCAGGACCCCTCGGTGCCATACCCGGGAGCCGCCACAGGCGTGAGGCATGTCCCTGGCTCATTTGCCATTGGGCGCCCGCCCTCCCTCCCACCCTGGGCTGTGCTTCTTCCTCCTATACCAGGTCTGTCTGAGGGATGGATGGCCTCCTAGAACCACTGGTGGGGAGTTCAGGCTGTGCCTCGGGGTGGCGAAGGCAGTCCTGCAGGGGCAGGCCAGAGCACCCCCATCGCTCTGCCACAGCCAGGGTGTATGGGAGCCACCAAGCAGTTCCAGCTGCCCGGGGCCACAGGAAATAGGGGGAACTATGGAGGAGCTCAACAAAGCAGGGATTGTCTGTCCAGCTCACAGCCCCCACCAATCCCCCGTTTGGCCCGAGAAAGCCTGAATGACAGGAGGCTATCGGGAACTTAATCACGTGGCCCCTCCCCTCCTTGTGGTGGTGCCCAATGGCACTGACATCTTAGACAAGCTGGCAGGCACGCCCACACGTACCGGTACATGATGGATGGAGCTAATGCTTTCTTCATCGCCATCCATCCTGATAACCAGGACCAGTCTGCTTTCCGCTGGGAAGGATGCCCGTGGGCGTTCACAGTGCTGCCCCAGCCCCCGGCACAGCCCCCCTCTGACTCATGGTTTGGCTGTGGAGTGCCTGGCAAAATGGACCCCTCCCCCTCTTCCATGGCCTTGCTAACCTCTGCCTGCCGTGCACATCGGAGGATTGTACCCCTAGCTCCCGGAGCACCTAGACCAACGGGGCTGGGCCTGGCTCGTCGGTCAGATTCTTGGGTGTTGTCTGGATGGTCCTCCCACCGGATGAAGGTCCTCCCACAAGCAGTGGCTGTTAAGATCCAGGCCTACCCACGGCCCCTCACAGCCAAGCATCTGCTGGGTTACTGCACTTACCTCAGCCAGTTCGCCCATTATATGCCCTGACTTGAAGGGGGGCCACCTGGGAATGGGCCAAAGCCCACCAACAGGCCTTTTACGGCTGCCAAAGCAGCAGCAGCCATGGTACAGACCCTGGCGGCCCTCGAACCCTCCTCATCCTGTGAACTAAATGTTACCCATTTGCCTGAGGGGTATGGCTGAGGGCTCTGGCAGAAGCAAGGCAAAACACAGGTCCCTTACGCTTTTGGTCCCAACTATGGAAAGCGGCTGAGCCCCAGCCCGTTTGGCTCGGTGGATAGAGCGTCGGCCTGCGAACTGAAAGGTCCCAGGTTCGATTCTGGTCAGGGGCACATGTCCAGGTTGCGGGCTCGATTCCCAGTGAGGGGTTTGCAGGAGGCAGCCGATCAATGATTCTCTCTCCTCATTGATGTTTCTATCTCTCTCTCCCTTTCCCTTCCTCTCTGAAATCAATAAAAATGTAAAATATAAATAAATAAAAACGTATTAAAACAAACAAAAATCTCACACAAGGGAGGGGCATCACACTGAATTTAATTTAAAAAAAAAAGTAATAGCTAAGCCCTCAAAAATGTCTATACTCTGGACCCTGGATCCTAAAACTTAAATTATATGGAAAAAGGGATTGTACAGATATAATTAAGGTTATGGACTTTATTATTTTATTTTTTAATTGAAATACCTTTTTAATTACAGTTTACATTCAATATTACTTTGTGTTAGAGTCAGGTGTACAGCAGAGTGGTTAGATCATTCTTTGCCAAGTGTTGCCCCAATGTTTCCAGTGCCCACCTCGTAGGACACATAATTATGACAATATTATTAACTATGTTTCCTGTGCTGTACTTCACATCCCCACAGCTTCTTTATAACGACCCGTCTGTACATCTCAGTCTGTTCACCTTTTGGACTTTAAAAAAAAGAAAGATTATCTTGGATTTTCCTGACGGGCCCAATCTAATCACACAGCTCTGAAAAGCAGAGGACTCTCTAGCTGCAGGCAGAAGGGAGGAGAAAAACGAGGAGCCCACCTTTGCTGGCAGTGATGATGATGAGGATGATGATGGAGTGAGGGAGCATAGACCTCCCTCCGACCCTACAGCTGGATTCTCCCTGCAACCAGAATGAACCAACCTGCTGACAACTTTTTTTTAAAAGTATTTTTTATTGATTTCAGAGAGGAAGGGAGATGGAGAGAGAAATAGAAATATCAATGATGAGAATCATTGATTGGCTGCCTCCTGCACGCCCCCTACTGGGGATCGAGCCAGCAACCCGGGCATGTGCCGTTGGCCAGAATGGAACCCAGAAATCTTCAGTCCGCAGGCGGATGCTCTACCCACTGAGCCACACCGCTGGGGCCCAACCTGCTGACAACTTGATCTCACACACAGGGAAATGAAAACAAGTCTGTTGTTTTAAGCCACCTAGCCTGTGGAACTGTTTTAAGCATAATGCAGTAGAAACTGAAACGGTGGATTTCCTTTTACAGGTCCTCTGACTCAGTACATTTCTCTCGCCTCCTTAATCCCAAACTTCATCTTGTAACCACTGCATCTGGATCTCAGGTCAACAAAAGCACTTTCTGCTGAGATCATTGCAATCCCTATCAGCAAGCCCAGCCCGTCCAGAGCGGAAACAAATATTTGGGTTCTCCGTGCCATAATAACCAGCATGTTCTCCCTAGAGACACCCCCGCCAGCTCTGCAGGAACTGTTTAACTCCATTCAGAAAATCTCTCCCCTTGAGGGGCCAGTGTTCGGCTTCACTCCCACTGCAGTAAACGATGCTGTGTTCCCAACTGAGTCTGCGCTTTCCTGTGTCACTGCTGCTTATGACACAGGCTCTGCCCTGGAGGGCCCACAGACCCTTTAAATTCTGTGGCCAGTACTGGTTTCCTCATAGCCAGACATGGGGGAGTCTGCCCTATGGAAAACACTTCCTGCTCCACTGTAATTCTCCAGGTCAAGTAGAAGAGTCTGTGATCATAAAAAAAAAAAAAAAAGGAAAAGACCACCTGGACTTCCAGTACAAACCGCCAGCAGGACTGGGGGCATGTTTTCCTTGCCTGGATTTAGTTATCCAGGATCTTGGCTTTGGGACCTGTGAAGGGAAGCCTTCAAGAGGGTCCCCAGTGCTGAAACCAGTTTGGCTCAGTGGACAGAGCATCAGCCTGCAGACTGAAAGGTCCCAGGTTTGATTCCGGTCAAGGGCATGTGCCTTGGTTGCGGGCACATCCCCAGTTAGGGGGAGTGCAGGAGGCAGCTGATTGATGTTTCTCTCTCATCGATGTTTCTAATTCTCTATCCCTCTCTCTTCCTCTCTGTGAAAAATCAATAAAATATATTTTTTAAAAAGAGGGTCCCCAGTGATACCCCACTTCCAAGTATTCACATCTTTGTGTCAATCCCCGCCTCTTGAACTTGGGCTAGACTTGTTCATTTGCTTTTTTTTTTTAAATAAATATATTTTATTGATATTTTACAGAGAGAAGGAAGGGAGAGAGATAGAGAGCTAGAAACGTCAATGAGAGAGAAACATCGATCAGCTGCCTCTTGCACACCCCCTACCAGGGATGTGCCCGCAACCAAGGTACATGCCCTTGACCGGAATTGAACCCGGGACCCTTCAGTCTGCAAACCTACGCTCTATCCACTGAGCCAAACCGGCCTCGGCTGTTCCTTTGCTTTCAGTGAATGTCACACAACAGAAGTGATGAGGCAGCACTCCCAAGATTAGGTTTAGAAGACGATGGTTTCCTACCTCCCAGCTTCCTGGCTTCCTTTGCGTGGGGGTGGCTATGTGTGCAGAGGCTGTGGGATGTCCAGGAAAGCTCTCTCCATCTTGATGAGGGGGAGATGCCGCTGGCGTCCCCCTCTTTCTGCTGTGACACCTGGAGGTTGCAACCACTTTTTCAATCAGAAGACAACGAGTCTGGGGCTAAAGAAAAAATGCAAATGGTGGAATCAAAAAGAAGAAAAAAATATGGCATTACAGAGCAGGTGAAAGGACGCCTGCAGCTGCCCAGTTCTAGATGGATTGTTACATAAGAAATGTATTTAAGCTTAGAAGAACAAAGAGGACAGTGGCTATTGTCTTAGATCGCTGTCTTTCTGGGATCACTCAGGCTGATGGAAGCCAGCGGGTGTGTCGTGAGGCATCCCCGTGGAGGGAGTGAATATCGAACTGGATACTTTAATCCCAGTCAAGCCTTGAGCTGACCACAGCCCCAGGCAAAACCTCAGCTGTGGTCTCATCAATCACATTAAGCCATGTGTAACCAGCTCAGCCATTCCCAGATTCCTGACACACGGAAACCATGAGACAAATGGTTTTTTTGTTCGTTTGTTTGTTTTTAACTGCTAAGTTTTAGGGGTCATTTCTTATGCTACAGGATATAGCTAATATAGGGCCCATTACATAGACTAATAAAGAGTTTATTTCTGAAAGTTGGTATAGTGCAGTTGGCCACCAGAGCCTGTCCAAAGTCTGAAACCCTACAGTAGAGCCAATATCTAACAACTGAAGCCAAAAGAGAAGGAGGTGCCAGGTGGCCCAGACAGGGGCTGACTTTGCACCTTCCTGGAGACCCAAGAGCCAGTGTACCCTGGTGGACAGCATCAAATCATGCCAGATCACAACTCAACACATCGTAATGAGGTTTCCCTTTATTAGTGACACACTCAGTGGGCACTCAGTGAGCACCAAAGCCCCACTGAAGCAAGTCCTGCTCCATAAGGGTGTCTCCTGCACAGCAGCTCTCCCACCGTAGTCACAGCTGGTGCTCACAGCCAATTGGCCTGGAGGTCAATTCCTCCTAGTGACTCCAGCAGCAATGAAGTCTCAACTACAACAAGGCTGTGCACACAGCCTGCAAAAGGGGTGCACCTAGAGTGCCTAGCTCAGGTGACTGGAGAGACTAAGCCACAAGGCCCTAAAAGACACCTACTACACAAAGCAACTCTACCAACTCCAGGAGACATAGTGGCTCTACCCAATACATAGAAACACAGGGAAGTAGCCAAAATGCAGAGACCCCACCCCCACCCCAAAAAATGAAACAAATGAAAGAAATGGAAGAAAGGAAACTACTGGATACAGAATTCAAAACCATAGTTACAAGGTTACTCAAGAATTTTCATGAGCCAAAATTGGTTTGGCTCAGTGGATAGAGCATCGGCCTGCGGACTGAAGGGTCCCAGGTTCGATTCTAATCAAGGGCATGTGCCTTGGTTGAGGGCACATCCCAGTGGGGGGGGGGGTGCAAGGGGCAGCTGATTGATGTTTTCTTTCTTTCTTTTTAAAAAAATTATATTTTATTGATTTTTTACAGAGAGGAAGGGAGAGGGATAGTTACAAACATCGATGAGAGAGAAACACTGATCAGCTGCCTCCTGCACACCCCCTACTGGGGATGTGCCCGCAACCAAGGTACATGCCCTTGACCAAAATCAAACCTGGGACCCTTGAGTCCACAGGCCGACACTATCCACTGAGCCAAACCGATTTTGGCCAATTTAGTTTTGAGGAAAGTAAGTTTGGGGAGATTGAAAGTTATCCAGAATGGTCATTGGTTCTCTAAATTACTTTGGGTTAAATCGATCTCTTTAGTAAGAAATGCACATGAAGAGATGCCGGAGACCAGGGATCGAACCTACAACTCAGGTTTGTGCCCTTTTCTGGGAATCCATCCCATGACCTTTTGGTGTGGTGGCCGACACGCTAACCATTTAGCAACACAGCTGGGTGAGGGATGTGGTTTTAAATGTAAGTCCATTGGAGGTAAGTGAGAGTTCAAGGTGGTGGCCTTCCTCGTTGGCGAAGTGAGGAAATTCCCCTTCCTCCCGGCGGAGTAGGGAAGCAGTATCCACTTACAAGGAGAATCTCTTCCTGGTGGAGTTCCTACTTGACAATTCTTCTTGTTTGGGTTTGTAATTGACATGGGTTGAGGGACTGAGGACTCTCCCTTCTGGCCTCCCAACTCCATTACCATGAGGTTTCCCTTTATTAGTTCTCACACGTTTGAATCATGTTAAGTGCACAGCTCATTGGCAGTAAGTACCTTCACGTTATTGTGCAGCCATCCTAACCACCCATCCACAGACCTGTCCGTCTTCCAAGCTGAAGTTCTGTCCCCATTGAACACTCACTTCCCGGCCTCCTCCCCCACCCCTGGCACCCACAATTCTGCTTGCTTTCTTTCTTTCTTTCTTTCTTTCTTTCTTTCTTTCTTTCTTTCTTTTTTAAATATATTTTATTGATTTTTTACAGAGAGGAAGAGAGAGGGATAGAGAGTTAGAAACATTGATGAGAGAGAATCATCAATCAGCTGCCTCTTGCATACCCCCTACTGGGGATATGCCCGCAACCAAGGTACATGCCCTTGACCGGAATCGAACCCGGGACCTTTCAGTCCGCAAACCGATGCTCTATCCACTGAGCCAAACCGGTTTTGGCTCACAATTCTACTTTCTGTCCTGATGCATCTGACCTCTCTGGAGAGCTCGTGTAAGTGGAATCATACAGTATTTGCTCTTTCATGACTGGCACATTATACTTAGCATAAAGTTCTCAAGTTCCATCAAGGTGTCAGGATATCTTTCCTTTTTAAGGCTGAATAATATCCCTCTATATGAATATACACATTTGTTTATCCATTCATCTGTCAGTAGATTCTTGGGTGGCTTTCCCCTCTTGGCTATTCTGAATAATGCCATTATGAAGATAGGTGTGCAGAAATCTTTTCAATATTTGCTTTAAATTATTTTGGGTACAAGCCCAGCAATGTATTGCTGGAACACATGGCAGTTCTGTGTCTAATTTAAAAAATATATATCTTTTTATTTTTTAAATATGTTTTTATTTATTTATTTATTTATTTATTTTTATTTTATTAGGGTTAGTGTTAGGGCTAGGGTTAGGGTTAGGGTTAGGGCTAGGGTTAGGGTTCTTAAATATGTTTTTATTGATTTGGTTTGATTATTTAAAAAGCTAGAGGCCAAAACCAGTTTGGCTCAGTGCATAGAGCACATGTGTCAAACACGAGGCCCGCGGGCCAAATCCGTCCCGCCAGGCCTTGCAATGTGGCCCGCACCGCGCTGTCATCACTGCACTCCGCTGCGTTCCCATCACAATGACAGTTTATGACTGTTCAGTAAACCATTCGGCCCGTGATTTAGGCTGGATTTTAGATTTTGGCCCCTTCTCTGATTGAGTTCGACACCCCTAGCATAGAGTGTTGGCCTTCAGACTGAAAGGTCTCCAGTTCAATTCCAGTCCAGGGCAAGTACCAGGGTTCATTCACGCTCTAGCATGCATCCGTGCGTCAATTCTCCCTCTGAAGGCCGGAGAGCCTGAGCCCATGGCTCACGCTCTGAGCAGTGCATGCTCTCCCGCTGCTGGGCTCCTGGCCCCAAGCCCCAGGCTGGGAGGGAAGCCCTCCATTACAGCTGTGTGCAGCCCTGTGCGTGCCCCTCCCCTCCTCTGCCCCCGCTGTGCGCTCTGACCTGGACTACAGGGCCTGGGGCCTCAGGATTTAGCTCGTCTTGAGAACAAATGTTTGAGTAAGGACGGAATTCAGCAAACACCCTCGCCTTGGTGCAGACGGCGGTGGGTGGCCCGGTGGCGGGGCTGGGATCAGATGGTAATGTGTGACCAGGCCCCTTGAGGACACAGAACTGCTGTTTGCTTTCTAGGGTTGACCCTTCTCCCCAATTGACGCAATCTGTGGGCTCCCTGCAGGCCCCGCACACCTCAGTGATTTCACTTCGCCCGTTAAGGGCCAATCTGGATGCCTCTTTCCCTACATCAAACATGGGCCTCCACCAGCACCCGGCGCCAGGGCCCTCAGAGCCGCTGTCACCTGGTATGCCTTCCATCAGAGGCAGTGCTTTCACACCACCCAGAACACACACCTTGCCTTTGTTTGTTTGTTAATCCTCACCCAAGGAGATTTTCTCCCATTGATTTTCAGAGGGTAGAAGGGGGGGAAGAGGAGAGAGAGAGGGAAAAACAGCGATGTGAGAGAGACACATCTCCAGCACGCACCCTGACCAGGACCAGGGATTGAACCTGCAACCCAGGAACATGTCCTTGATTGATAATTGAACCTGTGACCCTTTGGTGTACAGGCCAATGCTCTAACCACTGAGCACCCCAGCCAGAGCCACATACCTATTTTCATGGACAGGGACTAATGTAAAAGTGAGGGAGCTACCGAAACCGGTTTGGCTTAGTGGACCGAGCATCAGCCTTAGGACTGAAAGGTCCCAGGTTCGATTCCGGTCAAGGGCATGTACCTTGGTTGCAGGCACATCCCCAGTAGGGGGTGTGCATGGGGCAGCTGATTGATGTTTCTGATTCTCTATCCTTCTCCCTTCCTCTCTGTAAAAAAAAAAAAAAATCAATAAAAAATCAATATATATATATATATATATATATATAATTTTTTTTTTAAGTGAGGAAGCTGCCCTCGCCAGTTTGGCTCAGTGGGTAGAGCATAGGCCTCTGAACTGAAGGATCCCAGGTTCGATTCCGGTCTGGGGCACGTATCTCGGTTGTGTTTCTCTCACATCAATATTTCTCTCTGTCTTTCCCTCTCTCTTCCACTCTCTCTAAAAATCAATGGGAACATATCCTCGGGTGAGGATTTAAAAAAATAAAAGTGACGGAGCTGCTCAGATTTCGCTAGTGAACAACAAGGCCGGAATGCAAAGCCTGATCCACCGGGCTCTGAGTCCGGCTCCTCCTCCTCCCACTCACTGGATCTGGGGATGGAGCAGGGTTTCAGCGCTGGCTTCACGCTGCCAGATTAATTTTGTTCTGGGAGCAATAGGGAGCTATGCAGGGTGTGTGAGGGGGGGGGGGAGGCTGGTAGAGGCCAGAACACTGAAAGGAGAGCAGAGAGGCTGATTCAGTCTGAATGAACAGGACCTAGGTGCTCGGAGTGGACAAGAGGGAGGCTTGTCCAGGTGTTAGGCTGCATTCACACCTCCCCACTCATTCCTAACACCTTTGAGTCCACGACTCCACAACAGTATACATATCTCTCCTATGATTGTGTTGATTTTTTTAAAATCCTCACCCGAGGATATGTTTCCATTGGTTTTAGAGAGAGAGGAAGGGGGGGGGGGGACATCAATCGTTCACGCCCCCTCCCCCATGTACCCTGAGGGGAGATCAAACCACAGCCTGAGTACTGCTCTGATCAAACCAGGGCATTTTGGTGTTCAGGGCAATACTCCAGCTAGCTGAGCACACCAGGCCGTGTTGATGTTTTTCTTGATTTCATAATTCCTGGGAACTGTGGGGGGCTGCAGACTTTCGTAACAAGCCTTCCAGAACAATCTGGCTCTTCAAACTTCATATTGTGTGATTAAAAAGTAACAAGAAAAGCCACATTTTAAAATTTTAAAGATAAATAAGATTTATAATTACTAACCAGGAAACATTTCTATGATTTACTCTTTCCCCCCCCCCACTCATTAATTTATTAAAGATTAAAAAGATGATTAGTGCCGAAACCGGTTTAGCTCAGTGGATAGAGGGCCAGCCTGCAAACTGAAAGGTCCCAGGTTCGATTCCAGGCAAGGGCATGTACCTTGTTTGCGGGCACATCCCCGGTAGGGGGTATGCAAGAGGCAGCTGATCCATGTTTCTCTCTCATGGATGTTTCTAACTCTATCCCTCTCTCTTACTCTCTGTAAAAAAAATCAATAAAATATATATTTTAAAAAAAGATGATTAGTGTGGGCTTAGAGAAAGAGTGTATGAAATGGGAATATATTAAAGTTACAAGTATAAATCGGTTCACTCTTCCTGGAGGCAGATCTGGCATCAAACCTCACGAGTGGATACTCTTATTGTCCACGTTGGTGTTTCTCTCTTCCTCTCTCCCTCTCCCTTAGACACTCTCGAAAATTCAATGGAAAAATTGGGTGAGGATTAACAACAACAACAAAAATAAACGGAAAAAATATCCTCCAGTGAGGGTTAACAACAAAGAAGGTAAGGAGGCTGTGCAGAGCCCAGGGTTGGCCAGCGTCTCCTGGAGGAGGAGCCGTCTGGGAGGGGGTCTGCCAGCTGCTGAGTTGAAGTCACCAGGCTGAGCTCAGGCGGAAGTTCTGACAGACCCTCCCCCATGCCCTGCGGAGTCAGCTCAGCTGCGGGGTGAGGACCTGCCAAGGAAGGGCCAGGAGCCTGGGCGCATGCAACGTGAGCTCAGCTCCGCTTTAAAGGACAGCATACCAGAGGCCCGCAGGGTTTTATTCCCAGGAGGCCGGGAACGTTTAACATCAGAAAGCCTCCTCTACCCTAACCAGTTTGGCTCAGTGGGTAGAGCTTCGGCCTGCGGCCTGCGGACTGAAGGGTCCCCGGTTGGATTCCGGTCAAGGGCATGTACCTTGGTTGCGGGCACATCCCCAGTGGGAGGTGTGTAGGAGGCAGCTGATTGATGTTTCTCTCTCATCAGTGTTTCTAACTCTCTCTCCCCCTACCTTTCTCTCTGTAAAAAATCAATAATATATATATTGAAGACATGAAGACATGAAAGGAGAAAAACGCCTAATGATTATCTCACTGTGCTAGAAAACATCAAACAGCATTCAGCAACCATTCCTGATTTTTAAGTTCTTAGTAAAACGGGGATAGGAAGAAATTAGTCTGATCAAAGATTGGGATTAAAAAGAAACCGTCTGCTTTTCCGCCCGCTCCCCCCCCCCCCCCCCCCCAGCACCGTTCCGGCTGCACCGCGCTCCGCTCGGTGCTCCTGCTCAAGGCAGCGCCGCCCCCTCCTCCCAGCCGCCTTCGTGATCATCTACCCGGACCTCATCAGCCATGGTGAGATGTTCTCCGACATCTACAAGATCCGGGAGATGGCAGACAGGCTGTGCCTGGAGGTAGAGGGGAAGATGGTCAGTAGGACGGAGGGTAACATTGATGACTCGCTTCTTGGTGGAAATGCCTCCTCTGAAGGCCCTGAGAGCGAAGGGACCGAAAGCACAGTAATCACTGGTGTTGACATTGTCATGAACCATCACTTGCAGGAAACCAGCTTCACAAAAGAAGCCTACACGAAGCACATCAAAGATTACATGAAATCAATCAAAGGGAAGCTCGAAGAACAGAGACCAGAAAGAGTAAAGTCTTTTATGACAGGGGCTGCAGAACAAATCAAGCACATCCTTGCCAATTTCAAAAACTACCAGTTCTTTATTGGTGAACACGTGAATCCAGACGGCACGGTTGCTCTGCTGGACGACCCTGAGGATGGTGTGACCCCATATGTGATTTTCTTTAAGGATGGCTTAGAAGTGGAAAAAATGTTAACAAATTGAGCAGTGTGGCTCTATCACCTGTCACTGGCTGCTGCTTTTCATCCACAGCAAGCCTAGGACCGATGGGACTGATGTCATCTTGAGCTCTTCGTTTATTTTGAGCTTGATTCATTTGGAGCGGAGGCATTGTTTTTAAGAAAGAAACATGTCATGTAGGTTGTCTAAAAATAAAATGCATTTAAATTCATTTGAGGGAATGCTTCTTAGTTTAATACATTTAAAAATCTATCCTGTAAAGCTTTGCTCCATTCATCTTTATTTCTTTGTATTTTTATTGATGGTTTCTTGTAATTGCCCAATTATAATCTACACTAATAAAAGAGAAAGATGCAAATTAACCATACCTTCTCTATGCGTACCAGCCAATCAGGAGTGAGTATGCAAATTAACCCAACAAAGGTGGTGAGCTAATTTGGATACACAGTTCTACACCACTCTAGCAGCTCAGGGCCTTTGGACAGTGTGGGAAGGCAGGGCTGGAGCAGAAAGAGGCAGCTCAAGGGTCAGAGCAGAAAGGCAGTGCCAGCAGTCAAGGAAAAGAAGCCCCATTCTTGCACAAATCTTTATGCAGTGGGCTTCTAGTTATGGAATAAAAATACACAAAAATCAAAAATTTAATAAAGCATCTTTGTGTATTCCTGACATGTGTCAGTAAAATCTTCTCAAACAAACAAACAAACAAACAAACAAAAATCTATCCTGTGTAGTGTTCCTGCAGAAGCTAGAGCCTGGTTGTAGGCCACGACTATAAAGCGTATAGACTGTCTTCAGATAACTTCTACAGTGGGAACTGCTTCTGAGACTGGAGGAAAAAAACCAAGAATCAAAAGTCGTAACTCTGAGTTACAGTAACGGGAAAGACCATGCTCCCAGCAGAGCCAACATTGAAGTGGATTTCTTAGACATTTCATCGCCTACAAACAGAAGGAGTTCACTGGAAGAGATTACCTAAAGAACAAAGAGACTAATACATCTGGAAGCAAAGAATTGTCTGAGCTTATTTATAATGTCAAGTTAGAACCAAGTTCTGTAGAAATCCAGGTCTCTGGAATTGTGTTGTAAGATTTCATGAAATGGGGTTGGCAAATTTTGTGTGACTTTAAGGTGGCTATGTTTGTAAATGGGAAAAGTCAGTATAGCTTATAGGATACTAGAGGCCCATGCACCTCCTGGTGACGGGTCATTCTGGCCACTGGCTTTTTATTAGATAGATGAGGTCTAATTTGGTGTTCAGCTTTATCAGGACATTGCCATAATCACTTGTTTATAGATTTGCTCTGGGCACTGCAAGAGCAAAGATGGATGACAGACCTATGTGGCATAAAATAAACGTGTGAGCCGGGACCGGTTTGGCTCAGTGGATAGAGCGTCGGCCTGTGGACTGAAAGGTCCCGGGTTCGATTCCAGTAGAGGGCATGTATTGTACCTTGGTTGTGGGCACATCCCCACTTGGGGTGTGCAAGAGGCAGCTGATCGATGATTCTCTCTCATTGATGTTTCTAATTCTCTATCCATCTCTCTTTCTCTCTGTGAAAAATCAATAAAATATATTAAAAAAATAATATAAATAAAATAAACGTGTGAATATTGGCACAAAAAAGAAAAAGAAAAGAAAAAGAAACCATCTGCCTTGTATTGGATGTTGAAACAACAGATAACATATTCCAGAAAGGGGCAAGGGTGCCCACAATCACAGCTAATATTAAATATTAATATTCACGTGTGGGCCGATGTAATAAGAAAAAGAATCGAGCTCTTGCTGGTTTGACTCAGTGGACAGAGTGTTGGACTGTGGACTGGAAAGGTCCTGGGTTTGATTTCAGTCAAGGGCACATGCTCGTGTTTGGGGCTCAGTCTCCCTGGTAGGGGAATGATTCTCTCTCATCGTTGATGTTTCTCTCTCTCTCCCTGTCCCTTCCTCTCTGAAGTCAATAAAAAAAATATTAAAAAAAAAAAAAAAAAAAAAACCAAAAAGAATTGAGACCAGATGATACTATCATCAATAGAAAATCAAAAAGACAAAACAAACAAAATGGATAGAACTGGTTTAGAGGTGGAAGGCAAGACCAAAATAGGTGTCACAGGGAAATTTTTAAAAATATATATATTTTTATTGATTTTTTACAGAGAGGAAGAGAGAGGGATAGAGAGTTAGAAACATCGATGAGAGAGCATCATCAATCAGCTGCCTCTTGCACACCCCCTACTGGGGATGTGCCCGCAACCAAGGTGCATGCCCTTGACCGGAATCGAACCCGAGACCTTTTAATCTGCAGGCCGACGATCTGTCCACTGAGCCAAACCAGTTTCGGCTACAGAGGATTTTTAAGGCAGTGACACTATTCCGTATGATAGTATAATGGTGGACATAATGCATTTGTCAAAATTCACAGAATGTACAGCACAGTGAATTGTAATGTAAGCTGTGGACTTCAGTTAATGATAACGTATCTTTATTTACTCATCAGTGGTGACACATGTATCGCACTAATGAAAGATGTTAGTAATAGGGGAAACTGGGGGGGGGGAGATAGGGATCTAGGGATCTAGGGGAACTCTCTGAGCTTTCTGCTCAATCTTTCTGTAACCCTAAAACTGCTCTAAAAGTGTGTATTAATTAAAAATAAACCCAAATGATTACAAAGAGTGCTTGCTAACAAGTCGATGCTCAATAAACATAGATGCCAAGTAAACCACTTGGCCCATAGTATATGATCAAGGAATGTCAACCGTTTCTTAATATTCTTCGGATTATAAAAATGAATCACTTTATCCCTAGCTGGTTTGGCTCAGTGGATAGAGTATCAGCCTGCGAACTGAGGGGTCCCAGGTTTGATTCCAGTCAAGGGCACATGCCCAGGTTGCGGGTTCAATCCCTGGTAGGGAGTATACAGGAGGCAGCTGGTGGACATTCTGCTCTCACATAGATGTCTATCTCTCTCTCTCTCTCTCTTCCCCTCTTCCTTCTTCTCTCTCTAAAAATCAATAAAAATATTTTTTTTAATCTTATTGATTATTTACTTCTGGAATTTTCCATGTAATGTTTTCAGGGACCTGTTGACCTCAGAAAGTAAAGCTGTAGAGGAGCAGGGACTATGTATTAGTTTGCTGTCACTGCCATAGCTTAAAACCAATAAGAATGTATCCTCTCACAGTTCTGGAGGCAGACGTTCAAAATAAGGGGCTGGCAGCGCCAGGCACCTTCTGAAGGCTCCAGGGGAGGGGGTCTTCCTTGCCTCTTTCATTTCTAGGGGCCCTGCCTGGAGTTCTTCTTCTTCTTTTTTTAAAAAAATATTTTTTATTGATTTTTTTTTCTTTTGCAGAGAGGAAGAGAGAGGGATTGAGTGCTAGAAACATCGGTGAGAGAGAAACATCGACCAGCTGCCTCCTGCACACCTCCCACCAGGGATGTGCCCACAATCAATGTACATGCCCTTAATCGGAATCGAACCCGGGACCCTTCAGTCCACAGGCCGACGCTCTATCCACTGAGCCACACCGGTTTCGGTGGTCCTGGAGTTCTGAGGCTGTGTCAGGATCACTCCAATCTCTGCCTCCACGTCCACATGACTTTCTCTCTTTGTGTCTAAGTCTCTGGGTCTCTCTTCTTCCTCTTTTTTTTTTTTTTTTTAATCCTCACTTGAGAATATTTTCCCCATTGGTGTTTAGAATGAGTAGAAGGCAGAGGGAGAGACAGAGAGAAACACCAATGTGAGAGAGACACATCAATTGATTGCTTCCTGCACACCCTGGACCAGGGCTGGAGCCTGCAACTGAGGTACGTGCCCTTGACCAGAAACGAACCTGGGACCCTCAGTCCACAGGCCAATACTCTACCCACTGAGCCACACTGGCGAGGGCTCTCCTCTTCTCATAAGGACACAGTCATTGTATTCAGGGCCCATTAGAATCCAGTATGCCCTCACCTTACGTCAGTTTACATACACCTGCCAAGAACTTGTTTTAAAATAAACTCACTTCCTGAGGAAAAGCTGGTGTCCAATTCTCGTCAGTGGGGCAGGGGCTCCATTGAACCTGCAGCCTCGACAGCCAGGTGAGCAGGGGGCCGTGGAGCCGCAGCAGGTGTGAGGGCAGAGGCAAGTGCAGCCAGCTTTTTTTTTAATCAATCTTTATTGTTCTTATTATTACAAAGGTTCCTCATTTCTTCCCCCCTCCACCATGTTCCCACCCCACCCTCCGCCCCCTCCCCACCCCCCATTGTCCTCATCCATAGGTGCACAGTTTATGTTCAGTCTCCTTCCGCACCCACCACTCCCCTTTTCTCCGAGAATTGTCAGTCCACTCTCCTCCCGTATCTCTGATTCTATTATAATCAACAGTTAATATTGTTCATCAGGTTTTTTTAATTTCCTTGTGTTTTTTAAATTAATAAACTTTTATATTTTTAAGAATAAATTTTAAAATCTAATAATTTTATACCTTGTTTTTTCTGTCCTGGGAACTAAGCAAACTTGTTTACATGTAAACTTGCCCTTAGGCTATCAAAAGGCATAGCCATTCAAATGTAAATGAACACATTGTTTAAAGATAGCTGCTGATTGGAATTGGATCACCGTTCTGGGTGGATTTCTCCATTAAAATTAAGGTGTTAGCTTTAAAACCTCTTTTTGGCAAGAGACCTTAAACTTTCATAACTTTAAATTTTTCAGGTAGTAAATCCGTTACTTAGCATTTTCTCAAATCAATAATACCTCCACATGCCCAAGGATACACTTCACACAAAAGACACTTCCAAATAGATCAACCAACCTCATCCAGACCCCACACAAGGCACTCACAGATCAACACCCCAGCGCTATACTAACTCAACACATCCAGATCTAAGCCTTCATCACTTGATTCAGCAGACCCTCAAGTTCCCCAAAAATTTCCAGCCATGTCTGAGAGGCAGCCCTGGGGCATGGGCAGGCCAGGAGCGAGCTGTTCCCGCCGGCTGCTGGGCCTGGCCGCTGTTGCTCCGGGCCGCTCCACAACCAGCTGCTCCGGGTCTGGCCGCTGCCGCTTTGGGCCTGGCTGCTGCTGCTCTGGGCCTGGCTGCTCCTGACCCGGCTGCTCCAGGCCAGGCCACTCCAGGCCTGGCCACTCCCGGCCTGGCATGCAGCCAGCTTTTATGATCAGAGACCCTAGGGGCTGGTGCAGGGACATTGAGGAGGCAAACCAGGTTCAAAGGGCAGCAAGGAAGGAGTGCTTCCAGAAGAAGTCAGGAGGGGAAATGCTGGAAACCAAGACCAACAGTAATTGATAGAAATGTGAGGAGTCCACCAGAAGGCTGAGTTTGGATTCCTTTGATAGTCACAGGATGAATTTCATTTTATTACCTACTGCTGACTCAATGGCTTAAAGCAGCAGTCCACAAACTGCGGCTCACAAGCCACATGCGGCTCTTTGGCCCCTTGAGTGTGGCTCTTCCACAAAACACCATGGCCTGGGCGAGTCTATTTTGAAGAAGTGGTGTTAGAAGACGTTTAAGTTTAAAAAATTTGGCTCTCCAAAGAAATGTCAATCGTTGTGCTGTTGATATTTGGCTCTGCTGACTCATGAGTTTGCCAACCAGTGGCCTAAAGCAAACTCCCCACAACCTGATAATCTTATTAAACATTGCCATTGATATGTCTGTTTGCATTCCTAAAAGGCAATTGTGTATTCTAGTAAGTAAAAGCGGCTGGGAAAGGAGACTCTGTGGAATTTGCTGCTTCAGTGAAGCTTTCCCCTGGCCTCCCCCCATAATTTCAAAATTAATTTTCTTATCTTGTGTCTCAATTTGCATGTCAGCTCTTTCTCCAAGCCTCTGATCCCGAAAGCCATACTGGCCATGGCTTCTCACAGGGAGACAAGCTGTGGGTCAGGAGGACAGTACATTGTACCATGACGTGGAGTGGTCACCTCTCTCTGGTAGTTTAAAGACTCAGGTTTATTCACTTGCAGGCTTGGGCAAGAGACACAGAGATCCGAACTCAGACTTGGAGATCGGGGGCCAGAATAGTTTTTCAGAGACATCAAGACTGAGTCCATTTACTCAATGTGTGTGAATGAAGTCTCCAGCCAAGGGCCAGGGATGGGTACTCGCCTGGTCGATCGGGCCCTGTACACTCGTGATGTGTTCTGAATGGAGCCCCAGTATCATGCTGCACCCAGGCCTGACCCTGCCTGCCTGGACTTGCTAGGGGATCTCAGGCAAGCTCACTGAACTTCCGTTTTGTCCTCCGCAAAGTGGACTCACAGTTCTTAATGAATGAGACGGGGAAAGTGTCCAGACACAGGAGGAAAGCTGAAACATTATCCTCCCTCCTCCTCCCATCCTGCTCCCCAGGTCAGAGGCCATGTACATATGACCCTTCCAGGGAGGAAAACAAGGAAGAGGTGAAGGAGGAAAAGCTGGTGTCCACCTCTCAATGTATCTCTGGTTTGTCCTCTGGCCTTGGCCACATCCCTGCCCCTCTCCAGTTTTCAGTTCCCCTGCCTGTGAAATGAGGTACCGGGAGTGGAGGCGAGGGTGGGAGAAAACCTCCAAATTCCTTGCTAATGTTCAGACACCTTGCAGAAAGAGCTGGAGTCTTCCTTAGACCCTAAGGTTAGACCTGGAAGTTTCCCATGTTCTCCAGAGGGGATTCCAACATCTTTTTATTGTAGGTATGGAAAATTCCAGCCTCGTTTTGAGGGTGCTTGCAGGGGTACAGTGTCTAAGACTAACTGCTGGCTGGAGGTGGGGCTTCCCCATGAGTTTCCATCCCATGCGGCCAGCCCTGGGCTGGTTCAGAGGTCTGTCTCCCGCAGGTCATGGCCACCCTTAGGCCCTCTGCTGGGGTTCCACAAGCCAGAGCTGGCTCCGTTCACCTCCTTCTGCCCCAGGAAGAGCAGCTGGTCCTCAGTCGTGGGCAGGAAGCCAGGAGGCCTCTTGGCCCTGGGAGGCAGTTTCTCGGCCCCCTGTGGAGAGGAGAAAAGAAAGATCCCTTCAGCGCTTCCTTTTTCTGTGTTAGCTCATCTCCCAGAGGGGGACGCTGAGGGCCTGGGAGGATGGGTCCTGGGCCGGACATTGGGCAGGGCTGCACAATGTCCTCTTGTCCAGCGCCTCAGCCACTTCCCTCGGTCTCCAAAGACTCCATCCACTTCTCTTCCCCATGCCCATGGCATCTACAGTCCAGGCCATCAGTGCTTGCATGCATGCTTCCTCCATTCTCTCTCTGACTCTCTGCCTGTTACCCTTCAAGAAAATAAATATTTCCCCACAGCAGCTGGAGGGAGCTTTAAAACATTTCAGCCAAATAGATGCCTCCCCAATGCCCCTCTTGTCAAACCTATTCCAGCCTCAGGGCCTTCACACTTTTGTTCCCTCCATGGAGACTGCCCTTCCTCTGATGAGCTGACTTCTTTTCTCCTCATTCTGGGCTCTCTCAATGTCCCCTCTGCAGGACTGACCTTCACCAAGCTGTCGTCCTGGGTAGCCACTTCTTTCTTGGGAGCCACGGATGCTGTCTGCGACGTGAGGTCCCACCACAGCAAACCAGGATGCAGGGCACTGCGCTTGGTTGGGCCTGGGGGTCAGAGAGAAGGGGGGTCATTAAGTGAGGGGTGGCCAAAACTGGAGACTGGGGAGGGAAGGGAGAGCTCAGATGGACTCCAATCCAAGATCTGGTAGTGACCCATGGGGCGACCTGGCAAGCCTCTGCCCCCAGCTAGGCTTCAGTTTTCTTATGTACACATCAGTGGGTGGCCCGGAGGCGCCAGTGTGTGTGGTTCTGTTCACAGCACAGAGACAGACTCAATAAAAGCCTTGTAAATGTAAAGTCTACACTCAGAAAGCTGGAACGGGGGTAGGGAGATCTGGGGGAGATAATACAATAGATCAACCAAAGGACTTGTATACATGCATATAAGTACAACCAATGGACACAAAATTCTGGGGAGGTCGGGTATGTATGGAAGGGGGAGGTTAAATATGTACTCAGATAATAATTTAATTAAAAAAAGAAAGCTGGAACGGGTGCTGTTGTGACTATTGATTTCTCTTTATCTCTTTTCACTTCTTTGTGGGGTTCAGAATTCCCTGTGGAATGCGTAGCGGCCAAAGTCCAGAGGAGAATGTGTTTCAGCACCACGGACAGCACCTCGCTGCCTTACCCCACATTCTCCGGCAAGAACTTAATCTTTGGGGCTGTGCGGGGTGACTCAGTTTCCGCCTTTGCAAAATAGGACAAGCCCTGCAAGGTGCGGGGTGGTCCTGAGATGACACAGCATAAAGGCGCAGATGTGTCCAGTATATAGGGACCGCGTGGCCAATGGGGGCTTCCCTCCTCTTCTTCCTGCCCAGTGGGTCCTGGAGGCAGAGGGATGACCAGGGTGACCTCTGAGGAAGCCATAAGCCCTGCTTACCGGTCAGGTAGCTGATGAGGGCTCCACACAGCATGGTGCTCAGTGTGCCCAGGGCACCATAATACAGATAGGAAATGGCGTAGAAGCTGTCAGCCAAGTTGGGTCGACCGGGGTCTATTCTGGGGGTGGGAGAGACGAGCCTGAGTCCAGAAGCCACTCTCAGTCCTTTCCCTTCCTTCCATCTTCACTGCCACAGCCCAGCCCAGCCCTCCATTACTGGTCACCCAGATGTGTGCGGTAGCCAAAGACTTCTCTCCCACTCTCCTGCCCTCCTCCAGCCTTTTCCCTCACACAGCCAGAGGGGGTGTTACCAACATGGAACTCAGGTAACCTCCTGCCTCTGCTCCTTGCCCTCTGTGGCTCCCTGCTGTCCGTCCTCGGAATAAAACCACACGAAACTCTTAGAAGAAAGCATAGCCGTGAATCTTTATGACTTTGGTTTGGCAATCGTTACTTGAGTATAACACCAAAACCACAAGCAACTGAAGAAAACATAGATAAACTGGACTTCATAAAAATTAAAAATTCTTGTGCATCAAAGAACATTGTCAAGAGAAGAAAAGACAACCCACGACTGGGGATGGAAGGAGACTTTACTTTGGAGGGTGAGTGCACGCTGCGGTGTGCAGATGATGTGTTATTGAGCTGTGCTCTTGAGACTTGTGTGGTTTTATTAACCAATGTCACCTCAATAAATTCAATTAAAAAACCTAACACACACACACACACACACACACACAATCCACAGAATGGAAAAAGATATTTGCAAATCACAATTTAATAAGGATCTAGTATCCAGAATATATAAAGATATAGAGAATACTTAAATTACAACTCAACAATAAAAAGACCCAGTTTGAAAATGAACAAAGAATTTAAATAGACATTTCTCCAAAGAAGACATACTTATGGCCAACAAGCACATGAAAAGATGATCAGCATCATTTGTCATTAGAGAAATGCAAATCCAAGCCACAATGAGATACCACCTCACACCCACAGGATGGCTAGAATTTTTAAAAAGGAAAATGACGCCCTAACTGGTTTGGCTCAGTGGACAGAGCATTGGCCTGTGGACTGAAAGGTCCTGAGTTTGATTCCAGCCAATAGCATGTGCCTTGGTTGTGGGCACATCCCTAGTAGGGAATGTGCAGGAGACAGCTGATCAACGTTTCTGACTCTCTATCCCTCTCCTTTCCTCTCTGTAAAAAAATCAATAAGATATATTAAATAAATAAATAAATAAATAAATAAAAATAAAATAAAAAGAAAAATGATGAGTGTTGGTGGAGAAATGGGAACCCATGCTTGTGGGGTGTGAAATGGTACAGCTGCTGTAGAAGACAGTCTGGTGGCTCCTCAAAAAGCTAAACCAGGTGACCCAGCAATCCCACACCTAGGTATAGATCGAGAGAAATGAAACGCATGTCCACACCAAAACGTGTACATGAATGTTCACAGCAGCACTGGTCACATTCACCAAAAAGTAGAAACAACCAAAGTATCCATCAATGGATGAACGGCCAAACAAAATTCGGTGGACCCACACAATAAGTGTGATTCAGCTACTAAGAGGAATGAAGCAATGGCAAGTGCTACAACATGGATGAACCTGGCACACATCATGCTAGGGAGAGAGGTCAAACGGAGGAGGCCACACACTGTATGAATCCCTTTATATGAAATGTCCAGAAGAGGCGAATACATAGTGACAGAAAGTGCATTAGTGGTTGCCAGGGGCTGGGGAATAGGAAGTGACTGCTAATTGGCACATGGCTTCTTTTTGAAATGATGAAAAATTTCTTGAGTTAGTGGTGGTGGTTGTATAATCGTGCAAATATACTAAAACCCACTTTTAAATGACTAACTTTTAAAATATATTTTTTATTGATTTCAGAGAGGAAGGGGGAGGGAGAGAGAGAAACCTCAGTGATGAGAGAGAATCATCGATTGGCTGCCTCTTGCACACCCCTACTGGGGATGGGGCCTGCAACCTGGGCATGTGCCTGACTGGGAAGCCAAGAACCCAATTGTGACCTCCTGGTTGGTTCATAGGTCGACTCTCAACCACAGAGCCACACGAACTGGGCTTACATGATTAATTTTATGGTCTGTAAATGATATCACTGTGAAAAAAAACAGACCACCAAAGCCCCAGCTGGTTTGGCTCAGAGAACAGAGCATCAGCCTGTGGACTGAAGGGTTTCAGGTTTGATTCCAGTCGAGGGCACATGCCCAGGTTGTGGGCTCCATCCCCGTAGGGGCTGTGCAGGAGGCAGCCGACCAATGATTCTCTCTCATCATTGATGTTTCTATCTCTCTCTCCCTCTCTCTTCCTCTCTGAATTCAACAAAAATATATATACTAAAAAAATTTTAAAAAAATATGGAAGACACTGTTAATTAAAAACAAAAAACAAAAAAACAATCGGCCGAAACCAGTTTGGCTCAGTGGTAGAGCGTCTGCGGACTGAAAGGTCTCAGGTTCGATTCCGGTCAAGGGCATGTACGTTGGTTGTGGGCACATCCCCGGTAGGGGGTGTGCAAGAGGGGGGTGTCGATGTTTCTCTCTCATCCACATTTCTGGCTCTCTATCTCTCTGTAAAAAAATCAATAAAATATATTTTTTAAAAATAATAAATAAATAAATCGGACCAAATTCCTCCGGCTGGACCTCGTGTCCTATTCTTTCTTCCCCCTTTAAATCCACTGCAGCCTCACCTTAGCCAGTGCACTGATTTGAACTTGGGACCCCTCGGTCCCTCAGCTGGGAACGCCCTTTCCTCACCTCTGACCACGCCCGTCCTCCTCCTCATTGGGACTCAGGTTAGGGTCCCCTCCTGATCTCATGGTCTCACCTGGTGGCCCCCCCGGAGGCGTTGGCGAGGAGGAGCGGGCCCAGGAGGCCAGAGGCGTTGGCGGAGGGGCCCGCACAGCCCGCCGCGGAGGCCGGCAGCACCCCCATGCTCTTCGCTGTGGGCGGGTACAGCGTGGCGCCCACGGCCACCCACAGGGAGACGACCAGGCCGGCCAGCAGCCCGGAGAGGACGCCCTGGGGGCGGAGCGAGTCAGCCTGGGAGCGGCTGGCCCCGCCCCGGCCCCGGCCCCCGCCCCGCCCCGCCCCGCCCCCGGCGGCCGCACTCACCGGCGTGTTGCTCGCGGGGAGGAAGATCCCCAGGGAGAAGGCTCCGAGGAGGGGGCCGCTGAGGACGCCCATGACAGTGAAGGAGCCCTGCGGAGCGGTGGGGGTGTGTGTGGCTGAGGGCAGAGCCACCCACCTCCCCAGCCTCAGTTTACCCGCTGGGAATCCCCCTGCGGGCCTGAGCTTCTGCTGTGCCTCAGTTTCCCCAGGGAGGGGAAGCCCGTTTCTGTCTCCCCTGGGTTGGAGGCAAAGATGCCCATTCTCTCCCCTAAGGGATGCGGATGCGATCGATCCCACATCCAGTCTCTTCCTGCCCCAGGCCACCGCTTCCCCTCCCCGCACCGCCTCCCCTTCCCCCACCGCCTCCCCTTCCCCCACCGCCTCCCCTTCCCCCACCGCCTCCCCTTCCCCCACCGCCTCCCCTTCCCCCACCGCCTCCCAGGTGGCTGGTGGCAGACGGAACCCAGAGAGAGTGGGACCGCCCTGACCTCCGGGGCGAGGGCTCACCTGGAGGACCCCGCCCCCCAGCAGCGAAGACAGAGCCGCCACGGAGATGCAGGCCGAGCCGTAAATGAGCGCTGCAGCGAGGGGGGCACCGTCAGCGAGGAGAGGCTCCCTGGCCCCCCACCCCGACCCCCCAACTCACAGAGCCCCTTGGAGACGAAGACGAGCTTGCGGGGGGCCAGGCCGGGCAGCCGCGGCTTGATGAGGTCCTCCACCGTGACCGCGGCCATGGCGTTGATGCTGGTGGATGCGGTGCTGGGGCCGGCGGGGAGGGAGAGTGTGCTGTCAGCCCATACCCAGTGGCTGGCCACACCATCTCACCTGCCAGGACCCCACCTAGCCGCGGCAGAGGCATGGGTGATAGACTCCCCAGAGAGTGGAGAAGATGCCTACCCCACCCCCACTCCACAGACTTGAGATCCCCCCGCCCCCTTCCCACACACACACACACACACACACACACACACACACACACGAGCAGGGATCCCCATAACCAGGGACATGGATGACACAAGCTCTTGTTACAGAGGAGTAATGGGGTGCAGAGAACTGCCACCTGGGACCCCCGTCACCCTGTGGCCAGAAGTTATGGGAGACGTAAGACCGCCAGAATGTGAGTCCCCTGAGGGCGGGAGAGGGGGGCTGAGAGGTCACGGCGGTGCCCCCAGGATGTAAAACAGCAGCTTTACAACTGAGTGGCTCTCCATAGACATGTGTCTGGGGAAGAAGGGTGGAGAGAAGGAAGAAAGGGGAGCCAGATGTGGCTGCCTGGGACTGAGGGGAAGACACCACACTGCCAGACCCCCCTGAGCTGCCTGCTGGGAACCAAGCAGGAACTGTAAATGGCAGACGGGGTCCGGAGCGTTCTATCCCGCAGGGGGGCGGCTGGCAGGGGCAGGGCTCTGAGCGGCTCCGACATGGCGGGGCGAGCAAGCAGGGCCACTCACTCACCTGAGGGTGCCGCTGTAGGCACAGGCCAGAAAGAGGCCGGGGACGCCAGGCATGTCCTTGAAGATGTCCAGCACCAGCAGCGGCATGTACTGGGGGGAGGTGGGGGTCAGCCTCCAGGACAGGAGCACCCAGAGGCTGGGGCTTCTGTCTGCCCTCACCCTGCATGGCCCCAGCGCCCAGTGCAGGCTGGGCTCACAGTGGGCACTCGGTGTGTGTTTGTTGATGGATGCACCTGTGATTGCCACTGAGCCCCGCCACGCACAGAGCCCTGGGGTTCCAGGGAGGCAGGGCCCCGTGCCATCGCTTTATGGACGAGGACAGTGAGGCTGAAGGCTGCAGTCGGGCAGTCAGGATTCTGACCCCAGAGGATGGCAGATGCAACAGCCTTGCAGCCTCTGTCCACCCTGTACCCTGTGGCTAGAGCTGCCCTTGACTTGCCTGCGGACCTTAGACAGTTGCCTCTGCCCCCTCAAGCCTCAGTTTGCTCATCTGTAAAGTGGGCACCGTGACATCCTCGGCCTTATCACATATGGAAGGATGTGAGGGGACACTCACTGCTTGTGCAGGGAGGGAACAGCGTGAGGCACAGGGTCGGCGGGTGGGACACGGGAGCTGGTCATCATTGTGAACATCAGCACCATCACTGCATTGGACCACAGCCCCATCTCCCTGATGGCCCTCAGGGAGTCTGACTCTAGATCTGGATGTGCCCCTCTCCTGCTCACATCCACCATGGCTCCGCATGGCCCCCCAGGTCCTCCTCTGAGCCAAGCTCTCTCCTGCTTCTGCACCTTTGCACAGGCTGCTGGGAGAGCTCTCCTACCGTCACCCCCAGAGATTCATCCGCATGGAGATTCAGAGTGGGGGCGGGGTCCGGAGAGGCCTGGGAGCCCGGACCACACGCACCTGGTCGGCGGCAGAAATACGCCCTGTGAGGAGGGGGTCGCAGTCCATGTAGAGTGTGAACATGACGATGCCACAAGCAGCAGCGCTGGACACAATCAGGAACAGGCCCACCTGGTTGATGAGCAGGGCCCTGGGGGGATGGGGGGGGCGGATGTGCATCCTAGAGATCCCCATCCCACCCCCCCACCCCCCCAAACACTTACAGCTTGGCCTGCTTCTCTGTGCGGCAGCCCACATAGCGCTGCACCTGTGCTTGGTTCACGCCGTACATGGAGAGCCACACCAGCGTGCCGCCCACCGTTAGAGTCCAGAATGTGTACCGGCTACGTGGGTCTGGGTCAAAGCTGGAGGCGGGCAGGGCAAGCCGTCCATGTGGGGATACCACGTTGAATCCCCTTTTCCCAGGGCCCCAGATGGCTATTACCCTTCAGGGCCTTAAGGGGACATTTGGGATGGGTTTTGAAGTGTGAGTAGGAGTTTGCCTGATTGAAAATTCATGTATTTGTTTACTGAGTCATCTGTGCTTGTGTTCCAAAACCATTCTTCCTGTGCCCAGCTGGGACCTCAGAGAGCCTTCAGTTCCCAGTGGCTTTGGAGGAGGGGGTAGGGGAGTACAGAGAAGGGGAGCCGGGGTGCAGTCTTTGGGGAGCCTGGGGAGGGGATCAGGGTAGTCTTCCTGGAGCAGTAGGCACTGGCTGGCTTCTCCCAGGGGAGAGGGATGCCTGCTCCATCTATTTACATTATCCCCCCTACATTTTCACTCACTCCAACAGGTTGATCCGGGAGTGGTTCTGGGCAAGCTTGAACACCTGCCTGGGCCCGCCCCCAAGCACGGTCCCACGAACCAGGACAACCCAGAAGCCAGCCAGCATCACCACGACCTGGAACACATCAGTCCAGATCACAGCCTTCATGCCGCCCTGCAGGATGTGACAGAGAGGGAGAGGGGGGGTCAGACAGAGACCTGTCTGGGGCCTGCAAGACAGGACAGAGGGAGGCAAAGAGGGAGCAGATAGGAGACCTGGCTGGGGCCAGTCTGGCCTGGCCTCCAGCAGTAGCTGGGACCAATGCCCCTTTCTGCCTCAGTTTCCAATCTGTAAAGTAGGGTTAATAACAGTACTCTCCTGCCCTGGCTGATGTGGCTCAGTAGGTTGGAGTGCCGTCCCACACAAGGAAAAGTGGCGAGTTTGATTTCCAATTGGGGCAGGGGTTGGATCTTCTGTCAGGGTGTGTTCGGGAGGCAACTGATGAATGTTTCTCTCTCTCTCCTCCCCTTTCCTCTCTCTAGAATCAATTAAAACAAATAACAGCACTCTCCTTATGGTGATGTAAGAATTAAATTAGTTAATATGAGAAAAATATTTAGAATGGTACACAGAAGTGCTCAGTGAGTGAGTGATGGCTGCTATTATGATTACTATTTTTATTATTATTATTACCATTATTATTACTTGCTGTGTTTACCCTCCCAGCCTCCATGCTTTTACATTCCCATGGCAGCCCCTGCATTTTCCTGTGGAAAAGCCCCTTTTCCCTCATAGCCTGGTCAGGTGAGGCCAAGCCTGCTCCCAGCTCCAAGAATAGCCAATTAGAATATCTGAACCCCAAAAGGGGAAGGGATTAAGCAAAAAACAAAACAAAAAAAACTACCAAAAACCTCATAGACACAGACAACAACATGGCGATGACGGAAGAGGAAGGGAGGGGGGAGGGGGAAGAGGGCATGGGGGGATAAGCGGTGATGGAAGGAGACTTGGGCTGGTGAACACACAATACGGCATACGGAGGATGCATTATAGAAGTGTACACCTGAAATCTATACACTTTTATTAACCAATGTCACCTCAATAAATTCCACTTAAAAAAGGAAGATCCCAGCCCCCAAACCTCTGCTCATTCTGTGCACAAGACCAGAGTCAGCCAAACAGCGCCCTCCTGGCCTTTAGCCAGCCCATCCTGAGATAGGAACTCACTTCCTGCCAAAGGGAGGGATGCCGGGGCTGATGGAACCCCTAGAGGCGGCAGAGGTACGCAGAGGACCCTATTGTAGCCCCTGGATCGAGCCAGGCCTGAAGCTGCCTTATACCTGGACCCTAACCAACAAGCCTTTCACATATTCTTTCATTATTTCATTCTTTCATTGTAAAGACGAGGAAGCAGGCCCAGCTGACACGGGGTCTTTTCAGGAGGAAGGAATAGGAGGGAGGATAGACAGCCAGTCCAGGGTCTCCCCTCTCCAGCGGGCCTGAAGCTCCCCAGTGGGGTCCGAGGGGGCGGGGGTCACTCACCACAGTGGTGTACAGTGTACAGATGATTCCAGTGGACAGGAGTGACCCCCAGATGTCCAGCCCGGTCACTGTTCAAGGAAATCCCCCCATTAGGCCACCAAGTGGGGTGCCAATCTGGACTCCAGTGTCTTGGGCTCTCCTCTCTCCAGGAGTTTTCCCTCCCAAGCGGCCCTGGGACAGCCCCTGCCACCGCCTCTGGTAGACCCTGTAAGCCTTCACTGCACCCCAGACAGCCTCCCCTGATCTCCCAGGGCCAAACCTTGGTTCAGGATGAGTGCAGGGGCGTAGATCACGATGCCCGTGTATAGCACCTGCAGGGGGGAGCGGGAGGTAGGGTGGCAGCTGTGGTGCCTGGGGATGAATCCAGAGATGGGAGAAGGAGAGTGTTTGGGGCAGAGAGGAGGCAGGTGGGCGGGGCCATGCAAGTGGGGGCTGGGTCAGGTCGGGTCAGGTCTGGCAGAAGCGGGAGGCCAGTAGACCTGAGTGAAGTGGGCAGAGTGTGGGCAGAGCCTTGCTGGGTGGAAATGGGGCCCCCCGGGGAGAGGTGGTGAAGGATGGAAGAGGGTTGTGGGCGGGGCGGACGCAGGCGGGACCCTGCGGGAGAGGGCGGGGCCCAGGCCGCTCACTGTGGCCATCAGGTACTGCAGGGTCCCACAGAGCCGCACAGCTCGGCTGAAACGAAGCTCCAGGTACTGCAAGAAGGAGCCAGTGCTCTGGTCACCTGCACAGGTCCTACCTCGGGGTGCGGGACCTCTGGGGCCCTGCCCCCGCCCCCGTGGCTCCTGCCCTCCCTCCAGAGGACAGCTTTGCTCTCGGCACTCTTGCCCGTGGGAACCTTGACCAAGGATACACATTCCCACCAGCCCTCACACACCTGTGCACACCCACCACCTCCATGCCTGTGCCCATGGCATGTGTGTACACGTCCCCTCACCACACACACACTGGTGGCCAACAGTTACTAGCCTCGATTTTAATCACTTCGCCCAGCGCCTAAGGAAGGTCCTGCAATTAGCCAGGTTGGACACATGGGAACTCTGAGCTCAGAGTGGGAGACAGAGGGGAAGCCAGGTTTGGAATCTCCAGCCCGCCCTCCGACGGCACTCAGGCGTCTGCATGCTGGGACATGCCGGGGGCAGGTGTGTGCCTGTCCACAGGTGAGTGCAAACAGGGCCCCACCCGCTGCGGGCTTCCACCGAGGAAGAGAACCAGAATACTGCTCTTCCTCCTTCCTGCCCCTGGCCACTGCCTGGGGCCTCTTCCCGGAACCCTGCCCACCTGGGTGCCCACAGGGCGGGGGCGGGCACAGAGCGCCCAGGAGCCTCTCTGTGTGCCCTGCACAGCAGCCCAAAGCCCCAGGGCTCCCCCCACGGCACCCCCGCGCTCCCGGCCAGCGGGCCGGCTCCGGCCTCTGCCCAGTCAGTACCTGGTAGGTGCTGGTGAGGCCCAGGCGGTAGAAAACGGGCAGGTAGAAGGCGGCCGTGAGCAGGGAGTTGAGCAGCTGGCCCAGGCACATCCAGAGGAACTTGAGGCCGTAGCGGTAGGCCTCGGCGGGCACGCCCAGCACCTGCACGGCCGACATGAAGCTGGCGGCCAGCGAGAGGCCCACGGGCAGGGCGGCCAGGCGCCGGCCCCCGGTGAAGAAGTCCTCGGCGCTGCGCTGCCCGCCCCGCGCCAGCCCCACCCACAGCCCGATGCCCATGGACACGAGGAGCATGAGCGCGAACACCGCGTAGTCCCAGGCCCCGAACGTGGCCCGCGCCCCTGCCCCGACGGCGGCCATGGGGGAGTACAGGTGCCGGACCGGGCGCCACTTCGCCCGCCCGGAGGTCGGCGGCGGCCGGGCAGGGATGGAGCGGCGGCGGGAGGATGCTCGGCCTCCTCCGCGGGGCGCGCGCCGGTTCCCTCCGGGTCCTGGTGGTCCGCTGCCTCCCGGGCTCTCCTCTCCGTCTACGCGGGCGCCTCCGCCGTCTGCCTGTCTGTCTGCCTGCCTGCCTGCCTACCTGCCTGTCTGCCTGCCTGCCTGTCTGTCCTTCTGCCTGCCTGTCCTTCTGCCTGCCTGTCTGTCTGCCTGCCTGCCTGCCTATCCTGTCTGTCTGTCCGTCCGTCCGTCCGCCCGCCCGCCCGCCCGCCTGCCTGCCTGCCTGCCTGTCTGTGGGTCCACCTCGCCTCCCCCTCCGTCGGGCTGCGGCCAAGGCTCCGTCCTGCTCCCGCTCCCGGGGAGGCGCGCTCGGCGCGGACGGCAGGAGGTCCTGGCGAGGCTGGAAGGGGCGGCCCTGGGCCTGCGGGCTGCGGATTTATGGGCCTCCCGCCCAGGTCAGCCAAACTCCGCCCCCAGACCTGCCCGCACCCTTTCCTCCCTGGACGGGCTGGTCACATGAGTGTCTGCAGGGGGCCGGGCTGGCTGAAGGGGCTCTGAGCTCCCCGGAGCGCACTCTCCTCGGGACTGGGGTTCACCTTCCAGGTTGGGGGTCCCCTAAGGAGAGCTGGACTCCCCTAAACCCCTTCTCCAACTGGACTCTCCTTTTAGAGCCCAGGAGCGCATCGCCGAGCCCCACCCTGGGGCTGAGCCGCAGGGAACACTCTGGGTAAGGAGACTGGACGTCCCGATTTTAAAAAAATATATATTTTATTGATTTTTTCCAGAGAGGAAGGGAGAGGGATAGAGAGCTAGAAACATCATTGAGAGAGAAACATCGACCAGCTGCCTCCTGCACACCTCCTACCAGGGATGTGCCCGCAACCAAGGTACATGCCCTTGACAGGAATCGAACCTGGGACCTTTCAGTTGGCAGGCCGATGCTCTATCCACTGAGCCAAACCGGTCTCAGCACGTCCCGATTTTGAACAATTTGTCCCACAGCGTTTAAAAAAAGTCCCGATTTTGAGAGATGCAAATCAAAACAACAATGCGGTACCATCTCACACCTGTCAGAATAGCCAACATCAACATATCAACAAACGACAAGTGTTGCGAGGTTGCGGAGAAAAAGGAACCCTTGTGCACTGCTGGTGGGAATGCAGACTGGTGCAACCACTGTGGAGAACGGGATGGAGTTTCCTCAAAAACTGAAAATGGAACTCCCATTTGACCCAGTAATCCCACTCCTAGGAATATATCCTAAGAAACTAGAAACACCAATCAGAAATGATATATGCACCCCTATGTTCATAGCAGCACAATCTACAATAACTAGAATCTAGAAACAGCCTAGGTGCCCGCCAGCAAATGATTGCATCCAAAAACTATGGTACATCTACACAATGGAATACTATGCTGCCATAAAAAAGGAATGCTCATCATTTGCAGCAACCTGGACAGAATTAGAGAACACCATGCTGAGTGAAATAAGCCAGTCAATGAAAGAGAAATACCACATGACCTCACTCATTTATGGATATTAAAGAACATTATAAATTGATGAACCAAAAGACAGATATAAAGATAGTAAAGCAACAAGCAGACTGTCAAATTGCAGCAGGGAGGGTAGGGAGATCTGGGAGAGATAAGAGATCAACCGAAGGACTTGTATACATGCATATAAGTACAACCAATGGACACAAAACTCTGGGGAGGGAGGGTATGTATGGGGGTGGGGGCAATGTTAAAATATGTACACAGATAATAATTTAATTTAAAAAATTAAAAAAAGTCCCAATTTTTTTTAAACGCCGCGGGACGCGGGACAAATTGTTAGGAATCGGGACTGTCCCACCAAAGCAGGATGTCTGGTCACCTTACCTTCGGGGCCAGGTCCTTGGTGCATATGCACCGGGGGAGATGGCCTCTCGGGACCGCTTCCCCATCTGTAGGGAGGGAGGAAGGAGGCCCTGCCTCAGGGAGCCCGCGTGACACCAACCTGGCGCAGACCAAGAGCCTTTTCATTCCTTTCTTAACCTATTCTCTGGCTCCTTGTCAAACACGCACAGAGCATCTGCCTGTGTCAGGCACACCGCACCATGAAGGTCGTGCGAGGGGCTGTCAGTGGCTGTGACCCCGAATGAGTGGTGACGTCAGGCGTGTGCCCACCACACAGCTGAGGACACTGAGACGGGAAGTCCCTTGCCTGGGGTCATGCCATCAAGGTACCCAGACACTGTCATTTTGGGACCCTTCGCTGGGGGACCCAGAAAGGACTTTGGGCTCTGGTGGCTCTGATTCGCCCTCGAAAAGCTGGGTACCTTCCTCCGTGAAGGGGCGGGACCTAAAAATCCGCAGGTGGAATGCTAGCACCCTCCCCAACCGCAGTCCTCACCGGCCTCTGTCGCCCCCTGGTGGCTCCCTCTGGCCCGCATGCGTCGCCCCAGCTGAGTCCAGTGTGTGTGGGGGGTGGGGGGGTGGTAATTCACGAGTGTCCCCCGGGACTCGTTTCTCATTATATATGTGATGTGTAGGCCCCTCTCTTCTCATTATATATGTGATGTGTAGGCCCCTGCTCTGTCACCGCAACTGTCAAGCGGCCACCTGTGGCTCGCTGGCTTGCCCCCTCTGCCCTAGGGGGGATGATGTGGAGGACACCAGCTCCTCTTCCTTCCACCTCCATTAGTTTTCCAGGCCCTGGTGTGACATCTTCCTGGAAAACCTGCTGGGGAAAGGGGAAATCCGGCAGGGATCTCTTCCGAAAAGTCATGCAAACCAATTACAACATATGCAAACCTGTCTCCCCAGGGAGATTCCTAGAAGGGGTACCATTTGGTGTCAGCATGAGTCTTCCCCTACCCTACCCTGGAGGGGGGGGGGGTGGGGACCCAACCACAGCCTGACACCTGGGCGAAGGCCTGTTCACACAGTACCTGCTGTGCACAAGGCCCTGCACTGAGCGCTGGGGACCAGGTGGGCCCCCTGGGCACACAGGATCAGGACACTGACCCAGCCATCTCAGAAGCGACTGGGTGACAAGAATGATGGCCTGGGGCAGCCATTATGCGGGGCCTGTGGGTGGGGCACATTCTGGGTGGAGAGTGGAGACTTATAGGCAGAGAATGAGCCGGGCTGGGGTAAGGGCCAGGGGGGGAAAGGAGCTGGGCAGGGAGGGCCACCAGGGGATCTTGAGTCTTGGTGGGGATGTGGATTTTATTTCATTTATCAGGGCACACATTGATTCTTGTGTGCCCTGACTGGGGATTGAACCGGAAGCCTTGGCTTATTGGGATGATGCTCTAACCAGCTGAGCTATGCAGCCAGAGCCCAGGGGCATCCAGTTGAAGTTCGGGATCTAGTCTTGAGAACCTTAGGATCCTGATTCTCAAGTCTCTGGGTCTCCTGGGGCCCCCAATCTTCTTGCCTTGGTACCTACCTGTGGCACCTAACTCAGGAGCTGGGTGCAGGGTGGGTCAGGGAGGAGCGGTTCTGTCTCCTCCAGGGCTCCCAGCCTTGCCCAGGAATGGGTCCAGGATGCCTCAGCACCTGGGGCCGTGGGAAGGGTGGACTGTCGGCCTCCAAGCGGACCAGTGGTGTCAGCAATCCACGGACCATCCTGCCTCATGGGCCCCATTTCCGCCCAATTCCAGCTTTGCTCCAGGTGGTTCTGGCACAGCACCCTTGGTTCAGTGGCCTTCACCTCCAGCCAGTCCCACCAGCTGCTCTTCGCAAGGTTTGAGGGGAATTGGCAGGGGAGTGGTTACACGGTAGTACGAGGATGAACAAATGGCAGGGTGGGTGGATGAGCAGGTTGAAGATAGGAGCTGGGCTTACCATCCTCAGCTCAAGGCTCCTCAATAATGGGATTGCCCCACACCTTGGCTAGTGGGGGCAAAGCCCTCCCAACTGGTCCCCAGGCCATAACATGGATGATGCCTTGGTGGGACCCCAAGGTGATGAGGTGCCCAGTGGGCCTTTGTGGGATGCTGAACTTCCACATTCCTGGCAGTACATCCTCGATCTCAACTTCTAGCTTATCTGAAGCCTCCCATCCCCAGAACTGAGGGATCACCATTACATCACTTAATAGGACTGAGGGCTCAGAGTAGGCAGTGACTTGCTCCAGGCCACATGAGAAATGACCTAGCAGCCACAGTGTCAGGAATCCAAGCTCTTCCCATTTCATTGCTGGTGTGGCTTGTGTCCAACGATGGCTGTTGGAGTGGGCATTGTGGCAATATACCAATTGTAAGGGTACTTCCTGTTAGTGACACACATCACTGCTGCTATCACATGGCCACTCCTAATTGCAAGGGAGGCTGGGAAACTTTCTGGATGGCATCTATAATAGATATGGAGAGCCTGTTACTGAGGGGGTGGAGAGAGGAACATTTGGGGAAACTAGTTTTTGCTGGAAACCACAATAGGTGAATGAAACCCACAAGGCAAACGCGTTGGCAACATGGGGAGCTTTTTCTCCCAAGGTTTTACAGATCTGTAACTAGCAGCCCAATGAGCCAAGACCATACAAATCAATTTGTGTGTGTGTGGGGGGGAGATATACCTGCTTTATAAAAAGCCAACCCTAACTGATGATTTAGTCATCAGTTTACTAACCCACCAGTGCTGGCAAAGTTGGGAAAAACCAGGATTCCTTTTTTAAAATATGTATTTGAATTCAGAGATTGAAACACCAATGAATCAATTGGCTGCTTCCTGCATGTCCCCTACTGGGGCCCACAACCCTGGCCTCACCAGGAATTTAACAGTTCAACCACTGAGCAACACTGGCCAGGCCAAGATCCCTTAATGCCGTTGGATATAGATGCATTTATGGAGGGTATTCTGGCAGTGCCCAAATCAAGCACCTGGCCCAGCAATTTATCCCATGTGCTGCAGACACACACGGGTAGAATATTCATTGGTCATCTGCCCTTTTCTAGATTTTCACAAACATGGTTCTGCTGGGAGCAGTGACATGTGGTTCCAGCCCGTCTGTCTGGTGGGGGTTGAAAGCAAAGTCATCTGAACGGACTTATGGCTCGGAAACAGTAGAGGCGGGCCCGGTGATGATCTGTGGAGAGCAGCCCAGGCTGAGGGCTCAACATTGTTGACTCAGCAGGTAAAGCACCGGAGGAACTCAGAAACCAGGGGCCCCTCAGGCCAGTCTCACCCAAGAACGGGGGCTATGCACAGGCTGTGCCTGGGATCTGGCCTCTCCACAGGTGGGTTTAAGCACTACCCCTTCTGTGGGACAGCAGCTGTCCCTGCCAGGACTGGCATTCTGCCTTTGTGCCCTTGGGCTCCCCCCTGACCCATGGGTCCTGCCCAGCCTGTGCCTCCGGTGCTTGCACCCTGCATTGCGGAGCAAATGTGGTAGGTGGCCTGGATACCAGTGCTGAGGGACCGAGGAGACACATTAAGGACAGGCGCTTCCAAGGCCTGTGTCTAACTCCTCCAGGGCTCAGTCAGGGTGGGATTAGCTTCATGCCTGCATTTTTTCCAGGTTTAAGTGGTTTCCTGGAGACAAATGCCCTCTAACACCCTGGAAGAATCTTGGAATCAAGAACCAGTTTCTGGGCCAGGAGGGGAGGCGATCCCCCCCACATCTTGCCAATGGAGGCCTGTGGTAGATTTGGAGGCCAAGCCTGTGCTCTACAATGTGCCTCAAAGCTCACAGCGAGGGCTGCGTGATGGGGCTGAAAACTCGGCCCTCACACCAGGACCCCACCCGTGACAGCTCCTCGCTGCACAAAGGCTCAGGAACTGAGTGGGCAGGAGAGATTGGGGGCGAGCCCCTCGCTATTCCTGGGACTCCCAGCACCCCTTCTGAGGTTCCTGATGTCTGGGCCCCACTTGCACAAGAATACCCCTCTCAGAGCAGAGAACTCATGGCTAGCTCTGCTGCGCATTTTGAGTTTTGCGGGGTGTGCAAAGAAAACCAAGTGAGTGTGAGCAGCCCGGCTTTCCCGTAGAGTTTATTTGGGCAGACCAAGGGGCGGCGAGGCCCTGCATCTAAAAGAAGGTGTTGGGCCTCTTGGTGGTGAAGCGTGGCTTGTGCTGGCGACGAAGGACCCGGTGCGGCAGCGGGAACTTGATCTTGGAGTCCTGTGACGGAGAGAGGCAGGTGAGGGGGTGGGGAGGGAACCTCTTAACCGCTGTCCTTTGAAAGGTCTACAGAAGCGTGGACATGCCCCACTGGGCTCCTGCGTCAGACCCAAGGCTGGGGGAGCCCCCCCCAGTCCAGCAGGGGCCCAGCGCACTCACGTGGAACTGCTTGACCGCCGGTCGGCGGCACTTGCTGGCTGCGATCTCCTCCACCTTCATGATCTGGATGGAGTGGGCGCGGGCTCGGTGCCGGGCGCCCATGTCTCGGTCTGCAGGGTGAACAGGCACTAAGGTGTCTGGGTGTTCCCCAAACCCCCCTTGGGTGCTTGCCCAGGAGACCCAACTCTGGCCACCAGGAGTGTTGAACCTTCCAATTCACTTTGAGGGGCACAGTCACAGCCCCCAAAGGCGACAAGATCCACTTGCTGTCAGCACCCGTTTCAACGGCTGCTACAACAAGCAGCAGTTCTTGGGTTTAGGTGCTTGGGTTCCAGCCGACAGGTGGCCCAGCCTGGGAGCACCCTGGGCCACTACAGGTCCTGATACAGGACAGGACAGGGGCTGGACGCGGGTACGGGTGGGAGCTGCATCTGTACCAGACACTGGCCCCAGAAGCCCACTTGCTGCGAGGCTCCAGGGAAAGGTGTTCCTGGGATACCGTCCCCATCCATCTCTACACCCTGAGCAAACTCCCATCACCATCCCCGGTCTCCCCACACCCCGCAAAGGCGCTTGCATTTGTCCTGCCTCAGGGGGAGGGGGAAGAGGAGGAGGTATCAGACCGAGCTGCAGATGTCAGGGTGACTAAAAGGACGGACGGCTGTGGCAGAAGCTTACAGCACTGGGTGACGGCGCCGGCGGTGGTCAGGTCCCGGTACTCCCGGTACATGTTGTGGGTGCCACTGCGGGAGTCGTAGCGCAGCCAGATGCCGAAGTTTTTTACGCGAAGGGGGGATTTCTCAAACACCTGCCAAAAAGAAGACTGGCTGAGGGGAGAGTAGTAAATGGGCCTCCACCCGACCTCTACCCTCACCGGGCAAATACTTCTTCTACCCTTGCTGTCCCAGACACCCCCACGGCAAAAGTGGGGACCAGCATAGGTCTTAACTCCTCCCAAACCAACTCTGAAGACCAGCTGCCGCCATGTAGCCACACGATGAAGAGTCCGGTGCCCATCACGGCAGTGTGCCCAGGCGACGGCACTTTTCCTCTTCACAGGTGAGGTCCAGGGAAGGTGGTGACCCCAGCTCAGATATCCCAGCACAACAGCCACCCCATCCCAGGCCTTGGGCTTTCTCGTTAAGAGAAGAGCACTGACTCACCCATCCTATTGGGACCTAGGCCTGAACTACCCGTGAACAGGACCCAGGCTCTGAAGCCCACAGCCCTGGGAGCCAGGCCTGCCTCCTGGGAGGTGCAGACCCACTCCAGACCCGCCCGTCCTGGACACCCATACCTGCCCACAGTAGACGATTTCCCCCGAAGACTTCTTCATCTTCTTCAGCTGAGACACAAAGTACCAGAAGCGGGACTTGGCAACAACATGGTTGGGTGCAAAGATGCGCATGCGGTAGAGGGGAGGCGTGTGGCACTTGGGGGTGGGCAGGCAGCGCCCCACCACTTTGTACTCTCGAAGCTGAAACAGAATCAGGGGTGAGGTAGGACCAGCAACCAGGCACCTGTGCAGATGCCTCGCTCTTTCCCAAGACCTGTGATGCCCCAGCCCTGGGCTTCCATGTGATTGTGTTCACCTCACTGTCCAGCCTTCCCCATAAAAGGGCAGGGTGCCCTCTGCCTTGGCGCGAGAAAGGTGGGCAGGATTATCAACCTCACTGTCTCTCCCTTTGTCTTTATACTTGTGGCAAAATGGAGGCCTAGACTTGCAGCCTCAGAATAACCTGGCAACCTTCATCCACAGCATCTCTGCAGCTCACAAACATCCTACCCAAGTTCTTTCACTCGGGGGCTCAGGGACACTAACCGGCCTGGGATCTCACAGCCCCTCCAGGTAGCACCAAAACAAGAACCCAGTTTCCTCTCCAGCCCTGGGCTCCCTGCACTGCTGCCAGCATTTCCCTAGATGCCCAAGGAGATTTGGGTTCCCTGTCTACATGAATGCTAAAGTGAGTTGTCTGCCAAATCGAAGCCTGCGATATGGTAGAAAAGAACCACCTACCTAAATGACTCGCCACCATCTTAAGATCAGTAAAAGATAGCCCCAAATACTGCCAACGCGGCTCCTACTTCCACTTCTGAATCTGCCACATTAACACGGTAAGCGCCCAGCCGGTTTTGTCTTCCGGACGGAAAATAATAGTGTGTCACCGGTGACTGACAGGGCGCTTAACGTGTTAACCTCGCGGATCACCCGTTCTTAAAGGGACCGACGCAATCCCTTCCCCAGCGTGGAAACTGAGGCTGGAGAGCTGTACATGAGCCCCCGCCCTGTAATTCCCCGGACCCACTCTCCCATCCCTGCATCACAGCGCCCTGATTTTGCCCAGCACTTGCCACAGCGATAAGGCTCGCAATCTCCTCGTCCATTCGGGTTTATAGCTTTCTTCTGCTTCTCACAACCATACTGGGGAACATGGGAACACTACTGCCTCCCCCAGGACCAGGTTCACTATCCGAGATTCGGAGACTCAACGAGGTCTGGCGGCAAGAGCCTCCACAATGGGCAACGTGGGGGGAAAAAAAGTCGGTCTCTGGCCTCCGACCCCGCGATCCCCGAACGGGCCCGGATCAAGAACCGGCCTCCCCACGCGGCGCCCAGAGTGGCCGCCATGTTGGCTGCAGCTCAGGGCAGCCGCACGGACAGCACGGGCCCCATCCGGGAGCGCGCACTACCGACTCGGCCCACAACCCCTCCTGGGTCCCCCATTCGATTCGCGACGCGCTCCCCGGCCCCCTCCCTTGTCGCGGCCGCCTTACCGTTCCCGAGGCCTTCATGGCGTGCAGCCCGCGTTCGCCACCACCCACAAAAGGAAGTGTCTCCTCTCGCACAGCCGCTCACCACGGCTTCGTTACAGGAAGTCCCGCCCTCTCGAAGCCGCGGGTCCATTGGCTTCTTGGCCCCGCGCTCAACCACATCTGTTTCTTCATTGGTTCTAGATACACCAATGTCTTTACAGCCCCGTCTTCCTTAGCGACTAGACTACAACTCCCAAGAGGCAACGCGGATAGTCCCTCCTGTTCCGCCGCGGCCGTAAGGTTGCATAGGCGCGCGCAGCACGCCGGGAGTGGTAGGCAACGGGAGAGACGTCAGCGGCGAGTTACAGCATTTACATTCCCCCTTCTGTCCCCTCTCCCCAACCCTGCCACAGCTTAAGTATAAATATCTAGAATGGGCGTGATTTTATGTTATGATGGCGACGCCTTTCCAAGAGGTGTGTTACGGAGGTCTCAAGCCACAGATCTGAGAATTCTTAACTGTAAAATGGGAATAATATCACTGTTTTTCTCCTAGAAATGGGACAATAATTAGATGGGATAACCCATGTAAAACGCCAGACACAGAGCAATTAACAAGTGGTAACGTTCATTAAGCGCTAGAATGCTAGTTGTCACTATTATTATGGGGATCTGTTTGTGTTTCGTAGTAGCAGAGATTCAAACCCTGTCTCCTTGCCTCCACTACAGATCCTGGGCATCGTGGGGCCAGGAGGGAGCGAGTGGGGGCGCTAGAACTGGCCTAGGTGCAGCCCCAACTTTAGAGAGGCTCTGGCAAAAAGAGTCTCCTGGAGGAGAGACCGGAAGATGGAATAAAAAGAACCAAAAACACTTCACGATTTCAGGCTGTGAAGAAAAACAGAGGAAAGAGGATAAATTGGAGGGTTTATTGGATTCAGACGCGCTACCGTTGCGCCGCGAGGTCCCTTGGAGGGTTTATTGGGCAGAGGTGGGGGAAGAGGCGGGAGGCTGCTCTTGGAGAAGGTGACAACTGAGCCCAGTTAGTATTTTTCTTTTTTTTTTTTTCCTAATTAAGTAATTAATAGCTTCATTGACACATAGTTCACATACCATACAATTCACTGGCATTAACTACCATTTATTCCCAGACACATTCATATACTTAGTATATACACTGCTGTGCAGCCATCACCGTAAAATTTAGAACATTTCCAGCATCCACAAAAGAAGCCCCTCACAGGTAGTCCCTCCATGTCTCCCCTCCCCCAGCTCTAGACAACTATGGCAGGAATCTGTTTTCTGCCTCTAGTCTTGCCTATTCCAGGTTTCTTACATTATTGTAACCAGACAAAAGGAGGTCTTTTGTTGTGATTGGTTTCTATCACTTAACGTCTTGAAGATTCATCCCTGGTGGAGCATGGCTTAATACTTCATTTCTAGTTACTGCTGAATAATATTCTATCGTATAAATATATCTTGTTTACCCACTCGTCAGTTTACGGACTGAGGGGTCCTGGGTTCGATTCCGGTCAAGGGCATGTACCTTGGTTGGGGGCACATCCCCCGTAGGGGGTGTGCAGGAGGCAGCTGATTGATGTTTCTCGCTCTCTATCCCTCTTTCTTCCTCTCTGTAAAAAGTCAATAAAAATATTTAAAAAAAATTATTGAGTTGGAAGAGTTCTTTATATATTCTATGGATACATAGTTCCTCATCAGATACACTTTTTTCATTCTGTGAGTTATCTTTGCACTTTTAAAAAATATATTTTATTTATTTTTTACAGAGAGGAAGGGAGAGATTGAGAGTTAGAAACATCCATCAGCTGCCTCCTGCACACCCTCACTGGGGATGTGTCCACAACCAAGGCACATACTCTTGACTGGAATCAAATCCAGGACCCTTCAGTCCTCAGGCCAAAGCTCTATCCACTGAGCCAAACCAGTTTCAGCTTCACTTTCTTTTTTCAATTTATCTTTCTTGTTGAAAGTTTTACAGATGTCCCCCTTCCATCACTCCCCATTGACCCCCTTCTAGCCCACACCCACCCCATCCCTTTTCATTTTCTTAAAACATTTTTTATATCTTTATTTTATTTTTGTTTGTTTGCTCATCCTCACCTAAGGATATTTTTCAATTGATTTTTAGAGAGAGTGGAAGGGAGGAGGAGAGAAACAGAGAAAGACACATAGATTGGTTGCCTCTCTCAAGGGCCTGACCAGGGCCGGGCAGGGATGGAGCCTGCAGCTGAGGTACGTGCCATTGACCAGAATCGAACCTGTAGGCCGATGCTTTGTCCATTGAGCTAAACCAGCTAGAACTTAAAAAAAAAAAAAAATTTTTTTTAATTTCCTTCTTTCACTTTATTTTTTAATGAACAACTAAAAACACACACACACACACACACACAAAAACCCCACCCACATATTTTTATTGATTTCAGAGAGGAAGGGAGAGAGATAGAGAGATAGAAACATCAATGATGAGAGAGAATCATTGATCACCTGCCTCTTGCACACCCCTACCTCCTGCACACCTCTTACTGGGGATCGAGCCTGCAACCCAGGCATGGGTCCTTAGCTGGAATTGAACCTGGGACCCTTCAGTCTGCAGGCTGATGCTTTATCCACTGAGCCAAACTGGCTAGAGCAGTGGTTGGCAAACCGAGGCTCGAGAGCCACATTCGGCTCTTTGGCCATTGAGTGAGGATCAGCATTAGAACCACTTCTTCAAAATAGACTCGCCCAGGCTGAAAACTGACTTCTGCACATGGGCCACGAAGTTTCAGTTGTACTGTATGTGCGTGCCTGCAGGTGGAAGAGCCACACTCAAGGGGCCAAAGAGCCACGTGTGGCTCTCGAGCTGCAGTTTGCCGACCACTGGGCTAGAGCCCTCTTTCACTTTCTCAATTGGTTTCTTTGAGGCACAAACATTTTTAATTTTGATGAAGTCCAACTTATCTTTAATAAGTTGGACTTCATCAAATTAGATTTTAGAGAGAGGAAGGGAGAGGGATAGAGAGATAGAAACATTGGTGAGAGATAAACATCCATCTGCTGCCTTAACTGCCTCCTGCTCGCCCCCCCCCCCCCCCCAACTATGGCCTGATCTGCAACCCAGACAAGTGCACAGATAGGGAATTGAACTGTGACCTTCTGGTTCATAGGTTGATGCTCAACTACTGAGCCACACCAGCCAGGCTGTCTTTTTAAAAAATAAATATATATGTGCTCAGCTGTGGGTGGACCTGAGAGGGGGTGGTGAAGGTTGGAGAAGACAGACAAAAGAATAAAGCTGGGGCTTGGTGGGACGCTGCCCTCTGATGGAGAGACAGCGCCACAGCCTGCAATCATTTATTTTATAGCCAGGTTCCACAAGGCAAAGTAAGGTCAAGATGTTTACAATGTTCTCTCAGATTTGGAATCTACTCAATTGCATGCACCTGATCAAGCTTTATTGCTGCACCTCCCACAACCTATATCACTTAGAGTCAGTGTTTCCCAAACTTCTCTCGTGATGAGAATCACCTGATGGAGTTGTTAAAATACAGATTCCTGAATCCCAACTAAGAAGTGCTGCCTCCTACACATCTCTTACTGGGGATCAAGTCCACAACCCAGGCATGTGCCCTTGGCTGGAATCAAACCTGGGACCCCTCAGTCCACAGGCTGACGCTCTATCCACTGAACCAAACTGGCCAAGGCTTGATCTTCTTTTTTAAAATAAAAAAGAGGTTGGCCTGAATCCTTTGAGTTTTCATATGATTTTAGGATCAGCTTGTCAATTTCTGCAAAGAAGCCAGCTGGGATTTTGATAGGGACTGCATTGAATCTTTAGATCCATTTGGGGAGGATTGTCATTTTAACAATATGACACCCACCATTTTACTTTTGTTTTTCTACACCTGTTTTTGTTGTTTCTCTATTCTCCCTTTACTGCTTCCTATGCACGAAGTGACTGTTTTATAGTATAACATTTTAATTCCTTTAATGGTTTTTTCAATATATTTTTTGAGTTATTTCCTTAGTGGTTACTGTAGGGCTGAACATATACATCTTACCTTAGAATCTACTTCAGATTTATTCAGCCTTAATTTTAATGACATATAAAAGTGTGACTTCTATAAGCTCATTTCCCCTTCCCCTTTTGTACAATTATTGTTATTATTGCGCTATTAATGTTGTACACACTACCTCTACATGTTGTAAAACCCCACAATGCATTGTTATAATTACTACTCCATACAATTAAATTGTTTGTCTGTTAAGGAAGCAGACAACAGAAGGGGGCAAGTATATATTTATAGAGTTGTTATGTTAACTTTCTCCTTTTGAGTTTCTGGTTCCCTTGATTAGTCTTTGTGGATTGATTATTACTTGGTGTCATCTCCTTATTCCAATACAACTTTGCTCCCTCCACCTCCTTTGTGCTGTTATGGTCAAATATATAAGCTATAAACCCAACAATACAATTAATATATATTGGATGTCACAAAAAGCATATACACACTTTGGATGATTATAAAGTCAGTGTTTATTAACATACAGTTCATCTTCAAAATTTAGAAGCATCTATAAAAATTAATCTTTTTAAAAAAATCAATCTTTATTGTTCATAATATTACAAAGGTTCCTCATTTCTTCCCCCCTCCACCAGGTTCCCACCCCACCCTCTGCCCTTTCCCCACCCCCTATTGTCCTCATCCATAGGTGCACAGTTTATGTTCAGTCTCTTCCCGCATCCACCACTCCCCTAATCTTTTTTTTTTTTTTTATCCACACCTGTTTTCAAACTGATGCCTGCCCTGGTCCAGGCACTGCTGATAATGGGAAGCATTGGAATCACAAACATCTGGAGTCATTTCACTCGGTATTTGTGTGCCCTCAGTTTGTCCACTGTTGCCGGTTTTGTACTGAAAAGTTTATCTTTCATGTATCCCCATAAACTATTTTAGTGGATAAATTTTCTCTGTTCAAAGCTTAGTCTGACTTCACCCATTATTTCAAGTCAGTTAAACCTGAAAAGGAGTGAAAATTAAGTGAATATACATTTTGGGGGGGGGAATACTGCCCTCCCCAAAAATGTATACCCACTTTGAATAATTATAAAGGCAGTATTTGTACTTCAACTGCGTTGGCAAACGTCCAGCAGCATTTTAGGATGAATTTCCCTTGTTCAAAGCTTAGTCTGACTGAAAAGAAGCATCAATTGGGCTATAACCTGTTGTGTATGCATGTTGTATTTTTATTCATCTGCTTTTTGAATAATTTAAGAGAGAAAAGAAGAAGCAGTACAGGTGTGCTTTCTTTTTATAATCACAGAATTACTTTTATCTGTGGTCTTGCGCAGACCAGGCTAGAGAGGACGCCATCCGGACGGCACTACCCCAAAGATCCATCAGGGGGCAGCAAAGCCCGTTTCTCTCTGGCGGGCAGCTAGCCTGGACTCTGGCTGGTGTGGGGCAAGTTAGAATCCCATTGATAGTTTCCCGGTGCAGCGACCCTCCGGCCCTCAGTCTTCTCACCTATTCCATGAGGCTAATAATAGGTCTCAGCTGGTAGGGTTGTGGTGAGATTTAAATGGCCTGTGATTGTTAGGACTGGGGAGGCAGGAGTCCTGCCCCTGCTGGTTGTGCCCCTCCCTGTGTGTGTGAACTCGGGGCTCTGAGCCTGTGTCCCCAAACTACGTGGAGTGAATGGTGGGTGGAAAGAGGTCCTGATAAACCCGGGGCTGGGACTGGGGCACAAATGAAGTGTCCCAGGGGGAGCATGAGATGGGCCTACGGAGAGTATATAGTGAGGACGGAAATAAAAGGGAGCTGAAACCGGCTTGGCTCAGTGGATAGAGCGTCAGCCTGTGGGCTGAAGGGTCCCGGGTTCGATTCCGGTCAAGGGCATGTACCTAGGTTGCGGGCACATCCCCAGTGGGAGGTGTGCAGGAAGCAGCTGGTTGATGTTTCTCTCTCATCAATGTTTCTAACTCTCTATCCCTCTCTCTTCCTCTCTGTAAAAAAAATCAATAAAATATATTTAAAAAAAAAAAAAAGAAAAAAGAAAAGAAAAGAAAAAAAAGGGAGTGGGGAGGAGGAGGAGGAAGTGGGGACAGAGAGCCCCAGCCTTGAGGCCTCGCACTTCTGTCTCCAAGGTCTTGGTCAGGGTGACCCACCCTGCAGCTGAAGCGGATGATCTAATGTTTGTTTTAAAGGCTTTTTTTTTTTTTTTTTTTTTTTTTAACATTGTGGCTCCCCACCGCACCCCTGACACACAGTCTTGTCCCAGTGCACCCCTCCCTTCTGCTCCACCCGGCCTCCACCGTGCAGGAATCCGAGCCGGGTAAGCTGGTTCTGGACCTTGGACCACAAGCCAGGCCCTCTCATGCTTCACCCACTCTTCCGTCTTGGCTTCTGGCACTGCACGGCTCACCTGGCTGGAGTCCTTCAGTCCCTTCCTCCTCAAAATGCCCAGACCACCCACTCCCCTGTACCCTCGCTGCCAACCCATTCAAACTCTGGCCTCCTGTCCCCGATTGTCCCTGCTCCCGACCCTCCCAAATTTATTCACTCACTCATTCATTCATTCACACCGAGGACACAGCCCTGATCGGGACAACCAAAACCTGCTGTCCTGGGGGGAGCTGACATGCAAACGGGTGAATAAATGAACAAAAACCAGATAAATAAGGAAAACATGCATCTGGGCAGAGGGATAAGTGTTAGGGAGAAAAGGATAGCGAAAAAGGGGTTCTGTGGGCTCTGCCCCTCCCCAGCTGGACCCTTTCCCCTGGGCTCAGCCTCACGAGGGGTGTCCCCGGGCGTTGTCAGAAGGGGGAGCAAGGCAAGCTGGAACCTCTTCCTTCCTGCCACTTCCCATCCCGGCCTCAGTCTCCCCTCGTAAGTGGGACCGCAGCGCCCTCCTCTGGGTGGCTTCATGGCTGCGGGAGGAAGCAGTGGCGGCTGCCCCTGCCCTGCTGGGCCCTGAACGCCTGCTTGCTGTTGTCAGGAACAATACGATTGTTTTTTGGGCTCAGAAGAACTGGTGGCCCAGAAAGAAGCTCACTGCAGACTGATCCATTTACCTTTCAGCATAACCATTATTGCTTGTCTCATTTTTTATTCTTATAAGTATATTTCCAGTAGGACATGATGTCACTCATCTGGGGGAAATGGTGAACAACACAGACTGAGGAACAAGAACAGACCCAGAAATAAGGAGCCATGGGTCAGACTGTCGGACCTCAGAGGGAGGGTGGGGATAAAAGGGAGAGATCAACCAAAGGACTTGTGTGCACACATATGAGCCTAACCAGTGGTCAAGGCCAATAGGGGGTGGGGGCATGAGTGGAGGGGGGGATTGGAATGGGAGGTTGAGGACAGATATGTGATACCTTAATCAATAAAGAAATTAAAATAAAAACAATACAAAACAAAACAAAAAACATTACGATTGTTTTGGTTCATGGTCCACCTCTGAATAAAAGCTCCAACCATTCCATTTCTCTCCTATTCCCTGTGGTTGCATATACTTTATTTTTGTATGAAGCACCTTTTAAACACTATTAACAGATACAAAATTCAACAAAAGGTAAAAGCTACAAACTAAGCCCCCCTTTTTTGCTGATCATGGCTCCCCAGTACGCCTTCCCAGTGGCCACCAGAGGAACAAGTTATTCACGTTTTGTTTTGTTTTTTTTGTTTTTTTAATATATCTTATTGATTTTTTACAGAGAGGGAGAGAGATAGAGAGTTAGAAACATCGATGAGAGAGAATCATTGATCAGCTGCCTCTTGCACACCCCCTACTGGGGATGTGCCAGCAACCAAGGTACATGCCCTTGACCGGAATCGAACCTGGGACCCCTCAGTCCGCAGGCCGAAGCTCTATCCACTGAGCCGAACCGGTTTCGGCCAGTTATTCACATTTTGCTGCAGAGAGAGTCTACACAGAGGCAACCGACATCAGCTCTTCTCCTGGCACACTAACCCTGTCCGAGTGGATGTGCTTCTCACTTCTCCCTCACAAAGTCTCCCCACGCTGTCAGCTTTGTGCCGCCGTGTTCTCTTGCACAGCTGCCCACCATTTCAGGCTGAGAATGGCCATAGTTTTCCAGCAAATCCTCGTTAGCAGGAAGTCAGGCATGTAGGTCGTTTCCGGCTGGCTGCTGGTACAAACAGTGCTGAGGTAAATAAATAACCCTGAAGAGATGTCATTCCCGGACGGCTCACTGGCTTACAGGAGACTCCGGATGCCCAGGGCCACTTCCTCAGCTCCCGGCCGAGCCACTGCCACCCCTCACAGCAGCAAATGAGGATTTGTTCCCACACACCCTTGAGGACACATTGAGTCATACCTTTTATCTGTCAGCGTGATGGGTAGAAAAGGGCCGCTCGTTACTCCTTCCTCTTCTTCCTACCCATCTTTTCAACTTTATCCTATCTAAAAAAAAGGGTGATATGCAAATTAACCATCACTCCATCACAAAGATGGCGGCGGCTCTCACATAGGTGTTTCTCTCTCGCTCTCTCCCTCTTCCTTCCCCTCTCTCTAAAAATCAATAAAAAATCTTACATGTTCTTTCGGCGGAGCATTACCGCAGCTCCTGCTGGTGTGTTTCTCAGGTGGCAGAGAGGCAGATCGCCCTGCGCCCAGCCAAAGGCGCTTGAGGCCACGAGCAGGTACACAGCCCAGCGAGCCCAGCTGTCTCCCCGGCTGACTGGGAAGCTGTTGGCCACTGGCACGCCCTTCACCGCCTGGTTCTTGGTTTACGAGTCACCTCCACCCAGTGCCCTTGGGAGTCTACAAAGAGCTCCTCAGCCGGCCGGTGAGGCGCCGGGGTTGAGCATGAACCATGGCCAAGAGGTCACCATGGTCTGGTTCCCAGTCAGGGCACATGCCCAGGCTGCAGGCTCGATTCCCAGTGTGGGGCCTGCAGGAGGCAGCCGGTCAATGATTCTCTGTCATCATTGATGTTTCTCTCTCTCCTTCTCCCTTCCTCTCTGAAATCAATAAAAATATTTTTAAACAAACAAACAAACAAACAAAGCATATTAAAAAAAGAAGGAAAGCCTGTAAGGGCTCAGTGTTTCTCTAGCTACCATCTGAGATGGCTGTTTAGCCTGTCCACGTGCTATCACCTTAACCTTCAGCTTGGAGTTGCGTTTCCCTGAGGACCAATGCGGTTGAGCATCTTTTCCGCAGGCGACAGGCTCCGCCTCCACTTGGCCTCAGGAGTCACCGCATTCCGTGCTCCGCCTGTCCCCTCCGCTGCTCCTCCATCCTCACCCTGCTCCCCTCTCCTCCATCCTCACCCTGCTCCCCTCTCCTCCATCCTCACCCTGCTCCCCTCTCCTCCATCCTCACCCTGCTCCCCTCTCCTCCATCCTCACCCTGCTCCACTGTCCTCCATCCTCACCCTGCTCCCCTCTCCTCCATCCTCACCCTGCCCCCTCTCCTCCATCCTCACCCTGCTCCCCTGTCCTCCATCCTCACCCTGCTCCCCTGTCCTCCATCCTCACCCTGCTCTCCTCCATCCTCACCCTGCTCCCCTCTCCTCCATCCTCACCCTGCTCCCCTCTCCTCCATCCTCACCCTGCTCCCCTGTCCTCCATCCTCACCCTGCTCCCCTCTCCTCCATCCTCACCCTGCTCCCCTGTCCTCCATCCTCACCTGCTCCCCTCCCACCCCACCTCCTCCCTCCTCAGAGCTCTCTGCCTGGAGAGCCCGGCAGGCCCTGAGCTCTCTGTATCTCACACCCAGCCCTTGGTGCATTCGGTGGCTTCTGCCTAGAACACCCCCTTCTCTCCCTCCCCTGACTCCTCCTCATCCTCACCGCCCACACCATCGCCTCCTCTCCGAGCCGTGTGGGTGCCTCTGGCCGCCCCGGCGCCCTGCGCTGTCCCCATGCCACACCATCACCTGTCACCTGGCCGGCCCGGCACGCCCTCGGCCGTGCACCAGCTCCCGGATGAGCTAATGGGTGGGGTGGAGGCCTGGGGAGGTGATGGGCCTGACCGAGCTGCAGAAGGGCGGACAGTGAAGTGACCTTGGAACCCAGGGCTGGCTGGACATGCTGTGGGGCTGGGTGTTGGTGGAGCCTGGAGTGGCGATTGAGGGGTCTTTGTATATGAGGGGCCCTGGATGTGTATTCCGAATGCTGCCAGGGAGAGGCTCCGGGAGGCGGTGGGGGTGGGGGGTGGGGTGGGGGCACGGGGTGTCTCTTGCTGTCTCCGGCCATGCACACGCCATGAAGCAACACGAGATGCTGGCAGGACACTCGGCTCATCAGACTCGCTCAGTCCAAGCGCAGTTTTGGGTTCGGAGCCAAGAAGGTCGCCAGGGTCAGACTTCTCCCCAGAGCCCGCGCCTCCTGCCCGGGGCTCCCGCGGACAGAGCACAGGGAGGCCCGCCCGCTGGGGGCGCTGGGCGGCCTGGGCAAGGAGGTGGGCTCTGGACACCAGAGGCCTGGAGACAGACGCTGCCGGAGGGAGCGGGCGGCGCGGTGCCGGCAGCGGGACTGGCGCTCCTGCTTGGCTTGTAACCCCCGCCACCTGGCCTGCCGGGTCCACAGGCGCTTCAGCACCTTCGTGCGCCCGGCCGGGACCAGGCGCCTGGGCCTGAGCACCTCGTGCCCGCGCTGAGCCGCGTGGCCGCCCTTGATGCTGCCCAGCGGGTCAGCGCGCTCAGCCCGTCTTCTTGCGCACAGGAGGATGTGACGCAGTCCAGCTTCCTGCCGGGGCTCTGCAGCAAACTGTGGACCCTACGGCCTCAGCCCCCAGGACTGAGGCCCCTGGCAGCGCCGGGTCAGGGGCCGTTCTGCAGCGCCCACTCGCGGTCAGGGTGGCTCCGGAGAGCCTGCCCCTCCGGATGCCTCCGATGCCTTGGGCATCACTGCCTCCATCAACGCCTCGCCTCGGCCACTGTCCCCGCCCTTTGGAGGGCCCCTGCCAGAGCAGGAGCATCCCGGCGGGGACAGCACAAGCCGGACATCGGCTCCTGGCTCAGAGACAATTGACTTCATAGACTCCATCAGGAATGCTGGAGGAGCCCTGGCTGGTTTGGCTCAGTGGATAGAGCATCAGCCTGCGGACTGCAGGGTCCCGGGTTCGGACCTGATCAAGGGCAGGTGCTCGGATTGCGGGCTCAACGTAGCGGGCCTGCCAGGAGACATCTCTCCCTCTCCCTTCCTCTCTGGAATCAAGAAAAATAATTTTATTTTATCAATAAAAATTAAAAAAAATAACAATCAAACCACTGAGCCACGCCGGCTGGCTATTATTTATTTATTATTGTATTTTTATATGAACAACTGTAAACCTGCCTTGGCCCCACCCTGTATAAGAATATAAAGTGTATAAAAATGCAACTGAATTTTGTATATCAACCTTTTAACCTGTACACTTGCTAAATTCGCTTATTAGCTCTAGTGTTTGTCATAGGTGTCCTTGGGTTTTTTATGTAAGCAACCACATGATCTGCAGGCAGGCACAGTGCTCCTTCCTCCTGTTCCATCCAGAATTCTTTTATTCGTGTTTCCTGCCTCGGGGCCATGGGCGTCTAGGAAGAGGTGGTGAGAATGGTGCAGCTCAGCCTTTCACATGAAGTGTGATATTACCGGTAGATCCTTATCAGTTTGAGGAAATTCCCATTGATACCTAGTTGGCTACAAAATTTATTCTTAAATATGTTTGTATTGGCTTCAGAGAGGAAGGGAGAGAGAGATGGAAACTTCAGTGCTGAGAGAGAATCACGGAGGGTCACTGTCAGAACTGGAGCATGCGCCCTGACTGGGAATGGAACAGGGACCTCCCGGTTCATAGGATGATGCTCAACCGCTGAGTCATGCCAGCCGGGCCTATTTTTAAATCATGAATGGGTGTCGAATTTTGTCAAATCGTTCCTGCATCCACTGAGATGATCATATGGTTTCCTGATATTTTTTCTTTGCACTCAGCGAGGCTGAGCGTCTTTTTCTGGGTTTGAGAGCCACTTGTACTTCATTTTCCTAGATTCCTAGGTTCGTAGCCTGCAGTTCCTGACATTTTCTTGTTGCTTTCAGGAGTTGCTTATATAACGAGGATGTTTCTATCCATGTTTAACTTCTTATCCGTTTCCTTTGTTCACTCCTTGACTTCTGATGGGCTTTTTTTGCCAGTAGAAAAACTGGGGTGTTTGTGCCACTGAAGTTTCCCATTTGCTCCCGGGCTTTGCCTCCTCAGAAGGGCCTCATGGAGCCCTCACACCCCCTCTTTGGAGCTGAGTGCCACCTTTGTCTGCACCCTGCTTCCCTCCTGCTCAATTCACAAATGCCGAGGTGACCGTCACCCTGGAGCTGCTGGGGCCAGAGAATCCCCGTCCTTCCTCTGTGGGCAGCAGCCTCTGTCTCAGGGCACGGGATGGGAGTGAAGTTGAGGCTGGGGGGAAGCCCAGAGCCGATACAAGCATCTGCAAGGTGGATGGTGACAAAGATAGCTGGCTAGCTGGCGCCTTCCTAGGGCCTTCCTAGACCCCTGGCCCGAGGCAGGAATTCCACACCTCTCATCCCTCCGCCCTCCTCTCCCTGAACAGCTGTATAAAAGAGGTACCTAGGCCACCTTTTGGCGGGAACTTCCCTGGCCCAGCCTCGGACCAGCGAGCTCCGCCCGGGAGGGAGCGCAGGTTAAAACCTCCCCCCTTTTAATCGCCTGGATTCCGTATTTTGCTTCGCAAACCTCTCAGCTGGGACCTTACAAGTGTGTTTGTATTTCTCTCCACCAAAGCCACTCAGGAAGTGAAAGAAAAACACTAAGCCCCCACAGGGCACTTCCTGCCACAGCCTGCTGTGGCTCCCCTTTGCTGCGGCAGAACCCAAACCCTTTCCTTCCATCCTCGAGGCCCCACCGATCCCTCCAAAGAAGTACCGGCGCATTGTGCCTCTGCCACCCTGCCCTCCTCCGGAGCACTCTGCCCTTCCCAGGAGCACCCTGCCCTCCTCAGGAGCACCCTGCCCTCCTCAGGGGCACCCTGCCCTCCTCAGGGGCACCCTGCCCTCCTCCGGAGCACCCTGCCCTTCCCAGGAGCACCCTGCCCTCCTCAGGAGCATCCTGCCCTCCTCAGGGGCACCCTGCCCTCCTCAGGGGCACCCTGCCCTCCTCCGGAGCACCCTGCCCTTCCCAGGAGCACCCTGCCCTCCTCAGGAGCACCCTGCCCTCCTCAGGGGCACCCTGCCCTCCTCAGGGGCACCCTGCCCTCCTCCGGAGCACCCTGCCCTTCCCAGGGGCACCCTGCCCTCCTCCGGAGCACCCTGCCCTTCCCAGGAGCACCCTACCCTCCTCAGGAGCACCCTGCCCTTCCCAGGAGCACCCTGACCTTCTCCACCGCCCAGGCTTGCCTCCACACCTCCACATCACTCTCTGGCTAATCTTTATTTATATATATATATATTTATTTTTAATTGATTTTTTACAGAGAGGAAGGGAGAGGGATAGAGAGTTAGAAACATCAATGAGAGAGAAACATCGATCAGCTGTCTCCTGCACACCCTGAACTATGGATGTGCCCGCAACCAAGGCACATGCCCTTGACCAGTATGGAACCTGGGACCCTTCAGTCCACAGGTCATTGCTCTATCCACTGAGCTAAACCGGTTAGGACTCTCTGGCTAATCTCATCTGTCCTTGGAGTTTAGTATCAAAGTTGCTTTCTCCAGAAAGCCCTCTCAGACTCGGGGTCTCTCCTAGCAGCCTAGGCCCAAGGGCCACGGCAACAGCTCACGGGGAAGGGATTTCCTCACTGCTGTCTCCTGGTCAGAGGGCGTGTCTGCGGTGTTCCACTCCGGGTCCCGCACCCTTCCCGCAGGAGGTGCCCGAGGAGCATCTGGAAGATTGCATCAAAGTCAGCAAGTCATTTTTGGGCCAGGGCTTGTGATAGGATTACCAAGACAAAAGAGTCCGGAATCGAACCTGGGACCCTTCAGTCTGCAGGTCGACACTCTATTCACTGAGCCAAACCAGGCAGGACTCTCTCTCTCTCTCTCTCTCAAGTTCTCCTCCTCCTCCTCCTCCTCCTCCTCCTCCTCCTTCTTCTTTTTAAATAATAAATCTTTTTTGTTCAGATTATTACAGGTGTTCCTCTTCCCCCCCCCCCCCACATCTCCCCTCCACCTGATTCCCCACCCCACCCCATGCCCCCACCCCCTGCCACTGTCTTCATCCATAGGTGTAAAATTTTTGTCCGATCTCTTCCTGCACCCTTCAGACCACCTTCCCCCTGAGAATTGTCAGTCCACTCCCTTTCTATGTCCCTGACTTTATTATATTCACCAGTCTATTCTGTTCTTCAGATTTTTTATTCACTTGATTTTTAGATTCACTTATTGGTAAGCATGTATTTGATTTTTGTTGTTGTTCATAGTTTCTACCTTTACCTTTTTCTTCTTCTTCCTCTTCTTAAAATATACCCTTCAGCATTTCATGTAATTTTCTTTGCTGTTCATGATGATGAACTCTTTAGCTTTTTCTTGTCTGTGAAACTCTATCTGACTTCAATTCTGAATGATAGCTTTGCTGGGTAGAGTAATCTTGGTTGTAGGTTCTTGTTGTTCATCACTTTGAATATTTCTTCCCACTCCCTTCTGGCCTGTATAGTTTCTGTTGAGAAGTCAGCTGATAATCGTATGAGTGCTCCCTTGTAGGTAACTAACTGCCTTTCTCTTGCTGCTTTCAAGATTCTCTCTTTGTCTTTTGCCCTTGGCATTTTAATTATGATTGTCTTTTTAAAAAATATATATATTTTATTGATTTTTTACAGAGAGGAAGGGAGAGAGATAGAGAGCTAGAAACGTCGATGAGAGAGAAACATCGACCAGTTGCCTCTTGCATACCCCCTACTGGGGATGTGCCCGCAACCAAGGTACATGCCCTTGATCGGAATCGAACCTGGGACCTTTCAGTCCGCAGACCGACACTCTACTACTGAGCCAAACCGGTTTCGGCTTAATTATGATGTGTCTTGATGTGTTCCTCTTTGGATTCCTCTTGTTTGGGGTTCTGTGCACTTCCTGGACTTGTAAGTCTATTTCTTTCACCACGTAGGGAAAGTTTTCTGTCATTATTTCCTTCAATAGGTCTTCAATATTCTGCTCTCTCTTTTCTTCTGCCACCCCAAAAATCTGGATGTTGGTACGCTTAAAGCCATCCCAGAGGCTCCTTATACTACCCTCACACTTTTGGATTCTTCTTTCTTTCTGCCTCTCTGGTTGGTGTTTTTTGTTTCCTCATATTCCAGATCTTTGGTTTGACTCTTAGGGTACGTTGATCTACAGTTGAGTTTCTGTATATTCTTTATTTCAGACAGTGTATGCTTTTTTCTAACTGGTCCTTTTCCATTTTTTTATTTTTATTTTTTTGTATTCTCATTAAGGTCCTTGAAGGTCTCTTCAAGTTTCTCAGCGGTTTTTAGAAGATTCTTGAGTAACCTTATAAATGTTATTCTGAACTCTGTGTTGTCCAATAGTTTGCTTTCCTCCATCTCTCCCATTCGTGACATGCTTCTGTGTCATGCTTCCGCATTTTGGTTGCTTTCCTGGACACAGGCTTTATTGAAGAGAAGAGTACCACTGCCGGCTGCTTCCAGAGAGAGAGTGGAAGAGAGCGAGGGCCGGGGTACAAGCACCTTTAAGGGGAGGACAGGGAACCGGGCTTAAGGCACTCAGCACACGCTGATGGGTGGTTTCATGTAAGGCCTATGATTAGGGACCTAGGGACTAGGAATCGGGGGCTTAGGGTATTTGGCAGGTGCTGATTGGTGGTTCAGTGCTCAGGAATGTCTGGCTGCAGGTGGAGTTTCCGTCCGCCCATCAGTTGGAGGAAGGGAGCATCTATCACCAGCCTGTTGAGGACACTGGCCCGAGTCTCCCCTGGATGCTGTCCAGCCTCTTTCACTGAAAAGAGGACTTCAGGAGAGTTAAACACACAAACAAACCTTCAATCAGACCCTCCCTCTGTCCCTCTCCCTCCTCACTTCCTCCTGCCCCAGGGGCCTCCTCTGCTCTTTAAACTGCTTACATTTCCACGCTTTTGTCCTTGCGGGTGCCCTCTGCCAGGAGAGCTCTTTGTCCTGCCTTGGATCTCAGCTGGATGGATGCTGGCCTTTGCCCAGTCCCACGCAGCCCTGGCCTGTGAGCTAATTTTCTTTGCTGTCCATAAAGATTAATTGCTTCCCTTACAGACAGATGGTGAGGTGTGCCCTCGGGCAGATGCAGCTGGGGGCTGGGCACAGGGCACTGGTGCATGGGAGGGGGGCGCCTCTGCCCCCTCCCAGGTCTCCTGGGAGATACACCTGGAAGCAGAACTGGACCTTTGTCTGAGACAACTTCCTGGCCTCCTTTCTGGGAAGAGCCAGCCCCGTTCCCTTCCCTGGGCATAAAATTAGTTCCTCCGGCTGCCCAGTCCACACATGCCACAGATGGGTAAACTGAGGCCTGGGGAGCTGGGGTGTTGCTAGGACCCCACAGAGAGTGGGTCTGGAGCCTGTTTGTAACCGGTGTTAACGTAAAACACACACACACACACAACACACACAAAAACAAAACAAAACATTGAAAGCTGTAAAGAATTTTTGTGAGTTTATTTGAGCCAAACATATGCCGGAAAGCAGAACCTCAACAGATTGAGATAATGCTTCGAAAAATGGTGGGTTACATTTGTATTTATACACTGCAATCAAGGAGGGACATAGGTGGATTCTCTGAAATTCATTGGTGACGGAATAAGGAGGCGGGATAAAGCAAATCGGTGGGAAACCCCTGGGACTGGATAAAAAGTAAAATGACGGACATGTACTTAGGTGGGTACAGGAACAATTAACATGATAATGAAGGAATCTGTGGTATCAGTCCTGGCGCCCACCACATCTGATTGTGCCCCAGGGGCTCCAGAAAAAGGGAAGTTACAAGTTACCCAGACATCTCACAGATACGTTATCTTAGAGGCAAAAAGGCAAATGGGTTCAGGAAAGATCTAAATTGATTTCTTTGTCAGAAAAATATCAGCCTAGGACATGACTACCCACTATAACCTGTTTGTGGTTCAATATTTGATTTTCAGACCATCTTTTGAACTTACTTTAGCTCTCTGAGTTGGCAAGACCGCCAGGCAGGCCTCCCCTGAGCTTGTCAGGTCAGCATGTGGCTCCTTCTGTCCTCACCGGACAACCAATGGGTCCCGGCTGCCTGTCACCGCCTGAGCAGACACAGGGTTGCATCAGACATGCGTGTTTATTCCAATAACGCCGGCATATGGGGGAGCAGCGGGTCATCCATGAAAATCTGCTCCATCCCTCCCCAGCAGCCACTGGGGAGGAGGTAAAGATTAGCTGGGAGAGGAAGAACTGCAGGCATGGGGAAGTGAGGAAGGCACGATGGTCAGATTACAGGGTGTGCGGGCTGAGGGGTGAGAGGGCGGGTGCCCTGGGCGTCTGTGGGAGGGAGGGGGGGAGACTGGACGGGCGGTCCTCGGGAAAGGAGATGGACTGCATTCCAACGTGAGTCCTCACGTCCCAGGGCGGACAGCTCAGCCCGGTTAGAAAGCACTTCCTCCAACCGGCACAGAACCATCACGGTTATCCATCACGGTTAACAGGACACGATCAGTGCTTCTTTTCATGAGCGCCAGTCCCCGTTTCTCTAGTTCAGCCGTTGACGTACCGAGACCCCTGCCTGACCCGCTGCTGTGCGGGCTTCTGGAAATGTCTGCCCCTCCCCAGCTGGGCCCTCTCGCCTCCCCGCCCCCGTCCCCCACAGGCGGTGACTTTCGGTAAGTGACAGCCGCTCAGGAAGCCGAGGGGCCCACACAGGAAAGGGCCCAGCGGGACTTTTCTCCCTCTGCCACCCGGCTCTGCCTCCCCTCGCTGGCCCAGGGTCCCCGCCTGCCAGGTAAGATCTGGTGGTGCCACAGGCTCTGGCCGGGGCCCGGGGGGAGGGGTTGGGGTGCATGGTTATGTCAGGGCGCGTGGAGGGTCCTGTGACAGCAAGGGCAAGTTTGCCGCCAGGCCTGCGAGGGAGGCTGCGAGAGTGATGTGAGCTTGGACGCCGGGAAGCCCTGGCTCGGGGCCTCCGTTGTGCGGGCATAAAACAGACTCCACAGCCCAGCTCTGGGAGCCTGTGCCGATCGATTGATCACTGTACCAGCTTCGGGGACCAGTTCCTGCCCGGAGCCTGGGGTGACCCAGCAGGTGGGAATTTTGGTGTCAAAACAGGGGCATTTTTCTCGTCCTCCAAACCCGGGTTTTCACCCCGAGTTCTCCTTTTTTCACTTTCGATATTTAAACAATCGTGTGGGGTTTTTTGTTTTTGTTTTTTTTTAAGATTTATTTTAAAGAGAAGACATGCTGTGTGATTCCGTTTTTATGAAAGTGCAAAGTCGGACAAGACCAGGGTGGCTGTCAGAAGCAGGACCGTGGTCCCTGCCGAGGGTGACGGGGTCCCCAGGCTCCGGGGCTGTGAATGTTCCCATCACTGGCCTGGGAGCGGGTGGCACAGAGGGGTTTTTAGGGCAAAGTCCTGTCCCTACCACACCCTCCCTCCCGGACAGGAACCACTAAGCCACCCTGCCAGGGGACTTTCCTGTCTGCTTTGGCTGGCCTTTGTCTGGTGCTTGCTCGCTAAGGTTTGAGTCCGTTACTGCAAATTAAATGGGCTGACACCCCTGGGTGGCTCAGGGGACCCCCTCAGTGAGGTGGGTGAGGTGTCAGCCCATTTCACAGCTGACAGAGAGACCCAGTGGTGGGAGCCCTGGGAGAGTCACATGGGGGGGGGCCGGGGCTGGGATTTGAACCCAGAGCCTGGGGTCTTCATCTATCCCAGCCCCAGGATGTTATTCTGAGTGTGTGACAAACACATTACTGCTGTCCCCTCTTACCCCCATTCCCTACTGTTATTTTGTAACATTTAAAAAAACACTATTATTTTGTTTTCCCCAACGTTCTCTTTGTATCTTCTTAACCCAGGCAGTTTAAGTGGGTCTTGACCCCCTGCCTGATTTTCCTCACTTTCCCCCAGCCAGGTACCCCAAGCTCTGGGGATCCCCAGTGGTGACAGAGGGAGAGAGAGAGAGAGTCAGTCTCCTGGGCTTCCGGCCCTGGGGCCTGAGATGCCCTGAGGGACTCAGTGATAGGAGTGATAGAGACCAGAGAGGGTGGTGAGGCAGACACGGAGACCTCTGTGGGCAGAGTCATCAGACTGGGTCTCCCCGCCGGGCATGAGTCACAGCAGATGCAGAAGCTTCCAGCCAGAAGTGCTTGAGCATCACTCCCTCCAACAAGGGGTGAGGACATCCTTGCTCCTGTAAACCCTTAAGCGCAAAAGCCAGCACCCACCTGCTTCCTGGTTGGCAAATCTGTACATCTGTGATCAATTGCTCCTGCCTTCATGGGGCCGGGGCTGGAGGAGGGGGTCAGAGAGGCTGCAGATGGACTGGAGATGTCTGCCTTGGGCACTAACAAGAGCGTTTGGTGTGAGTTCACACAAACCTGGGTGCAGAGTATCTTCCAGCCCCCAGCACAGACCTCGCCTGGGGGCTTGTGGCTCCTCACCCACCTTGCATACTCAGAACCCCCGCCCCCCCTTTTCCCCCATCTCTTCCTCGTTCTCTCTGTGTACTTCTGTCCCTCTCTTTCTCTTTTCCCCGCCGATTTCCTACCTCACCCAGCAGTATCTCTATTCCTCCCCCAGTCCCACCCCTCACCCCTTTCTCAATCGAGGAGGTTTGTGTAGTAAACCATTTTGTGGAGCTCGATTGAACAGATTTGGGCTATAATGGACAAAATTTCTGGTCTGTATGTGAAGAGTAATACCCTGTTAATTTTAAAATGCTTTTAACAAAGACTTGCTAATAATTAAACTAACAGGTGTTTTTTGTTGTTGTTATTAATTCACTGTTATTTTATTATTTTTGCTTCATTCTCACCCCAAAATATTTTTTCTATTGATTTTTAGAGAGAGTGGAAGGGATTGGAAGAGACAGAGAGTGAGAAACATCCATGTGAGAGAGACACAGGAGCCCTGACCGGGGGCCAGAATCAAGCCAGCAATCAAGGTACATGCCCTTGACCGAAATCAAACCCGGGACTTTAGTCCAGAGGCCGATGCTCTATCCACTGAACCAAGCCAGCTAGGGCAATCCATTGTTATTTTTAACAAATTTTGGCGAATAGACCATATGTTGGGGAAAAAACCACACTAATAATTTCGCTGACATAAATAAATGTTACATATCTACAGCTATAGTTTACATGTTTAAATCTAGGAGTCACGGCTCCTAAACGATGTTCAGGGACTGACCAGCACGTGGTCACACCACCTCACGCGTTGGCTCTGCTGTCTGTTGGTGTGACTTTCCGCAGAGGCCAGGGTTAAGTGTGCCCCCAGCCACCCCGCCCGGGGCGTTAGCTCACTGTCTGTGCCTGGCGGATGCCTTTACTAGACCTACTCAGCATAAATGTAAAGTTACAGCGATAGATGTAGAAAACTTTTCTATAAAATTAAACTGTCACTACTAATTAAAAATTTTTAAATTTAATTTAATTTTATTGATTTTTCACAGAAAGGAAGAGAGAGTTAGAAACATCGATGAGAGAGAATCATCGACCAGCTGCCTCTTGCACACCCGCTACTGGGGATGTGCCCGCAACCAAGGCACATGCCCTTGACCGGAATCGAACCCGGACCCTTCAGTCTGCAAGGCAGCGCTCTATCCACTGAGCCAAACCAGTTTCGGCCCTACTGACTTAATTTTTAAATATATATATTTGTATTGATTTCAGAGAGGAAGGAAGAGGGGGAGAGAGATAAAAACATCCCATGTGGAGAGAGAATCATTGACGGGCTGCCTCCTGCACGCATTCCTGCTGGGCTCCAGCCCACCACCCATGTGCCCTGACTGGAATCCAAACATGACCTCCTGGTTCATAGATCAGTGCTCAACCTCTGAGCCACACCGGCCGGGTGTGGCTTAATTGTAATTACACAAGTGTGTCTACATAAGCAGAAACAGGTAAACTATCTAATTTGCCAAGTTTTAAAAACATATTTTTATTGATTTTTTTTTTACAGAGAGGAAGGGAGAGAGACAGAGAGCTAGAAACATTGATGAGAGAGAAAGATTGATCAGCCGCCTCCTGCACACCCCCCATTGGGGATGTGCCTGAAACCAAGGTACATGCCCTTGACCAGAATCGAACCTGGGACCTTTCAGTCCGCAGGCCGACGCTCTATCTGCTGAGCCAAGCCGGTTTTGGCTGTCAATTTTTTGACGTACACATTCAGAAAACCCACTTTATTACATAATGGACTTTTGGCTTTAACGGACCCCCCCCCCCCCCCGCCCAAATTAGCCCGTTCTGTCAACGTTTTACTCTATGTAGTCCTGCCCCTCTGCCCAGAACTCAGGCCTGCCTCTCTCTGTCCAGGCGGCTGCGCTCATGGCACCTCCCGGTGAAGAGACACCGCTGATCCCTGAGCGCTCTTACAGCCTCTCGTCCTCCGAGCCCGGAGCCCTGCACGTGCTGCTGCCCCCTCGAGGCCCCGGGCCCCCTCAGCGCCTGACCTTTTCCTTTGGGGAGCACTCGGCTGAAGAGCTGTGTGTTCGGGCCGCCAAGGCCAGCGGTGAGTGGGCCCTTAAAAATGCGGGGCCGGAGGGATGGGTGGGAGTGAGGGACCCGGATTGGGAGCTAGAATAGCTGCCAGCCTGAGTGAGTCAGCATTGGGCCTGAGGCTTTGAGGGATGCGTAGGAGTTTGGTAAGGGAGGAGGAGGGAATGGCGTGTGATAGCACAGGAGGGAAAACGGCTGATCATCCTTTACGTAGAGAGTACAGGGGAGAGACACTCTGGGGAGAGGGGGAGAGAGCCTGAGAAGATGGTGAGTGAGTGTGAGCAGGGGTGGCGCAGTGTCATAGTTGAAGGTGCCAGGGAGCCCTGTGGCACTGCGTGGGGGCTGCAGGGGACAGATGGAGACCAGGAGGGCGCTGACGGGGGCCTCCCCTCAGGCATCCTGCCCGTGTACCACCCCCTCTTTGCCCTGGCGCTGGAGGACCTGTCCTGCTGGTTCCCCCCGAGCCACATCTTCTCCGTGGAGGACGAGGGCACCCAGGTCCTGGTCTACCGGCTCCGGTAGGAAGCACTTCCTCCCCGCCCCCCGGCCCCCCCGTACCCCCCTTGCACTGCCTGCAGCCTTTGGCGGAGGAGAGCTTAGGAAATGGGAGTTTGAAACAGTGATCCTACAACGAATCATTTCCCTGTACCTCACAATGAGTGCTCCAGGGAGGGTGTGATCACTGTAGGGAAACTGAGGCCAGAGAGGGTGGATAGCTTGCCCAAGGTCACACAGCGATTCACTGGCACACCCTGGGCTCTGTGAGGTCTTGGCACAGTCCTCTATCTCCTCCCCGCCCCTCTTCCCGGCCAATACCCCACACTCCAGGGTTCTCCCCTCCCCTCCACAGCTTTTACTTCCCCAACTGGTTTGGGCTAGAGACGTGTCACCGCTTCGGGCTTCGAAAGGACTTGGCCAGCGCCATCCTTGACCTGCCAGTCCTGGAATACCTGTTTGCTCAGGTAGGGGTCCAGGTGGGGCCTGGCCCAGGGCTGGGGGCCCGCAGAGCAACCTCAGGGGTGGCCTTGGCTGATCCTCCCTGTGGCAACCCAGGGGCGGGGGTCAGCCCAGGGGCGGGGGTCAGCTCAGGGGCGGGGGTCAGCCCAGGGGCTGGGGTCAGCTCAGGGGCGGGGGTCAGCTCAGGGGCGGGGGTCAGCTCAGGGGCGGCGGTCAGCCCAGGGGTAGGGGTCAGCCCAGGGGCGGGGGTCAGCTCAGGGGCGGGGGTCAGCTCAGGGGCGGGGATCTGCCCAGGGGCGGGGGTCAGCCCAGGGGCGGGGATCAGCCCAGGGGCGGGGGTCAGCCCAGGGGCGGGGGTCAGCTCAGGGGCGGGGGTCAGCCCAGGGGCGGGGGTCAGCTCAGGGGCGGGGGTCAGCTCAGGGGCGGGGGTCAGCCCAGGGGCGGGGGTCAGCTCAGGGGCGGGGATCTTCCCAGGGGCGGGGGTCAGCCCAGGGGCGGGGGTCAGCTCAGAGGCGGGGATCTGCCCAGGGGCGGGGGTCAGCCCAGGGGCGGGGGTCAGCCCAGGGGCCGGGGTCAGCCCAGGGGTGGGGGTCCACAGGCCACCTCAGGGCTCACAGTTGGGCTGTGACCGGCTCCCAGCACCGCAATGACCTGGTGAGTGGCCGCCTGCCAGTGGGCCTCAGCCTGAAGGAGCAGGGCGAGTGTCTCAGCCTGGCGGTGCTGGACCTGGCTCGGATGGCCTGTGAGCAGGCCCAGCGGCCGGAGGAGCTGCTGAAGACCGTCAGGTGAGGGCCTCCGGACTGTGGAGCCCAGCTGCCAGCTGGGAGTGTGCAAACATGGCTCCACCAGGGCATCCCAGAGCTCAGGAACCCCAGAAGGCTCCCTGCCTACAAGCCTGCAGTGAGACCTAGGCCTCAACCCAGTCCCATGCCCCACTGAGGCTCCAGGGCCCTGCCTCCTGCCCCCAAAGGCCTGCCTGTGTCCCTGTCTGTCCCGTGGGCCCCAATGGCCTTCACCACGCTGAGGCCCTCCTCCCCTGCATGCCCCTGCGGGTGTCCTCATGCCTGCAGACAGGCCACACTACAGCCCCTCAACTAAAGCCTGGGTTGGGGGTGTGTCCCTGTCAGTCCCTGCCTCACGTGGCTGAGAGTCCCGTCCTGTCCTTCCCCTTCCCCCCTCCGCTCACAGCTACAAGACCTGCCTGCCCCCTGGCCTGCGCGACCTGATCCAGGGCCTGAGCTTCGTGACGCGGAGGCGCATCCGGAGGCGGGTGCGCCAGGCCCTGCACCGCGTGGCCACCTGCCAGGCTGACAGACACTCGCTTATGGCCAAATACATCATGGACCTGGAGAGACTGGACCTGGCGAGGGCCACGGAGACCTTCCTTGTGGGCCTCCCCGGGTCTGCTGGCGGTCCCGACGCGAAGGGGCTGCTCCGCGTGGCCGGGAGCAGCGGCATTGCCTGGAGTCCAGGGACACAGGAGGTGCCCACAGATCTGGGCAGGGGCGGGGCCAGAAATGGGCGGGCTATTGGGGCGGGGCCCAAGCTGGAGGAGGGACTGGGAGGGCTCAGGGAGTGGCTAGCAGAGTGAGGGGCGGGGCTGAGTGAGGAGGCGGGAGTGAGAAAAATGGATGGGCGGGGCTGAGAGGGAGGGCGCTGGTTGGGCGGAGCTAACCAATGGTACAGGGAGGAGGCGGGACTAAGGGCAGGGCTTCCGACTGGACTAAGAGAGAAAAATAAAGTGGAGCTAAGCAAGGGGGTTGGGGGGTGCTCAGGGAAGGTTCCCACTGAGAGATGGAGGAGGGTTTAAAAAAAAATATATATATATATATATATATATATATATATATATATATTTTTTTTTTTTTATTGATTTTTTACAGAGAGGGATAGAGAGTTAGAAACATTGATGAGAGAGAATGATCAATCAGCTGCCTTTTGCACACCCCCTACTGGGGATGTGCCTGCAACCAAGATACATGCCCTTGACTGGAATCAAACCTGGGACCTTTCAGTCTGCAGGCCGATGCTCTATCCACTGAGCCAAACCGGTTTCGGTGGAGGAGGGTTTTGGCAGGGGCAGGGTGGGGGGAATTTGGGGATGAGCAGGGGAGGGGTCGAATGGGGTGTGATTAACAGAAGAGGAGGGCTTGGCAGGGGCGAGGTGGGAGAGGAATGGACTGGGCCCGGCCGAGAGCTGTGGGGTTCATTGTGTGGGTCGGTAGGGTTCAGGCTTCCAAAAGAAGTTTGGGGGCTCCGAGGAAGCGGACTCCCGCCCTCAGGCCTCCGCTTCCTCCCTCCCAGGTCTTCCAGCCTTTCTGCGACTTTCCAGAGATCGTGGACATCAGCATCAAGCAGGCCCCGCGCGCTGGCCCCGCTGGGGAGCATCGCCTGGTCACCATCACCAGGACGGACAACCAGATCCTGGTGGGTGCGGGAAGCCCTCCCTCTCCCGACTTACCCGGGAGCGAGGACCACCGCAGGCGCTAACGCGGCCCTCGCCCGGCCCCTCGCAGGAGGCCGAGTTCCCGGGGCTGCCGGCCTCCCTGTCCTTCGTGGCGCTCGTGGACGGCTACTTCCGGCTGACCACGGACTCCCAGCACTACTTCTGCAAGGAGGTGGCGCCGCCGCGGCTGCTGGAGGAGGTGGCGCAGCAGTGCCACGGCCCCATCACGTAAGGACCCGCCTTGCATACCCGCCGCCCTCGGAAGCCTGTTCCACCAGGTCCAAACCCTGGTCACTCCCCTTCCTGGTGCCTCAATGTCCTCGCCTTCCTCAGCCCTGGACCAGGGGTCAAGTGCTGGACAGCCACTGCTGCATAGTCAGCACTCAAAGAGGCTGGGTCTCCTTTCTGCGCCCAGGCCACCAACTGTGTCCCTCCCTCTGACGTCTGGGGTCCCAGGCCATTTCCTCCTGCTTAATCATTTGGTCCATTTTACATGGGGCGGCGGGGAGGGAGGGAATGTTACCTGGTGAGGATCCCAGAGACCAGAATTAGAACCCAGGTTGACCATAGTGCTTGGTTCCTCTGCCTCCATCTCTTTGTCTTGCAAACGTGGCTCCCTCCCACCTTCCCCCAAGCCTGGATTTTGCCATCAACAAGCTCAAGACTGGTGGCTCCCTCCCTGGCTCCTACGTTCTCCGCCGCAGCCCCCAGGATTTCGACAGCTTCCTCCTCACTGTGTGTGTCCAGGTTGGTCCACCACCAGGAGCCAGGAGGTCAGGGAGGGCTTCCTGGAGGAGGAGAGATTTGAGTCGCGTCCCGAAAGGCGTGTGAGCATGTGCTTCCTGAAGAAGGGAAGGGAAAAGACGTGCCCAGTGGAGGGAAACAGCATGTGCGAAGGCTTGGAGATCAAGATGAGCCCGTGGTTTGCCGAAACCGGTTTGGCTCAGTGGATAGAGCATCAGCCTGCGGACTGAAAGGTCCCAGGTTCGATTCCGGTCAAGGGCATGTACCTGGGTAGTAGGGGGTGTGCAGAAGGCAGCTGATCGATGATTCTCTCTCATCGATGTTTCTAACTCTTTATCCTTCTCCTTTACTCTCTTGTTAAAAAATCAATAAAATATATTTTAAAAAAAGAAAAAGATGAGCCCGTGGTGCTCAAGAAAGAGGGAGAGAGCGTGGCCCGAGCTGCCTGCTCCCCACTCAGGGGCCACTCCTCCTTGCAGACCCCGCTGGGCCGCAATTACAAGGGCTGCCTCATCCGGTGCGACCCCACAGGAACCTTCTCCCTGGCTGGGCTGGGCCGGCCCCACAGCAGTCTCCGGGAGCTCCTGGCGGCCTGCTGGGACGGTGGTCTGCATGTGGACGGGGTTGCCCTGAACCTCACCTTCTGCTGCCCCCCCAGACCCAAAGGTGAGCCTGCCCTCTCCCTTGAGCTGAGGAGTCTCTCTGGGGCCCTGCTCTTCCGGGTGTCACAGCTCTTGGGTGGCCAGTGGCAGGAAATGCAACGTGGTTGAGGGAAGAAACGCTGATGTGATGGCTTGTGGGGTGGATCACAGTCTCAGGCACAGCGGAATCCAGACTCTGAGGGAGGGAGGTCACCAGCACTTCATCTCTCTCCATCGTTTGCCCTCCCCTCTGGGTGCGTTCACTCTCAGACAAACCCCTGGGATGGGGTGGCTCTGTGGAGACCGGGGCAACACGGAGACAGGTTGACCATAGAGTAAGGTGACCAGACGTCCCGCTTTTGGCGGGACAGACCCGATTTTTAACAATTAGTCTCCAAAAATTTTTAACAATTTTTTTCAAAAAATCGGGACTTTTTTTAAAACGCCGCAGGACACAGGACAAATTGTTAAAAATTGGGACAGCCCCGCCCAAAATCGGGACACCTGGTCACCTTGCCATAGAGCTGGTTGCTCATTGGCACCCCAAGCCCCCAGGTTCTTGCCCTCTCTGTTTCCTCACCTCGGGGGCTGCCAGGAGTCTCCTCTCCCGTGAACCACGGGTCCTGCCGTCCTCACCGCAGGGCCGGCTTCCTGGGGAGACTTCCAAACGACGACAGGAAGCGAGCGAACCGTTGAGGGCCTCTGACCTCTGACCTCTGACCTCTGACCTCTGGTTTTTCTCTCTCCACCCCCGCGCCTCGTAGAAAAGTCCAACCTGATTGTGGTCCGGAGAGGCTGCAGCCCACCCACATCGTCCCCTGTCCAGCCCCACGGGGGGTGCCAGCTGAGTCAGATGACATTTCACAAGATCGCCGCGGACAGCCTGGAGTGGGTGAGGAGCCTCAGGGACCGGGGGTGGAGGGGGCCCCTCCGCTGGAGTCAGAGACCCGGTCTGCATCCCTCTCTGCTGTGTGGCCTCAGGCATGTGACGTGACCTCTCTGTGCGTCTGCTCCAGCATCTGTAACATGGGGCGAGAGGGGTGGTGGGGGTGGGAGGGTCGGGATCCCCTTACCGGCCTCTCCTGTTGTTCCCTCACCCTCCAGCGGGAGAACCTGGGTCATGGGTCCTTCACCAGGATCTACCGGGGCTGTCGCCACGAGACTGTGGATGGGGAGCCTCGGGAGACGGAGGTGCTGCTCAAAGTGCTGGACGGGAAACATAAGCACTGCATGGAGGTGAGCTGGTGGGGACCAGGCCTTTGGGGCCAGGGCTGGCTGCAGAGCGGGTCACGGGATCAGAGGCGTTTTAGAACACAGAACTGTAGCCACAGCCTCTCCGAAGGATGGAGTACGGAAGAGTCCGGGAACGCCAATGCCAATGGGAAGAGTGCAACTAACCAGTGCAAGGGTCCTGAGGCGGGACCGAGCAGGGCACATCTGAGGACCAGTGAGGAGGCCAGTGGGCTAGAGAGGAGCGTGCAAAGGACAGGGAGTGGTGTCGGTGGAGGCATCAGAGGGGCTGGGCCTTGCTTAACCTCCAAACCTCCCACTTACCTGTGAGAGATTGGAGGCACACTACGGTGCCCACTTCCAGCCGCCATCAGAAAATTATACTATGGAGTGCAGTGTCCACTCACAGTGGGACCCAGGCCCAGAAAGAGTGGGGGCCAGGCCTCCTCCTAGGGCAGGCGTGTGAGCTGTAAGTGTGGGGTCGCTGGTCGGAACCTGGAGTGAGAGGAACCCAGGCATCTTCTCTCCCTCCTGACCTCCCCAGTCATTCCTGGAAGCAGCGAGTCTGATGAGCCAAGTGTCATACCAGCATCTCGTGCTGCTTCATGGCGTGTGCATGGCCGGAGACAGTAAGAGACTCCCCGTCCCCCACCCCCACCCCCCACCCCCACCGCCTCCCGGAGCCTCTCCATGGCAGCATTCGGAATACACATCCAGGGCCCCTCATGTACAAAGACCCCTCAATCGCCACTCCAGGCTCCACCAACACCCAGCCCCACAGCATGTCCAGCCAGCCCTGGGTTCCAAGGTCACTTCACTGTCCGCCCTGCTGCAGCTCGGTCAGGGCCATCGCCTCCCCAGGCCTCCACCCCACCCATTAGCTCATCCGGGAGCTGGTGCACGGCCGAGGGCGTGCCGGGCCGGCCAGGTGACAGGTGATGGTGTGGCATGGGGACAGTGCAGGGCGCCGGGGCGGCCAGAGGCACCCACAGGGCTCAGAGAGGAGGCGATGGTGTGGGCGGTGAGGATGAGGAGGAGTCAGGGGAGGGAGAGAAGGGGGTGTTCTAGGCAGAAGCCACCGAATGCACCAAGGGCTGGGTGTGAGATACAGAGAGCTCAGGGCCTGCCGGGCACTCCAGGCAGAGAGCTCTGAGGAGGGAGGAGGGGAGGGGGGAGGGGAGCAGGGTGAGGATGGAGGAGAGGGGAGGGGACAGGCAGAGCACAGAGTGTGGTGACTGCTGAGGCCGAGTGGAGGCGGAGCCTGTTGCCCACCGTGCAGCCCCGCCCTTCCCTGTGCGGCCACCAGGCGTCATGGTGCAGGAATTTGTCCACCTGGGAGCCCTGGACACGTACCTCCGCAAGTGCGGCCACTTGGTGCCCGCCAGCTGGAAGCTTCAGGTGGTCAAGCAGCTGGCCTACGCTCTCAACTACCTGGTGAGTGCTCCTCTGCCTGCTCCGTCCTCCCTTCCCAGAAGGGAGAGGGCGTGGAGGGCGGGCTCAGGGGTGTGGGGAGCAGTGTGCTAGGGGAGGCATCTTAGACAGAGGGCAAAGCCTATGCACAGGCTCAGAGATGCCAGAGCAGAGGAAGGGGCAGCGGGTTGTCTGGATATTGGGGAGCAGTGAGCCATAAGGCTGGGTCGGGGGGGAAGCCTTCCCGAAGAGCGGGGTGTGGGGGTGTGGGGGGGAGGCTGGAAGGTTGAGTTGGAGTTCCTGGTGAGGAGAAAGCAAGGAGGGCGTGTCCGGCTGAGGGGACAGCCTGGGCCAAGGCCGTACAGTGAAGAGGGTCTGGGGGCATCATTCCGTTCGCTTGGCAGGAGATTGTGTGTGTGTGTGTGTGTGTGTGTGTGTGTGTAGGTGTGAAAGAGAGAGAGAGAGAGAGAGAGAGAGAGAGAGAGAGAGAGAGAGCGAGCTCATGGGAAGAAGGCACAGGGCTGGGCTTCAGAAGGCCTTGAACGCCAGGCTGAGGACCTCTGACCTTATCCTGAAGCCCCTGGGGAGCCTCCGGGTGGGAGAGCAGCGTTTGAGAAGGGGAGTGCCATCGTCAGGGAATAGGGGGTGGGCTAGAGGAAGCCAGTCAGGCTGCCAGTGTTCTGGGGAAGATTCCGGAGTATGGCCGGCGCAGCCCAGAGGGGCTTTGCAGGGTGTGTAGCAGTCAGCAGCCAGCATAGTCACCCATCAGACCCTCCCTGGCATTCCCGCACACCCGGCCCCCTTAGGAGGACAAAGGCCTCCCGCACGGCAATGTCTCCGCCCGGAAGGTGCTCCTGGCTCGGGAGGGGACTGACGGGAGCCCGCCCTTCATCAAGCTGAGCGACCCTGGGGTCAGCCCCACGGTGCTCAGCCTGGAGAGTAAGTGCAGAGGGCTGGGGGAGGGATGGACCCCGTGGGGCAAGGAAGTGATCCCTGCTGCCATCTCCTCCCCCCTCCCCCCAGTGCTCACTGACAGGATCCCCTGGGTGGCCCCTGAGTGCCTGCAGGAGGGCCGGACACTTGGCTTGGAAGCTGACAAGTGGGGCTTCGGGGCCACCGTCTGGGAGGTGTTCAGCGGTGTCACGATGCCCATCAGCACCCTGGAGCCCGCCAAGGTCAGCGTTTCCCCTTGGACAGCTTGGGGAGGGTGGGTGGGTCTGGGAAGGCCTCCCGAGGGGGCACCGGGGTGACTGGCTCCTCCTTCCATCCTCAGAAGCTCCAGTTTTACGAGGAGCGGCAGCAGCTGCCTGCCCCTAAGTGGATGGAGCTGGCCCTGCTGATCCAACAGTGCATGGCCTACGAGCCGGACCACAGGCCCTCCTTCCGCGCCGTCATCCGCGACCTGAACAGCCTCATCACATCAGGTGCTGCCCCGGCCACGGGGTGGGCAGCGCCTGCGTGTGGTATCGGGCCCCGTGGGAGCAGAGCCCAATCGGTGTGCCTAGAAAGATGGGCGTGTGGGTCCCGTAACCGTCCGCTGTAACGGTCAGTTTGACGGCAGCTGTAACAAACAGGCACCTGAGCTCAAGGCTGAGCATGCTGGGAGTGTAGCTCTCATTCCGTGAGGGTGGTGTCCAGGCCAACAGGCACCTCTCTGTGGACCCACCCCCGGACCTCAGGCCTCTGTTGGGTCCTCTGTAGTTAAGAACGTGGAGGGTCCCATTCTAGGTTTCCACGTGCCAGGCCTGGAGGGGTACAGAGTGCATCACCCTCATCCGTCTGAGCTCAGTCATGTGACCACAGCTCACACCAGTGGAGTCTGGGAAGGCCCTTCAATGCCCACAGCCACGTGTGGTTGCACAGGGTGTGCCCTGCCTGAGGGCCCTGCCTGGGCCCAGCGGGCACTGCTTCAGCCCTACACAGTACCCTCTGGCTCGCGGTGGCCCTGTGCACAGAAAGGGTGTGCCTGCAGACTGAAGTCACATAACAGATCCCTGTCTGCGGCCCCCAGATTATGAGCTGCTTTCGGACCCCACACCTGGTGCCCTGGCGCCCCACGATGGGCTGTGGAATGGCGCCCAGCTCTACGCCTGCCAGGACCCCACCATCTTCGAGGAGAGACACCTCAAGTACATTGCACAGCTGGGCAAGGTGAGGTGGGCCGGGCCGGGCTGGGGTGGGCAGGGTGGCACCTGGGCGCGGACACCAGCCCTGCTCTCCCTCAGGGCAACTTCGGCAGCGTGGAGCTGTGCCGCTACGACCCGCTGGGAGACAACACGGGCGCCCTGGTGGCGGTGAAGCAGCTGCAGCACAGCGGGCCGGACCAGCAGAGGGACTTCCAGCGGGAGATCCAGATCCTCAAAGCCCTGCACAGCGACTTCATTGTCAAGTACCGCGGGGTCAGCTACGGCCCAGGTGCACCCCGCCCCAAAGCCCACTTCCCCATCACCCCTCAGTGCCGCTTTGGGGGAGTCTGGGAGCCCCAGCGGGTGCCGTAGACACTGTTATTTATTCCTCGCTATGGCTTCCAGCCCTGCCCCCAGGGCTGACCTTGGATGGTGATTTTTCTGAGTTTCAATATTCCCACCTGAAAAATGGGTCATGATGAGGTGTCAGTGAGTCAGTATACCTGGTAGGAAGTATTCAAGAGACTTCAGCAATAGGAGTTGTTGCCTTCCCACCTATCTATACTAATAAAAGGGTAATATGCTAATTAAACCGGGAGGCCTTCCAGGAGACCTTCCAGACGTCCTTTTGGACAAAGCCAAGGAATTGCGGTCAAGGCAGAGGTGGTTAGGGGTGATCAGGCCAGGAAGGGAGAGCAGTTGGGGGCTATCAGGTCAGTGAGGGGTCAGTTGGGGGCAAGAAGGCCAGCAAGGGGAGGACTGTTGGGAGAGAGCAGGCCAGCAGGCAGAGTAGTTAGGGGCAATCAGGCAGATGAGCAGTTAGGGGCCAGTGGTCTTGGATTGTGAGAGGGATGTCTGACTGCTGGTTGGGCCTAAACTTGAAGTCAGACATCCCCCGAGGGGTCCCAGATTGGAGAAGGTGCAGGCCAGGCTGAGGGACTCCCTCCCTCACGAATTTTGTGCGCCAGGTCTCTAGTCTATAAAATGCTAATTAGACTGGATGTCCTTCCTGACTAAGCCAGGGCTGCGACAGCCGCCACATTTCAAGCACTGAGCTTCTAGCTTTGTAGAAAGCAACACTGAGTCCAGGAAGGTCCCACTCTGAACAGGGGGAAGAGTGGGGAAGGGAGTAGAGAGAGCTGGGCCCCGGGTGACGCCTCCGCCTCCGCCTCCCCACCTCCTAGGCCGCCAGAGCCTGCGGCTGGTCATGGAGTACCTGCCCAGCGGCTGCCTGCGCGACTTCCTGCAGCGGCACCGGGCGCGCCTGGACGCCGGCCGCCTGCTGCTCTACGCCTCGCAGATCTGCAAGGTGCGGGAAGCCAGGGACCTGCGGGCCCAGCCGGCTAGCCTTGGGTGGGAGTCTGAGGAGCCTGGGAAAGCTGACTTGGGGTCCAGGTCTGGTTGGCGGGTGAGGTTGAGTTTGGGCTAAGGTCAGGACTGGAGCGTAGGATGGGGCAGAATGGGGTTAGGCTTGGGATCTGGGTTGGGACTGGGGCTGGATCCAGGTCAGGCTCGGGGACCCTTGCTGAGTCACACTCTGTACCCCATGTCCGGCCGCAGGGCATGGAGTACCTGGGCTCCCGCCGCTGTGTGCACCGCGACCTGGCAGCACGCAACATCCTGGTGGAGAGCGAGACGCACGTCAAGATCGCTGACTTCGGCCTCGCCAAGCTGCTGCCCCTGGACAAAGACTATTATGTTGTCCGGGAACCAGGCCAAAGCCCCATCTTCTGGTGGGAAACCCGCTTCAGCCCGGCCCTCTTCCCCACAGGCTTCTCCCTCCCTGGCCACCCCCTCCCAGGGCACTGGTCCCGCCCACAGCGGCAGCTACACCCTGAGCCCGCCCTAGTCCCCTGCTTCTCCTCTCCTCTATCCGGGCCCCTCCTTTGCTTCCCCTGCTCTGATCTGGCCCCTTCTCCCCTTTTCCTTACTGTCCTGGGCCCACCCTAGGCCTGCCCCACCCACAGCCCCGGCTCCGGCCCTTCAGCCCGGCCCCTCCCCCTCAGCACTGGCCCCGCCCCCTCAGCACTGGCCCCTCCCGTCCCCACAACACAGAGTTGACAGTACCCACCTCCCCCCAACACCCCCTCCCCGCCCCCAGGTCCCGGCCTGTGGCCACAGATTGAGCTCCATCCCACAGTCAGGGGACCTGAGCCTGGAGCTGGAGTCTGACCTTCCTATAGTGCAGCCCACCTGCCCTGGACAGCCCAGTGCTGCTCCTTTCCTGTCCTCGGCCCCCACTCGCACCCTAAGGCCCCCTGGCCCCTCCAGGTACGCCCCGGAGTCCCTCTCCGACAACATCTTCTCGCGCCAGTCAGACGTCTGGAGCTTCGGGGTGGTTCTGTACGAGCTGTTCACCTACAGCGACAAGAGCCGCAGCCCTTCCGCGGTGAGTGCGCGCCCTGAGCCCCTGGCACCCTCCTTCTCCCGCCCGCTCTCTAGGCTGGCCGCCTCCCCTCAGGCAGCCCTCCCGTCACAGAGGACCCTCCCCTACCCCCGCCAGGGCGAGCCCCCCTCCCTGCAGGAGGGCTCACCCCCCATCACCCCGTTCCTCTGGCCCAGGAGTTCCTGCGGATGATGGGATGCGAGCGAGATGTCCCGGCTCTCTGCCGCCTCCTGGACCTGCTGGCCGAGGGCCAGAGGCTGCCTGCGCCTCCAGCCTGCCCTGCTGAGGTGAGTGCTCGGAGGAGGGGTCTTGGGCAAGCCCGCTGGCCCCCCTGCGTCTCCCCGCCGCCTGCTCCGCGGGGGCGTGAGGCTGAGCGTTTTCAGAGCCACAGTGACCCCCATCCAAGAGGGAGACAGCAGTGCCTCACAGGGTGGGGAAGCCCAAATTGCGGGGCTCATGTTTATCACCACAGCTTTGTGGTTTTTGTTAGTCCTCACCAGAGCAAAATTTTCCCGTTGATTTTTATGGATCTTTTTTAAAAATATATATTTTATTGATTTTTTACAGAGAGGAAGAGAGAGAGATAGAAGTTAGAAATATCGATGAGAGAGAATCATCGATCAACTGCCTCTTGCACACCCCCTACTGGGGATGTGCCTGCAACCAAGGTACATGCCCTTCACCGGAATCGAACCCGGGATCTTTCAGTCCGCAGACCGACACTCTATCCATTGAGCCAAACCGGTTTTGGCTTCCATTGATTCTTAGAGAGAGTGGAAGGGAGGGAGGGAGAGGAAGGAAGGGAGAGAGAGAGAGAGAGAAACATCAATGTGAAAGAGACACATCAATTGGTTACCTCGGTGCACTCCCTTGACCAGGAATTGAACCCACGACTCTTTGGTGCATGGCACAACGCTCTAACTACTGAGCATACCAGCCAGGGCGATCATCACAACTTTTGTGCAAGTTTCTGCCAGGCACTTGGTCATTCGTTTGGGCCACAGATGTGGAGCCACGACTGTGTTCTAAAGCTGGGGACTCAGCAGGGCCCTCCCAGTCACCAGCGGAAACCAGCGGGAACATTCTGGAGGGGCCCTGGCCCGTGTGGCTCCGTTGGCTGGGCATGATCCTGCGCACAGAAAGGTTGCTGCTTCCATTCCGGGCTCAGGGCACACGCCCAGGTTGCAGGCTTGATCCCTAGTAGGGAGCATGCAGGAGGCAGCCAATGGATGTTTCTCCCTCTCCCTTCCTCTCAATCTTAAAATCAACACAAATATTGCCAAAACCGGTTTGGCTCAGTGGTAGAGCGTCGGTCTGCGGACTGAAAGGTCCCAGGTTCGATTCCAGTCGGGGGCATGTACGTCGGTTGCAGGCACATCCCTGGTGGGGGTGTGCAGGAGGCAGCTGGTCGATGTTTCTCTCTCATTGACGTTTCTAGCTCTCCATCTCTCTCCCTTCCTCTCTGTAAAAAATCAATAAAATATATTTAAAAAGAAAAAGAAAGCCATGCTGGTGGGAAAGAGGTGAACGGGGAGGTGGTCAGGGAGGGATGGCCAGGGAGGACCTCTCAGAGGAGGTGGTACAAGAAGAGGAGCCCATCCATGGAGGAATCAGCAGCTGTAAGGCCCCGAGGTGGGAAGGAGCTTGGTGCGTGTAAATAACGGTGTGGCTGCCTGGGAGAAGGGAGGAGTGATGGAGGGAAGGAGGCAGAGGAAGGTGAGATTCTGTTCTGAGACCCTTAGGGAGCCATGGGAGGCTTTGGAGCAGGGAGGGAGGGAGTCTAAGTGTATTTTAGAACAAGAGTCATGTCCTTCCCACCACTGCCTTGTGACCTGATGTCTCCTCCTCCTCACCCCCTCCCTCCAGGTTCATGAGCTCATGAAGCTGTGCTGGGCTCCTAGCCCACAAGACCGCCCATCCTTCAGCACCCTGGGCCCCCAGCTGGAGGCGCTGTGGAGTGCAAGTCGCGGGTAGCGTGCGGAAGCATGAGATGCACAGCTTCCCTGCGTGTCTGGAGGGAGACCCTCACTCACTGTGGTTTTTATATCTCCCGCACCTCTGGGTTCTTGTCGCCATGGACGGGCCTCGCGAGTTTGGGCAGGATGCTGCCACCTGCTTCACGGAGACCCCCATGAGTCAAATGACACTGAGTTTGGGGGCACCCCTGGCTTGTGGAGCGAGGGTGGCAGCTTCGTGGCCATTGGAACTTGTAAATATTCAAGACAGACGGCCCAAGCCCTGCTCCCAGCGGGGCGGGGCCACATTTAAGCTCCTCCCATTTCCCTATCCTCTCAGAGACTGTCTTCCCTGACTAGCTTCCAGTAGGGACGTTGTGTAGCTTTAAATGTATATGAGCGCAGTCTTCTGTTTGCCCATCCTGCTCTCACTGGAGGAAGCCAAGGACAGGAGCCGCTGCTCTGGTTGGAAATTTACGTTTTGGAAGAGCAAGTTTGACTGGGACTGTGTGAAGGGCCAGGAGATGCTGGGGTCCCCGTCCACCCTAACTGTACCCCAGGGCTTGTTTCCCCGCCTGTACACTGGGGCCTTTCTCTCTTGATCAGAGGATTACACACTGATGACTCTGACAGGAGCTTTTCAGCAGCTGAGGGAAGGAAAGGCATTCTTGGCAGAGGGAACATCATGGCGACAGTGAGGAAGCTCAGAGGACAGAGTTCGTTGGAGCCACTTATTTGCTGTGTGACAATGGGCAGGTTGCTTCCCCTCTCTGGGCCCCAGTTCCAAATGCTGGCTCCTCGGCTGTGCAAAGCCCACTTGTGGTGGCTTGTGCAGGTTAAGCCCCACCAAACCTTCTCAGCTGCCTGCAAGGCTTTGCTGCCACTTAGCCTCCCTGGAAAACCTGCATTCACCTCTCAAACCCCAGCTGTCAGTCACCTCCCCGCAGCCTTCCTTCGTGTGCTCCCACTACACCCGCAAGGCCTGTGCTTCCTGCTGACCATAGGGCTGGGGTGCCGACCCGCCAGCTGTCTCTTCTGCTCTGGAGGCTCCATGGGGGCTGGGCAGGGTGGGCACAGAGGGGACTCTGGGCTGTTTGTTGAATGAATAAAGGAGTTCAGTGGAAGGGATGGTTTGTTGCTGGACTTGGGTGATGGGGAACCTTGAGGAGGGTACTATCAGGGGAGAGATGTGGTTAGGGCTGGGGGGGGGTAGAGACCCCTGAAGGGCACAGTGGGGGCCTTGGGAGAGGCTGCGGGAGGAGGACAGCAGGGTAGGGCATTGGCTGGGGCCCTGGAGGACAGAAGCCCTCCCCCAGCCCCAGCTGCTGGCCTCGGCTCTGTCCTGGGGAGCTGATTACAGGGGTGGAGGGAACAGGCTGTTCTGCGTGGGTCAGAGGGGAAGGCCCGGGTGGAAGAGATAGGCTGTGGGGCGGGGTTCGTCATCAGGAGGGCTAGTCCCTGTGTGCTCCTCAGGGCTGCTGGGAAGGCATGGAGAATGAGAGAGAGAGAGAGAGAGCATGGGAGAGACAAACAGAGCCCTCTCAGCCAGGAAAAGCCACCTGCTTTGGTGGGAAGTGCGGGGTGAGTCGGGCTGCAGGCTGCTCTGAGCTCTCTACCTTAGCTTCCGTGCTTGGTGAAACGGGGTCCCAAGGCCTCCTGGGCACCAGGTGCCACCCCATAGGTGCTGAGCAAATGCAGCCACATTAGTTCTGGGTCCTTCCGTCTCTGCCCAGGGGACCCTAATGTGAGAGAGGAAGAGCCAGCCAGCACCCGCATTCCAGGGCCCGCCTCCTGTGACCTTGGGCAAGTGAGGGGTCCGCTCTCTGAGCCAGTTTCCATATGTGTACCCTAATAGCAAGACTGTAGACAGCCCTGGTCTCAGCTGGCTGAACGCCACCCTCACCCCATGAAGTTATTTCTCAGTTTATCTCTTTCACTTCTTTCAAACAGTTAAAGATAGTCATAAAGACTCCTCAGCCAGCAGGCCACTGGAGATGGGGACACCCTTGCCATTTTATGTCCCTCACAGCCTGTCAATAACCAGCGCTGTGGCTGGACCAGCCCCTGAGCTTATTGCGAGTACAAGACGCCATCAGTAACCATCCGGGAACTCTGAAAAAATCAAGGTTTATTATTTATTTAGAACCTGGAAATGGCACCACACACGTGGGGCCACACAGCCAAGTGGCAGGTAGAGAGAGAGCCTGACCAGGTTGGGGTTCTGCTTTTATTGGCATCAAGGATTGGGGGGCTTTGCACTCTCATCCTTTATTGGTGACTTAAAAAAATATATTCTTTATTGATTTTTTACGGAGAGGAGAGGAGAGAGATGGAGAGTTAGAAACATCGATGAGAGAGAAACATCGATCAGCTGCCTCCTGCACACCTCCTACCGGGGATGTGCCTGCAACCAAGGTACATGTCCTTACCGGAATCGAACCTGGGACCCTGCAGTCCGACGCTCTATCCACTGAGCCAAACCGGTTAGGGCCTTTATAGGTGACTAAAACATGAGAGTGGTCATTTAAAGTGTCAAAGAGAATGGGCAAGTGGCCCCAACGGTCAGTGATCAGAACCAAACAGAAGCCTGGGTGGGGAAGGGCGCCTGGCGCTCCATCTGGCTGCTTGGCAAGCGGGTGTTTCTGGAGATGGCCACATGGGGGGCGGTCACCTCCACAATCAAAGCTCCATGAAGTCAGGCACTAGCATGACAGCAAAGAACACGGCGTCAGGGCTCCCGCTGCATTCACCCTGACCCCGACCCTGACCCTCTCCCTGGGCCCTCTCGCACGCCGCCTCCTTCCTCCAAGGCCCCCAGCTGGGGCGGCCGGGAGCCTATAAGGGGGGTGCCTGCCGGGCTCGGGCGCTTCCCGCCGCCATGGCCCCCCGCCAGCTGCCCTGGACGCTGGTGCTGCTGAGCTGGGCCCTGGTGGCGGCGCCGGGTGCGCCCACCCCGGAGGGGCCTGGGCCCGAGAAGCTGTGCGGCCACCACTTCGTCCGCGCGCTGGTGCGCGTGTGCGGGGGCCCGCGCTGGTCCCCGCAGACCGGGCGGCCAGGGGCTGGCGGAGACCGTGAGTGGGGCGGGCAGGGCTGTGCTCCCGGGTTTCTAAGCCGCACGGGGCGCCTGTGGGCCTCGGGGCGCGGGCGGGTGTGTGCGCAGCGGACCGGGATCCACCTGCCGGCTACCAGGAGCGCAAATCCGCGGAGGATGCTCCCCCGCTGGGCGGGACCGGCGCGAGGCTTAGCGGAAGAGTCTTGCAAGTGCAGCCAGATCCTCTACCATTTCAGTAATTTGATCTTTTTTAAAAATATATTTCTTTATTGATTTCAGAGAGGAAGGGAGAAGGAGAGAGAGATAGAAACATCAATGATGAGAGAGAATCATGGACCGGCTGCCTCCTGCACACCCCTCCTTGGGGATTGAGCCCACAACCCAGGCATGTACCCTGGGCTGGAATTGAACCCGGGTCCACTCAGCCCGAAGGCTGACGCTCTATCCACTGAGCCAAGCCTGCCAGGGCGATCTTCATTCATTATATATATATATATATATATATATATATATATATATATATATATATATATATATATATATATATATATAAAATTTATTTTTTTACAGAGAGGAAGGGAAAGGGACAGAGAGTTAGAAACATCGATGAGAGAGAGAAACATCAATCAGCTGCCTCCTGCACACACCCCAACTGGGCATGTGCCCTTGACCGGAATCAAACCTGGGACCCTTGAGTCCGCAGACCAATGCTCTATCCATCGAGCCAAACCGGTTAGGGCCATGCATTTTCGTATTAATTTTGATTTAAAAAAAAATACTGCATTAAAATGATTTTCATTGTTTTGGCATGACCAGTGCTCACTCTCCTCCCCTAGGCCTGGTGCAGAGGGCATAACACAGGTTTGTGTGCACGTATGTCACACAAGTGTGTGCTGTGTGGGTGATGTGTGTGACATGAGTGCAGAAAGGTGTGTAGAGGTGCACATGGCAGGTGGGGGCAAGTGGGGAGGGGTTTGAGGGCATGTTACTTGTGTGTGTGCTCATCCAGGGGTGTGCTCGTGTCCATGTGTACCCACTGTCAGCACACCCATGCACATGAGTGTGTCACATGCGTGTGTGTACTGCAAGGGGCTTGAGTGTGGATCAAGCATGCACACGCCTGGATGGTTGGTTAAATCTGTGCCCAGTATACAGTAGTTATTTAATAGGTGCTCACTATTTGCGTGCATGATGTGTTTGGTGGGGCACTTAGCAGGATGTGAGCAAGCAGGGGTGTGCACTCAGAATGGGTGTCTTCTGGGGCCCCCTATCTATGCTGAACTCTACCCTGTCCCCAGGTGAGCTGCTGCAATGGCTGGAAGGACGGCATCTCCTCCATGGCCTGGTGGTCGAGGACCAGATGCTGGTACTGGACCCCCAGCCCCTGCCCCAGGCCTCTCACCATCACCACCACCATCACCACCACCACCACCACCACCGCCGCCGGGCAACTGCCACCAACCCTGCCCGCCACTGCTGCCTTAGCGGCTGCACCTGGCAGGACCTGCTGACCCTCTGTCCCCACTGAGCCCTCCTAGGGCATGGCCTCGGGGGAGTCGGAGGCCCAGAGGTTCTGGTTTGGTGACCTCCTGAAGCCATACCGTACCATAAAGCCCCATGTGTGTGTGTGTGTGGGGGGGGGGCATTGTTGATTACATCCTGGGACAGGGAACTCACTGCCTGACCTAGGTCACCCATCTTCTATGGGGTCACTGGGGGCGGGGCACCCCACCACCCTGGCTTGGAGAATCCTTGATTTTACAGCGATGTCAGACACCAAGGGCCAACTGTCCTCCCTCTGAGGAGCCCCAGGCACCACCCTCTCTGCACTTGTGACACCCCATCTTGCTGTCTCCCCAACAATAAATAAAACTGCAGAATTCAAAGTTTGTTTGTTTGTTTTGCATTTTCTCAAGAAAAAGGGACCAGTCTAGGTCGGCCCTCATGGCAGCCATAGGCCCACCAACTTCTGGGAGTTTGATAACTTGAGAGTCATCACAATCTCCTCCTCCCTTTCTCTCTCACAATAAAAAATGGAAAAATTAAGGCCCTGGGAGATGACTGCTGGCCAAGATCAGACAAGGTGGGAATGACCAGGTGCGAAGCAGGATTCAAATCCTGGGAGGGCCTTAATGTCATTTAATACCCATTAATGGTGCGCGCAAGTGTGCGAGCACACACACAGTGGGTATTCATTGATCCAACTCTGACCATTCTTCTCACCTGCATCCTCCCTTCATCCTGAGATGGGGATCCTATGATGCGACCTCCTTGCTATAAGGTGGGTCTGTGTCTCTGACCCTTCCCCTGGGCCTGGGAGTACAGGGAAAGGTGTGCAGCACACAATAGGTGCGCGATAAACACTTAAAGGGAGAGGAGGAGGCAGGATGGAGGACAGCAGAGGGACAGTCCTCACGGGAGGAGAGAGGCGGTCGGGTGGGATTGGGAAGGGGCCTTGCCAGAAGCAGGAGCCGGAAGTGGGCCCAGTGTCCCTTGCCGACAGGAGCAGACTCAAGCCGTAGTGAGACTGCCACCAAGCCGGCCCTGAGAGTCAGACGTGGGGTGTATAAGCTTAGGGCTCCGGGAGCCATGGTGGGTGTGTGAACAGGGATGAGGTAAGGTCAAATCAGCATGATTGAGATTCCTGCAGGTGTATATTTCCTACTGGAAATGAGGTTTTTATAAATAAATGTAGATTGACCTGAGCTAAAACTTATAAACAACAACAACAACAACAACAACAACAAAAGACCCCAGGTCTTCACCAAACATTTTATTCCCTGAGGACCCACTCCCCAATCTGTGCTCTGCTGCCTGAGGTGCCCACCACCAACCGCCACCTGTGAGGCCCAAGACCCAGACATTTGCCAAGGCCAGCAGGATTGGGGTTCACCCGTTCGCTTAGACCTCCCTAATCAGAAAGACACTCTGGGTTGGGGGCCAGTCCTGTGTCCCAAGAGCTCAGGGTCACTCCAGGATCTGAACCTCCTTCTTCTCAGGGCACTGGGGTGAGTGTCTGTGTGGCCTTGGGCCCAGGAAAGACCCCTCTGGGCCCAGTACTGTTTCCGGAGTTCTTGGGGGTCCCAGGTGTGGGGCCTGGGGCCGGCCAGGTACTCCAGACCGAATTTTCATAGCCTGAGACAGACCGCAGCCTTCCTCCTCTGCAGCCTTCCTCCTCTGGCCAGTATTTCCGCCACCAGAGCACTTAATTCCACAGGCAGGGAGGAGCGGTCCCATTCGTGGCCGCTCTGACCCCTCCCACCATCTGAGGGTCCAAGGCCCTTCCTCTAGCTGGAAAATGCTTCTCCCTCCAGCTGCACGTGACCTTGGAAATCAATTCCCAATTGGCAGTGAACCATGGCCCAACGCACCCACGATTAACCACTGCGGACTCACTACCAACGAGAGGCTGGCACTCTTTGGGGGCCTGCCCATGACCGAGGTTGGGGCTGGGATGTGGGATTTTGATTCAAACGGGCTGGAAGCAGCAGCAGCAGCAGCAGCTGGGACCCTGGCCGACGTGCCTCTGCCAGTAGCTGCCATGGAAAGAGACGGTCCCTCCAGCGAGAGTCTAGGAAGGACGATGAAGCTGGTCTAAGCAGTCCTGGGCGAGTTTTGAAGGACGTGTAGGAATTTGCCACAAACCTCTTCACCCATCAGCCCTGGCCAGGGTGGCTCAGTGAGTTGAGCACTGTCCCATGTTCAGTTTGATTCCTGGTCAGGGCACACGCTGGGTTTTGGGCTCCATCCCCAGTGGGGGCATGCAGGAGCCAGCTAATCAATGTTTCTCTCTCTCTCTCTCTCTCCCTCTCCTTTTCTCTGTTTCTCCCCAAAATAAATAAAAATGTATAGATATATAATTAAAAAAAAAAAAAAAGCAAACAAACAAAACTATTCACTGGTCAAACCCTCGCTGGCACTTCCCTATGGACCCCCTCCTGGGGGGTGGGGGTGGGAGCCCGGGGCTGGGCCCTGACATCTCAGTAGACCCGCATGCGCCGGCCGCAGGTGAGGTTGGGCTGGCTCAGCGCGTCCCACATGAGCCGCATCTCGTAGGGCAGGAAGCGGTGCACCAGCAGCAGCTCCCGGTAGAAGCAGGGGTCGAAGGAGGACAGGCGCTTGGAGGGCGCCCAGATGCCGGCCGTGCGGATGCCGCTGTGGGAGGCGGGCTGGAGGCCGGCGCGCTGCAGGCACATGCCCAGGAAGACGTCGTCGATGGGGAAGAGGTCCAGGGCGCGGGCGGCGCGGCGCAGGGCGGCGGCCGTGAAGCGGGACAGCAGGAAGCCGCCCCCGCCGCAGTAGGGCGGGTAGCGCTCCTCCTGCGTCACCACCGTGGGCACGTAGTACTTGCTCCAGGAGACCCGGATGGGCCCCACGTTCCGGATCAGTTGCCCCACGAAGAGGTGGCGGTCGGGGTCGTGGCCCCGCAGGTAGGAGACCATGTTGTCCGTGTGGGCGAAGACGTCGTCGTCCCCGTTGAGGAGGAAGCTGGCGTTGGTGCACCGGGCCTCCTGCCACTGGAGGAAGAGCACCTGGGGGGGGGGGGGGGCGGGTGCGTGGGCCTCCGGGCTGGGACTGCCAGCCTCAGGTCCCGGATGTGTCCCCAGGCAACCCAGCCTGGGTTCAAGGTCTCCCCCGCCCTCCATCCTGTGGGGTGACCTCAGCAACCAACTGCTCTTTCCTGTGCCTCAGTTTCCTTTTCTTTTTAAAAAGATATTAATTTTTTAAAATATATATTTTATTGATTTTTTACAGAGAGGAGGAGAGAGCGATAGAGAGCTAGAAACGTCGATGAGAGAGAAATATCGACCAGCTGCCTCTTGCACACCCCCTACTGGGGATGTGCCCATAACCAATGTACATGCCCTTGACCGGAATCGAACCTGGGGCCTTTCAGTCCGCAGGCCGATGCTCTACCACTGAGCCAAACCGGTTTCGGCTGTGCCTCAGTTTCCAACTTTCCACTAAGGCCTCATCTCAGGACCTGCCTGCAGGATGGCTGGGGATTCAGGGAGACGATGTCTGCTAATAGCGCCAAGAAATGGTCACATTTATGTTTATTGTTATTCCTTCCCACTCTGCCTGGTTGAGTGCCGCTGTTATATAACACCCATTGTGGGCTTCGTGCCCCACAGGGGCCAGACTCATGTCTAAGCTCATGTTTACACTCATGTTTACCATGCCCTTGGGTGTTCTGTGTTAAGAACTCGGCGTGTTGAGGGGTTCTGGCCCTCTGTTTGCTTTGGCTTCCGTTTCCTCCATCATGACCTTTGCAGCCTGCCAAGTGATGTCCTCAGGGCCTGCCCTGCTTTGAATGCCTAATGCAGCCACAAGAGGTAAATCTTCAATCCCATTCACAAATGAGGAAACGGAAGCTGTCCAGAGACAGCGCCTGGAGCAAGGTCACAGAACACAGAAGTAGCTCCTTGCGACCTTGGCCCAGACCTGTCTGTACCGACAGGAGCAGGGACCCCAGGGAGCAGGGACCACAGCTGGATCTCTGCTCAGCGTGCTGCCCCCACCCACCCTGGCTCGATCCTGAGAGCCTCCAACTCCTCCTCGGCACTCGGATTCTCCACCTGCCACGGGTTCTTGTCCATCAGAAATGTCCTTATTGCCCGGCCAGAGTGGCACAGTTGGTTGGGCACTGCCCCATGCACCCAAAGGTTGCCAGTTCGCCTGGACCGGTTTAGCTCAATGGATAGAGCGTCGGCTTGGGGACTGAAGGGACCCGGGTTCGATTCCGGTCAAGGGCATGTACCTTGGTTACGGGCATATCCCCAGTAGGGGGTGTGCAAGAGGCAACTGATCGATGACTCTCATCGATGTTTCTAACTCTCTCTCTCCCTCCCTTCCTCTCTGTACAAAATCAATAAAATATATTTTTTTTAAAAAAAGGTTGCCAGATCAGTTCCTGGTCAGAGCACATACTTGGGTTGTGAGTGTATCCCCGGTTGGGGAGTATACGAAAGGCAACCAATCAATTTTCTCTCTCCCTCCCTCCCTCCCTTCTCTCCAAGCATGTTCTCGGATGAGGATTAAAAAAAAAAAAAAAAAAAAAAAAAAAAAAAAAGTCTTTATTGCCCTGACCGGTTTGGCTCAGTGGATAGAGCATCAGCCTGCGGACTGAAAGGTCCTGAGTTCAATTCCGGTCAAGGGCATGTACCTTGGTTACGGGCATATCCCCAGTAGGGGGTGTGCAAGAGGCAACTGATCGATGTTCCTCTCTCATCGATGTTTCTAACTCTCTATCTCCCTTCCTCTCTGTAAAAAATAAAAATAAAGTAATATTTAAAAGAAATCTTTATTGAGTACTCACCGCAGAGACTAGACCTCATGGGGAGACAGAACCAGATCGAATAAACAAGACGCTTTCTGTCCAGTACCCGCCTCCCCCCACACCAGCCCGGCTCTGGCCCAGGTGCCTAATCTCATCTCAGGTAATCCTGACAGCAGCCCTCACGGGCGGGTGAGTCCAATTAATACCCCAACTTCCCGGATGAGGACACGGAGGCACAGAGAGGCGAACCATCATTAAGGACCACACAGAGCCTGGACTGAAGCCTGGGTTCTCAGGCCCCAATGGCCAGGCTAGTAACCCCTGGCCAGCCCGGCTTCCCCCTGCCTCCGGGAAAGGAAATGGACCTCAGGGGCCAGGTAGACAGGAGAGGGGGGTAGGATAGGGGGATGGGGACGGGCCTGCGGGTCCCCTCGGAGCCCTGGGAGGAGATGGTGGTGATCTGGGCAGGAGGGCCAGGGGACACCCCGCCAGCCTACCTGCTTGAGCGTGAGATTGAAGAAGGAGTCGTGGAAGTCCCACTGCAGGATGTCGCCGTGGACCCGGGCCTCCATGGCCAGCAGCTGGTTGACCTTGCGGGCCTCCCTGGGCTCGGCGGCGGTGCCCACCAGGAAGAGGCGGCGCAGCGGGGCGCCCTGCACCTCGCGCTCGCGGCCCCACGTGCGGCGCACCAGCTCGCGGCGCTCGTAGTTGCTGGGCGAGGACTTGATGACCAGCAGCAGGAAGGCGTGCGGCGCGCACTTGCCCGGCGGCGCGTCCTGCAGCAGCGGGAAGTCGCGGCAGTGCCGGTGCAGCAGGAAGTCCCGGATGTGCGGCGGCTGCCCAGGGAAGTCGGGCAGCTTGGCCATCGAGGCGTTGGCCCTGCAGGGCGCGGGCGGGGGCCGGCGCGGGGCGGGCGGAGGGCGCCAGGTCCCGGGCCCAGGGGTGCCCGGCGGCCCTGCCAGGCTCCCGCAGGGGCTGGGCGGCGCCGTGTGCAGATTGAGGAGGAGGAAGAGGAGCGAGAAGGTGCAGAGGACCACGGCCAGGACCGTCTCTGTCCGCAAGGACCGGAAACACCTCCTCATGGTCTCCAGGTTTGGGGTCGGTTCAGGGGGACCCACGGGGTGGCTCCTGGAGGAGAATACCATTCACAGAAGGTCCCGGATGGGCCAACCGCCTTTCTTTCCTGAGACACCTGCGGGCCCCAGCACCTGGTGCAGGGTACAGGCGCTCAGGTTAGTAAAATACGGAAATTCACCCCCATCGAGTCCCCCGCACCCCTTCTCCCCGAGCACCCCAACCCAGGTGGGCTCGGACAGTGGCCGGGGGTTCTATATTTACAAAGAAAACCGAGGCACAGGTATGCAAGGAGAGACCGCCAGACTCAGCCTGCCCAGAACCTGCCCTCCAGATCCAGCCTGGTCCTCCTCCTGGCCCCGCCTCAGGGATGGCCCAGGAGCCAGCCCGATGGGGGGCGGGGGGAGGAGGGCTGGGGGGCAGAGAACGCTATCAGCTGGAGCTGCTGGGGTCCTTCTTGCTTCCCTTTCACCTGCCCCTCCAGGAAGCTCTGAGCCCGTTCTTAATGAGAAGACCTCTGTATAACGGACCATTTCGGGCCAGCAGTGTCTGTTACAGCTGAAAGCCTATTATATAATAAAGTAGGTTTTCCCAAATGCATATGTTAAAAAATTATTAGATCAGTTTACCTGTTTTTACTTATGTAGACACGTTTGTGTAATAAGTATGTATGGCCCTGGCCAGTTGCTCAGTGGTTAGAGCATTGAGCCGTGGAGCTAAGGGATGCAGGTTGGATTCCTGGTCAAGGGCTTGTGCCTCACTTGCTGGTTCCCAGCCAAGGTAGGGGCTCATGCTGGAGGCAGCCAATTGATGCATGTTGATGTTTCCCTCTCTCTTCTGCCTCCCTTCCTTCCACTCTCTCTAGAAACCAATGGAAAAAATGTCCTCGAGTGAGGATTAAAAAAAAAAAATTAAGTAGTTATGAAAGTTTAATTTTATAGAAAGGTTTTTTATATGTACTGCTATAATTTTAATTTTTTAAAATTGATTTTTACAGAGAGGAAGGGAGAGGGAGAGTTAGAAACATCAATGAGAGAGAAAAATCAATCAGCTGCCTCCTGCACACCCTGAACTGGGGATGTGCCCGCAACCAAGGTACATGCCCTTGACCGGAATCGAACCTGGGACCCTTCAGTCTCTAGGCCGATGCTCTATCCTAGGGGTGTCAAACTCAATCAGAGAAGGGGCCAAAATCTAAAATCCAGCCTAAATCACGGGCCGAATGGTTTACTGAACAGTCATAAACTGTCATTGTGATGGAAACGCAGCGGAGTGCAGTGATGACAGCGCGGTGCGGGCCACATTGCAAGGCCTGGCGGGACGGATTTGGCCCGCGGGCCTTGTGTTTGACACATGTGCTCTATCCACTGAGCCAAACCGGTTACGGCTGTAATTTTATTTTATTTTATTATTTTTTTTTAATATTTTTATTGATTTTTTACAGAGAGGAGGAGAGAGGGATAGAGAGCTAGAAACGTTGATGAGAGAGAATCATCAACCAGCTGCCTCTTGCACACCCCCTACCGGGGATGTGCCCGCAACTAATGTACATGCCCCTGACCGGAATCGAACCTGGGACCCCTCAGTCCGCAGACCGACGCTCTACCACTGAGCCAAACCGGTTTCGGCACGGCTGTAATTTTAAATTTATACTAAGAAGGTCCAGCAAATGCATGCACGCACCAGTCACGCAAGTAAACAGAAGCACACATGGCAGTTGAGCCAGTTGGCGTTAAAACTGCTGCAGAAAGTCATTCGTGCATACAGGAACCAAATACCGCGACTGCGGTGTGGCTCTGATCATGCTGGGGACATTGTTTACGAGCGATGACTCTGCGATTTAAAAATGTAGACCGCCCTGGCCGGTTTGCTCTGTGGTTGGAACATCAATTGCAGACTGAAGGGTCTTCGGTTCGATTCCCGGTCAGGAGTATGTACCTTGGTTACAGGTTCCCCGGCCCTGGTCGGGGCACATACAGAAGGCAACGGATAGATGTGTCTCTCACATTGATGTTTCTGTCTGTCTCTCTCCCCCCTCCTCCTCCCTCCCTTCCACTCTCTCTAGAAATCAGTGGAAACAATATTCTCGAGTGAGGATTAAAAGAATACATATGTGTATCTATCATAATAAAAGCATAATATGCTAATGAGACCAGACGTCCTTCTGGACTCCTTCCAGATGACTTTCCGGATTAAACCGGGGCTGCGAGGGAAGCCCGGTCCCGGGTGCCAGAGGGAAGCTGGTGCTGGCAGCTGGGGGAAGGAAGGCCTACTCTTGCATGAATTTAGTGCACCGGGCCTCTAGTATATATATATATGTAATTATGGTTGTAGATCTGTAATAGTTATTTATGTTGGTGAAATTACTATAGTGTTCTTTCCCAACATATGGCCTATTTGCTAAAAACAAACAAAACAATGAACTGCCCTGCTGGTGTGGCTCAATGATTGAGCATCGACCTATCGATCCAGGAGGTCAGGGTTCAATTTCTGGTCAGGTCACATGCCTGGGTTGCAGGCTCGATTTCCAGTGTGGGGGGTGCAGGGGAAGCCGATCAATGATTCTCTCTCATCATTGACATTTGTATCTCTCTCTCCCTATCCCTTCTCTGAAATAAATTAAAAAATATTTAAAAAAACAAAACAAAAAAAGCACAGCCCTAGGTGTTTTGGTTCAGTGGGTAGAGAGCATTGGCCTGTGGACTTCCGGTCAAGGGCACATGCCGGCTTGTGGGCTTGATCCCCAGTAGGGGGCGTGCAGGAGGCACCCAATCAATGATTCTCTCATCATTGATGTTTCTATTTCTCTCTCCCTCTCCCTTCCTCTCTGAAATAAAAAATATATGTATATAAAGAAAAAACACACAAAAAGTAACCTGCTAGTTATGAGTAAATGTTGGTTAAAATCATTTTTAAATTAAAAGTGTGTTAAGTTTCACATATAACATACAGACTGGATGTTTTTCCATTAAATTTGAAGTCCATTAAATCGAGGCCTGCAGCATCGAGGATTTACTGTCTTTTTAATGCCCCTTTGGCCCCTCAGTGTACAAATAAAGCTATCTTCTTTGGCAAACTCCCATTCCTCCTTTAAAATTCATCGCAAACAGTCCATTTTCTCGGAAGCTCTCTCTGACCCCTCAGAAAGAATCCTGGTTCCCTGTTGGTACTTTAGCCCAGTCTCTTGCTCTGGCTCAGTCCTGATGCCATGGGGGTGTCTGTGTCTGGCTTTGTCTTCCCAACACTGGGGGGTCCTTGTATCACCCAGCAGGAGGCAGACACATGGGGGAAGCACGGAGTGTTTGAATGAATAAATTTATGAATGAAAGGAAATTCATTACATTTCTCTCTGGAAAACTCGTATTCAAACTTCAAAACCCTAGCTGTAATGTCTCCTCCCCCTGGATGCTTTTCCTCCCCATATCACGCTGTAACAAGATGTCTGTGCCCACAGTGGAGGCAGGGATTCCATAACACAAGATGGCTGAGCCCATAGCAGCGGCTGAGTTCCATAGGAGCAGTCAGCAGGGACCTGAGGCTGCATGGTGCTGGGCCGGGGCAGGGGACCCGAGGCTGTGCCTCCTGCCTGGTGGGGCTTGACCGGGGACCTCAGGCCACGCCCCCTGGCCCAGGCCAGGGGAACTGAGGTCACACCCCCCACCTGGCAGAGCCAATGGGGGTGGGGCTGGCTGGTTATGGATCTAGCCCAATGGGGGTGAGGTCGTCTAGGTCTCCCTGGATTTCGAGGTGCATGTGGGTGGGTGAGGACTTTACTCTGGGTCCCGTGGTGCACCCCAGACTCTGACAGGAGGAAGATTTTCATATACATTTTACTAATTTTCTTTAATCTCTGACACTTCTATTATAGAGAAAGGGCAAATTAGCAATATTAAAACATTTCCTCTAAGTAATTCCTTTTTAATGTGCCCACAGGGACGCCTGGCAATGCCTGGATACAGTTTTGGTTATCGTGGCGTGGGTGGGGGGAGGGTGGGAGGCCAGGGATGCTGCTTCACATGATGCGGCCCCACTACCTACAAGCCCCGAATGTCGGCACTGGCAGCATTGAGCAACCCTGGTCTAAGCCAACAGAAACCAGAGTGGAGAGCTCCAGATGAAGGACGGTCAGAAAAGGAGAACTAGGGAGTGAGCCAAGAATCTTAATGTAGGTTTATGTAAATTCACCATAGGGAATGGAATATGTATGAGATTCACTACTGCTAATTTATGCATTCCTTATATATTTTTAAATTTAAAAAAAAATCAGCCCTAGCCAGTTTGGCTCAGTGGATAAAGCGTCGGCCTGTGGACTGAAGGGTCCTGGGTTCGATTCTGGCCAAGAGCATGTGCCCGGGTTGCAGGCTCAATGATCCCTAGTAGGGAATGTGCAGGAAGCAACTGACCAATGATTCTCTCTCATCATTGATGTTTCTCTCTCTTTCTTTCGCTCTTCCTTCGTCTCTGAAATCAATAAAGAAATATAGGTAATGAATGAATGAATGAATAAATAAATAAATAAATAAATAAATAAATCAAACCTCAATGGCCAGGGATCAGTTCACTGGGAATGCATTCTGTAAGTTCTAAAAGGGCGTCTTAACAAAGGAAGACTTCTCTGCAGATACAAATAGTTACAGCTCAGCCAAACCTGAGGGCTGGGGAGGGGAAAGGCCTGAGAGGAGGCAGAATAATTACCGTATTTTTCGGACCATAAGACGCACTTTTTCCCCCCCAGAAGTGGGGGGGAAAAGTCCCTGCGTCTTATGGTCCAAATATAGCCTACACGTATACTTTAAAAAAAAAGTTTTTTTACTTGCCCGGCTCTGTGTGGTCTCTGTGTGCTTGCCCAGCTCTAAAATGGTTCTAAATGCTGCTGTTTACTTTACAGGGTTGATTACATGTGTTTATGACTGTGATGTTGGGTTTTAATATTTTAGGACACTATTTGTTTCAGAATCTTTTTTTCTTCATTTCCCTTCTCTAAAAACTGGTGCGTCTTATGGTCCGAAAAATACGGTATGTAACGGCTCCTATGACTGGGGTCCGAGTCAGGGCAAACTAGAACCTCTCAAGGTGGCCACTGAGTTAATTAATTCCACTAATGCCTGTTCCTTTCCTTGCATTCTTTTTTCTTTCTTTGTCAGAACTCTTTGCAAATGGAACACCCTTTGTTGGCTATCTGCAGTCTCAACTTTTTCTCACCTTGTCTACCTATCCTTTCCCTAAATGGAGGAATCCCAGGGCTATTCCGCTCTGCAGGCCCCCATGAGGATCCTGATGGAGTTAAGAACTTGTCAGAGGCTTGCTTCTCCTCCCCTTGCACTAGACCTCCATTAATGCATCCAAGATCTGCTTCCCTCTTGCATCCACCAAGGGCCTCTGCTAACTCATGGTCTCTCTTATTTTTTATTTTTTAAAATATATTTCATTGATTTTTTTTTTTACAGAGAGGAAGGGAGAGGGATAGAGTTAGAAACATCGATCAGCTGCCTCTTGCACACCCCCCACTGGGAATGTGCTGGCAACCAAGGTACATGCCCTTGACCGGAATCGAACCCAGGACCTTTAGGTCCAAAGGCTGACGCTCTATCCACTGAGCCAAACCAGTTTTGGCTATTTTTTGTAATCTTTATCATTGTTTGTAAAATTTATAATTTTTTAATTCGACGTGTCCATTTTTTTTGTGTCGGTATTCTTTTCTATTTTTTTTGTAATTTTGTATTTTCCTTTGTGCTTTATATATATATATAAATAAACAAAAATATATATATATATATATTTCATTTATTTTTATTAAGTATAAATAAATAAAAATAATATGAAATTACGTCCTCCGGGCGTGACGTACTGACACGTCCTAGTGAAAGAGTACGCACCGTTACAGGTTGCGTCATTAAAAAGGGAACTCCCCGGTTAACAGGTTAAAACATCAATCAAGAAATGTTGCCAACCTCGCACTACGGCATGTCTAGGTTGGCTAGAGAAAGAACCTCAGGAGGCCTGAGGGCGCTGAGGGTTCGCTGGCCCCGTGAACCTTGCCCGGTGCCTCTGTGGGCTGTGCCGACCTGTCCTCGAGGGTCTCCCTGTCTGAGGGGCTGGGACCCCACACCTGCCGTGGGAGACATCGGGGTTCGAGGCTTGGCTTAACCAAGGAAGGGATGACGCTTGGCATTACTTCTTGCCACGAGAAGCTCCTCTCAGGCTTGGGTTCGAGTCCCTGACCCCCACCCGAGATCCTGCTGTCCACCCTCTCCAGGTCTCATTGTAAAACAGAACGACTAGCATTGCTGAGGCCCAAACAGCTGTTGAGTCTGAAGTTCACAAGGTCTGAAGAACTCTGGGGGAAGCCTTCACCCCCACTTTATAAATGGGGAAATGGACCCTGGGGGCTGTCCCACATGCATGCTTCACGTTACCACAGAAAGAACACATTTTGTCTCCTGGTACTTCAGCCCTAAGCGTGTCAGCAGCTCTTGTCCCAAACCAACACATGAAAATCGCTCATTTACTTACCAAATAGGACCTGAGGGATCCAAGAAGCCTAAACCCTGAGCCTGGCCACTGGGAAACCCCTAATCTAGGGGAGATAAATCCAGACACCCAATGGATCAGGGCTGGGCCAGAAGAAGGCGCCAGGATATTGAAGCTGAGGCTTTGAAGGATGCAGAGGAGCTCACTAAGGGCGTGGGAAACAAGGCATACCCGAGGAGCTGCAAACAGTGTATTTTGCTGAAGAGTAGAATTTGGAGAGGGGGTGATTTCTGTGGCCAGACCCTGTAAAGACCTTGAATGCCATGCCGAGAAGTGGGACTGTCTCCTGGGGGATGAGGGGGACCCCTGGACGGTGTGTGCGCAGAAAAGCCAGGTAGACTCCTTGTTGTGTGGCGCCTCTGCGCAGGGTTGACCTCGGTGAGTTGCTCAGCCTCGGGCACCTGTTTCCCCATGAGGACTTGGGCGGGCGTGGCTGGGACAGGCCTTCCCTCTGGGCCGTTTGTCCTCAATGCGCCCCTAGGATTTCACCATCACCCAGACCTACTTCCTCCAACAGAACGGCCATGTTTTCAATGGCTTAGAACCTCCTGGCTGCATCTGCCAGGGGTGGGTCCCCTCAGGCACCCGCCTCTCCTGAGTCCCCCCCCTCCACCAGGAACTCCGCTGCCTCTCACTTGGTCCAGCCACACTAACCTACTAACCTACTCCCCGTTCCTTAACCCTCCAGGCCCAGCCCTTTGCACTGCCATTCCCAGGAAGCCCTGCCCTGCTCTTCCCCATGATCTTTGATCTTCAGACTCAGCCCTACGTCACCTGCAGAGAGGCTGACTCAGCTAAAACGCCCGGCTCCGGCTCTGGTCCTCTCTGCAGCTCTCACCTCACCACTGCCAGACAAGTCACTCACTCCGCTCCTGGCCATCTCCCCCACCAGGCTGGACCCCAGAGGTGGGCCTGGGGTCTTATCGCAACAGCTGTGCCCCCACCTGCTGCCCACTGGGGTTTGTTGCCAGAGGTAAAGATATGAATGACCCACAGGTTAGCCGTTTCCATGGGCCTCACTTCCACCTAGTTCCACTGAAGGGGGCAGCTGCCATGGGGGTGGGTGGGGGTGGCCTTGAAGAATGCGTTGGATTCAGGGGGGGCAGGACCAAGAGGCACTAAGTCTCCCCCACACTAAACATCCCTGATGTGCTAATGAGCCCCACATCCACAACACTGAAACGTTCAGGATGTTTTTAATGAGCAAGAAGAGTTGATTGGCACTAACTGGTTTGGCTCAGTGGATAGAGTGTCAGCCTGCGGGCACAGGGGTCCCGGGTTCGATTCTGGTCAAGGGCATTTGCCTTGGTTGTGGGCACATCCCCAGTCGGGTGTTGCAGGAGGCAGCTGATCGGTGTTTTTCTCTCATCAATGTTTCTAACTCTCTATTCCTCTCCCTGTCTGTAAAAGGTCGATAAAATATATTTAGAAAAAAAAGAAAAAAGAAGTGCTGATTGTTAGGGAAGTGCTGAATATGAATGAATCGCTAAATATGCAGGAGGCACCCAGGATGTACAATACACAACACAGTCGTAAAGCAACAATTAATAGTTGCAAGGCACATTCAGGATGCACCAATTAATATTAATACTGTCACAATGCATCGGGACAAGCCACTGAACAGTCCTGAGGCACCAATACAGACAGCCACTGAATATTCATGACTCATTGCATTTACACCATACTAAATATTAATGACCTGATGAATATTAATCATGCACTAGGTACAGAGAAAGGACTGACATGAGGGTCCCTATTGGTGACAATGCTCTGGCCACACATCTTCTGTCCCAGGGGTCCTCAAACTTTTTAAAGTGGGGGCCAGATCACGGTCCCTCAGAGAGCTGGAGGGCCGGACTATATGAACTACTAATTCCTACTGTAACACCTCGGCTGCACTCACTGCCCAAAAAACCTGGCGGGCCGGATCAGACTCCTCTGCGGGCCGCATGTGGCCCGCGGGCCGTAGTTTGAAGACGCCTGCAGAAAACAGCCTCAGCCTGGTACGGCTTCCAGCATGCGAGGCTCCCGGCAACTCTGTCCTCACCTTGTTATTTCTTCCTTTGGTCAATCCTCACCCCAGGGTACTTTCCCATTGATTTTTAAAGAGTGGAAGGGAGAGGGAGAGCCAGAGAGAAGCATCAGTGTGAGCGAGACACATCAACTGGTTGCCTCCTGCACATGCCCCGACCAGGTCCGGGATGGAGCTTGTGACTGGAATCGAACCTGGGACCCTTCAGTCCAAAGGCCCAAGCTCCATCCACTGAGCCAAACCAGCTAGGGCTCCTCACCTCGTCGTCATCGTTGATGTCTGGGGGAGGCCAGAAAGGCAGGCCAGCGAGGATACGTGGGGTGTGTGTGAAAGACACCAGGCGGCAAGGACCCCAGTGCTCACACCTCGGGGCCTGGACCATGGGGCCTGCCTGACACTGACTTGGAGGCCTCAAGGTGACCCCCACGAGATGCTCCCACTTTCCAAAGGAGAAGCCAAGGCTTGGAGGTGCCCATCAGACACGTGCCTATCCCCCTACCACCCCCCACGCCCCCTGCTCCAGCTCCAGGGCCCCCCAGGCCTGAGCGCCTCCAGCTTCCACCAGGAAAACAGCAGCTGTGCCCTCCTGTCCCGCCGCTGGGAAGCCGGATAGGGCCGATGCCCTTGGAGCAGCCCCGGGCCCCGGGGAAGGACGTCCTGGGACCCTGGGCTTTGGAGTCCTCGCCTGCAGCGGTGGATGGTGTCAGCTGCCAGCTCCTGGCTGGCCCCCAGCAGGGGCTCACTGTCAGCCTCCGGTGGGGCCATCGCTCCTGCACTGTCACCCACAGCCCCCTGGGGTCTGGATGGGGGCGCGGGACATCCCTGGGCTGCTGAGAGGAGCGGTGAAGGGTGGGGGTGACAGAAGCATCTGGAAGAACCCTACTTGTGTGCATAATGACCTCTGTCCTGGGAAAGGCTGGAGGACCAAGCCGTGGCCTTCACCTATGAAATGGCAACAATGACAACATCGTCGTCAGCCACCACGATCACGTGTACACGCGTGACTGCTCTGAGTTCCCGGTCTGGTCTAGATTCTGGGCACACAGACAGCCTGACAGAGATGCGGTGAACAAGACAATGTTTTGGGGACTCAAGAATGAGAATCGGGCCATAACCGTTTGGCTCAGTGGATAGAGCATCAGCGTGCAGACTGAAGGGTCCCGGGTTCGATTCTGGTCAGGGTCATGTACCTTGGTTGCAGCCACATCCCCAGTAGGGGGTGTGCTGGAGGCGGCTGATCGATGATTCTCTCTCATCGATGTTTCTAACTCTCTATCCCTCTCTCTTCCTCTTGGCGAAAAATCAATAAAAAATATTTGAGAGAGAGAGAGAGAGAGAGAGAAGAGAGAAAGAGAGAGAGAATCGGGGCACTGGCAGAGGAGGGTGTAACCCTGGGCCTGTGGATGAGTCCCTGTGACCCTCCCTGAGCCATCTATGCGGCCCCTGGGTTCCAGTTCCCAGGTGAGTGAACCGGGCACAGAGAGGGCGCCCACCGACCAGAGGTCACACAGCCCACCGAGGCTGCGCGGGGCAGGTGGGCTTTGGACTCTGGCCTGTGAATCTAAGGGTGACCCCTCACCGTTTTTTTATCGGCTTGGCCTCTAGTGGTGACGGGCTGGTCCCTATTTACAAGGAACATGTGTGGCTTTTGTAAACAGAAAATGGGTGGCTTTTGTAAACAAAACCTAAAAGGAAAAAAAGAAAAGAAAGAAGAAAAACCCCAGTAAAGATGATTCTTGAGGAAGGTGTGCTCCGCAGACTCTGATTTGGCAGAACCATGTGTGCAGGCGGATTCACGCAAACACACACTTCCACACGGAGGAGTGCCTGGGAGAGGACGGAGGGTGACATGCACCCTTTAGACCACATGTGTCAAACACAAGGCCCGAGGGCCAAATCCGTCCCGCCAGGCCTTGCAATGTGGCCCGCACCGCGCTGTCATCACTGCACTCCGCTGCGTTTCCATCACAATGACAGTTTATGACTGTTCAGTAAACCATTCGGCCCGCGATTTAGGCTGGATTTTAGATTTTGGCCCCTTCTCTGATTGAGTTCGACACCCCTACTTTAGACCTTTGTATCCTCTGATTCTAGTCCCAGTGACTCACTGCCGCCCGGGTCCTCCCCTAGAGCACACCGCACTCCTGGGAGGAGGCCAGAGGGACCGGGCGGGACGGAGGTGCGTGACAAAACGCAGCCCCGCCCCGGCGGGGCCTCACCGGGCTCCTCGGGGGACACTGTGACCTCAGGGGCCCTTGCTGGGAGCCTCCGGAAGGGCCCCCACACCTCCGTGTGGGTCAGGACCCTCCGCTCCGCCCTGTGCTTCAAGCCCTGCAGGCTTCCCACTATCTTGTCACCCAGAGACCCACGCCAAGGACGAGGACACAGCCAGCAGCCCCGTCAGGCCCGGAGGTAACACACCAGGCCGGGTGCGGCCTCTCCCCATGTGCTCACATATCCTCACGCCTACTCGGAAAGGTAAGAACAGGGCAGAGGTCGGCAAACTCATCCGTCCACAGAGCCAAATACCAACAGGACGACGACTGAAGTTTCTTTTGAGAGCCAAACTTTTTCAACGTAAACTTCTTCTAACGCCACTTCTTCAACATAGACTCGCCCAGGCCGTGGTACTTTGTGAAAGAGCCACATTCAAGGGGCCCAAGAGCCGCACGGGGCTCACGAGCTGCCGTTTGCCGACCACGAATTAGGGAAACTGAGGCCAGAGAGGTCAACCCTGCCTTATAACCACCACCTGATGGGACCTCCTTTCGTTCGCTGTGTTGGTGGTGAGCTCCTCATCACGGGGAGCAATCAAGCTCAGCCAGACTCTCATCTGGGAGATGACTATGGCACCCTTCCTGGTTCACGGGGCCCGGGGGAGGGGGCAGAGGGGGGGAAGAGTGGGGACACGTTGCTCGCTGCTCCACTCTGGGCTTTAGATGCGGTGGCAGGAAGTCCCCCAGGGGTGAGACGCACCCTAACCATAAAGCCTCTGCCTGCTGAACACCTGCTCCGGGGAAGTCCCCACTGGGGTCCTCCGGTCTAAATGGGGCCCCGGGCCCGGGAGCAATGGGAGGCTGGGGCTGGGCGGCACTTTCTTCCAGGACCAGTAATAAACCCCACCTGGGGCCCAGATGCTCTCCGGGCCCCAGCCCTCCCCATCAGCGCCCCAACAATCCAAACAACGAGAACCCAGGAACAGGAACGCCCTGAGCCTACAGAGCTCCCCACCCGCCTCAGGTCCGCCCTGTCCCGGAGCAGGGCCGGTGGGGGCCGGGGTCCAGGGCCACCTCCCTGTCCACGGGGCCGCGAGGGCCAGAGATGCGGAGCCCCAGGCGGCCTGGTCCCCGCTCCCCCTGCTGGGGAGACCTCCTGCCCAGCCAGGCCTGAGTGCGCCCTGGAAAAGCGGGTCACATTGGGGATGAGTGAGGACTGGGGGGACAGGGTGGGGGCGGTGAGAGGGTAAGGGGTGAGCTCCAGGATCTTCGCACGGTCAGCGGCGCGGAGATCTGACCCACCGGTGTCCCACGGTGTCCCACGTCCTCCCTCCGCCGCGGGGACCCCCAGCTCCCCGGGGACCCCAGCGCTCACCCCCAGACCGGGGCCAGCCTCCGAGCCCGGTGCTGTCCGCTCCTCTCCCTCCGCTCCTCTCCGCTGCCCGAGAGGAAGAGTTCCACCTGGGCGTGCGCTCCGGGCCTCGCTCCTCCCGCCCCCTCCCTCCGGGCCGGCCTCCCGCCGCACATCCCTCCCCGCCCCGCCCCTGGCCCCCAGCTGGGCCGAGCTTCCTGGTGGCCGCAGTTGAGATGGCCCCGCCGCCCTTCCTTCTTCCCTGCCCGGCCCCGCCCTTCCCTCCCGGCCTCCCCGCCGCCCGGGCCGGCCGGGCCCCGCCCGCAGCAGGTGGGGAGCTCCCGCCGCGCGGTGTGCAAGCCGCGCCTCCGCGGCGCCCGGCGCTGGTCCGGCGGGTGCTCCGCAAAGACAGGGCTGAAAAGGGGGCAGGAGGCGGCGGGAACCCAGGGTTCCCCAGGTCTCGGGAAGCGGTTGGAAAGTTGTGGCCGCTAAAAACGGAGATCCCCCTTCTCCCACCCAAGACAGCATTCAGAAAGATAACGGAAGTTGCAAGCCCGATTGGAAGCTTCTTGGGGTTGGGGCACCCCGTCACCCCAACCGGCTGCTGTGTCTGTCTGAGTCTCTGCAGGTTTCTAATCTCCACGCGTTGAGGTGGGGAGATCTGGGTCCACGATCTGATGCCGCGACCCGGGTGGAGGAAGTGCGTTCTGCACACAACCAGCCCTGCCGCCCCCGGAAACGGAGGCTGGCCCTGCCGGGGAGGGAGGAAAAGAGACACCCCCCCTGTCCTCCGTCCCAACCCCCTAGCCCCCCCTTCCCTCCCTCCGATTGCTCCAAAGATCCGGGGCAGCGTCTGACACCGGAGGGCCCCGCTTCCAATCTGGACTGTCCTTATCGCACTGATTGTGTTATCGGCGGTTATGCCCCTGGGTAGCCACCCAAAATAGGTGTTCACCCAACCGTTGCACACGCCTGTTCACCGCAGCGCTAGTCATGGTCACCAAAAGGTGAAAACACACCCAAGGCCATCAGCTGCGAGGGATGGACAAAACGCAGCGCGCACACACCGTGGCTGTGGCTCAGCCCTCAGGACTGAAGCAGGGACACCGGCTCCCGTGCGGACGAACCTCAAAAACATGCTGAGGTAGGGAAGCCAGACACTGAAGGCCACATGCATGACTCACTCGTATGAAATGCCCAGGATGGGCAACGCCATGGAGACAGAACGCCAGATGAGTGGGTGCCAGGGATGGGGGTTGGGGGGTCAATAGGGAGTGACTGCTCCTGGGCTTGGCTGCTGCTGCTTCTTCTTCTTCTTCTTCTTCTTTTAAAAAAATATATTTTATTGATTTTGTATAGAGAGGAAGGGAGAGAGATAGCTAGAAATATTGATGAGAGAGAGTCATGGAACAGCTGCCTCTTGCACACCCCCTACTGGGAATACGCCCGCAACCAAGGTACATGCCCTTGACCGGAATCGAACACGGGTCCCTTTAGTCCCCAAGCCGACGCTCTATCCATTGAGCCAAACCGGTCTCGGCTTCTTCTTTTTTAAAAAAACATATATTCTATTGATTTTTTTTTTTTTTTTCACAGAGAGGAAGGGAGAGGGATAGTTAGAAACATCAGTGAGAGAGAAAGATTGACCAGTAGCCTCCTGCACACCCCCAACTGGGGACGTGCCCACAACCAAGGTACATGCCCTTGACCAGAATCAAACCTGGAACCCTTCAGTCCGCAGGCCAACGCTCTATTCACTGAGCCAAACCAGCTAGGGCATCGGGGTCTTCTTTGAGGGTCATGGAATGTTCTGGAACTAGAGGTTGTCTACAGAAAAAAATAATATCGACCAGTTGTCTTGTCACCAAAGAATTCATTCGGAAAAAAGAAAGGGCTGCCAAGTGCACGCAGGTGTGGCAGCCAGGATGGAGGAGCGCAGGTACGAGGGAAGGGAAGTTAAGAGAAGGGGGAGTTAGAACCGTACAGTTTACCCTCTCTCTCCTCCTCGCCCTTCCTCTCTGACATCAATTAAAAAAAAAAAGTTCTAGTTAGTCTTTATCAAGGTGGTGGTTGCCAAACGTAGTGAATGTGCTAAATGCTACTGAATCGTTCACTGTAAATGGTTAATTTTATTATGTGAATTTCACCCTAATTAAAAAAAAAAAAAAAGCCCCACCTAGGCCACTCACCATCTGGGGTGGCCTCTGGCAAGTGGCCTAGCCACTTGTTCCCCCCTAACCCTCTCCCCCCCCCCCAGAGGTGTTGGGCTTCCCAGCAGGAGACACGGGGGTATCATAAGCGCCAACTTACCCGCCCTGGGCTGGCCCGTTAAACTGGCGTCCCACCCTCCTTCCTGGCACCTGGCACACCAGCTCTGGGTGGCCAGGCAGTTGAAAGGCCACACTTGGGAAATGCCTTCTGATTTATTTATTTTATTTTTATTGATTTCAGAGAGGAAGGGAGAGAGGTAGAAACATCAATGATGAAAGAATCATTGATCAGCTGCCTCCTGCACGCCCCACACAGGAGATGGAGTCCGCAGCCCAGGCCTGTGCCCTGATCAGAACAGATCCATGACCTCCTGGTTCATGGTCAATGCTCAACCACGGAGCCATGCCGACTGGGATAAATTTCTTTTTGTTGATGTTGTTGCTGATTCTCACCAGAGGACATTTCTTCCATTGAGATATATATCTAATTTATTTTTATTTTTTATTTTTTAGGGAGAATGGAAAGGAGGGGGAGAGACACAGAGAAACATTGATGTCTCACACAGACTGGTTGCCTTCCTCACGTGCCTCAACAGAGCCTGCAACCCAGGTAGGTGCCCTTGACTGGAATTGAACCTGTGACCCTAGAACAGGACTTTGGAGCCAGTGGAGGTGGCCTCTCCCCATTTCAAGACCTGAGCCCCCATCAAGGAGCCAGAGTCATGCCCTAACTGGTTTGGCTCGTGGATAGAGTGTTAGCCTGCCGACTGAGGGGTCCCAGGTTCGATTCCAGGCAAGGGCACATGCCCAGGTTGTGGGCTCGATTCCCAGTAGGGGGTGTGCAGGAGGCAGCTGATCAGTAATTCTCTCTCATCATTGGTGTTTCTCTCTCTCGCCCTCTCCCTTCCTCTCTAAAATCAATAAAATATCTTCCTATATAATAAAGAGGGCATATGCTAATTGACCATCACTCCATCACAAAGCTGGCTGCACCCACAGCTGAGGCCAAGTTCCCATAAGGAGCCTTATCGAGCAATCAGCAGGGACCTGAGGCTACACCCTCCCCTGCCCCCGTGGGGCTTGACAGGGGACCTCAAGGTGCTCTTCCTGTCCTGGTGCTGGACTAGGGGACCTCGGGCTGCTCCCCCCTGCCAGTGGGGCTTGAAGAGGACTTCAAGGCCCCCCCCCCCCCCGGTCTGGGCTGGAGGACCTCAGGCCATGACCCCCATCCTGGGGCTGGGCCAGGGTTACCTGAGGCTACACCCCCTGCCTGGCGGGGCTTGACAAGGGTGGGACCAGCTGGGTCTGGATCTAGCCCAATGGGGGCAGGGGCTGGCCTGGTCTGGGTTTCACACAATTTTGAGGTGCATGTGGTGGGCGGGGACTTGACTCTGAGTCCCGTGGTGCGTCCCAGACTCTGACAGGAGGAAGGTTTTCATATCCATGTTACTAATTTTCTTTCATCTCTGACACTTCTATTATAGAGAAAGAGCAAATAGCAATATTAAATTATTTCCTCTAATTAATCCCCTCTTAATGTGTACGAATTTCGTGCACTGGGCCACGAGTATTTTTTATATATTAAAGAAAAAGAAGCCAGAGTCAAACATCTGATCCTATGGGTGTTTCCCCTCCATCCCAAGTCTTTGCACACACGTTTGTGCACGTGTGTGTGTGTGTGTGTGTGTGCAAAGACTGCAGGCCAACGCTGTAACCACTGAGCCAAAACACAGGGCTGCCTTATGTTTCCAAAGGGACCTAACCTCATTTGTGACCCAAAGGAAGTAATTGCAGCCACCAGGGGGCGATGATGAACAGGGTCCCCTCACGCAGGGGGCTGCGGCCTGGAGATGACACTCCGGCCCCTCAGCCACAGAGCACCAGCAGAGACACCCTTTTGTAGGGACGGAGGCAATGAGAGCACACACATTGCTCCCAACTGGAGGATTTCCGCCTCTTCCCAGATGAAGCTGAGGCACAGCCAACCCTCCTCTCTTTGGAAGACGGGGTGGGAGGAGCAGAGACCACAGGCCAAACCCCACTTCCTGCTTCCTGAGCTCCCCCTGGCCCGGCGTGGTCCCTGGGATCTCAATGTCAGGCACTCGGGGTCCTCCCGTGTCCATCCTGAGCTCAGATCTGCTCCCCACCAAAGTGTGCGGGTGACGGTGCCTGGCCTGGCCCCATCAGGCTGCTCCTTGCCCACCTGCTGGCGCTGCCGGGTGCTCCCGCTGCGCCAGCGTCTTGAAACAGTGTGCGACCTCCCCTCAGCCACCCAGATGAGGACACTGAGGCCTAGGCAGGTCGCTCTAAACCTAGGCTCACAGCTGCATGAGCTGGGGGACAGGAGCTTTCTCCTGCACACTGACTGTTGGGTCCTTACTGCCTGACACACAGTAGGTACTCAGTTGATATCCATAGACTAACTAATTGTTTCTTCATGGAACTCACAAGTCTGTGTCTCTCTGCCTGGGGTGTCCATCCCCATCTTGCAAACTCCTACTCATACGTCAAAGCCCTATTTAGAATATCCCTCTCCTTAGGAAGTCTTCCTGACACAGAGACTTCCTAAGGAGGGGGATATTCCAGTCTGTGTTCCTCTCGTCCTCATTCCTTCCACCAGCCCAGCTCTGAGCCCGTGGAACTGGAGGTGTCCGTGGGGCTGGGGTGTCCATGGTTGGCTTTTCCTGCCCTAGGATCACTCAACACAGAGGGAGCAAGTGGGCGGGTGGGTGATGGGGAGCGTTAGTGGTGTTAGATCTCCCCCACGCATCCGTCTTCTCTCCCTCTCCTCCCTGGCGATGGAAAGGAAACTCCCAGGAGCGGGTAAGTTATTTCATTAGAAAATAAAGTGTTTATTCAAAAGAACACTAAAAGTCCGAGGACCTGTGTGGGAGCTGGTATGAGCAGACGTGACTCTCGGGCTCCGCCAGGCTGGGCGTGGGGCTCCTCTTCCCGGAGTCAGGGCCTCGGAGGAGGCCGGGTCGGGACCCCAGGATCCGGCAGGCAGGCGGGGAGCAGTCACCAAGCACCAGGACTCCGCAGAGCTGGGGCCCGTGGGCCACTCAGCCTCCCGGGCTCAGCCGCTCACCAGGTACATCCCTGTGGGGGTGGGACCGTGAATGGTAGAAGCCTTCTCAAAATACCCCTTAACTCACTGCCCCACGGACCCCAGCAGCCCCCAGTGGGGGCAGGAGAACAGGGCGAGGGTGCTGGTGCAGTGGTGTTTCTGGCTGCGAGCCTTGGATCCTTGCAAGACCCCCCTCCCCCCTCCAGGGGAAGGCTCAGACACATCCATCTTCCTTCTTGATCCCTCCCACTGGGCCCTGGCCACCCCGCCCTGTCTGTGACCGCCCCACACTGGGTCTCCAGACCTGACACCCACCCGTCCTTCCCAAATAACCTACAATGCCCCCCACCCCTGCATCCCGGCCACAGCGAGGCCTGGCTCCCAGGAAGGCGGGGGCGGTGGGGGCGGTACGTACCTGTGGCGAACCTTCTCTTCACCAGCGACATGCGGTAGCCACTGCCCACCAGCTCCAGGTCCACGCCGGACAGAGTGGCCCCTTCGCTGGTGAACTGAGCAGCCACGGGGCTGGGCATGCTGGGTCCTGAGCAGGGCTCCCAGCTGGCAGACAGGCGGCCAGAGCCTGGGGAGGCCTGAGGTCAGCTGGGTCCCATCCCTGGCCCCCGGCCCCCCAGACCCTGCCTTCGCCCTGCTTTGATTTGTGGTCTCTACTCTCCGACCTCCTCTTGGGCCCCTGCACCCACTTAAAAAAAATAAATGCACTTTATTGATTTATTTTACAGAGAGGAAGGGAGAGTTAGAAACATCAATGAGGTTAGCTGCCTCCTGCACACTCCCTACTGGGGATGTGCCCGCAATCAAGGTACATGCCCTTGACCAGAATTGAACCTGGGACTCTTTAGTCTGCAGGCCAACGCTCTATCCACTGAGCCAAACCCGTTAGGGCTGCACCCACTTTCTCTGGCTCTACAAGACTGTGTGTGTGTGGTTTGTAAAGTGGTCCTGCCTCAGGGCCTTTGCACCTGCTGTGGCCACTCCCAGGATGCCTCTCCTTCAGCTCTGTCAAAGCCCTCCCAGCCTGGCCTACCCCAAGCACATCCCTGATTCTCCCCCAGTTTAAATAAGTCCTCCCACCTGAGACCCCCGAGTCCTGATGCACAACCACTACTCACCCCCTGCCTCGGACACATCTGGAAGCTTCCATAGGAACCGCTTCTCCTCCAAGTTCCTGGCGTCAAGAGAAGCTCGGTCAGGTCAGCCCCAGGGTCCCAGCTCAGCTTCTCAGCGATGTGATGGGAGCGAGCCAGGTCCCCGCCCCTGCCTCCACTTCCCCATCTGTGAGGCAGGGGTGGGGTGTGGAGCAGCTGGTCCCGAGGTCCCCACAGCCTTGCAGCATTTTTAGAGGATGCATTTGGTCCCGTAAGTCTGGCTTCTTCGTGACGGGTTCTATACTTTATACAACACCAAGGCAGCATGGGAGCTGGATTCAAATCCTGGTGTGATCTTAGATAAGCAACATAGCCTCCCTTTGCCTCAGGTTCCCCATCCATAAATAGGGATGACGGCAGGCTACACCCAGAGGGATTGCTAAGAGCCTTAAGCCAACTGGTGCATGCTGCGGCCACGGAACACGCCTGACATGGAGGAAGCTCTCCTGTCAGGTATCATCCCTGTTTGATAACAGCACCCCCGCTGTAGGCGATTCGAGCTCACAACTCTGGAACTCACATGGAACTCACAACCCTGTGTCTCTCTGCCTGGGGTGTCCACCCCCATCTTGCAAACTCCTACTCATACCTCAAAGCCCTATTTAGAATACCTCCTCCTTAGGAAGTCTTTCTGACACCCCCCCCCCCTTCTAGTCTGTGTTCCTCTCCTCCTCATTCCTTCCACCAGCCCAGCTCTGAGTTTCCCCACCCATAAATAGGGATGATGAAGCAACTAAAGGGTCCACCCTGGACCTGATTGGTCAGCGTACTGACTGGTCAGCGTACAGTCAGATCCAGTCTGGGTCCTTTAGTTGCTTCCTCAAGGGGAAAGTTGGGGGGTTTAGGGGCACTGCTGAGCCTCCCTCGGCCTTCCACACGCCCTCACCACGTGGCCGCTGGCTGCAGGCAGACATTGGTCACGGGCTCCCCCACAGGCAGCAGGATCTGGACGTTGGTGAGCGGCGTGGGCACAGCCGTGGCGCCGGGCCGGTAGCTGTACTCCACCGAGACCTGAGTGAGGGTCGCCTCACACCGCCAGTGGGCGCTCAGCTGCAGAGGCACCGACTGGGGGCCCGGGCGGGAGAACTAGGAAGAGAGAGAGGACCGAGCGTGGGCCATCCTGTCCCATCAACCTGGGCACTACCACCAGCTTCGGTCCGGATTGCACACACCACCCGGAGAGAGACCCTTTGCTGGAGACTTCGCAGATAGGAGTCTGCATTACACCACACGTCCAGCAGAGGGCGGGAGAGGGCCTCATTCTAATGAAGTCTGGAGCAGGGGCCTGGGGAGGGCACTTCTAATTCGCAGAATGATACCGAATGCGCTGTGGGGGCTGGCTCCCTACAGTGCCCATCTGGCCACCATGTACCCTCTGCCCTCCCTATGCTCCCACCATCCCCCCTCCTGCTCCCTCGGCCCTCCCAACCCCCTCCGGATCCCCGTCCCCGCCCTCCCCCCTGCCCGCCCCGCCCTGTCCACCCAGCCCACCTGGTACCGCAGCAGCACCAGGTTGTAGTAGGAGGCGGCTGGGTTCTGCTCCGCCTGGCGCTGCAGGGCCTCGGTCAGGGCCGCCATGTTGAGCCAGAAGTCTTTGGTCTCAGGGTCGCTCTGGGAGGGGTCACTGCAGAGACCGGGGACAATCACGCCCACCCTCGGAGGAAGCCTTCTCAGGGTTCCCAGCTCCCCATCACCCCAGGGGCTTCCTAAGGGTGCTGATTTCCCAGGTCACCTTGGCCCAGCAAAGTGGGGTGTGGGGGTGGAGGTGAGGGGGTGGGGGTGAGAGGGTGGGAGTGGGGTGGGGAGGAGGCAGGAAAATGAGGTCCAGAGAGAGGGGGGGACTTGCCCAGGGACACACAGCAGATCCTGGGGGCAGAGGAGGGGTTTGCGGCTGGGGCGCTCCTGGCCCCTGGCCTCCGGGGCCCCTGTTCCTGCCCCCCCTCCCAGCCGCACCTGAAGAGCAGGTCGGCGTTGGGCTGGAAGTGCTCGATGGGGGCTGTGTGCACGAGGCGGAAGCTGAGGACGGGCGGGGGCGGGGTCCCGCTGAACACCCGCACAATGCCAGCCGGGAAGGTCATGGTCAGCTCCCCAGTCACTCGCGCCAGGCAGCTGGGTGAGAGGTGAAGGGACGGGGCGTTGGCTCCAGCTCTGCCGGCCCCTCCGCCTCCCCTCTCTCCGGGGCTGGCTCCCTGGGTCTGCAGAGGCAGCCAGGCCCCGAGCACACCCAGCATCCTTACCCCCGACCTCCTCCCGTGTGTCCCTGTCTGCACAGCAACAACCCAGGCTCCAGGAAGCAGGCACATGGGTTTGAGGAGGCGGGAACACCTCTCCCTCATTCCCTTTTCCCCCAGGCCACCAGGAAGCTCACAGCAGAAACCCCGTTTTATAATTGTCTGCATGTGGGTTTTGGGTCTAATGCTGTCTTCCTCTCTGGTTCTTTTCTTCTGGGCACCTCCCCACCCCCGCTTTCCGACGATCCCTGGTCCCTCAATCCACCCTGTACCCACCTCCTCCCCAGGCCTGGCCTCGGGGGATCCTCCCTCAGGCTGGGTCCCACAGCAGCTCAGAGGAGGTCCCCTGCACAGCGGCAGCAATACTGCCTCGCCCTGATCCAACCCCCTCCGCCGCTCCCACTGCCCTTAAGGAGGGGCCTGGCGGCTCACCACCGTGGGTAAGGCCCCTCCGTGGTAAAGCGGATCCCGAAACACACCTGGCGCTCTATCCACTGAGCCACACGGGCTAGAACCCAGACACACAGCCCCCGGGAGCCCTGTCTGCCCCTCACTGTCCACACGCTCCCCGGCACGGCATACCTGGGGCTGTGGCCGCGGAAGTAGGCATGGACATACTCGGTGAAGACGGTGGCCACGGGCAGGGCATCCTGGGAGCCCAGGACCACAGGGCTGGGGCCCCGGGAGATTCCTGGGGGTTGCGGGGAGAATGAAGGGCAGACAGAGAGCGTGAGGACAGACAGGCTCAGGCTCCAGAACCTGCCCTCTGCCAACAGGGTCTCTGCGGGATCGCAGCCCCCGCCCCCCTCCAGGCCGAGCAGGGGAAGCCCACGGTACCTACCGTGTCCCGTCTGGGTCTGGGCGGAGACGCTGGAGCGCTCTGGGGCGGCGCCGGGGACGGAGCAGCCCAGCGGGGAGGAGCTCAGAGGATGGGACTGGAAGGAAGGAGACAGGCTGGGCTGTGGGCGCGCCTGGAGCGTGTCCCGATGCTGACCCGGGCGGCGCCCCCGCCCGGCGCTGGCCACGCCCCCTCGGCCTACCAGGTCCCCGTTGCTGCTCACGAGGGGGCAGGACACCTTCCGGGAGCGGGGCCGCCGGGGCGGGGCCGCCAGGCCCTCCGTGGCCGGGAGGTCCGCAGGTCCGGGCACCGGGTCTGGGAGCGAGCGTGAGAGGGGCGTGGCTGAGAGGCTGCCCCGGGCCTCCCGGGCCGCCCCAGGGGAGGGGCTCGGTCAAACCCGGGGAGCCAGACTGATGGTGGGGAGCCCCCTGGATGGCCGGAAGCCCTGGGGGTGCCGGATAGGCCTGCAGACGCCGTGCACAGCCCTGACCCCCAATGGTGGCCTAATGAGAGAGGCGCTCCCTGCCACGGGGCCGGGCGCTCCGGAGGCAGGTCCGCTCCCGGGGGGGTTTGGAAGAGGGTTTTCCTTTAACTTCCAGCAACTCCATGGCTGTCACCCTCTGAGAGGACAGCAGGGGCCTCCTCCCCTAGCCCGCGTCTGAGCCTCACCTTCTAAGGGAATTAGTCATGGTGTCCCACCCAGGGTCCCCTTGCTCTCCTGCCTCCCAGCAGCCCCTGCTCGGCTCCAGCTGCAAACGCTTGGCCACCCCCCCCCCCCCCCGCCCAGCCCCCGCCCCGGCCTGTGCCTCTCCCTCCAGGCTCCTCAGCAGCTCGCGGACACCACGGGAGGTGTCTGAGGTCGGGCATCCTCTGTGCTGCAGGTGCTGGACAGCACCCCTGTCCCCCGTCCCCCAGCGGCGACAGTCACCAGCGGTGGTGACGGTGCTGAGTGCCCTGGGCCGCACAGCTGGCCGGGAACCCCCTTCCACAGTGCGGCTCTGACAACTCAGCCCGTCTGCACTCACTCCCCAGGCCCTCCCTTGGCGCGGCTGCCATCAGGGTCTTTCTTTGACCGTGGCCTCTGCCTGGCACCCCGTTACCACTGCTGGGGACCTCACCTGGTCACAGCCGTTTCTCTAAACGCCAAGGGGACCCCACTCTCCGCGTGTGACCTGCCAGCACCCACTCCAGCCTGCTCTCCTCCTCCCGCCCCCAGCCCCGCCTCCGCTCAGCCTCCGCCCCCGGCCCCGCCTCCGCTCAGCCTCGGACCCTCCCGTTCCTCTCCTGCCCGGGCGCCTCCCCGTGCCTGGGCCCATCTCCTTGCTGACATCTTCCCTCTCCCCGCCTCCCTGCCATCACTCTGTTCTGGCCACACCAGCCTCCCCACTGGGCCTCAAGGGGCCTAGCCCGCTCCCACCCCTATAACCCTCTGCTGGGAACCCCTTCCCCTCATCCCTATGGCTACACCTCGCCTCCATCATGTCACAGCTCAGCTGTCCCTCCTCAGAGAGGCCCCTGCCCCTGGGAGCCCTCACCGGCCACCTCCTGCCTCGTTAACCCATCTCGTTGCTGCCCTTGCCAGGGTGAGGTCTCCGCCACCTCCCCCTCAGCTCTGCCCCAGCACAGATGGCAGGTGCTCCCTCCTCCCACAGCTGCCATCACGGCTCCCGCTGCGGGACTCACCGCCTCCAGCCACGGCCTCCAGCCCCCAGGGGCCCGGGGACGCCGCCAGGGGCAGCGGCGAGTCGGAGGGCAGCAGGGTCAGTGCTCCCCGGGACTCGGGCGGCTGCGGCCGGCAGGCGGGCGGGCTCTGCGGGGTGCCCGGGCGGAGGACCCAGGAATCGGGGAAGGGGCCGGGTGCTGCGTGGGACGGCGAGTCCAGGCCGGAGTCTTCCACGTTCTCCGGAGACGAGGAGGAGAACGGCGAGGGGCTGGAGGTGAAGCCGAGACTGCTGGAGCCTGGGGAGACACGGGGCGACCAGCTCCAGGCCCTGCCCACGCCCAGGTGCCCCCACCCCACCCAGGCCATGCCGAGGGTCACTTCCCTCTCCACTGACGCCTCACCCCCCTCCCACAGGCACCCACCTCCCCCAAGAGGCTTCCCTTCTCTCTGCTCTCCCTGCCATGCTGTGGGCCCGCCCCCTCACACTGGCCCCGCCCCCAGGACTTCCCCTTGGCCCACAAAGGACCCCAGCACCCGCCCTCCTGCCCAGCGAGCCACCACGCTTGCAATGGCTCCAGCCACCCACCCGCTGGCCCATCCACGCTCCCGGGAGGGAGCCCTCACCCCCGTTACCTGTAAAATCTTCGTGGTCAAAGGCTGACTCCAGGGGCGGCCCGAAGAGGTTCTTGGGACCCGGCTCCTCGGAGTGCAGCTTCTCTGTGCAGCTGGGGACCGAGCGGGCAAGAGGGGCTGCTCTGCTGTTCCCGCACCTCCGCTCACCCCAGGGCCTTTGCACGTGCTGCTCAGTGTGGCCTCCATCCTCCCGGGCCTCCCCGGGGCCACTCCCGCTTCTCCTCAGGGCTCCGCTCAAGGCGGTCCTCCCTGCAGCCCCAGAGGCCCTCCCCTGCCAGCCCGGCTGAAGCCGCTGGCTTTGGTTTCGTCAGAACACGCGGAAGCGGTGGCTGCGCTCTAACTTGTTCATTATTCCTGAAACCGGGGCCGCCAGGGTGTGACGCTGAGAAGGAGGGCCTGTCTCGCTCCGATATCCTCAGAACCCAGACTGGGCATGAGTACACAGTAGGCGCTCAACACATGTTTACCCACTGAGTCACCGAGTGGTCTCTCAAAAAACAGCACAGCCTCAACGCCCTGCCCGAGTGAGAGAAGGGGCCACAGAGACACAGGGAGGAAGCCGGGGGGAGGGGGGGATGGAGAGACACGATGGGGTGGCCCCACCCGCCCACTGTGCCGATGTGATGCCCCACCCCGTGGGACGCACCTGCTGGCCCTCGGGGCCGATCGGGGCCTCTGCGGCTTCCCAGCAGCATCCCCTGCAAGAGAGGGGCCTCTCCCTCTGAGCCTGCCTGCCCCCTGCCTGCAGCGCCCTCCTCCGCAGCCGGGGCACCAAAGCTCAGAGGGGCGTGGACCTGAGCCATGCCGTCTCAGGTTCTGGCTCCTTTCCCAGAAACCCCTTTTGGGTCTCAGCTAATCCTCACAATGACCCCATCTGGCAGGAGGGGAGACTGAGTGCCAGAGCGGGTAAGCAGCCTGCCCGAGTGACCGGGCAGAGCGCGATGCGAACCCACCCAACACTTCAGGCCTAGTCTGCGCTCCGGGCTCTCCCTGTCTCCCCGCCCCCCCCAAACCAAAGGCCCCTGAACACCGGCCGGCGTGGCTCAGAGGTCTTTGGTCTGATTCCTGGTCAGGGCACATGCCCGGCTTACAGGCTCCATCCCCCGTACGGGGCATGCAGGAGGCAGCCGATCAATGATTCCCTGTCATCGCTGATGCTTCTCTCTCTCCCCCCCTCTAAACAATCAATGAAAAAAACAAACTTAAAGAAGAACAGAAACCGGTTTGGCTCAGTGGACAGAGCGTCGGTCTGCAGACTGAAAGGTCCCGGGTTTGATTCCGGTCAGGGGCATGTACCTTGGTTGCGGGCACATCCCCTGTATGAGGTGTGCAGGAGGCAGCTGGTCGATGTTTCTCTCTCATTGATGTTTCTAGCTCTCTATCCCTCTCTCCTCCTCTCTGTAATAAATCAATACAATATATTTTTAAAAAGAGAGAGCGGGCGACTCACGTGAGGAATGGCGTTTCATGGTGCCCTGTGGACAGAGGGGTGGTGTCAGGCCGGGAGCCCCTGCCGGCCCCCAGGCCCCGCCCCGAGCACCGCTCCCACCAGGAGCACCTCCCCCACCTGGAGCACCGCTCCCGCCCGGAGCACCTCCCCCACCGGAGCACCGCTCCCGCCCGGAGCACCTCTCCCACCCGGAGCACCTCCCCCACCGGAGCACCGCTCCCGCCAGGAGCACCTCCCCCGCCAGGAGCACTGCTCCCGCCCGGAGCACCTCTCCCAGGAGCACCTCTCCTGGGAGCACCTCCCCCGCCCGGAGCACCGCTCCCCCGCCCGGAGCACCTCTCCCACCCGGAGCACCTCCCCCGCCAGGAGCACCTTCCCCGCCCGGAGCACCTCCCCCGCCCGGAGCGCCTCTCCCGGGCCTCACCCCCGGGCCGGGCGGGAGGATGAGGCTGCCGGCCGTGGCCCTGAGCTGCGCGGCGGCGGCCTCGGTGCTGCAGGCGGGGGCCCGGGCCGCGGCGGGCTTGATGTGCACATAGAACTTGCGGGGCTCCTCGTCGTCGAAGTCCGAGTCGCTGGAGGAGAAGCGGGCGGGCTCCGCTGTGCGTGGCCTCGGTCAAGGAGCCAAGCAGATCCAGGGCAGGGCGTCCACCCGGTCAGCCCTCAACTGACCACAGCCCTTCCCACTCACGCCCTGCAGCACCCCCTCACCCTCCACCCTGGCCCTGACACCACACTCCACCTCCTGCCCTGACCCCGTCCCAGCCTTGGCACAGCGTGACCTGCCCTAACTAGTGAAATCCTAGTCTATTCAACTGTTAAGCCCAACACCGGTACCCCCTCTTCCAGGAAGCCCTCTCGGATTCTCCTCTATTGTCACCCAGCCCCTCCTGTCTCCCTCTTGACCACCCCCGAGCCCACAGGGCAGGTGTCTTTGCTGGGTCCTCCCTAGAGGATCCCCCACAGGGCATGCACCAAGAAGGCTGCTCAGGGCAGCGAAGTCACTGTGGGCGGAGCTTTCCCATTGCTATGCCCACAGCTGCCCCCAGAGGGCGCCAGGAGGATATTGTTCTGGGTCACATCAGGCCGGACAGTGAAACCTTCTTCATCCACTTCTGCACATGCCTGGAAGACAGGCGGCGAGTCAGACACTTCCCTTCTAAACTCTCGACTTTCTCCCTGCCTCCCTTCGCGCCCCCCGCCCCGCCCTAAAAACACCAATGACTCACCCGTGGGTCAGGCTCCAGAGAATCTCTGCGGGTAAGAAAAGAGACATTGGTATCAGCCCCCGCCTCCCCCATCTGCCCTGCCCTTGGCCCCCAGCACTGGAAAAGGCAGCCGAGGGGGGTGGGCCCAGATTGCTATAACACCCTGAGCTGGTCCTGCAGGTGTGGGAATCGCCTGGGGGTGGCAAAGCGAGGGGTGTCCTCCGACAGCTGGAAGGGGAGGAACCCTGGAGCTAGGGCTTGCTGGACACATGGAGCGCGGGGGCTGGTCTTGGAAAAGAAAGGATCCTGGCCGGCCGGGCAGGGCAGACCAGGGCTCGTCAGGGGAGCCACGGCCCAGAGAAGGGAGGAGTGGGTGCCCGTGTGGGCAGGCGACTCCCAGCTCACCTTGGCAGAGGAGGAACGGCTGGGAGAGGCCAGGTGAGGAAACAGCAGGACTAACCTAGACGGAGGGGGGAATCCTGGGCCTCCGAGCAGGGCTCATCCTGGGAGTGTCTGGGCAGGCAGCCCTGGTCCAGCCTTGGCAGAAGGAAGCCTTCTGGACCGGGCAGACCAGGTGACACTGAGCCAGCCTGGCCAGAGGTACTCGGTGCCTGGCCTGGGGTCGGAACGCTCCTGGGCTGCCCCAAGCAGGGGCTTCTGGGACAGCCTGGCGGGAGGAGGTGTCTGGGCCGGGGGTGGGGGTGGGGGTGGGAGTGGGGGTGGGGGTGCTTCCTCACACAGCTGCAGGCGGCTCCCGCTCCCGCCGGCTCAGTCCCGGGAGGCGAAAGGCCTTGGCTCCCCGCAGGCGTTTCATGGCTGAGGACGGAGAGGGGTGCCGCTGAGCCCCGGGGTGCCCCCTTCCCGTCCAGCTCTGCCCCCCTTTTCCCTGCGGTCCAGCCTGGGCGTCCAGGCCCAGACGTACTTGCCTTCCTGCAGGGCGGCTGCGCTGTACGCCTCGAAGTCCAGAGGCCCTGAGACAGAAGGGAGGGAGGCCCTCAGCAGGGAGGGAGCCCGGGCCTGGGGAGGGGAGCCGGACACCCCCGGCCGCATGCGAACCGGCCCCGGAGCCGGTCCCGGTGGGACGGCCGAGGGCTCTGCTCCCCCCGTGGGACGGGCTGGCGGGGGGCGGGGGGTGACGCCTGAGTCGTTTCTGCTCTCAGCTTTTCTGGGTGGGACGTGGGAGGGTCAGGGATGGAACGCAAGTCCATGCCATGGGCTGGGCGGCCAGTGCCAGGCAGAGGAGCTGGGATGCCCCTAAGGGAGATGGGGAGCCAGGGAGGGTGTGTGAGCAGGAGCAGGCCAGTGAAGGGCCAGAGTGAGGGCCTCCACCAGGAGGGGTGGGCTGAGCTGGGGAGCTCGAGGGAGAAAGGACGGTCCTTAGTGCTCGACTAGACTCAGGGACAGACTGTGCACCAGCCTGATTGAATTCTCCCGTGTGCCTGGCTTATCCTTCACCTGCCACACTGAGCATTCACACACCATCGGCTGGGGGTCAGTATCACCCTCACTTTACAGATGAGGAAACTGAGGCTTAGAGACTCCAAGGCCCATATCCAGGTTCTCACAGCCAGCAGGAAAGAAAAGACTCGAACCCAGGCCCGACCCCACACTCGTGCTCTCCATTCCCCCGGCCCTGCCTCCGGGCGGCTTCAGATTGGACTTTTGCTCACAAAGGCTCTGTTGGGGTCAAGTTTGAACATGGGGGGTCTGGCCTTCATGGCCCCTCGGGTACCTGGCTGTGTTAGATCGACACATGAGATCAGGCCCCAAGCCTCGCCGTCTGTGGGCTGCGGAGTGAGACCTGTCACCAGCCCGTTTTTCTGACGAGGAAACGGAGAGCCAGGGACGCCTCCCGCCACCTGAACCCCGTTCTTTCCCTGCAGCGGCCCCCCGGCCCCGCTCACCGGGCTTCTCCCGGCCTGTGCCCTTGCTCTCCGCGAACTTCCTCAGCAGCATCTCCACGCTGATGTTCTCGATGTTTTGCTTAAACTCCTCGTGCACCTGGGTGGAGTGGGCGGGGTGTGTGACGGGGCAAGGCCAGGGACCTCTCGTTGGGCACCTCCCCCTCCTCCCTGCCCCCGGGGCCCCGCTCACCTGCCCGATCTGCACGTGCGTGTCCTCCACCGAGTGGGCGTAGGCGCCCAGCAGGGCCTTCATGTGCCGCAGGTGGGTCTCCTCCAGGGTTTGGAAGTGCTGAGGGCAGGGCGGGGACGGGGCGGGGGGGGGGGGGCACCAGGATTGCCGTGAGGCTCAGCCTGGTCAGCCAGGTGTTTCAACCCCCCGGGCTCAGGGACTGGTTTGGGGCAGAGCCAGGGAGCGCCTGCCCTAGGTCTTTGGCTGGAACTACAGGAAAAGGGCATTTTCACATCCTGAGTCAACAAATTGGTGCGATGCACGTGGAAGCTGCTGGGGGCACCTTTGCTGGACACACACACACACACACACACACACACCACACTTACAGTACACACACAACACACACACCAACACACACATATCCACATACAACACACACATACACACACACACACACCAACACACACATCCACCCACAACACACACACACACACACACGCACACCACACTTACAGTACACACACAACACACACACCAACACACACATATCCACATACAACACACACATACACACACACACACACCAACACACACATCCACCCACAACACACACACACACACACACACACGCACACCACACTTACAGTACACACACAACACACACACCAACACACACATATCCACACACAACACACACACATACACACACATACACACCAACACACACATCCACCCACAACACACACACACACACACCACACTTACAGTACACACACAACACACACACACATCCACCCACAACACACACACACACAACACACACATATACACATACATCTACACACCACACACATACACACACATACACACACATATCACACACACCAACACACACAACACACATATACACATACATCTACACACCACACACATACACACACATACACACACATATCACACACACCAACACACACAACACACATATACACATACATCTACACACCACACACATACACACACACACACATCACACACACACACCAACACACACACAACACACACATATACACATACATCTGCACACCACACACATACACACACATACACATCACACACACAACACACACACACACACACACAACACACACACACACACACACACACGGGCGTGTTTGCTTGAGAATGAAGCCCCAGAGAGAAAAACAGGCTTGAAAAGGGCAGAGGCACGACTTCCTGCCAGCACCCTTGGAGCACTGGGTCCAGCCGAGCCTGGAGCCCTCCCTCCAGCTTTCCCTCCTGTGAGCCGACAAACTTCCTTTGTCAGATCGAATGCAGGTCTCTATCCTTTGTAATTCTCTGTCACTTGCAAAATCGAGGGGGGGGCGGGAATCTGATTCCTAATCCTGAGATTCCAATCTGCTTCTCATGCATTTGGGTGGACAGAGACCCAGAGAGGTGCAGTAGCTTGTAAACAGTGATGTATCTGGTGAGAAATGGAGGCTGGACTAGAACCGGGGCCTTTCAGACACTATGAAATGTCAGGAGACTTTTAGAGTCTAAATCACATGTGTCAAACACAAGGCCCGCGGGCCAAATCCGTCCCGCCAGGCCTTGCAATGTGGCCCGCACCGCGCTGTCATCACTGCACTCCGCTGCGTTTCCATCACAATGACAGTTTATGACTGTTCAGTAAACCATTCGGCCCGCGATTTAGGCTGGATTTTAGATTTTGGCCCCTTCTCTGATTGAGTTCGACACCCCTAGTCTAAATCCTGCCCTATCTTGTTTAAAAACAACAACAACAACAACAACACACACATACACACACACACACACACTTATCCTATATAATAAAAGGGTAATATGCAAATTGACCCTAACTGAGGAATGACCGGGTGCTATGCAGCGCGCTGACCACCAGAGGGCAGACCCTCAATGAGGAGCGGCTCCTGGTGGTCAGTGAGCTCCCACCGGGGAGCTCTGCTCAGCCACAGGCCAGGCTGGCGCGAGGGCAGCGGCGGTGGAGGGAGCCGCCCCGCCCCCTCGGCAGCGCTAAGGATGTCCCACTGCAGCTTAGGCCCGCCGTTCACGCCCCTCTGCCGGCTGCACGCACTCTATCCCTGAGATTACCATTTGCCTCCCATCTGTGAGGACAATGGACCAGCCGGACATCTGGCCCACCTCCCTTCGTGTGAGGGTTATAAACATGGCCTCCAGGCAGGTGGCACCTGGCTAGTGAGCCGGCAGGGACAGGTCGCATCATGACCACCCAGGTGGTGGGGACGCAGGGCCAGGCCTAAGCCGTCGGGTGGACATCGCCCGGGGCGTCCTGGACTGCCAGAGGGCACAGGCCAGGTTGAGGGAGCCCTCCAGGGTGTGAATTTTCATGCACCGGGCCTCTAGTCAACAATAATATAAACAAAGATGACACCTCATCGAGTGGTTTCTATGCACCTGGTACTGCTCTGGAAACTGCACATATAGCGACTCATTTAATCTTCACAACAGCTCTATGAGGCCGGTACTATTCCTGTTCCTGTTTTACAGGCAGGGAAACCAAGGCACAAAAATGATTTGGGCCCAAGCCGGTTTGGCTCAGCGGATAGACCATCAGCCCTTGCACGGAAGGGTCCTGGGTTCTTGTCAAGGGCACCTCCTTCGGTTGCAGACTCGATCCCCGGCCCTTGTCGGGGCACACATAGGGGCAACCATCGACGTGTAGCTTTCATATCTATGTCTCTCTCTCTCTCTCTGCCCCTCCCCTCCGCTCTCCCTAAAAATCGATGAAAAACATCCTCGGGTGAGGATTCACAAATAGAATAAAAAGTGTTTGACTTTTGAAATGATACTAACGTCAGCAACGATAATAACAGCTAACTGGCTGCAGAATTTGATGGCCTCTCCCTGTACCCGGGCTCCTGGGAGATGAGGGTGCGGGAGGTTCTGGTCCGAGGCCCAGGGCGGGGGTGGGTCTCTGAGGTACAGACCTCCGGTTCTTACCAGAGCCGAGTCCAGCATCTTCTGCTCGAAGTCCGCGCGGGCCGAGTTGTACTTCTCCACGGAGCGACGCAGGCTCTCGGCCGCCTTCTTGGTCTTGGTCTCCGCCTGGGAGGCCCAGAGCAGGGACGGGGCTGGGTGAGGTCCCTCAGGGAGCCTGCCCACCGCTCCCCCTGCAGGTAGACTTCTCGGGGTGCCCGGGGTCTGGTGAGCACCCCCAGGTTCAGTAACTACAGCTCTGTGACGTGTTCTCGCTCCCCCCCCCCCCCCCCCCCGGCCTGGGCAGACGCCTGGCCCCGCGGACGGGCGTGGGCCGGTGTGGCTCACCTTGTCCATCTCCTTCTGGCTGGTGCTCTCCCGCCGCAGCCGCTCCTGGTCCATGCACCGGCTCAGGTAGTGCTCCCGGGCCTTGGGCAGGAGCTGGCTGACGCCTGCGAGGACCTGCACAGCGTCCAGCGTGCCCCCTGCTTCCTCTTTCAGCTGCGAGGGAGGGGAAGGGGGAGCATGGGTGCCACCCGACACCCGTGGGTGCAGGACCCGAGCAGACCTCAGCTGTAGCCCGTGAAGCTCCCAGCTTCCCAAACATGGTGGGGTTCTCTGAGTATTATTTTAATATAAAAAATTTTAACGTTTAGAATAGGTAATATTTACACATCATTCAAAAAGTTTTTAAGGGGTGAGCTCCCTAAAATCTCCTATACCCTGCCCTGGCTGAATAGCTCAGTTGGTGATACAGCAAGGTTGTGGGTTTGACCACACAATATATAAATCAGTGGAAAACAAAACGATCTTGATCTCTCTCTTTCTCTCCTCCTCCTCCTCCTCCTCCTCCTCCTCCTCCTCCTCCTCCTCCTCTTCCTCCTCCTCTTCCTCCTCCTTCTTCTTCTTCTTCTTCTTCTTCTTCTTCTTCTTCTTCTTCTTCTTCTTCTTCTTCTTCTTCTCCCTCTCTCCTTTCTACTCTGTCACTAAAAAAATCAATAATATCCTGACTCGTGTGGCTCAGTGGTTGAGCATTGACCTATGAACCAGGAGGTCAGGGTTCAATTCCGGGTCAGGGACACACCCGGGTTACAGGCTCCATCCCCAATGTGGGGCCTCCAGGAGGCAGCGGGAGAGATCTATAATTCTCTCTCATCACTGATGCTCCTGTCTCAAACTCCCTCTTCCTTCCTCTCTGAAATCAATCAAATAAAATATATATTTTAAAAAAATAAAAATCAACAATAAAACAAAAGACCTTCCATTTCCTGATGGCCAGCCTCCCAGGCCTCTGCCAGGGGTTCCCCATTATTGAGACCATAGATCTCTAGAATTCATCAGCACGTGGACAGGTAAGTATGCTTGTTTCCACCCATTTTTAAAAAAAAATATATATATATATTATTGATTTTTTACAGAGTGAAAGGAAGAGGGGTAGAGAGCTAGAAACATCAATGAGAGAGTCATTGATCAGCTGCCTCCTGTACAACCTCCACTGGGGATGAGCCCGCAACCAATGTACATGCCCTTGACCAGAATCGAACCCAGGATTTTTCAGTCCACAGACCGACGCTCTATCCACTGAGCCAAACTGGTTTCGGCTCCACCCATTTTTTAATGACAGATTGCAGCAGTCTGTGTGCTGTGTATCCCACTGATGGTTCCACATCATAGTCCATTCCCAAATGTCCCACACCAGCCCATAGGGAACTTCCTTGTCCCCATTTGTAAGAAATTGTGGTAAAATACACATAACGTAAAATTTACTGTATTAACCATTTATAAGTACACAGCATTGAGTACCACTGCCACCTCCCCTTTTAACAGAGTTAAAGACGCAGATGTGGGCCAGTCAATGCCAAGCACCTAGGGATTATCAGATGCTACTATTTTGGGATCCTGAGAGTCTAAGGCTTGACGCTTCCAAGATTCTAGGTTTGAAAGCGTCTAGACACGTCGGATAATAACCTCTGTGGGTTCTGGCCGCCTGGATGAGAGGTTAGCAATCTCTCTGAGTGAAGGGACAGGCAGTTCAGGGGTTTGTCTGTCATGGACTCTCAGCTCAGAAAAAGTCACAGACTGTTGTACACACGCGGGCCTGGGTGTGTTCTGGCACTGACACTCAGTGTCATTTCATGTTCAAGTTTCAAAGTATTCTTCCTCTCCGGCTCCCACCACCACCTTTTAAAGATGTGATAACCGTTCTGAGCTGGTGGGCGGGACAGAACCAGGGGCGGCTGGACCGGGCCCCCAGGCTGCAGAGCGCAGACTCTGCTCGAGGATTTTGAGTCTGAAATGTCTGACCGTTCCCTGGCCTGCAGGGTTCTGGGTTCGAAATTTCAGAATTACCAGAATCCTCCGAGGCACACTTGGAGGCTGGAGGCTTGTAGACCTCAGAAGGCCTGGGCTCCTTTCAGCCGTGCCCCTCCCTGCCCAGCCCAATCCCCCGGGCAGTGCCCCCGGGCACACACCTTCTTGTGCATCTTGAGCTGCTCCTCGCTGTAGCGGAGCACGTCCTTGATGAGGTCCTGCAGCTTCCGGGTCAGCTCCAGGTGGCAGAGCGCCAGCTTGTCCGAGGAGACGCGGAACACTTCCCAGAGAGGGGCAAAGGTCCTGGGACGGCAGGACCGGTCACACCAGGGCCCGGCAAGCCCTGCACCCCTGGGCCCCTCAGACCTCCTGTGTGCCAGGCCCTGCTAAGCATCAACACATACTGACTCATTTAATCCCCACTGCAACCCTATAAGGCAGGCTCGTGACAGATGGGGAAACTGAGGCATGGGAGGCTCAGCGAATGACCATCAGAGCTGGAATTGAAATTCAGGTCCGGAGGCCCAGAGTCCTCACTCGAGGCCCCGCCCGATATCCAAAGGCAGCTAAGACCCAACCGGCCCCAACCAAGTTCACGGGGCCTCCCTACCTCACAGAACCCCGCCGCCTCCCCTCCCCCCCAACCCAGCTCCCCCTGCCTTCCCTCCCTCCGCCGCCATGTCTGCCCCTGGCAGAACTTTTGCCCCACAGCAGCCACAGGGAACTTTGCAAACCACCTCGCATCCTTGTTTAAAAGCCACCTGTGTGTCTAACCCGCCATCTCCTCCCCCGCCCCCCCAGGCCCTGCAGCACACCCGCCTCCTTGCTCCTCCTCAGACAGACAGTGTGGCTGCATCAGCGCCTCCACCCTGGCCGAGTGCCAGCCGGGGTCTCTGTCCCCCCCACCCTCCCAGGGCTGACTCCTCCCCGTGACTAAGGTCTCAGCTCACAGAACCGGAGGCCACCCCGGAGGAGGTGCCCAACCTCTCCCACGATTATGTCACGGCCTCCCCAGCCCTCTCAGCGCCGGGGAAGGACCTGCTCGTGTCTGTAGCTAACGTGTGACTCATCACACATCCTGGATGTGCCTGGCATGAATTTAGCCTGAAGGTAACTGAGGGTTTTATCCATCTCGGTGGCCGAGGGGTGGCTAGAGCCTGGAACAGCGCCTGGCACACAGAAGGTGCACAGCAAGTATGTGTTAAATGAGTGAATGAGATACTGAATGAATGGATGGCACTCCTTCCTCTGTCTATCGGTGGGGGAGGACTCCCTGTCCCACACAGCACACCTGTGAGAAGATGTGCACCCAAGGGGAGGCTCCCCCAGGACCCCACAACCTTGGGGACCCCTCCCCCGCCACGGCCCACTCACCCCACGGGGGTCCCGTTGCTGGCCAGCTTGGAAAGTTTCGCCATGGCTTTTGAGTAAGTCTCCTCGATCGTGGCCCTGGATGGGAGGACAGGAAAAGGCTGGGGGAGGTTCTGGGCACTTCCGGGAGATACCCCGCCCCCCTGAGACTCCGTTTTCCCACCCCAAACATCGGAGCGGTGGCTCTCAGTGAGGACAGAACCAGGAAATTCATGGGAGAGGTTTTTTTCCTTAAATAATACATTTTACAACAATAGTAGTAGTAGCAGTAGCAACAGTAGGTCAAAAATCTTTGAGCACTTACTGCAAATGCTTTATAATATAAATGAGAAAAACCATTAAAGTTTAGATTGTTTTTCTCATTTAACTGCAGCAGGCAAACTCAAATCTCTTCCTTTCCTTTGGACAGACACCTCATCTCCACGCTCATTTTCATCTGGACGAATAGAGCCTTCACTTTGTTTGGGGCAGCAACGAGCCCAGTTAAAACCAATTGCCTGCTGAATCCGGTTTTGCTCAGTGGATAGAGCGTCAGCCTGCGGACTGAAAGGTCCCAGGTTCGATTCCGGTCAAGGACATGTTGCGGGCACATCCCCAGTGTGGTGTGCAGGAGGCAGCTGATCGATGATTCTCTCTCATCGATGTTTCTAACTCTCTATTCCTCTCTCTTCCTCTCTGTAAAAAAATGAATAAAATATATATTTAAAAAAACAAAACAAAACAAAGAACAATTGCCCACGGGGGCATCTTCTTGGAGAGGCACCCTCGGAGCACCACACGGGGGAAGACCCACAAAAGAAGGAGTAGCCTCTGAACTGCATGGCAAGTGCCACTTGCCAGCCATAAAGAGAAATACTCAGTTCTCATCCTTTGAACTCTCTCCCGGACGTCACAGGCCCTCACTACTGAGGGACCAGGGAGCTGCTTTGCAATCTGATTTTACTGTGTTTTCTGGGATAGGAACAGCTGAACACTTACATGCTGAAGTGTGGACTATTTTATCACACGCGTTTTCTTTTATCATGCTTAGGGCACAAGATTGGGTTTTCAAATTCCCCTTGAGGTAGGTCAGTGGTCGGCAAACTCATTAGTCAACAGAGCCAAATATCAACAGTACAACCATTGAAATTTCTTTTGAGAGCCGAAAACCGACGCCTGGGAAGTTTCAATCGCGCTGAACGTGCACGCCTGCACGTGGTATTCTGTGGAAGAGCCACACACAAGGGGCCACCGTGCATGTGGCTCGAGAGCCACAGTTTGCTGACCACTGAGGTAGGTCATATGTCTTCAGGAGGCGTGAGAGACCTGGGGAAGGATGTTTACTGGAGATCGTGGGGCTGAGGGCGTTGAGAAGACTAGTCTCGAGGGTCTTCCAGCACATGTGGACCCTGGAGCCCACGGGGTCTGGACCTGAGGGGGCGGGGAGGGGCGGGGCTGTGAGACCGGATGGTAGGCGAGGCTGGGCTGACGTGGGGCACTGCCGTGTAGCAGGGGGGTGGGCGTGGGAAGCTCACCTCTCCCGGATGAATTCCGCCAGCTCCTTGGTGGAGATGGGCCCCTGCTTCATGCTGTGGTACAGAACCTCGAAGCCGTGGTTCTTCTCGCCCTGCAAGAGAACGGAAGTGGAGACTGAGGAAAGGATGCAGAAAAAAGTCAGTGCTGTCCAGCCACTGGGGCTTCAACAGAGAACCCAACCCGCAGAAGCCCATCCCCTTGGCTCCAGGGATTGGTTCATCCCCCTAACGCGCCCCGCCCCCCCCCCCCCCCCCCCCACGCATTGGTGCATGGGCCTTAAATTGGCCTAAACAGAGAGAAGCTGGGGACTTGTGTCCTATAGTTGAAAAAGATACATTCACTAGTTGTCTCTCTCTATTTCTACTAGAGGCCTGGTGCACAGAATTCGTGCACTGGAGGGGGGCGTCCCTCAGTTTGGCCTGCGCCCTCTTGTGGTCCATGAACCCTCCTGGGATGTCTGCCTGCCAGGGTAGGCCTTCCCCACTCCCAGGGAGCAGGCCTAACCCGGCAGGGCACTGGGGTTTGTTAAATAAGTGAACAAATGAGCAACATGAAAGCAAACCATCCAATGCCCCGAATTAGCAGAACCTAGAGCTATTCCTCAGTCACCGGGTGCTGGTGGGAACAGAGCGCCCCCCCCCCCCCAGGTGCCTGCGTTGAACAAAACCCCTTTCACCCAAGTCCTGGGGTCACCACAACGGGGATGGCCAGGGCTGGGCTGGGCGGCCCGGAAAATCACTGTCCCTCTGCAGGGAACCCGCAGTAAGATGGGGGCAGGGAGTCATCACCTCTCATTGAGGACGATAAACACCAAGACGACAGGGTCCCCAGCACCCAAGAAGCCCCAGGTTTTGCTAATTGGAGGCATTCGTTCATGCTTGATTTAATTTTGCTCATGTTTCTTCTTTAAAAAATATATATATATATATATATATATATATATATATATATATATATATATTTTTTTTTTTTTTATTGATTTTTTACAGAGAGGAAGAGAGATGGATAGAGTTAGAAACATCGATGAGAAAGAATCATCCATCAGCTGCCTCCTGCACAACCCCTACTGGGGATGTGCCTACAACCAAGGTACATGCCCTAGACCGGAATCGAACCTGGTACCTTTCAGTCCGCAGGCTGACGCTCTGTCCACTGAGCCAAACCAGTTCCAGCTTGCTCATGTTTTTTTTTCTTCTTTTTTTTTTTTCCCCCAAACACATTTTTATTTAAAAGGGCAACTTCTACCACTATTCTTAATTTAAAAAAAATAAAATATATTTTTTTGATTTTTTTTTTACAGAGAAGAAGAGAGGGGGATAGAGAGCTAGAAACATCGATGAGAGAGAAAAACATCTACCATCTGCCTCTTGCACACCCCCTACCGGGGATGTGCCCGCATCCAAGGTACATGCCCTTGAGCGGAATCGAACCCGGGACCTTTCAGTCCGCAGGCCGACGCTCTATCCACTGAGCCAAATCGGTTTCAGCATTTTACCACTATTTTAAGTGGACAACCAGGACCCCATGCCATCAGGAAGGGAACGGGGGAGAGAATAAGGCAGCAGCTATGTTTTTATGCACATGTAGGTGCATCGTGTCTGAACATGGAGCCGTTCGTAAACATGGGAGGTCAGCGGGGTCCAAGGGAACTGGAGACACGTTAGCACCAAATGGGCCTTTTTATCCCGATGGAGAGAGGAGACTCCTGGAGGGACCCGCTGCCAACGCCGATCCCCAAGCAACCCCTTTGGTGGCATTTGCCCCTCCCTCCTCCTCCAGTTTGTGGGGTTCACCTTCCTCGTTACCTGGACCCCTGAAGGCCAGAAGCCACCATCCGAGGATCCCTCTTGGGCACAAATGGAGACACTAAAGCCAAGCCTGGGGCAGAACCAGGACAGGCTCGAGCCCAAATCTCAGTCGCTGCTCATTCTAGACTCAGTGGGGGCCCCCTGTGACCCCCTAGCTGCTGTGTCCAAAGCCCGTGGCCTGGACCTGCCTTTCCAGACTCACCTCTCAGCTCGCTCTCAGCCTCGCCCTCAGCTCCACCGCCCGCGACCAGCCTACATATCTTCCTTCCCACCCAATACTTCCCCCTCTCCAGGGTCCCTGCCAGACCTCCCACCTTCCAGAACCTTCTCAGACCCCCCTCAAACTCTCGCTTCCCTGGGGTTCATGGTGGATCCCTCCAGCTCCCCAGGAATCCGTTTCTTCTCCTTCCACATCTATGGTTATCCTTTCAAGGTTCAAGAGTCCAATCCTCCTTTTAGGCACTGACCCACGTTGGGCCAGTGACTTCCCCTCCCTGGGCCTCAGTTTCCTCATCTGACAAATGGGGACAATGACAGCACCTACCCGCGAGAGCTTCGGTGACCTGAGGCTGGTCTGGAGCTGACACAGGGCTCCCTGCACGGGAGGGGTGCTCAGCAAACAGCCCAGACAGCCCCCCCAGCACTGGCCAGGGGATCCTCGGGTGAGGCTGCACCAGGCACCGCTGGCCAGGCCAGCATCTGGGGCTGACGCGGAGCCAACTGCTGGCCCCTTTCCCAGGCCTGGCAAAGCCCCCAGCAGTGTCCGCCTCCCTCGGGCTGGGCTGGCAGCCGAGGGTCCGAGGAGGGGCTGTCTCAGAGGGTATTCCTAACACAGCTTACTCGTGTCCCTCTCCTGCTCACACTCCCTCCATGGCTCCCGAGTGCTCTCTAGGCCTCCAGTCCTGCTCTGGCCCAGTAGGGCTAGAGCAGCCCTGTCTGGATCCATCTCCCCCTGGACTGGCACCTCCTTCAGGCCAGCCAGGGCCCCAGTGTCATCCAGCAAAGAGCCCCCAACACAAACAATTAAATTAAACAAAACAGACATCTCAGAAGCATGTCCTGCGCCCCAGGGAAGGGGGGGATTTTATCCCCCTTCCTAAGTTTGGGAAACTGAAGCTTCGAGAGGCCAAGTCACCTCTCCAAGAACTCCCAGCCGCGCCCAGTTCCAATCTCAGACCCGAAGTCTCATTCCCTGTGCACTGGACTGTCTTCTGGTGTCTGGGGAGGGGACGGAGGTGGCTTCTATTTTCTCTTTGCTGATCTGGATGCTCTCCAGTGAGCCTGTGTGCCTCGTGCAATTAAAAATAAATTTTAAATAAATGTAGGTGCCGTTGTCAGGATTCCAAAGCGTGGGCAGCATGACTGATCCTCAACCGGGCAATACCCTGACACAGAGTCTCAGAGAGAGAGGCAGCCTCTGGGGGGGTCACACAGCTATTCTATTCAGAGGCAAATCTGGAGCCTGACCTTTGGGAAGGGGCATAGGTCAGGTCCCCACAGGTGGCCAGGGGGTGTGGCCCCTTTAAGAAAGCAAGGCCAGTAAGAAGAGCCCCAACCCAGGAGGGAGAAAGGAAGGGAGCAGGGCCAGTTGCTAGGGGCAACCAGTTGCCTAGCAACAGACTTCCTCTCTGCTGGCTCAGGGCTAGCAACTGGGGAAGGGGCTTTGGGCCCTGGTCCTTCCTAGACTCTCCTGTTCATGCATCCTCTGTGGCTCCCCACTAGCCTGGCCCTGCAGGAGGAGCCCCGTGCCCTCTCCTCACCAGCCAGTGTCACACCTCTGGGCTCCTGTCCAGGCTGTTCCCGTGCCTGGAGTGCCTGGACAATCTCAGCCTTCACACAGCAACCATGGCTCTGTGTCCTGGCTCCTCCTCTGGCTGCCTCCGAGGTACGCTAGGGCTGGGAGAGTCAGGCTCACTCCCTACCCTCCAGGCTGGGGGCTCCTTGGGGTCAGAGCTGGGGTGGAGTCTCTTGGGGGAAGCATTGCCCCGAATTGGCTGGGTGTGCAGTGTTGGTGGCTGGGATGGAGAGTGTGAACGAATGAATAAATGAAAACAAGCCCATCTCAGGTGGCCCCCTTGGGGCACAGTCCCTGGCTTGGAGGGCAAACGAGTGAGGCGGCCCCTAGGGGTCAAGCCATGAACTGCCCTCCCCCCAACTCCCAGTTCTCCAGGATGGGAAAGAGGGAAATCCTCTCGCTGGAATAATGCTGGATCCTGGGAGTTCTGCTGGCCCTGGGTTTGAGCCCTGACCCTGCACTTTCTCACTGGGCACCCTCAGGTGAAAGAGCCCTACTCTGAGCCCCAGTTTGTTGTTCACGCTGCGCTGGTCCAAGGTCACAAGGCCCATCTGGGCTGGGGTGTAGACGGAAGCCCAGCCTGCCTGTCCCTTTAACTTCCATTCCTTACAGACCCTCCACTTGCCCACATTCTGCCCACAAGCTGCCAGGTCCCCCCCACCCCCATAAAAGCCCTTTTTGGAGCACCCACCAAACCAAGAGTGGGTCTTACTTACCCAGAAATGCTCCCCAAAATACGACATCCTGGTGCCTTCTGTGGAGACCCCTGCAGACTCCTGCCTAGTGCCTGTCTGAGGAGAGAGGCAAGTGTGAGGTGCAACGTCATGGCTGTCTTGGGCCCAAGGAGGGGACTGTTTGCCCTCTCTGCGGACGAGAGAGAGAGAGAGAGAGAGAGAGAGAGAGAGAGAGAGAGAGAGAGAGAGAAGACAGCGGAGGCACCCAAAGCTGGGAGCGTGCAGGGCTCCTGAGATGACTCAGTCCTGGGCCAAGGAGCCCCAGTCTGGAGGACAAAGTGGATGCAGATGCCCCACGTTCTGTGGGGTTAGACAGAGGGCTAGGGGCTAGGAGAGCCTAGACTAAAGGAAGGGGCAAGGTAACTGGGGTTCTTGAGCACAAATAGGAGTTCACTGCTGAGAAGGTTATTGGATGAGCCCTAGACTGGGGAGAAAAGTTCTTGGCCATTTTACTTATTTTTTATTTTTATTTATGTATTATTTTTTAAAGTATATTTTATTGATCTTTTTTTTTTTTTTTTTTTTTTTTTTTTTTTTTTTTTTTTTTTTTTTTTACAGAGAGGAAGGGAGAGTGATATAGAGCTAGAAACATCGATGAGAGAGAACCATCGACCAGCTGCCTCCTGCACACCCTCCACCGGGGATGTGCCTGCAACCAAGGTACATGGCCTTGCCCGGAATCGAACCTGGGAACTTTCAGACCGCAGACCAATGCTCTCTCCACTGAGCCAAACCGGTTTCGGCTTATTTTTTATTTTTAAATAGATTTTAGAGAGAAAGAGAAATCTCGATCAGAGGAACACCATTGATCAGCTGCCTCCTGCATGCACCCCTACCGGAGATGGAGTCCACAACCTGGACCTGTGGCCTGACTTGGAATTGAACCAGTGAACTCTTGGTTCCTGGGTCTATGCTCAACCACTGGGCCACACTGGCTGGGCTTTTGGTCACTGTATAGATGGGAAAGCGGGGCCCCATCCCTGAGGGGAAACCACTTGCCCAGGTCGCACACTCAGGAACGGACGGCAGGTTTGCACTCTGAGCCAGCTGAGTCCGGGCCCGAGTACTCCAATCCACCCCCGGCAGCTCCTGGCGGAAAAGGGTTTGGTGAGAAAGGGACACGGGGGCTGCGACTAGCCACATGGGTGTGTGGGCCCCTTGGGGGCCTCCTGTACCCCCTCCACAACAGTCCCCCCGTCATGCACGCTCCTGGATCGGGGAGCTCGCCCCTCACCCAGGTGCTACTGGTGCCTCCATGGGTCCTCACCCTGCCCCCGGGGGCTGGTGTTCACCTGGTATCTGAGTCACTGTCCGGCTCTGTGCCTCAGTTTCCCCATCTGCAGAACAAGAGAGAATGCCTAGATGGAGTCCTGCTGGGGTGGGGGCAGGACTCCCCGAAGAGGGAGTGGTGGGTCAGGCCACCTGGCGACGGAGGGACACTGGGTGTCCTTGGCATGTTCTCGAGGCCGGGCTTGTCACTGGAGCCGCGGGCCCCATTCATCATTCATGACTCCGAAGGCAGCTCGGCGGCAGCTGGAGGCCGGGACGCACCGTGGCAGCGGGCAGGGCTGGCGGCCGCGCTCAGACCCCCAGGCCTCACCAGGAAGGGACCGAGTGAGGACCTCAGGCAGGGCTGCCCATGGCTGACCCCCCGCTTACCTAATCTGGGAAGTGAGTCTAACTAGATCCATTCTAATCCAGCCCCAGTCCCTGCCTTCACCCAGCGCCCACCGTGTGCCCACAGGGCCAGGACGACACCAGGATCGGGGAGGTGATTCAGCCCTGGGCCGGCACCCTGAGGAGCCCCCGGGGCTAGGGGACCAGACCTGGATACAGACACCCTGGTCCTGCAGGGCCCGGGCTGGGCCAAAGGGAGGAACCAGAACTGGGAAAGCCTGCACTGAACGAGGGAGGCATGGCTGTCGGGTTTTCTAAAACATATGTATTTTTATTTATTTCAGAGAGGAAGGGAGAGGGAGAGAGAGAGAGAAACGATGATGAGCGAGCATCGTTCGTTGACTGCCTCCTGCGCCCCTTCCTGGGGACCAAGCCGGCCACCAGGGCAGAGGCCCTTGACCAGAATCCAACTATGACCTCCTGATTTATAGGTCAATGCGCAACCACTGAGTCACATCAGCCGGGCACGTGCTGGGTTTTAAAGCATGAATAGGAGTCTGGGCACACCCACCCACACACACACACCCACACCCACACACACACGTTGATTCAACAAATATTCCCAGCATTCACCCTGGTGGTGCTGGGGCTCGTGAGAAACTTCCGCGGCCAGTGCAGCCCCTGAGGAGCCCAGCCTGCCACACGAGCCTGACATCCCCAAAAGGAAACGCCTTGTCTCATTTCTTCGTTTCCGGCCATGAGCCAGACTCTGAGCATCTCTGAATCCCTTAGAGCTAGGCTGACCGGCATAGGAACCACTAGCTCGCGCGGCAGCTTTTTATTTTTTGTTTTTAATCCTTACCAGAGGGTGTGTTTTTCATTGATTCTAGAGAGAGAGAGGAATGGAGAGGGGAGAGAGCGAAACACCGATGTGAGAGAGAAACATCGACCCGTTGCCTCCCGTGCATTATGTGCCCTGACCGGGAATCAAACTTACGACCCTTTGGTCTAACCCCGTGGTCGGCAGACTGCGGCTCGAGAGCCCCAGGTGGCCCTTTGGCCCCTTGAGTGTGGCTCTTCCACAAAAGACCACAGCCTGGGCGAGTCTATTTTGAAGAAGTGGCATTAGAAGAAGTTTAAGTTTTAAAAATTTGGCTCTCAAAAGAAATCGTTGTGCTGTTGGTATTTGGCTCTGTTGACTAGAGTTTGCCGACCACTGCCTTAAGCAACTGAGCCATACCTGCCAGGGCTGTAGCCACTTACTTTTACTTTCGTTGTTGTTGTTGTTGTTGTTGTTAATCCTTACCCGAGGAATTGGTTGCCTCTAGCAGGTGCCCCAATGGGGGCTGGGACAGAACCTACAACCCAGGTCTATGCTCTTGACCAGGATCAAACCCAAGGCCCTTGGGTGTGCAGGCCTCCGCTCTAACCACTGAGCACACTGGCCAGGGCTGGTCACTTAACTTTACACTAAGTAACATTTAGATGAATCCCCTCATCTGTGCCAGCCTTGCTTCCCGGGCTCAGCTGGCAGCTGCCATGCAGGACGGCACGGACAGAGACTCCGGTGAGTGCCGTGTCAGAGGATCCCGGGAGCCACCAGGCCCACGTTCCACCGAAACCAAACATCGCGATCCTGTCTCCACAGCCCGGACCAGATTCCTCCCCCGCCGCCCCTGGGCAACGATGCCCGTGTGCGTGGGCGCGGTGCTCAGCTCCTCACAGGGTCCCGGTCACTGAACCGTCACAGCCACACCAGGGAGCAGCCCCAACGGGACAGCCGAGGACACGGACGCCCAGAGCGGTCACTGTCCCCGGCCCGCGGCCTGGCTGCCGACGGACTCCGCTCAGAGCCGTCCTGGTGGCTCCGGGCCTCCACGGCCGCTCCACGGCCTGGCGACCCGCCACACGGCTCAGCACGGCCATAGGAGGCAGCCCGCGGGCTTGGCCAGGCCCAGGAAGTGACACCTGCTGTTTCTGGAACCCAGGGGCAGGGGGTGCGCTTCCTGCTCCCGAGGGGGGCAGAGCGGGGCCATGGGGCCCCCCCAGCAGGGCCCCAACTCACCAAACGGCGCAGTAAGCGGGGCTGGGCTCCGTCCGGCGGGGCAGGCACAGACACACGCAGCCCCTGCCACTTCCGCCAGCCGAGGCCGCGGTGTGGGCGACAGGAAGCACACCCGCCCCGCCACCGCCCAACGGCCGCCTCACCCTCCCCTCCCGGCGCGGCACCCTGGGACCTCTGCGCTGGAGCAGGCCACAGCCGGGTACACTGAGGCCCCGGGACCCGCAGCCCTACCACCCACCAAATCGTCGTCTCGACAACCGTGAAATAATGGAACCCACAAACCGAGTGCCAACCCTGGGCTCAGCACGCCGAAGCTCGCCATCCCGAGGGGGCCAAGGATGCCCGCTCGTAGGCGGAGAAACTGAGGCTCAGAGCGGGGGGGCCATGTCCAAACAAACGTGCACAGCTAATGGATGGCTGTGCTGAGTGAGACTCCGCCCAGGGTCTCATCAGGACGTTCACTGGCTTGAGGCTATTTTGCCTTCCAGGGCCCCATGCTCCATTCAGAAAACAACTTAGCCCAGTCAGCGTGGCTCCGTGGGTGAGCATCCACCTAGGAACCAGGCGATCATGGTTCGATTCCCGGTCAGGGCACACACAGGAGGCGGCCGATCAATGATGATCACTCATCATTGATGTTTCTATCTCTCTCTCCCTTTCCCTTCCTCTCTGAAATTAAAAAAAAAAAAAAAAAAAAAAAAAAAAAAATTTAAGCAAGAAAATAATGTATACTATAGTTTACAGCTACACTGGCATAAAGACAAATATATTAATATCATGTATTTCAACGTTTTCTTTGATTCCACAACTCATCTTTCCCCCTTCTGAGTTTTAAAAAATATATATATTTTATTGTTTTTTTACAGAGAGGAAGGGAGACAGATAGAGAGCCAGAAAGATCGATGAAGGAGAATGATCGACCAGCTGCCTCCTGCACCCTCCCCACCAGGGATGGGCACCCACCAATGTATATGCCCTTGACCGGAATCGAACCCGGGACCCTTCAGTCTGCAGCCCGATGCTCTATCCACTGAGCAAAACCGGTCTTGGCTCCCTTCTGATTTTAAGAGAAGTTAAAACATCTTCAGGGATCCCTAAAAGAATTACACCAGAGACACGGTGGTCACTGCACCGGATGGCGTAGCCGGACCTGCTGCGACCCCGGTCTCCCGGCCTCTGTAAGGCCCGTGCGGAGCCCAGAGACAGACAGGGACTCACCCAAGGTCAAACAGCGGGCTGTCAGCTGACCAGGATGCCCCCCATCACCTGGCTGCCAGAAGCCGGGAGCAGAGTCCTCCCTGGGGACGTCTGACAGGAGCCCTGGCACCTCCTGGAGCTGAACCTGCCTCCCCAGCACCAGCTCCCCCAAACCCGAGGCTCTGCGCCTGCCAGGGTGAGCCCAGCCCCGGCCAGGAGCCCGGTCAGCAAAGAAGGTCAGACGCCGGCTCCTGGCCTCCGGCGGGGCGACCTTGGGACGCCCCTGACCGCGCTGGGTTCCCCGGGCTTTGTGACACAGGATGTGGCATTTCGCTCCTCCTCCATTCGTCTGCGCACAGGAGGGCGGGCCAGGCGAGGGGCTTTCTCTCCTTTTCGGTGTCCAGCCTCTCGGCCACGCTATGTCGGTGGCCAGCTGTCCCGGGCTCCCCCCCTGCAGGCTCAGCACCAGAGTGGCCATGAACACGCTCCGGCTTGATGCCCACAATCGCACTCAGAGACAGTGTCTCACCTGGGCCATCACCCAGCGTGGGGAAACTGAGGCACGGGCCCCACATTAACAGCGATTGGGCCATTGAGCACCTGAGCACACAGAGGACTTTTTCAGTCCTCCCCATGGATGCCCTACCCCCCATCAATCACCTTTTGGGGCAAACACTACTGAGCACCCAGCTCTACGGGAGCCCAGGCTGGAGACATAGCAGGCGACACCCTTCTCTTCTCCCCACGCCCGGTCCTCTGTGACCCATTTATGAGCAGCGATATTGCAATTAGCATTATAATGACCGTGTCTATATTTACAGCACTCCCATCCTCCCACAGGCTCCTTTGATCTCCCGAGAGGGATTCGGCCCATTTCACAGAAACACACACCAAGGTGCAGGGGGCCAACGCCATGTTCGGAAGAACTGGATGTGAACCTGGGGCCATCAGACTCCCGGCCCAGTGCTCACCCCTACGTCCGCTCCCGAGACAGAGCTTCCAGGGAAAGGGGACGGGCAGGCCCGGCACTGCCTCCTGCCCAGGATCCTGCCCGGGCACTGCCTTGCCCCTGGTGTGGGTGACGGTATGTGGGTCAGGGTGTGCCCTGGGCGGTCCTGCCGGTGAAATCTGGGTGTTGGAGCTCCGGTGCCAGTGATTGGGGCCTGGTGATACAATGGACTGTGTGGCAGAGAGGCCCTTCCAGCAATGCCACAGTGTGGCCATCAACCCATTTTGCAGTGCGGTAAACTGAGGCTCAGAGGCCAGCAAGGCATGCCAGGGGCGGGGCTATGTGTGTCTTCAAACCCATTGCTCTCTCACTCCCAAATCACAGCTTAAGGGAAAGGGTGGGATCAAGATCTGGCAAGAGATGGGGGGCGGGGTGCTTCAGAATTTGCAGAATACAGGCTCCGAAGCCCCCAGTCCCTCCCCAAAGGAGAAAACTGGGGCTCAGGGAAGGGCTGCCACTTGGCCAAGGTCACCAGAGACAGGTCCGTCCACAGCCGCCTCCTGGTCCCCACTGCGTGCGACTCGGGCAGACGACTCCTGAGATCCGAGGCAGATGGAGGGGCCACCCACCCCTCCTCCACACCCCACTCACAGCCAGCCTCTAGCAAGATCCCAATTTACCTCGATTTATTTTAACACCAGGAACAGATGCTCGCTGCCCAGCCCCCACCGAGGCAGGGACCACTCCCACGTCTACTCCCCGCCCTTCCCGGCCTGGCCTGCCCGCCCAGGCCAGGCCCCCACACTAACCCCCGCCCCAGAATTCCAACCTTGGGGTCCATGGGGAGGATGCCGATGAAAGGTCCCCACCCCGCCCTTGGGATAGGGGGCTGCTCCAGCACAGGCCACACGAGGGGCCGGGAGGACCCCCAGTTCCACTAGGACTGGATCGAGAATTCCCAGAGGAGAAAAAGGGAAGGAGGTTTCTTATCTCGGTCCCCAGAGGGTCTGCAGGTCCCAGCTGGGGAGAGGGAAATTGGGGGTGGCTTCCACTTCATCTACCCTGGGTCCCAGGCTGGAGGGGGAGCGGGGGGGCGGTGCCCCCATCTTTGCAGCCCCAGGACCTAGACCCAGACGCAGGCTTAGAATAAAGGGATTGAGGAGGGGTCTCGCATCATAGGTGCTCCCCTGTGCGCCCCGCTTCTCAGCCAGGAGACAGGGCATTAGGATAGGGGTCTATGCCTCCCTCCGCGGACCCCTGATTAACCCCTGGGGGAGGCAGGGGCGCCCCCCGCTGCAGCCCCCACCCCCCCATCCCTGTTCGCCATCCCTCCACGTCCCGCTGCACCTTTGCCCCCACCCGGTTCCCGCGTGGCCCCCAGCACTGCGGGGCGCGATGCGAGCACTCCGGGGCCGCACGGGCCGGGGCATCGGTGGGAATCCACTCACCTCCCCTCCGAGCTCGGGCTGAGCCTCGCGCCCGCCGCCACCTGCGGCTCCGTCTCTGACACCCGAGCCGCCCCGCCCCTCCCTCCGCGCCGCAGCAGCCGGGTCGCGGGTGGCTCCGCCCCCGGGGCGTGGCCAGGAGAGCACCCCGAGGCCGCGGCAGCGCCCGGAGGCAGAGCGGGCTCTCATTGGGCCATGTGGGCACCCAACCCGGCCAGCCAGCGCGCTGATTGGATGAGTCCGGCTCCTCTTACTCCCTCCCACCTCCCTCCACCTGCAGGTCATCTGCATAATTTAAAGCCACAGGCGTCGTCGTCGCTGCATCCGAGACCCGGTGGGAGGGGGAAGGGACGACCCATTTGCTTGAGCGCCCACTGTGTGCCAGGCACTGAGCAGGGCTCATGTGACGCCCCCCACCAGCCTGTGAGGGGGGCATTGTTGATCCTCATGAGGAGGGATGGCCCTGGATGGGCCCCAGGGGTGGGGAAAACTATCCCCAAGAATGCTGTCATCATGTCACAGATCTGAAAGGCTCCTGCCCTCCGAAAATGAGACTGAGTGCCTCCTGTGCCCCACTCAGCCCTCCACTCCAATACCCTACTGGTCTGGGTAGGATGCTCATGGATGGGCATCCGCCCCACCCCGCCGCCTCACCACAACCTGGTACCAATCCAGCCTGGTCCTCCACCAGCCCCAGGGGCCTGGGAGTCCCTGAGAGTCTTCTCCCTTCGTCATCCATATTGGTCCCGCCGGCCTGTGTCTCTGAAACACTGGATTTGCCCCTTTTCCTGTACCCCGAAGTGGTCCTGGTCCAGGCCCAGTATTCTCCAGGCTGGATGCTGCCTCTGTTTCTTTCTTTCTTTCTTTCTTTCTTTCTTTCTTTCTTTCTTTCTTTCTTTCTTTCTTTCTTTCTTTCTTTCTTTCTTTTTTAAAATATATTTTATTGATATTTTACAGAGGAAGGGAGAAGGAGAGAGAGTTAGAAACATCGATGAGAGAGAAACATCCATCAGCTGCCTCCTGCACACTCCCTACTGGGGATGTGCCCCCAACCAAGGTACATGCCCTTGACCGGAATCGAACCTGGGACCTTTCAGTCCATAGACCATCTCTATCCACTGAGCCAAACCGGTTAGGGTGACCGTTTCTACGTGGGCCTCTTGTTGCCTCCACCCCTGCCTCAGACAACCTCTGTTCCCCATAGCAACTATCTTTTTTTTTTTTTTAATTACATGTTTAGTTTTGAGCAGTTTTCAATTTACGGTATTATTGTGAAGATGGTATAGAAAGTTCCTGTGTATCCCACACCTGGTCCCTCTACCATTAGCATCTGACATTAATTTAGTACCTTTGCTACGCTCACTGAGCCAATGCTGAGATGTTAACTGAAGCCAATGGCTCATCCCGATCCCCTGTTCTCACTGATGTCCTTCTGCGTCCCAGGATCCTACGTGACGTTTAGTTGCCACGTCTCCTGAGGCTCCTCTGGGCTGAGACAGTGTCTCAGACTTTCTTGGCTTTGATGATCTTTACAGTTTTGAGAACTGGCCAGGAGTTTTGATTTTAAAACATATATAGTGGGTCCTGGCTGGTGTTCTCCGTGGTTAGCGCATAGGTCCAAAAATTGAAGGGTCACAGGCTTGATTCCTGGCCAAGGGCATGTGTCTGGGTTTCATGTTTAGTACCTGGACTGCAAGTTTAATCCCAGGAAACATAAGAGGGCGTGTGCGGGAGGCAACCAAATTAATGTCTCTCACATTGAAGTTTCTCTCTCTCTCTCTCTCTCTCTCTCTCTCTCTCTCTCTCTCTCTCTCCATCTCCCTTCCTCCTTCCCACTCTCTAAAAATTAATGGGGGGAAAGAAAAAATATATAAAATATATATATTTATATATATTTTTTATTTTATTTTTTATTAAATATATATAAAAATATATATTTCATGCATATATATATGCATGAAATTTGTGCATTGGGGGGGGGTCCCTCAGCCTGGCCTGCACCCTCTCACATCCTGGGACCCCTTGGGGAAGTCTGACTGCTGGCTTAGGCCCGACCCCCCTCTCACAGTCAGGGACCCCTCGCTCCTTACCACTCACCTGCTTGCTGCTCCTTAGCGCTGCTGCTGAGGTGGGTGAGGCTCCCACCACCACCACTGCACTCGCCAGCTGTGAGCCCGGCTTCTGGCTGAGCGACTCTCCTCCTGTGGGAGTGCACTGACCACCAGGGGACAGCTCCTGCACTGAGTGTTTGCCCCCTGGAGGTCAGTGTGCATCATATTGGCTGGTCATTCTGCTGTTTGGTCGATTTGCATATCAGGATTTTATTATATAGGATTGGCCCTGGCTGGTGTGGTTCAGTTGGTTGAGCATCATCCCATGTACCAACTGCTGGTTCAATTCCCAGTTAGGGCACATGTCCAGGCTGTGGGTTTGACCTCTGGTCAGGGTGCATACAAGAGGTAATTGTTCTCTTACATTGGTAAGAAGGATGTTGCTCTTACATTGATGTTTCTCTCTCCCCCCCTCCTTTCCTCCCTCTCTAAAATCAATAAAAACATATTAAAATATATATTGATATATACTTGACATATAATAGTGTGCAAATTTAAGGTGTACATGTTGATTTGATATTTATATGTATTACTATATGATTGCCACCATTGGGATTTGTGGTTTTTCATGGCTGGACTGGGGTGATGGGTTTGAAGAGAGGAAGTGCTTGTCTCATCACATGGAGACCAGGGCACATGCCATCAACGTGACTTCACTGTGATGCTGACCCTAACCACCTCGTGGAGGCGGGGCCTGGGAGGTGTCTCCTCTGCAAAGCTTCTCTCTCCTGCCTGGTAGGCGCTGCATGCTCTGGGAGGAAGTAATTATTCCAGCCCACACCTAAGGGTGCGGAGGCCTGCTGCCCCTGGAGGGCAGGGCATCCGCATACATCGTTTGGGGTTCCTCTGCTTGGGAAACATCTCGCCTCCCCCTTTAGTATCTCTTCAATTATTCAAGCAGTGTATCCATGGACTCGCGGGTATTTATCTTACACTCTGGGTTATAACCTAATGCAACTTTACTGATTTTCTGGCTCAAACCGTCCCAGCTTTGGCCACGGGAGCTTGTTCGGCTGGCGCTCACCTCCCTGTCGCATGTATCCTTGGTATTTTTCTCTCTGCCCTTCCTCACCCTGTCACTACAGGATGCGCCAAGCTCATCTGTTTCCCGCCCCAGGCGGAGAGTCAGCCTTTTCTCCGGGAGCAGCCTTGGTGACTCCCTGGAGATTGCTGTTAGAGCCAAGCCTGGGCAGCACCGTCTCACTGCTCCTGAGATCTCACTGCTTCTAGGCCCTCTCAGCTGACAGAGCAAGGACATATATGTGTGTATACTGACCCGTGTATGTACACATATCTGTAAATATTTCCATATGTAACTGCCGGTATCTATATAAACGTGAGTTCGTGTAGATGTCTCCAGTGAAAAACCCGCCTCCCGCATCCACCCTCCATTTGCTCCATCGTTCTCTTCCAGGGGCAGAGTGTGACTTCAGGAGGTTAACCCCAACACACGGGGTCTTGTTTCAAATATATTTTTATGGATTTCAGAGAGGAAGGGAGAGGGAGAGATAGAAACATCAATGATGAGAATCACTGGTTGCCTTCTGCACACACACACATACACACACACACCCCTCCCCCTGGAATCAAGCCTGCAACCCAGGCGTGCGCCCTTGACCAGAAATGAACCTGGAACCTTGCAGACTTGACGCTCTATCCACTGAGCCAAACCAGCTAGGACTTGTTTTTTAATAGAAACTCTTTACCTGCTTCTCCAGCCCCCAAAACTCCCCTGACTGCCCAGGACCCTCAATCAATCCAGCCCCGCCCCATAGCCCTGCCTGCCCATGCAGTCCAGCTCTGCCCCCTCTGTGCAGTCTGAACAAAAGCAGCCCCACCCCAGGACCTTTGCTCCTGCTGTTCCCTCTGTCTTCCTCCAGCTCCACATCTGGCTGGTACCTTAGCTCTCAAATCCTATCTGGGAGTGACAGCCCCTCCCACTCCAGGACCGACTGGGGTGTTGTGTCCGCCTCAGCCCTCTCCCCTCCGTCCATGGTGGGGCGCTCCTTGGGGGCCCTGGCACCACCCACACCAGTCAGGTGGGGTCTGAACCGCATTCTACTCCCCACACTCGCCTCCCTCAAGCCTGGGCCAGGGGCAAGGTAGGGAAGAGGAGGAGAGCTCTTGTTTTACAGGCAAGACCTTGTGGGCAAGAGGATACCCTCTGAAGTCACAGCGTGAAGACACGTCAGAAGCTTGACTCGGTCCAGGTGCACTAGAGGCAAAGCTCTTGCCCACCCTGATCCTGGATTCCAGAAGATTCTGGGGCGATGAGAAGGACAGGATGCAGAACAGGTCCAGTCAACACCCACACAGCCCAAGACCACCTCTGCCGGAGGCTCACAGGCCCATGTTTTTATTTCTGAGCTGGGGGCGGGGTGCCCAGAGAGGTTAAGTAACGTACACAAGGTCACCCAGCCGTGCTGCCAGGCTGGAAATAACCAGCACTTCCTGAGCACCTACGTGCCAGGCAGGTAAAGCTACATACTGTGTGTAGGCAGGCGCCTGTCCCAGCAGCAATCCAGGCTACCGACTAGAAGGAAACACAGAGGGTGGACAGGGTGGTGTTTAAAAAGGAGTAGGCGAGGTGGAGCCAGAGGAGTGCCTGGGCTGGGGGTGGAGGTGGAGGTGGGATGAGTGTGCAGAGAGGGCTTCCTGGAAGAAGGGCCCTAGCAGGTGGGGATTGGAAGATGAGAGGTTATTGTGCTGCTTTTCCCTGGAGAATCCTCTCCTCCCTTCTCCCTCACAGCCTCCCAAGAGCCCACATCTTCCCAGAAAAGTGCTTCAATCCCACCCCACCAGGGACCTGGGACCCCAGCCCCACGCCCTCGCCTCCTCAGAGCCTCCAAATCTGTGAGCCCCAGACCCGGTCTTCTCACTGCTCCCAGCGTGGCCCGCCCGCAGCCCAAGGGGAACTTGCACCTGCTCAGTGAGGCGTGCAGGCAGCTGCAGCCCACAGCAGCGGCCCCCGGTTCTGGGCCTTCAGCCTTACGTCTCCTCTCAGTTCCTCTGCCTCTGCGGGTCCCTCCCAGGCGTGCTTGTTTCCCCTAATGTGGCTTGATCCTTTGCATCCGTATCCGGGGGTGTCATGGGGCCCCCTCTGGGCACAGCATGCCACCCCTCCACCCAGCCCTGTGGGTTGTGGTCTCATGCCTGGCTCCCCCTCTCAGTACTGTTTGGCCTGTGAGGGCAGCATCTGCTGAAGAGGACTGGCGCATGGTGGCATTCCAAGCAGAGGACACGGGAAGTGCACAGAAGTGCACAGGCCTGGAGGCGGGTCTGGATGTTGAAGCAACATGAGAAATCCCCAGGAGGTGGTTTCGGCTCAGGCGGCTCAGGGGTAGGGTGTCAGGGAGGGGTTGCCGGTTCGCAGGCGGCGCAGTGGGTGCCCGGGGCCAAGAGCACACATCTGTTCCCGCGCAGGCCCAGCACCCTCAGGTGCTTCCGTGCTGCAGAGATATTTTTAGTGGCTCCTCCTCAGAGGCTGAGCCAGACAGCTGTCAGGAGACTGGGAGACAGGAGACAGAAGGGTGCAAGCTGTTCTAGCATGTAGACGGGAAAGGGTCAGTTATGCCCTGCACCTCTCAGCCTCAGCCTGGTGTAAATAAAGTTTTATTGGAATGCAGCCATTTCCATCTGTTCAGTTACATCAGCAGAGTTGGGTGGTGTGGACAGACTGTATGGCCCATGATGCCAAAAAATCTACCTGGCTTTTTTTTTTACAGAAAGTTAGCCAGGGCAAAACTCTCTTTGAGGGGGGCAGGGGCGACGTGGTAGTGGTTACTAAATGATTTTCACCACGATTTCTGATTCTCTTCCTTCCAGGTACAAGGGAGGAGCTAAGTGTCCCCCAGCTCCAGAATTAGGCAGTCATGTGACTTAGTCAATGAAATGGTCCTGGGCAAGCCTTTAGGAGATGGTCCCAACTCAACACCATGTGACCCTTCCGGTCTCGCCACCTGAAGTTGTCAAGTTGGGATGCCGAGTGAGGGTGATGAGAAACACAGCAACGTCAGAAATGTGGAAGGAGGGAAAGCCCCACCAAGTATCCAGGGCCAAAGCCTAAATGCCTCCTGCCCTGCAGCTTATTAAAATAAAAATAGAATCCAAGTAGATATTCAACACCTGCCATTCGCCCTGTGACTGATCCCTAATTGCTATACACTGAGTGGCCAGATTATGATGATCTCTGAATGCATAAATCTGGCCCCTCAGTGTATATCCTATATCAGTGGTCAGCAAACCGCGGCTAACGGGCCACATGCAGCTCTTTGGCCCCTTGAGTGTGGCTCTTCCACAAAATACCACCTGTGGCGCACATGTATAGTGCGGTTGAAACTTTGTGGCCCATGTATAGAAGTCGGTTTTCTGCCTGGGCAAGTCTATTTTGAAGAAGTGGTGTTCGAACACTCAAGGGACCAAAGAGCTGCATGTGGCTCACAAGCCACAGTTTGCCGACCACTGTCCTATATAATAAAAGGCTAATATGCAAATTGTCCCCTCGACCTGGCCAACTGCCCATGTCCCCTCCCCCTGGCCAGGCTGGCCAAACCCCGCCCGGTGCATGGATGGGACGGGAGTGGGGCTGTCCCTCAGCCCAGCCTGCACCCTCTCCAATCTGGGATCCCTCGAGGGACATCCCTCTCACAATCAAGTACTGCTGGCTCCCAACAGCTCACCTGCCTACCTACCTGACTGGCCCTAATCACTTCTGCCTGCCAGCCTGATCACCCCCTAACCACCCCCGTCAGCCTGATCAACACCTAACTGCCCTCTCCTGCTGGCCTGGTCAACCCTAACTGTCCTCCCCTGCTAGCCTGGTTGCCCCCACTGTCCTCCCCTGCAGACCTGGTCCCCCCAACTGCCCTCCACTGCAGGCCTGGTTGCCCCAACTGCCTTTCCCTGCCAGCCTTCTCACCCCAAACTGTCCTCCTCTGCTGGTCTGGTCCTCCCCAACTGCCCTCCCCTGCGGGCCTGGTCTCCCCCGCAATTGTCCTCCCCTGAAGGCCTGGTCGCTCCCAACTGCCCTCCTCTGCAAGGCCTGGTTGCTCCTAACTGCCCTCCTCTGCCAAATCAATCACCCAATTGGCCCTAATTGCCCTCACTTGCAGCCTGGTCACCCCCAACTGCCCTCCCCTGCTGGCCATCTTGTGTCCACATGGGGGTGGCTATCTTGTGTTGGAATGACAGTCAATTTGCATATCACCTCTTTATTATATAGGATACATTGAGTGGCCAGATTATTATGCATTCAGAGATCATAATAATATAGCCACTCAGTGTAGACTGATGTGCACCCTAAATTCCTATGGTGTCCCCCTAAATTCCTATCTTGAAGCCCAAATCCCCAATGACATGGTTGGGAGGGAGGGCCGTTGAGAGGGCACTATGGTCCGAGGAGGCCAGGAGGGTGGGGCCCTTGTGACAGGATTAGTGCCTCTATAAGGGACCCAGGAGCACGTGCTCTCTCCCCCACCACGTGAGGACACAGCAAGGCAGCTGTCTGCAAGCCAGGACCCCATTATGCTGGCACCTGATCTGACTTCCAGCCTCCGGATCATGAGAATTATGTGTCTGTTGTTTAAACTGCCCAATCCATGGTCTCTTATAGGAGCCTGAGCAAACTGAGACAGAGACAGCCCAAAGGAAGAAGCTGTACATGAGACACAACCACACACAGCGATTCAGGCAGAAGAGTGTGGGCTGCTGTGACAAACCATCACCAATGGGGCCTAAAGCAGATGTGGGAGGGTGGTTTCTTCAGGAGGTTCTAGGGGAGGAGTCTTTCTCCCTCTCCCAGCGTCTGGGGGCTGCCTCACTTCAGTCTCGGCTTCCATCTGCACTGTTTTCTCCTGTTTCTGGGTCTCCCCTCTGTCCTTTGTAAGGACACTTGTCATTGGCTGTAGAACTACCCTAATCTAGGATGACCTCATCTCAAGACCCTTAATTACATCTGCAAAGTCTGTTTTCCAAATCCAGTCACATTCACAAATATTAGGAGCCAGGATTCTGATGTGTGTTTTTTTGTCACCACTCAACCCATTATAAATGATGTCTCATCTAAAACTAGAGGCCAGTGCATAAATTCATGCACAGGTTGGGTCCAGCCGGCCCTGCCCTGATGGGGTGGTGGTGGGAGCAATCGGAGGCAGAAGGAGGATCTGTGGGCGGTTGGCCGGCTGGCCCTGCCCCCTGGTCAAACTCCTGGTCGAGGAGACAATTTGCTTATAAGCCTTTTATTATATAGAATTTTATTAGGAGCTTTTGCACATGCAGTGACAAGGACAGGGACTCAAGAAGCTGCTATTTGCACCTTTGGATTCAGATTATCCTTCAAGCACCGATTTTCTTCAGGAACAGAGGGCAGCTTTCTCATAGCTTTGGGGCCAAGACTGGGACACAAACCTCACCTCAGCCACTGATCGGTGTACATGGCAGGGCTCCAGCAGCTGCCTCCCTTGTCCGTAAAACGGGAACCTCACCAGGGCCAGCGTGGGCTGGAGGCTGCAGTTAACAGCGAGTCCACTGCCAGCAATCATTACTGGACAGGCGGGCCCTCTTCTGTGCCTGACCTGGGGACCCACATGGTAGTGATGACCGTCCCAGGTGCCTCCGAGTCTCCTGTCGGCAGAAGGAACCGAGGCCGCAGTGGAGTGGGGCACTTGGTTTATTTCTGATGCAGTGATTCTCAGGACGCTGGCAGACTTGGGCTGAGGGGTAGCTAGGTGTGGGGGCGAGGCTGGACTAGAACTCCACCTTGCAAGCAGGGAAGGCCTCGTCCTGCATGGACACTGTGCTGTTGCTGCCCAGCACCGTGATGCCCAGCGCCTGGTGCTGGGCATGCGTCTCCTCATACCACTCATGCATGGCCATGGAGTCGAAGGTGGGAATCAGGGTCACCTGTGGGCAGTAAAAACGGATGAGCAGTGAAGGCGAGAAGCTCTGCTCTGTGACCCAGCCCCGGGGCAGCTGAGGCCCCCTTCTCTGGCCACATGTGCCCCCTCCCCAGTGGCCAGCCTGTCCCTGAAGTCCCTCTGATCCCACAGCACCCAAAGGACCCTCTGACAACCCAGGAGACCGGGCCACGGCTCTGCGAACCCCTCTCTGTGTCTCCAATCGAGGCGCACCCGGGCCTCCCTGCAGCTCCTTGCACACGACAGGCTCACTCCCACCTCCAGGCCTTTGCCCATGTTGTGCCCTCCACCCAGACCCTCCCTCCTGGCTGCTTTGTGAGCTGTGTGCAGGGTCCGGGGTCTCACTCTCACATACGGAGTGGGCAGCCAGGTATCTAAGCTCTCCCTTCTCCCCAAACTTGCCCCACCCCTCAATGCTGTTTCCAGGCTTCCTTCAGGGATGGCCCCCGTCCGCTATCAGCTGTGTAGCTGCCACACCCCACTGCGCCTCCTGGCCGACTCTCCTGACAGGGGGGTGGCTAAGAAATGGGGGTCAGGAGAGGGGACCAAACCAGCCCTGCCCTGCGCCCCCAATCAGCTGGCTGCAGAGGAATGAGAAAATGGATGTGACAGGAACCGCAACTTGAGAGAGGGGAGGGCTCCTCCCTCCTTTCCTGGGGATCTCGGGGATGCAGTTGAATTTCCGAGCCCAGCCCCACCTCTGTGTGGGTTCAACAGGAGCATACTGGGAGCCACTGACGCCCGCCCCCCCCCAAGACTGCCCAAGGCTGCAGGGTGGTCACTCACCTGGAGGTCACGGTCCCACTGCTGCTTGCTGGCCAGCAGCGCGTCCAGGACGGCCCGCATGCCCTCCTCCTTGTGCTGGTCCTGGCCGCTGATGACATAGCAGAGCGCGCGCACCCGCCGGAAGAACTCCTCGTTGAGCAGGCACACGCTGCCCCCGCTGGGCAGGTAGGCCAGGTCAAGGTAGACAGGGGAGCCAGGGGACGCCTCCAGTCCGCCTGGCCGGCTGCTGGCTGAGCCTGCGGGCAGCAAGGATGGGGTCAGCCCTGAGCTTTGGGCCTGGGAAGGGGCTGAGTCTCAGGGCGTGGGACAAGGCTTCCAGCTCTGAGTGCACCTCTCTGAGCGCTTCTCCTCAATCGGCTGATCTCACTGTGTTAAGGTTTGTGGACGAGCCCTCCTGGCATGGACGGTTACTCCACGAACTCTGTAAACATCCCTGCCGCCTCCTCCCTTGCCAGTCCCCAGACACAGACATCCTTCAGGCCAGAAGGAGGGGGCAACTATAGAGGGCTTCCTGGAAGAGGGGGTTTTTGGGACGTGAGCCCTAAAAGCAGTTGATGCCTGGAAGGTTCGCTGCTACCGCAGCATCCATCTGTTCAGTTACTCAAGGGACATTTATCAAGCCCTCCTGGGCACCAGGTCCCGAAGACATGGTAGTGAGCAAGACAGATAAAAAACCTGCCCACAGGGGCATCAGAGAGCAAGAGCTGGTGGGGGAGGGATCGAGTTGCAAGAAGGAGACCCAGGTCAGGGAGGCCTGGATGGAACTGGGGCAGCTGTGCTTGGAGCCTCGTCCACGGACCTGAACCCAGAGCCTGTGGAGGGGGACAGGCTGCCACTTGGGGTGAGTGAATTCTAACACTTGGCTGAGGTCCTGGGCACAGGCAGCCCACCAGATGCTCGATGTCCTAGGAACATAAAGGTTGCACTGCTCAGGGTGCGGGCCCAAAGGGCTGCAGGGCAGTTGCAAATAAATGAAACTCCTGGCTCTGGGCAAATGGCATCTGTCTCTCGGAACTGGGGTTGTGGTGGTGAGGATGCTGCATGGAGCCTTAGGAAGAGGAAGCTACTGTGGCTATGGCAGGAGCAGGGCGAGAGGAGCAGGAGAAATGGAGGGCAAAGAGGAGAAGAGGGGCATCACAGGCAGGAGGATGGGGGTAGAGGAGGGACACATGACCTAAAGGCTAACTATGGCAACCGTCTGCTTTCATAAAGATGGTTTCACTGGGATATCTGTCCAGGTACTTACTGAAATGCTCTGCGTTTGAGACAGAGATGGTCTGGTCTGCAAAGCTGAAGTTTACCCTCTGGCTCTTTAAGACACATTTGCTGATATGGCATGCAGGGGCAGAACCCTGAGTGGCCAAGTCTGTGGCCTCAAATGCCCCGGCAGACAGAGCCTCAGATGACCCCTAGCCTCCAGGCGCCCACCAGGGGGCCATCCTCTCCCTGTGCTGGGAACCCCTGACCTGCCAAGGTCACAGGGGCCATCAGGTGCCTCCCGTGGACTCTGCCCAAAGACAAGAGATGATAGCTCAGGTGGGTGCTGAGGCTTGAAGAGACTCAAGAGAGCAGGGTGCCCAGCAGCCAAGGGCAGGCCCTGAGGGCCACCCCTCAGCTCCTGGAGGAAAGGACGGCCCCAGGTTCCTGAAATGGGGCCCAGCCCAGCAAGTGCTCGGTAAACACAAGCTACAGTTATCGCTGTTGTATCACTCTTTCCCGCCAGCCCCGCCCCGTGCTAGCCAGTGCAGTGGATACCGAGTACTGCAAAGCGGGGGGCGTGAGCCACACGAGTGCCAAATGTGAGCCAGGCTCCCAAAACTTAAGAGTAGAGCAGAGAAGAGAACTACCAAATGATCTATTTTGTTGCTTACATGTGGAAGCACCATCTTTACACAGTACTATGCAGGAAAGAGTTTTAACACAGTTGGAGGATTGGGGGGGAGGGGGAAGAAGAGGGTGGAATTCCTCTTTCCACCCAGAGGTCAACCGAATTGTAGCCTCAAGTTGAAGCGACTTCCATGGGATTTAAAGGACTGACTGCACATCCCCTCCACCCCCAGCTCTGGGAGCAGATCTTTAAGCGACTGCATACACAGGAGAACCCAGAAAGCCACCACACAAGCCCAGGGCAAGGCAGAGGCTGAGGAAATCCTGACAACACTCCATTGACACCTCAGACTGGTCCCCGTCGCAGAGAGCCCACAATAATGAAACACACAAAAAGCCACAGCAAACCCCAGGGAGGGAGAAAATGGGGACTTCTAGAGTTATCACATTATTACGTTTAAATGTCCAGTTTAAAAAAAAAAAAATCAAAGGGCACACAAAGAAAGAGGAAAGTATGAACCATTCAAAGGAAAAACAATAAAAAATAAAAAAAACCCAAAAAAACTACACTGACAAAGACCTTAAAACAACTGTGTGAAAGATCCTCAAAGAACTAAAGACAGAGAGAAAATCAAGAATGTCATGTATGAATAAAATAGAAAACAAAAAATAAACCAAAAAGAAATTCTGCAGCTGAACAAATAGTGTAATACCTTAAATGAAAATTTTAATAGAGGGATTCTGTTCAAGATTTGAACAGGCAAAAACAGCAACAACAAAAACAAAAAAACCAAAAAAACCCACATCAAAACAAAACAAAAACAAAAAAAACCCCAGTGATCTTGATGATAGAATAATGGAAATTACCAAATCTGAGGAACAGGAAGAAAAAAGATTCAAGAAAGTGAATAGAGTGTAAGAAACCTCTGGAATACCATCAAGAGGACCAACGTAGTCTGGCCGGCATGGTTCAGTGGTTGAGCATCGACCTATGAACCAGGAAGTCATGGTTTGATTCCCAGTGTGGGCAAATGCAAGGTTTTGGGCTCGATTCCCAGTGTGGGGTAGGCAGGAGGCAGCCAATCAATGATTCTCTCTCATCATTGATGTTTCTATCTCTCTTTCTCCCTCTTCCTTCCTCTCTAAAAATAAAAACAAACATTAAAAAAATAATTGTAAAGCCGAATCCGGTTTGGCTCAGTGGATAGAGCGTCAGTCTTCGGACTGAAAGGTCCCAGGTTCGATTCCGGTCAAGGGCATGTACCCGGGTTGTGGGCACATGCCTGGTCGAGGGCATGCAGGAGGCAGCTGATCAATGTTTCTCTCTCACCGATGTTTCTAGCTCTCTATCCCTCTCCCTTCCTCTCTGTGAAAAATTAATAAAATATATATTTAAAAAAAAATAATAGTAAAAAGAGGAACAACATATATATGATGGAATTCCCAGAAAGAGAAAGAAGAGAGAGCAGAAAGAATATATGGGGGAGGAGGGGAAAAACCCCTAAATTTCCCGTATTTGATGAAAGATACAAACAAAACATCCAAGAAGCTTAATGAACTCCAAGTACAATGAACTCAGAGATCCACACTGAGAAACATAAACTCCTGAAGACAAAGAGAGACAAAGAGAGAATCTGAGAGAAAATGGTGCTAAAAAGGAATTTTATAGCTATAATCTTACATTTCAAAAGTTTATACTGAAAAATAATATCTCGAAGCTTCCAAAATGGCAACAGAGTAAGTGGAAGCTATACTGACATGCTCCCAGGAGCAAAATGGAATAACAACTAGAACACAGAAAACCATCCTGAATAATGAACTGAAGACTCGCTGGAGAACCCTAATAACCACGGATGGAAAGTGGTGACCACACAGAGACTGGTAGGAAGTGCAGAAGTGCAAAGGGCTGGCTGAGCTACCACAGACAGCACCTGAAGTCCCAGAGTTATATCTCAGCTGTGGGTGATTCCCATTGAGAACTCTGGGATCCAAACACCAAGCTGGGCCCACTAGTCCAGAGGACAAGAACTGAGAAAGGTGCCTACACAACATCTGGCTGTGAAAAGCAGGATGGTTGTCTGCCTAGGAGAGATGGCTGGAAATGCAGGTACGTTCTTAAAGGGCCAACACAAAATTTTGTGCACAGCCACTCCCACTGGGCTCTGACAGAGAGAGGGCAGAGTGGACAGGAGCTGTGTGAGCAGAATCCAGGGTTGTGGGCTCTGGGATTTGAGCTCAGAAGGCAGCTGCCCCAGTTTCCTGTGCTGAGTCATTCCCTCACACTGCAACCTTTTCTCCAGCAGACCTTTATCATCCAGGTAGCTTTGCCCCTGTGGGGAGGGAGCAACTGCCCCATAATGTTGAAAAACCTCTCACCCTACCCTGTGGTTGATAGCCTGGGGCTAATCAAGATTGATAATAATCAGAATGCAGGCAGAGGTAGGTTTCTGGCAGCTTTGAGTCTTTGCCTAATCTAATTCTGGACCTGGGGCTAGGAAAAGCAGACCTTGGTGCATTATCTTAGTCCTTTCTAAAGGCACCCACCTCCAGCAGAGGGAGCCACAGACTGCGGGTACTTGGGGCCAGTCACAAAGAGCATCTGACATTGTCCTGCACTAGAGATTGGGAGTTGTCACAGATCTACCTAATACACAGACACAAACACAAACAGGCAGCCAAAATGGGAAGACAAAAAAAAACACACAAAAAAACAACCAAGTGAAAGAACAAGAGAATTCTCCAGAATAGGAACTAAATGAAATGGAGATAATAAATTTATCAGGCCGAAACCGGTTTGGCTCAATGGATAGAGCGTCGGTCTGCGGACTGAAAGGTCCCAGGTTCAATTCTGGTCAAGGGCATGTACATTGGTTGCGGGCACATCCCCAGAAGGGGGTGTGCAAGAGGCAGCTGGTCGATGATTCTCTCTCATCGATGTTTCTAGCTCTCTATCCCTCTCCCTTCCTCTCTGTAAAAAATCAATAAAATATGTTTTAAAAATAAATATTTATCAGATAGAGTTCAGAATAATGATGGCAGGGATACTTAACAGCATGAGAAAAGACATAGTAACTGAAAAAGAACCAGTTGGAAATTAAGTATGACATAGCATTAATAAATAACACCTTGGAAGTAATACACAGCAGATTAGGAGAAGCTAAGGATCAGATCAGTGAATAAGAAAACAGGGTAGAAAAAAAAAAATCAGAGAACCAAAAAGAAAAAAAAAATTAAAAAACAGGAGGACCACTTAAGGGAGCTGTGGGACAATATGAAATGTAACTATATTCACATCACAGGAGTACCAGAAGGTGAAGTGAGCAAGGGATAGAAACATATTTGAAGAAATAATGGCAAAAAACTTGCCTAACCTGATGAAGGAAAAAGTCACACAAGTCCCGGAGACACAGAGAGTCCCAAGCAAGAAGAACCCAAACAGCTCCACACCCAGACACATCATAATAAAAATATCAAATTAAAAACAAAAAAATAATCTTAGAGGCAGCAAGAGAAAAGCAATGTTACCTACAAAGGAACTCCTATAAGGCTATCAGCTGATTTTTTTCATCAGAAACTCTACAAGCCACAAGAAATGGCATGAAATATTCAAGGTAATAATAAGCAAGGGACTGAAACCAAGATTATGGGCCAGCACTCTAACCACTGAGCTCACCAGCCAGGACCAAAATTGACAAACCTTTAGATGGACTTAGAACAAAAGAAAGAAGTCTTAAGTGAGTAAGATAAGAAATAATCAATGGAGCCCTGGCCAGTGTGGCTCCGTTGGTTGGGTGTTGTCCCATGCACCAAAAAGTCACTGGTTTGAACATACCCAGGTTGTGGGTTCAATTCCCAGTTGGGGGTGCAAACAGAAAGCAACCAATTGACGTTTCTCTCTCATACTGTTTCATTCTCACTCTTCCCCTCCTCACTCACTCCCTCTTTTTCTCAAATCAATAAAAACAATATATATATATATATATATATATATTTTAAATCAGTGAACTAGAATAAAGAACCTAAAATGAACCCTCATGTGTATGGCCAAATGATTCTTTAAATATATATATACTTTTATTGATTTCAGAAAGGAAGGGAGAGGGAGATAGAAACATCAATGATGAGAGAGAATCATTAACCTGCTGCCCTCTGCATGACCCCTACTAGGGATCAAGCCTGCAACTGGGCATGTGCCCTGACTGGGAACCAAATAGCGACCTCTTGGTTCACAGGTTGACATTCAACTATTGAGTCACACCGGATGGGCATGATCAAATGATTTTTGATAAGGGTGCCAAGACTATTCAGTGGCGAACAGAATAGGCTTTTCAACAAATGGTGTTGGAAAACATGGATATCCACATGCAAAAGAATGAAGCTGAACCCATTTACAACATCCTATATAATAAAAGGCCAATATGCAAATCAACTGAACAGCTGAACAACCTATCACTATAACACATACTGCATGAGCTACTGCTGGCTGGCAGGCTCCAATCGCCAGATGGGGAATGGGGAACTGGGGGTGGGTCGCAGATGTGGCTGCAACCAGGCCAATGCCCCTGCCCCATCAGTCGCCCCACACACAGAAGGTGACCGGTGGGGGGGGGGGGGGGGGGGGAGAGGGAGGGCCAGTGAACAGGCAGGAACAACCAACCTCTGGGTCCCACCTCCCAGCCAGCAGGTTCCAATTGCCTGAAGGCAAACGAAACTGGGGGTGGGTGGGGTCAGCTGCCAGCAGCCAGGGAAGATGGCCCTGATTGCAGGCCAAGCCTATGGACTGTATCTGTGCACAAATTTCATGCTCCAGGCCTCTAGTTTTTAAAAATTAACTCAGTCCTAGCCAGGTAGCTCAGTGGTTTTATAATACAGCTGAACTACTGATGATGGATAAGACAAAGGGACCTTACCTCCTGGTGGGTAATTGTCCAGTCAGGCACATACAAGAATAAGAAATCGTGGTGAAAATCATCTAGTAACCACTACCAAGTCTCCCTTCAACAAGAAAAAATGTTGAAGATTAACCAAAAAAAGGAAAGGAAATTCTGACACATACAACAACATGGATGAGCCAAGAGGGCATTGTGCTAAGTGAAATAAGCCAGTCACCAAAAGGGTAAACACTGTGATTCCACTTCTGAGACCCCTAATGGAGTCAGATCCAGAGACAGAAAGGATGGTGGATGTCAGGGGCAGGGGAGGGGAGTGGGGAGTTTGTGTCTAATGGGGACAGTCTCAGTTTTGCAAGATGAAGTTCTAGAAAGGTATGGCGGGGCTGGCTGCACAGCAATGTGAAAGTACTTACTGCCACTGAACTGAACACTTCTAAATGGTTACGATGGTAAATTTCATGATCTGTATCTCATCACAATGGAAGAAAAGGGAAAAGGTTAGCACAGCAGGCTCGAGGCTACTATCCTTGGGAAGGCCTGGGCTGGCACCTGGGGACAGATTTCCGAGGAGCTCCAACATTCCGTAAACGAACACCGTTCAGATAGCAACGTGGCTTACGATGAGCACTGGCTTGGCCCTTGCTGAGGAGTCTGGACTATGGTACAAGCCAGACAAAGATACTGACGTGATGAGCCCCCAACTGACCCCTCACCAGGGAAGGTCCCTGAGGCCACCAAGGAAGACGTAGCAGCAAGGCCGGGCTGCGTCTCTACTGGGCCTTCCAGTGGCAGCCACATCTCCTGTCATCACAGCCTGCTTCTCAGGAGTTAAGCATACGGTACAGGACCCGACTGGGAGAGGACTCTAGAAAGCCTGTAGACAGTCACGGATGGAGCGGGGAGCGGGGAGTAGTCCCCAAACCATCCTTTCCCTCTGCAGCTCCTGCTGTGTGCTGTGCACTCTCATATATTGTAGCCTCCTAGCCCATCATCAACTTGGGCCTGGTCTTAAGAACCTCAACACAAATGGTTATGTAAAATACACGATTACCTTCACCCGTTTCTTTTCCCTCACTGTGTGTGGCGCTGTGGCTACTAGCAAATCCATGGCAGATGTGCTCACTGTATGTTCCCATTGAGCAACTGGGATCACCAGTGCGCCCCATTTTATAGAGGAAACAGGCTCAGAGAGGGTGGCCAGTATGACTAAGGCCACACAGCATTAGGAACAGAACTTGGGCTGGCAACCCAATGCAGGTTTCCAGCTCCTAGGTACTTACCAGATGGGCCCCGAAGGGTCATCTTGGGGACTGAGGGCTTTTTGGACAGGGGTGCCCGACCTCCCTTGTCACTGGGCTCGCTCCGGGCGCTGAGTGGCCGACTGGCCCGGTCCCTACTAGCCAGTCCCTTGGTCTTGGCAGAGATCGCTGGTGTGGATTTGGAGGTGGCAGTGCTGGAGGGGCGAGCCAGGGACTTCCGGGCGCGGCTGAGGCTCTCGGCCGGCCGGGCCTGTTCGGGGGGCAGCAGCTCTGGGTCCACCATGCAAATGTTGGGTGGGGTTGGCAGCGGTGGGGGAACCTTCAGGGGGTTGGGCAGCTGGTTCCGATGAGGGACCCCGAAGCCCTCCATGTCCTCATCTGAGTCCGCGGCGCCAGGGGCAGCAGGCAGGGGGTCTGAGTCGGACAGCGTGGGGAGGGACTCGCTGACAGACGTGGGCGGCGTTTCCTCAGCCCCCGGAGCACCTGCCCGCTCCTGGGACCGGGCGCTGCTGTCGTTGGAGCTGCCAGGGGATGTGGGCGCCACGGGCACCATCTTGCGATGCTCAAACTCGCAGGGCGACACTAAGCACAGGTCCACGTCATGTGGGGAGGCCGAGCGCCGCGCCTGGGGGCCTCGGAGCGGCAGGCTCAGCCCTGCCTCACCGCCGGGAACGGGGGGCGGCGGCAGCACCTGCTCGAAGGACACGGACAGGGACTCGTCCACCTCTGTGGAGTGCGGGGAGCCCACCTCGGCCGGCAGGGAAGGCGTGGTCACCGTGGGGGAGCCATCTGGCCCAGCCTCCCCACCCCGCAGTGGGCTCAGTGACAGCTGCCTGCTACCCTCAGCTGGGCCTTGGGGAGCTCCAACTGGTGAGGGGGTGCAGGGTGGGGGGGTGCAACTGGCTGCCAGCTGCTCCTGAGTCTTCAGGCTGCTACTGTCCTCCCCTGTGGGGCTCAGGCCCAGCTCCAGGCTGCTCCCTTGGCTGGGGGTGGCCACCAGCTGGGGGACAGGAGAGCTGCAGGCCGCTACGGAGGGACTGGCCTCTCCACACCGGAAACTGGGGGGGCTGGGGGGCCCATTCCCCGCCGATGGGACACCCGGGCGGTGATTGTTGGGTGCTCTTCGGGGCTTGGGGGCCGCCTGGGCACCTGCCTTCTTGCCACTGACCACGGTAGAGGATGCCCGGGACAACTCCCTGGGCTGGGTGCGAGGGGCACTTGGTTTGGGGTCCTTCTTCACCTCCCCGGGGTGTCTAGCTTCCTTCTCAGCCCTGCGAGAGGCCTCAGGGCGCGGTGGCTCCTTCCGGGCCACCCCAGAGCGCTCCTGGGCGGGCCTGGCGGGCCCCGGAGTCCGGCCCTCTCTCCTCGCGCTGTCCCGGGAGCCCACGCTCTCCTTGCTCTCGGCGCGCCTGGGCCCCGCCAGGTCTTGGGGGGTCACCACGGGCTCCCGCAGAAAGCCCAGGTGCTGCAGGCGGACCAGGCCGTCCAGGAGGCGGGCAGGTGGGGTGCAGCCCGGGAACAGCACGCGCACCACCTTCTCAGTGGGGCCCGAGGGGTGCCACACCAGCAGGGCGCACACGGAGGCCAGCGAGCGCTCCGCCCCGGCCGAGGGCGGGTGCAGCACGTACATGTCCAGGCGGCCCACGCCCATCTTCTGGAAGAGCACGGTGGGCTCGGTGGGCGCCGGCCCCCGGCTCAGGGGCAGGGGCTGTATGCCCAGCCGAGCCAGGAGGCTCCGGGCCAGCTCCGCCTCGTCCTCGCCGCGCACCAGGCGCGAGGCGGCCCCGCGGGCGTTGAGGAACACGACGCCCAGGCTGGGGGAGACGAGCCTGCGCAGCCTGTCGTCCCCAGAGCCCCCGCCGGCGGCCGCCTCCTCCTGCTCCGCCAGCTTGCGCCGCAGCAGGCTGTTGAGGCCCGGGAGGCTGTCGGCGCCCGCGTGCGTCACCAGCACGGCGTCCACCCGGTCCAGGTGCCGCACCAGCTTCCAGAAGCTCGACTTGGGGTTCGAGCCGCCGTTGACCAACATGGTGAAGCCATTGACGGCGAAGAAGGCAGCGTCCCCGAGGCCACCGGGGAAGATGTAGCAGCAAGGCCGGGCGAGCCTGAGGAAGCCCACGGAGGCCGGCGGCTCCAGCAGCTCGAAGGGGGACGGCAGCTCCAGCGACTCGGCCACATACTCCAGGAACTCGCGCAGGCCCTCGGAGGCCGGCCGCTGCACCGGGGGGTTCAGCCGCAGCCGCAGCCCGCCCTGGAGGCCGGGCACCTCCGGGGCCAGCTGGGCCCAGTCGCCAAAGGTCGGGCAGGTGATGGTGAGCTTGGGCGGGTCTGCAGATGGGGGTGCAGAAGCCAGGAGATCTCGGATCTGCAGAGGGGGAAATGGTTAAGGGCCGCCTGGAGCCAGGCAACGCCAGTCCCTTGGGAAAACTGAGCAAGGACAGTGGTGTCTATCCTGTCCCCCGGGGCTGCGAGGGTCACCTGTCACCCTCAAGACAAAGTCCAGGCCTCCCCCCATCCTTCTCACCCCTGGCCCCCTCCTTCCCTCCCGCCTCTCTCACTCTCCTTGCCTCAGGGCCTTTGCACTTGCTGTTCCCTCCAGGGAGGCCTTCCCTGCCCTCTCACTGGTTCTTCTCTTACCAGGGTTACATCACTCACTATAAATGTGAACATACAGTTTTCAGAGGTTTTTTTTCTCTTTTTTTTCTTTTTTCTTTTTTTTCTCATATGCCCCGCCCAGACTAAGGATTCCAGAAGGGAATCTGGGTGCCACGTGAGGCCTCCAGGGTGCCCATTCACTGTAGTGGGTGACACCCTGACAACAGGAGGGACACCTGTCACCATCATTCTTCCAGAGGAGGGGATGGGGCTCCAGACAGCAAGTCACGGGGGCCACACAGCCCAGCGCGAACAAGCCAGGATGCAGCGCTGGGGGAGGTACGATGGGGAGGAGACAGCTTACCTCTTTGTCCCTCAGAACCTGGAGGAAGTGGCGGGGTGAGAAGCCCCCAGTCTGAAGCAGCAGCTCCCCTGACTCCTCCAGGCAGGGCCCGGCCAGCACCAGGAGCTTGTGAGGGGCAGTGTCTAGGAGAAGGTTCCGGAGCTGAGGGAGGGGGAGACAGTTAAGGCCCTATTCTGCACAGTGACATAACCAGCACTCCCCTTGGGTGACCTCCAACCCTAAATCTATGTCCTCCTCACCCCTAGACCCCTGCTCATCCTACAAAGCCTGGCTCCGCCGCCACCTCCTCCTGAAAGCCCGCTATACCCTGTCAGGCTCCCTCAAGCCCACCTCTCCCTATGGGGAGCCCAGGGAGCATCCTGATGAGAGGAATCAACCTGTGCAGGGAGGGTGTCTACAGGAGTGCCCTGGGCTCTATTTCATAGACACTGGGGAGAAGAATACAGACATCCACGAGCTAGAAGTATTAAGAAATCAATTCAGCCGAAACCGGTTTGGCTCAATGGGTAGAGCGTCGGCTTGGGGACTGAAGGGACCCAGGTTCGATTCCGGCCAAGGGCATGTACCTTGGTTGCGGGCACATCCCCAGTAGGGGTGTGTGCAAGAGGCAGCTAATCGATGATTCTCTCTCATCGATGTTTCTAACTCTCTATCCTCTCTCTTCCTCTCTGTAAAAAAAATCAATAAAATATATATAAAAAAAGAAAAAAGAAAAAGAGAAATCAATTCAGACAACTACTAGGGCCCAGCCAGAGGGAACACAAAATGCAAACATCCATCAGGCCCTGCCTTCCCACTCCCCACCTCCAGACCTTCCCTATCCCATTCTGTCCTCCCTAACTCTAGACTTTGGGATCCCACCTGCTCCCATCATCCCCCAGGCGGAGAGAAAAATTATAGTGGGGCCATGGGGGTGGGGAAGGCTTCCGAGGGGCAAGGGCCCTGCCGCTGGCGCTGAGGAGAGGGTTTCAGGCAGCACGAAGGCAAGGACACGGGATCAGGATGAGCGATGGTGCCAGCCCCACAGCCCATGCCCCCAGGAGCTGGCTGGTCCTACCTCATCACACAGGGACTTGTCTGATGGGTTCAGGAGGACCAGGATATCCAGGGCGTCTCCTCGGAGGTGCAGGCTGCGCTGGCCTGTGTGGGAATTGGACCCTGTGAGTTGGGAGCTGGGCCACGTATGCAGAGTCAGGCTGTCCTGGGTCAAACCCTGCCTCCCTGCGTGACCCCAGGCGGCCAAAGTCCCTCCAGGATGTTTCTGGAATCCCAGCCCATGGTAGTGCCAGAGGTCAGGATGAGGCAAGAACAGGAAGCTACTCAGCAGGCCTCCCACTGGAAACAGCAGGGACAACAAGGCCACCGCTGCTTCTGAGGCCCAATTCACAGCTGTCAGCTCTGTGGGGGATGCCATCTTCACCCCCATTTTACAGACACAGAGCCGAGCCCCGGAGGGCCATGAGGGAACAACACGGACTATAGGAGGACTGGGAAGTGGCATGTGGGGCTGGAGGAGGGGCAGCAGGAGGGAGCTGAGGACAGGGAAGCCTCATGGGCCAAGAGAGAGGAGTGGGGTTGATTCTGGGATTCCAACCCTACCCTATCCCACGGAGTCCGGATGTGCTTCCAATATGGAGCATCAGGCCCGGAGGAGAGAGAGACAAGGACCCTCCAGGGTCACACACTTGGATACTGCCTCATTCAGGTGGGGAAACCAAGGCAGAGAGAGGGGAAGAGGCCCCCGAGGTCACACAGGGCCAACAGGATTTCCAGTACCCCCATCCCATGAGGGGTCAGGAAGCCACCACAACTGCCAGGACAATGAGACTACGAGTCACTTCCTTCCCCTCCCACAGCAGCCTGGGGTGACTCAAGGGGCTGGCTGCAGGGCAGGCTGAGCTGGAGAAGCTAAGGCAACACCAGGCCCGACCAGCAGCTGCTCCGATAACCTGGAATCAGCACCGGATGTCCAAGGAGCCTCCGGCTCTGTGGGGCTTGCTCAGGCATCTCAACTCCCTCCCAGGCCCTGCTCCGTTATCAGCTCTGCATCTACTGAGTACCTACTATGTCCCCGACCCTGTGCAGGGGTCACAGGCATGAACCAGACACGTTCTCTGCACGAAGCCCACAAACCATCCTGCAGGCCTGCCCAGCAGCCCCTCTCTCTCCAACTGTCAGGCCCTTCCCTCCCCCTGGCACAGCAGCCCCAGGTGCTTCCCCACGAAAGCCCCTTTGCCTGAGGCCTCCCTGCCCCCCACTCCTCAGCTGCTTCATCTGTCAACTGGGGACGAAAGCACGAGGACGGGCCTCATGGGCTGTTGATGATGAAGGTATAGAAACCTCTGGCTCAGGGCCCACCCCTGCTCCTCGCTCAGCAGAAGTCAGGAGCATTGTAACTGCGGTTGAGGTGTTCAGAGCACATTGGCCCAATGAACACAAAAGGGGAGCAGCGGGGCACACGGGGTCCCCAGCCTCACCTTTCACGATGCTGGAGAAGGTGGCCGAGTGCCGGGACACAAAGATCTTGAGCTGCTCATCCAGGCTGCAGATGCCAGGGTCAATGTCCCAAGACTGGAGGCCTGGGGGTGGGGGGGTGGGGGTGGATGGAGGTGAGAAGTCAGCTCCCTCCCCTCAGCTGCCCCTGCTTCTTGCTCAACTCAGTCATCTCCTCCCCTCCAGCATTTGCCCCACCCCCACCACCTGTCTCATGGCTCCTTCCCACTGCGGGCACATTTTCACCCCTGGGCCTTGGCACCAGCTGTTCCCATTGTCTGGTCACCACCCTCTTTCAGGTCCCCTGTGCTCACTGCATCCTTCTGCACCGTCCTGACTCCATGCAAGCTTAACACTGGTTCCACCTCCTCACTCACGTTGGGTCCATGCCCCCCTGCCCCCCAACACACACCCCGTTAACCCTGTTACAGCAGAGCCGAGCCTCCAGTGTCCCCCACCTTGTGCCTAAAGGGGAACATTCTCCAAGCGCGAGAGCCGCGCGTGCTGCCGCCCCATTTTACAGGCGCTGGAGCCCAGGGCCCTGAGGACTGGAGAGAGGAACGCCCTCCGTCTACAGGTGGGGTGCACCACGCCAGCCAGGGTGCCAAGCAGCTGCAGGTGAACTGAACCTTGCAGGTGCACCTATGACTCACCTCCCCCGGTGCCAAATCCCATTGGCAGCCGCAGCCACCCACACCCCAATTAGCTCCCCCTGGAGCTACGGAAAGCGGGCCCCGGCCCCGGCTCCCGGCTCCCCGGCCTCATCCAGGTCGCTCAGACCCGGGTTTCGAGGCGACACCGCCCTCCCCTCGGCAGGCCCGGCGGGCGGGAAGCGGAGCCGCCAGGGGGTTGCCCAATCGCGGTTACCACAGCCAGGCCACGTCCCCTCCACAGGCTGCACCGGGTCTGGGCGGAGCAGCCGCGCCGCCCGCCGAACCCCGAGGGGATCGGAGCCCCGGGCCCCTGGACCTCCCCGCACAGGCCGCCGGCCGCCCACCCACCGGGCCCCTGGGTCCCGCCGCCGCCCAGCCCGGGCTCCCGGCCCCGAATCGCTGGATGCAGCCCTTCTCCGCCCCAGCCGCCCCACCCCGAGGCCTCCCCCCGGCTGGCGCTCCCGCCCGCCACGCCGCCCGCCCACCTCGCTCCAGCTCCCCCAGCACGTAGCTGAGCAGCCCCGGGCAGCTGCACTCGCCGCCCACCACGAGCAGCAGCGAGCTCGGCGCCTCCGCCGCCCGGGGCTCGGCCTCCGCCGCCGCCGCCGCCGCCGCCGCCTCCGCCATCTTCGCACCGCCCTGGCGCTGAAAGCCCGCCCACCGCCCCGCCCCTTAAAGGGGCTTTCCCGGAAGTGCTGCCCACCCTCCCGGAAGTCCCCCCTCCGGGCCGCGGTCTGCCCCCTGCTGGCCCTTGGAAGTCATGGGAGGTGGTGCCGACTTGCGGGTCTGCATGGATCCATCAGTGTGTCCACCCGTGCCTCCTACCACGTGTCAACCAGAATCCCTGCCCTCCGGGAGGCCCATCACAGCAGGACCAATCGGAACCACGCCCAGATGTTCCCTCCCAGCCCCCCAGGTCAGGGTTTGGACAGAGAAAAGAAAGGTAATTTGAAAAAAGGGGGATATCTGTAATAGTGTTAACAATTGTTAAAATATATATTTTACTGATTTTATTCTATTTATTGATTTTTAAAATATATTTTTATTGACTTTTTACAGAGAGGAAGGGAGAGAGAGATAGAAACATCGATTGATCAGCTGCCTCTTGCACGCCCCTACTGGGGATGTGCCCGCAACCAAGGTACATGCCCTTGTCCGGATTTGAACCTGGGACCTTTCAGTCTGCAGGCCAATGCTCTATCCACTGAGCCAAAAACGGTTCCGGCTATATTTTACTGATTTTAGAGAGGAAGGGAGAGGGAGAGAGAGAGAGAAACATCAATAATGAGAGAGAATCATTGATTGGCTGCCTCTTGCACACCCCCTACTGGGGATCAAGCCTGCAACCCAGGCTTGTGCCCTTGGCTGGAATTGAACCTGGGACCTTTCAGTCCACAGACTGATGCTCTATCTATTGAGCCAAATCAGCAGGTTGTTAACAAGTTTTTAAAAAAGAAAGAAAGAAAGGTATCTTGTAGCTAGGGTTTTGAGGGATGTATCAGAGTTTGTCAGGTGTCGGTGGTGGGGCAAGAGCACATGCAGAAGTGAGAACGTGCAACGTTTTGGAGTTAGCAAAGCACAGTGTGTTTGGGATACATCCCCGAGCATTCTGGGCCTGAAGCAGAACAAAAAACACTTCTGCACCTACTGTGTGTCCTGCATTTTGTCCCATTAGCTCATTGAATACACATGCATGAATGCATGTGGTGGATGCTGTTATTAGGGTCATTTCAGAGAAAAAAGAAAACTGAGACTTGGAGAAATGAAGTCATCAGGCCAATAAGTGGCAGAGACTCGAACTCAGGTGGGTCTGATTCCAGATACAGCCTGTGGCAGGGACTGACTGCCCAGATCACAAGGGCATTCCCCTTACCCCCACCCCAAACAATCTCAATTCAGCCCTTTTGCCTATGGCAGTCACTACTTGAAAAGCCACATTGCATTAAACACTTGGCAGTGGTCCATGCCCATGCTATGTGCCTTGGGAGTGAGCTCCCATCTCCGGAGGTATACAAAAGAAATCAAGACAAGTGAGAAGGTCTGGGAAGCAGGATCAGCCAGCCTTTACTCTTCATTGTCTGAGTTTTCAGCCCAACTTCCTCCCTGATAACAGTCACTGGCCACATACCGTCTAACGGCCTGGCACTACTTCCTCTCTCTCCTTCTTTTTGGCCCTGGCATACTTCCTCTATTCTGATACCTCCCTCATGATTTCTTCTTCTTCTTCTTCTTCTTCTTATTCTTCTTCTTCTTCTTCTTATTACTCTGAGCAATCATGAGGAAAGTGGGGTTTTCTGTGTCAGGATCTGTCTTCGTCACCGGGATGAGAGCTTGCTGGAGGCCAGACTAGGCAGGGGCCTCTGTGGGGCCCTGGTCTTTTGCAGGACAGGGCTGGGCACCGAGGAAGTGTCTGAGAAAGGCTGTGGAATGGGGATGAAAAGCCCATTGGCCCACCTCTCATTCATTTATTCCTTCACGTGTAATTATGATTGGGTCAGGACACAAATGCAGAACTTTCTAACTGAAATCTCTATTCTTCCTTTTGCTCCAGGCTGTGAGTTAGACATGCTAGTTGGCCTTAAAGAACCCTGAGTTGTCAAGAAGTGTCTCCATCAGAGACTCTGATTGGGAGGGAAGAGTGCCCCCACAGACCTCTGATATTCTTCTTACTTTTAAGATATTTAATTTAATTTTTTGGTGTGTGTGTGTGTGTGAGAGAGAGAGAGAGAGAGAGAGGAAGAGAGAGAGAGAGAGGGGTCGAGCCCAAAATCCAAGCATGTGACATGACTGGGAATTGAATGGGAAACCTTTAGGTACCTGGGCTGATGCCCAACCAACTAAGCCACACCAGTCAGGGTGACCTCTGAAATCCTAAGAACCAGATGCAGGTCACTTCCCGCCTATCTTTGTCCATGCCCACCCAGCTCCTTGCCTGTTCCAAAGTCACTGGGGGTCAGGTGATGGCATTTGTGAAGAAATGGAACCCTGAGTCCTCATGACTGCTGACACTCTCATTCCTCCCCCCTCCCCCCGGTAATTTAAAAACAAACAAACATGGGCTTAGTCAAGGTCACCAGTGTCAGGAGTGGGGCTTGATGAGGGATGGCAGTTGCTTGGGCCCTGCAGTGGATTCTCTCCTTCCTCCAGGTGACCGCTGCCATGACCCCTGTCACTACAGGTGAGTTTTACCTGGTTTTGAACTTCACAGAAATGGGGTCACGCTCACTCCTCCTGTCGTGGTGAGGAACAGACGTTTGAACCTTTTCATGGTGATGTGATTGACAGGTGGGAAGGGCACGTAGTAAGAATAAGACCACAGTTGTTCAGTAATGACTCACCTCCCGAACTAAAGATGAGATGTTCTTACAGACCCTGGGAAACTGGAGATAAGGCGGCCCAAAGCCCGGGTCAAGGACAGAAGCCATCTGGAGGAGACAGTGTTCCAGGCTAATCTTTGCAGCTCTCTGGGGCTGGACTTTGCAACGACCATGACAGAGGCAGACCCTGGGAGCTCACTAACTTTAGATTTTCTGTGTAAAAGTTTGTTTAAAATGAAATGTCAGAGCAGAACTGCCAAGGTGACTGAGAATGCTCTCCACATACTGCTGGCCTTATTGGGATAAATGCTCAGACGTGATGTAACCCTGTCTCTGCTTCGTTTGACTCAAGTAGTGACAGGCAGCCTCACCGCTGTTGTGTCAAGTATCAAAATGGTCCCGGGGACTATTTTTTTATTTTTATGTTGTGGTAAACTACGTATAGCGTATAACATCATTTTAGCCATTGAAAGTGTGGAATTCAGTTACATGTAGCACCTTCACAATGTTGTGTGAATATCTATCATAACACTTATCTCCCCTTAAAAGGAGACTCGTCCTGGTTGGTGGTGGCTCCGTTGCTTGGAGCATCATCCTGTGCCCCGAAGGGCCATGGGTTTGATTCCTGGTCAGAGAACATACCCTGGTTTCGGGTTTGAACCCCGACTGAGAGGCAACCAATCGATGTTTCTCTCTCACATCAATGTTTTTCTCTCTCTCTTTCTCTCCTCCCTCTCTTTCTAAAATCAGGTTTTTAAAAAGCATACCCTTGGGTGAGGATTAAAAAAAGAAAAAGAAAAAAGGAGACCTCATCCCCATCAGCTGTCTCTCCCCTTCCCCTTCCTGCCAGTGCAACCCCTAATCTACTTTCTGTCCCTATGGATTTTCTTGTCTTGGACATTTCACGCAATGTATGGCCATTTCTATCTGGCTTTCTTCACTCAGCATAGTATTTTCTTTTTTAAAACTTAAATTCTTTTACATATGTCTCCTTCCCTCCGCCTCCCCACTAACCTCTCCCTGGCCGCTCCCACCCCCCAGCACATGCCCTCACCCTACACCCCACCCTCCCCTGCCTCTCCTCTGAGGTTTGATTTGATGGTCTGTTCAATGCTTCTGTGTCTCTGGATCTATTTTTGTTCATCAGTTTATGTTGTTCATTATATTCCACAAATGAGTGAGATCATGTGATATTTATCTTTCTCTGACTGGCTTATTTCGCTTAGCATGATGCTCTTCAGGTAGCATAATATTTTCCAGGTTCATCCATGTTGTAGCATACTTCGTTCCTCTGTATGGATGGTTATCCACACATTATGTTTATCCGTTCATCCAATAGTGAATATTTGGGTTGTTTCACCATTTTGCTATTTTGAATAGAGAGCTTCTCTGAACAAGTTTTTGTTCCACCTAGCAGTGGAATTGGTAATTACGTGTTTAGCTTTAAAAAAATGTTTTCAAAAAATAGAAATCAATGAAAAAATGTTTTCATTGATTTTTCTTTTTTTAGAGAAAAACATACGTGTGAGCGAGAAACATCAATCAACTGCCTCCTGCACATCCCCCTATGGCAGTGGCCGCCAAACACATTAGTCAGCAGAGCGGCAAACAGTGGATTGAGAGCTGCATGTGGCTCTTGAGCTGCAGTTTGCCGACCACTGCCCTATGGGGATGTAGCCCGGAACCTGGGCTTGTGCCCAGACTGGGAATCAAACCTGCAGTGTTTTGGTGCATGGGACAGGATGATGCTCAACAAACGGAGTCACACCTGTCAGGGCTCATGTTTAGCTTTTTGAAGAACTGCTAGACTGCCTCCACAGCAGCTGTACATCTTTTCGTTTCCATCAGCAGTGTATGAGGGTTCCAATCTCTCCACATCCTTGCAAATACTTGGGTATGTTTTTTCTTATTGTAACAACTGGGTACCAATTATTCGCTGTTGTCCATTTCACCTGTTGGTGGACATTTGGTTTATTTCCAGTTTGGTTTTTTTTACTATTATAGATAAAGCTTGTTTGAGTCTTTTTGCCCATGTTTTTGTTGTTGTTGTTGTTTTTAATATATTTTATTGATTTTTTTACAGAGAGGAAGAGAGAGGGACAGAGAATTAGAAACATCGATGAGAGAGAATCATCTATCAGCTGCCTCCCACACATCCCCTAGGGCGCCCTTGACCAGAATTGAACCTGGGACCCTTCAGTCCGCAGGCCGACGCTCTGTCCACTGAGCCAAACCAGTTTCGGCCTGCCCATGTTTTTTTTAATGAGTATATCCTTTTCTACCCAGTAAATGCTCATGGGTGGAATGGCTGGGTTATGAGGTGAGAAGTGACCAGGCTATTTCTCTAAGTGGCCTATCACCAGTACTTGGGTTTCATTCAGCCTTTTATTATTATTACTAGATGCCTGGTGCACGAATTCGTGCACAGTGGGGTCCCTCAGGGGCCTGGGGGGATCAAGCCCCAGTTTGCGCCTCCAGGTTTGCAGCCCTACCTGGCACCCCACCCTGGCCTGGTGCCACCCCCTCACCTGTTCTACCATCCCACCTATGGGGCGATTGATCTGGGCCAGGCCCCCCTCTCATGGCTCCCTCAGCACCTGGGTGCTGGGAGGTGGCCCCACCCCCTGCCGCCACTACTGTGGGGTGATTGGTGGGGCGATCAGACCCCCACTCGCACCCACCTTGGCTTGGCACTGCCCACTTATCTGCTGTAGTCCGGCTGTCACTGGAGCCCATTGGAGCCAGCAGCACCTTCACTGCTGCCCGCAGCCAGTGCTGTGTCACCTACGTCCGCCAAGGTCCGTGCCGCCCCCTAGTGGTCAGTGCTCATCATAGCAAGCAGTCAAACTCGGTCAAACAACCACCCAAGGGGACAATTTGCATATTAGGCTTTTATTATATATAATTTTTATTGATTTCAGAGAGGAAGGGAGAGGTAGAGATAGAAACATCAATGATGAGAAAGAATTCTATTTGGGATGAGCCAGTAACCCTGGCACCTATCCTAACCAGGAATCGAACAGTGACCTCTTTGTTCATAGGTCAATGCTTGACCACTGAGCCACACCAGCCGGGCAGGTTTCAGCCTTTTAACTATTCACCTGTCTTTCCTCCTTCCCTCACCTCTCTCACAAACCCTGTTGGTCAACATTCATGGAGCATTCATGGAGCTGCTGACAACACTGTAGTTCTGGGTGCCGGAGAGGGGAACATAGCCGCTGGTCCTGGGTTGAACCACTCTGGGTGTGGGACAGGAGGAAGTCTGAGGTCCCTAAAACCGTATGCTTTATGTGTTAACTCATTTCATCCTTGCTACGACTTGGGGCCCAGGCCCTGAGTAAACACATTTAATAAATGGGAAAGTGAGGTTCAGAGAGGTTAGAAGACAGATTCCGTGTCTAGCACCTTGGCTAGGATGTGAATTCAAGACATATGACTTCAGGTATTCCATTCACTCAACACTTCCTGTACACCCAAGAGGTCTCAGTCTGGTCTCCAAAAAACCCCAGCTTTCAGGAAGAAGAGCTGGTCACAGGCGCTCCCAGCCTGTGTACTCAGGGTCGGAGCTGGAGGAATGGGGAGTAGGGGAGTGGTGGTCCCTCTGGAGAGAGAAGGAAGGTATCCTAAAAAGGGGGTGTTGGGGTTCGGGCTTTTGAAGGGTACGCAGTAGTTCAGTAGGCAAATAATGCATTCGTTAATTTGAAGAACATCTCCCAACCAAATCCTCTGTGCCAACCTCACTCCAACCTGGTCCCTAGGAGAACCAGACACAGACTCTCCAAGGGGTCATGGATGGGATGGGAGGAAAGGTGGGCGCTGGAGATCTCCTGGGTGGAGGAACGGGGGCGGGGAGCTTCAGGGAGCCAGAAGGAGTCTCCTGGGAGGAGCAGGTGGCTTCAGTGTGCTATTCCAGAGCAGAAAGAGCTGATGTGGAAGGTTTTTGCTTTGAAACACATTGCTTGGGTCAAATGAGCCCACGATGTCCTTGTCTGTCATTGGCCTGTTCCAAACCTCCTCCCAGCGGGATCTCAGTTTCCGCAGGTGAGACATATGGGAGGGAAAGCTGGATGGTGTGGTGATAGAGAGCTTCACGTTGTTGCCTGTGGATGGAGGTCCTTGCGATTGAAATACTAAACAGGGACTCGAGAATGTAACAGGGGCACCCGAACCAGATCTGCAGGGCTCTAGGAGGACTTTCCAGGGAGAGCAGCACCTGGGTCAGGCCTGAGGGAGGAGGAGGAATTGCGTTCAGTGCAAGGACGGGCGTCTGGAAAAGGAAGAGCTCCACCTGCGAAGGGAACAGCATGTACGATGGCCCTGAAGCCAGAGCAGGCTGGGTGCGGTTGAAGACCGCTGAGTGGCTAGCTGGTGTGACAGGAAAATGCAGGGAGGTTGGAGCTGGGCCATGCAGGGCCACCTGAGTCCCAGGAGAGGGTGTGGATTTTGCTCCGAGGGCCATGAGGAGCCATGGGGGGAGTGGGAGCAGAGAGGGCATGAACAGTGAACTGTAAAAACCACGATGAGCTGGTGTCAAGCATTTTACAAGATTAGCGCATGTAAGTCCCCGTCCTATTGCACAGGTGGGCACACCGGGGACTACAGAGGGTAAGCCATGCGCCCGGGATCACACGGACAGCACAAGGCAGACTCTGGATTTGAATCCAAATGCTCTCAGTGTTAGGGGTTGGGCTCTTAGCCATCACGCTAAGGGTGGCGGGAGAGGCCTGGCCTGGTGGGCACCTGCTGGCAATCAGTTCATTCTGTAAAATGGTCAGGTTGTGGTGCGAGGGGTGAGTGGAGCGGGGCTATATTTGTTTATTTAAAGTGCAACCCTTGCCGAAACCGGTTTGGTTGAGTGGACAGAGCGTCAGCCTGCGGACTGAAGGGTCTCAGGTTCGATTCCAGTCAAGGGCATATGCCTTGGTTGCGGGCACATCCCCAGTAGCAGGGGGTGTTGCAGGAGGCGGCTGATCGATGTTTCTCTCTCATCGATGTTTCTAACTATCCCTCTCTCTTCCTCTCTGTAAAAAATCAATAAGATATATTTTAAAAATAAATAAAATGTAGTCCTCTTCGGAAGCCCTCAAGCTCTCCCATGTTCCCCCAAATAGCGCAGATACATCCACAGAAACGGTGGTTCCCTCCCCTCTTCCCCAGCTGGCTCAGTCCCATCAAGCTCCTCCCACTGGAGAGGATCGGGACCGAGCACTGTGGACACCCAATAGTGGCTCTGGACACAAGCCCCGCCCCTTTTCTTCAGGCTACGCCCACCCCCGCCCATGGGCAGCGAGCCGGGAGGGAGGAGGCAGGCTGGACCGCTTCTGTCCTTGGGGGCTGCATAGGACCGTTAAGTGGTACCCGAGCCTCCATTGAGCATCCCATTCTCAGAAATGATGCGCGTCCCTTCCCTCCTCCCTTCTCCATACGTGGACGGAGCAGCTGTTGTGAGGCAGGCCCTGTGCTGGGCCTGATGCAGGCGAGTCTGTCCTCAATCCTGTCCAGAGGGCTGAGGGTTCCCTCCCTAATCTTTGACGCTAGATTAATTCATTAATTATTCCACTCGACACCTACTTCTTGAGCACCTACTATGTGCCAGGGATAGGGGAGGCCATGTTTTCTGAGACCCCATCATGGCTTCTGAGGAGCTTGCTGCCTGATTGGGAGACAGACAAGAAAACGGGAATGAAAAGGACACAGGATGCCTCTCCCTCCCGACTCGCTGCCCATAGAACAAGCCCGTGCCTTTCCCTCCCGCCTCTTCTTCCCGCAGGCGTGTGTCCTCTCCCTTCCTCTCTCCGAAACTCCAACGGCCTCCTTTCTCTTCTGTAACTTGCTTCCTGAGCCCATTTCTTTTCTCGTTTTATCAGAAAATTTACCCATTAGTCCATTTCTTCTATAGCATACCTCTGTCTCTGTGACTTCCTAAATAAATTTTCTCTTTGAAGGAGGAGGAGGAAGAGGAGGAGGAAGAGGAAGATGAGGAGGAGGAGGAAGCGGAGGAGGAGAAGAAAGAGGAGGATGAGAAGGAAGAGGAGGAGGAGGAGGAAGAGGAGGATGAGGAGGAAGAGGAGGAGGAGGAGGAGGAGGATATGGGGTGCTGAGGCCCAGAGGGTGGTCTCCACCCAGCCTGGGAGGTCAGGCAAGGTTTGCAGGAGAAGGGATCATTTAAAAAAAAATTTTTTTTTTAGTAAGTCGTGAGCAATAAAAATCCTAGAAGAAACCATAGGCAGCAAAATCTCAGACATCTCTCATAGCAACATGTTTAAAGATACATCTCCTAGAGCACATGTATCAAACACAAGGCCCGCGGGCCAAATCCGTCCCGCCAGGCCTTGCAATGTGGCCCGCACCGCGCTGTCATCACTGCACTCCGCTGCATTTCCATCACAATGACAGTTTATGACTGTTCAGTAAACCATTCGGCCCGCGATTTAGGCTGGATTTTAGATTTTGGCCCCTTCTCTGATTGAGTTCAACACCCCTATACCTAGAGCAAAGGAAACTAAGGGGAAAATAAACAAATGAGACTGCATCCAAATGAAAAGCTCCTGCAGAGCAAAAGAAACCATCAACAAGATGAAAAGGGAGCCACTGTGTAGGGAAACATATTTGGCAATGATACATCCGATAAAGGGTTCATATCCAAAAATAGGGGGTCTAGTAATAATTAATGTCGTTTTTAAACATTCGTTTAAAATCTTGCTTGGCGTTGACTTGTATTGACATAACCTTCAAACATGTGGTATCTACAGAACGTGTGAAGTGCAATTAACAAGTTTTGCTTGAAAAAGTTTGTGTTTGGTTTGGTTTTTGTTGCAAAACTAGGGCTAAGAAGATGGCGGATGAAGAGCATATTCGGCACTGCATGCTTTACGAGTTCCAATTAGGAAGAAAAGCAAGTGAGGCTGCAAAAAACATCTGTAGTGCTCTTGGTCAAGGTGCAGTTAGTGCCAGAAAATGCCAGCGTTGGTTTGAAAAATTTCGCTAGGGAAATTTTTTGTTAGATGACAAGAGTGGTCGAGGCCGTGTGTCCAATTTTGATCAAGAAGCTCTTCAAGCTCTTTTGGTGCAAAATCCTCAAATTACCCAACAAGAGCTTGCGACAACTTTAAATTGTTCAGAAAAAACAATTTCCAATCAATTGCGTGCACTTGGCAAAGTCCAAAAGTTTGGAAAATGGGTTCCTCATGAGTTGACCAACAACAACCATAATCAAAGAGTCACAATTTGCAGTTCGCTCCTCTCTCGTCAAAACCGTTTGCCGTTTTTAGAGCAAATTGTTACCGGAGATGAAAAATGGGTGCTGTATGTTAATTTGAAAAGGTGGCCTCAATGGTTGGACAAAAATGAGGCTCTGCAGCCCATGCCAAAACCTGACTTGCATGTGAAAAAAGTGATGTGTGTTTGGTGGAATTTTAAAGGAATTCTTCATTATGAACTTTTACCATCTAACCAAACCATTACAAGTGCAGTGTGTAGTGCCCAATTGGAAAGGTTAGCCCAAGCTTTAAGAGAAAAAGAACCCGCGCTGATTAATCGGAAGGGCGTAATTCTTCACCACGATAACGCACAACCGCATACTACAAGAATCACTGCTGAAAAACTGCGCCAGTTGGAATGGGAAGTTCTCCCTCAACCTGCATATTCTCCTGATATTGCCCCTTCCGATTACCATTTGTTTCGTTCTTTGCAAAACTTTCTTCTTGGAAAAAAATTTAATAATGAAGAATGCCTCAAAAATGCATTGACCGAATTTTTTGCATCAAAATCACAAGAATTTTACAACAGAGGGATTAAAATGCTTCCTGAGCATTGGGCACAAGTAGTAGAAAACAACGGCAACTATATTGTTGATTAAATTTTGTTGTATTGTTTAAATAAATTTGATTTAAAAAAGTATTAGAAAACGACATTAATTATTACTAGACCTAATATAAGGAATCATACAACTTAACAAAAGGAAGACAAATATTCCAATTTAAAAATGGGCAAAGGAGCCGAAACCGGTTTGGCTCAGTGGTAGAGCGTCGGTCTGCGGACTGAAGGGTCTCAGGTTCGATTCCGGTCAGGGGCATGTACATTGGTTGCGGGCATGTGCCCCGACCGGCGGGGCACGACAACGTGGGGAGAGGGAGGACCTGTGGAGGATGAAAAGAAGGGACAGGGGCACAGAGAAATGGAGGCAAGACAAAGTTCTGAAAAAGCCTCAAACTTTATTTTTGGAATGGCAGTATATATACAGCAGGAACAAAGGGGGACAGGGGTTCCTCATGAGTTGACCGACAACAACCGACAACAACCCCTACGCAGAGGGGTCTTTGACAGTGTATAATTGTGAGTGACAAGGTGGTAAGGTACCTGGCAACACAGGATTGGCTAACTGCCAGGGCGGTGTAACATTCCAAGGTGTAACATTCCAAGGCTGGGCTATCTATGGGGGAGGATCAGGAAGGGGACATTGCAGAGATCCTCAGGAGCAAGATGTGCTAAGCGGCAGGTTAATCTTTAGCTTCTGGCCAAACCCGCAGGGCACCGCATAACTTCTGCTAGAAGGAACTTAATTCTAAGATGGAGTTGTATTTTCTTAAGACAAAGTTGCTTGTCTCAACTCTGATGACTCCCAACAGGCATGTACATCCTAGGTAGGGGGTGTGCAAGAGGCGGCTGGTCGATGTTTCTCACTCATCGACGTTTCTGGTTCTCTATCTCTCTTCCTTCCTCTCTGTAAAAAATCAATAAAATATATATATATATATATTTTTTTCTTTTTAAAAAAAATATATTTTATTGATTTTGTACAGAGAGGAAGGGAGAGAGATAGAGAGCTAGAAACATCAACTCGAGAGAGCGATCGATCAGCTGCCTCTTGCACACCCCCCACTGGGGATATGCCCGCAACCAAGGCACATGCCCTTGACCGGAATCGAACCCGGGACCTTTCAGTTCCCAAGCCGATGCTCTATCCATTGAGCCAAACCGGTCTCGGCAATAAAATATATTTTTAAAAAATAAATAAAAATGGGCAAAGGACCAAAATAGGTACTTCTCCAAAGGTGGCCAAGAGACATATAAAAAAATTCTCAAAGTCACTGATCATCAGAGAGATGTAAATTAAAATGACCTCACACCTGTCAGAATGGATACCATCAACACGTGACAAGTGCTGATGAGGATGTGGAGAAATGTTGGAGACAGGGTGTAAGCTGACAAGGTCCTTGCATTGGAGGGGGCTAGTAAGGCTGGCCCTCTACCCACACAGTTTTCCCTGACTCTTTTGGATGGCGACTATCAGTAGAATGAGAGCAACCTTCCATGGTTTGCCAAGAAGTCTGGAACTATTTACTGAGATTTGCTGTACCAAGAAGTTGTCCTTCTGCTCTGTCCCTTAGAGATTAAGAGGAACAAAGAATACATTCCTCTGGACAGACCTCCTATTCAGTGTTTTGTGTAAAAAAATCATTGCGCAGTTAATAAACCTGCTACAGTAGGTCAATGGCTACCTGGAGTCCTCCCGACCCCGCTTCCCTGTCTTTATTTCTTTTCTCAATTCCCACCTCCCTACCTCAGCCTGGTTCAACCATCAGGCTGGCCCTGGCAGAGAAAAGGGAACCCTAGTACACTGCTGGTGGGAATGCAGACTGGTGTAGCCATTATGGAAAACAGTATGGAGTTTCCTCAAAAAATTAAATATGGAACTGCCATTTAACCTAGTGATCCCACTTCTAGGAATATATATACTAAGAAACTCAAAACACCAATCAGAAAGAATGTGTACACCCCTATGTTCATAGCAACACAAGTTACTATAGCTAAGATCTGGAAACAGCCCAAGTGCCCATCAGTAGGTGAGTGGATAAAAGAAGCTGTGGTACATTTATACCATGGAATACTACACAGCTTTAAAAAAGGACCTCTGAGGGTGTGTGTGTCAAGCCCATTTCACCGAGTCCCTTTTGGCCAGACCCACAAGCAAGCTAACTTACAGTCTCTTCTACCAGGGCTACCTCGGCAGTGTTTTTGACCTTTTCAGGACTGGTGGATGATCCCTTCCTTAGAGAAGGAACACCACATAACCAGACATCCTGAGAAGAGAGGCCATGGGGAGACAAAAACATAGTCCGCACATGAAAGAAAAGCAGGCATCACCAGAAAAGGAAGTAAACGAGCCCGAGGTAAGCAGCCTACCAGAGCAAGAATTCAGAATAATGATCATAGGATGGCTAAAAAGAATGGAAGAGAAATTTGACAATAACCAAGAAGAAATGAGGAAGAACCATGAGGAACTGAAGAAGAACCATGAGGAATTGAAGAAGAACCAAGAAGAAATGAAAAATGACATCGCTACCATGAAGAACTCAATAGAAAGCATCAAGAGTAGACTAGAGGAAGCAGAGGACCGCATCAGTGAGCTAGAAGATAAGATGGAAAAAAATACCCAAGTAGAGCAGCTTCTAGAAAAAAAGATTAAAAAGCAGGAGGAGAGCCTACGGGAGCTTTGGGACATTACAAAACAAAATAATATTCGAATAATAGGGGTTCCAGAAGGAAAGGAAACTGAGGTAGACATGGAAAAAGTATTTCAAGAAATAATGACAGAAAACTTTCCTGAAATAGAGAAGAAAAAACCCACACAAATCCAAGATGCTCGCAGAGTCCCAAGCAAAATGAATCCCAGAAGACAGACTCCAAGGCACATTATAATCAAATTGGCAAACAACAATGACAAAGTAAGAATCTTAAAAGCAGCCAGAGAGAGACAGAAAGTTACATACAAAGGAACCCCCATCAGACTAGCAACTGATTTCTCAACAGAAACTTACCAGGCCAGAAGGGAATGGGATAAAATATACAAAGTCATGCAAAGGAAGGGTCTGAATCCAAGAATACTGTACCCAGCAAGGCTATCAATCAAGATTGAAGGGGAAATCAGGAGCTTCACAGACAAAAAAAGACTGAAGGAATTTATCTCCACCAAACCAGCAATGCAAGAAATGCTAAAGGGTCTACTGTAAAAATAAAGAAATAGGAAGTGAAGAAGGAACACGGGTATATAATAAAAATGGCGTCAAATGTGTACCTATCAATAATAACCTTAAATGTAAATGGATTAAATGCTCCAATCAAAAGACATAGGGTAACAGATTGGATAAGAAAACAAGACCCATACATCTGTTGTCTACAAGAAACCCACCTCAGAAAAAAAGATGCACACAGACTGAGGGTGAAGGGATGGAAAAAAGTTTTCCAGGCAAATGGAAATGAAAAAAAAGCTGGGGTAGCAATACTTATATCTGACAAATTAGATCTCAGAGTGAAGGACATAATAAGAGATAATGAAGGCCACTTCATAATACTAAAGGGAACAATCCAACAAGAAGAAATAACCCTGGTAAATATATATGCACCCAATACAGGAGCAACCAAATACATAAAAAAACTGCTGGAGGACATTAAGAGAGAGATTAATAGCAATACAATCATAGTAGGAGATTTTAATACCCCACTGTCACCCTTCGACAAATCATCTAAACAAAAAAACAGCAAAGAAATATCAATCCTAAGGGACTCACTAGACCAGATGGAATTAATTGACATCTTCAGAACACTCCACCCCAAAGCCACAGAATATACATTCTTCTCAAGTGCACATGGGACATTCTCAAAGATAGACCACATTTTGGGTCATAGGCAAAGTCTCTTCAAATTCAAGAAGATAGAAATCATATCAAGTATCTTCTCAGACCATAATGGCATAAAACTGGAAATTAACTACAATAAAAATAATCCAAAGAAATCAAACACATGGAGACTAAACAGCATGCTATTAAACAAGGACTGGGTTACCAGAGAAATCAAGGAAGAAATTAAAAACATCCTGGAAACAAATGACAATGAAAACACAACAATCCAAAATCTATGGGACACAGCAAAAGCAGTCTTGAGAGGGAAGTTCATATCCTTACAAGCCTATTGCAAAAAACTAGAAAAAAGGGTAACAGATGATCTAACTCTACAACTCAAAGAGTTAGAAAAGGAGCAACAAGAAAAGCCCAGTGTAAGCAGAAGGAAGGAAATAACAAAAATCAGAGCACAGATAAACGACATAGAGACCAAAAAAACAATACATAAGATCAACAAAACCAAGAGCTGGTTCTTTGAAAGAATAAACAAGATAGATGAACCTCTAGCCAGGCTAACTAAGAAACAAAGAGAGAGGACCCAAATAAACAAAATCAGAAATGAAAGAGGTGAAATAACAACAGACCCCAACGAAATACAACGGATTGTTACAAAATACTACGAACAACTCTATTCCAACAAACTGAACAACCTGGAGGATATGGACATATTCCTAGAAAAATACAAACTTCCAAAACTCGATCAGGAAGAATCTAAAAATCTCAATAGACCAGTGACTTGGGAAGAAATTGAAACAGTCATCAGAAAGCTTCCAGCAAACAAAAGCCCAGGGCCAGATGGCTTCACAGGAGAGTTTTACCAAACATTCAAGGAAGAACTAAAACCTATCTTCCTCAGACTTTTCCAAAAAATTCAAGAGGAAGGAACACTTCCAAACTCCTTCTATGAAGCCAGCATCACCCTAATACCAAAACCAGATAAAGACAACTCAATGAAAGAGAATTACAGGCCAATATCCCTCATGAACATAGATGCCAAAATCCTCAACAAAATCCTAGCAAATCGGCTCCAGCAGAGCATCACAAAGATCATACACCATGACCAAGTAGGATTTATTCCAGGAATGCAAGGATGGTACAATATCCGCAAATCAATAAACGTGATACATCACATAAACAAATTGAAAGATAAAAATCATATAGTCATATCAATTGATGCAGAAAAAGCATTCGATAAAATCCAACACCCTTTCCTGATAAAAACTCTTAACAAGGTGGGAGTACAAGGATCATACCTCAACATAATAAAAGCTATATATGATAAACCCACAGCCAACATTATACTCAATGGGCAAAAACTAAAACCATTCCCTCTAAGAACAGGAACAAGACAGGGATGCCCACTTTCGCCACTCCTGTTTGACATAGTACTGGAAGTACTAGCCATTGCAATTAGACAAGAGGAGGAAATAAAAGGCATCCAAATTGGAAAAGAAGAAGTAAAGTTATCCTTATTTGCAGATGACATGATATTGTACATAAAGAACCCAAAAGACTCCATTAAGAAACTAATTGACTTAATAAATGAATTTGGCAATGTAGCAGGATACAAAATTAACGCCAAGAAATCCATGGCATTTCTATACACCAACAGTGAAACTACAGAAACAGAGACTAAAAAAGCAATTCCATTTACCATCGCACCAAAAAAATTAAGATACCTAGGAATAAATTTAACTAAGGAAGTAAAGGATCTATATGCAGAAAATTACACGACATTGAAAAAAGAGATAGAGGATGATGTAAGGAGATGGAAGAACATACCATGTTCATGGATTGGTAGAATCAACATCATCAAAATGTCCATACTTCCTAAAGCAATCTATAGGTTCAATGCACTCCCCATTAAAATACCAACGGCATATTTCACTGACCTAGAAAGAACTCTCCAAAAGTTCATTTGGAACAATAAAAGACCCCGAATAGCCACAGCAATCCTGAGAAAGAAGGGTAAAGTAGGAGGGATCTCAATACCGGACTTCAAACTGTATTACAAAGCCACTGTTCTCAAAACAGCCTGGTACTGGCACAAGAACAGACATATAGATCAATGGAATAGAATCGAGAACCCAGATATCAACCCAAATCAATATGCTCAATTAATATTTGACAAAGGAGGCACGAATATACAATGGAGTCAAGACAGTTTCTTCAATAAATGGTGTTGGGAAAATTGGGTAGACACATGCAAAAGAATGAAACTAGATCACCAACTTACACCATACACAAAAATAAACTCAAAATGGATACAGGACTTAAACATCAGACGGGAAACCATAAAAATACTAGAAGCATCCTCAGGCAGCAAAATCTCAGACGTATGCCAAAAGAACTTCTTCACTGATACTGCCCCTAGGGCAATGGAAGCTAAAGAGAAAATAAACAAATGGGACTACATCAAAATAAAAAGCTTTTTTACAGCAAAAGAAACCATCAACAAAACAACAAGAAAGCCCACTGTGTGGGAGAACATATTTGCAAATAACACCACTGATAAAGGTTTAATTTCTAACATCTACAGACAGCTGATACAACTAAATAAAAGGAAGATGAATGATCCAATTAAGAAATGGGCAAGGGACCTAAATAGAATATTTTCAAAAGAAGACAGAAGGAAGGCCAAAAGGCACATGAAAACATGCTCAAAGTCACTAATTATACGAGAGATGCAAATCAAAACAACAATGCGGTACCATCTCACACCTGTCAGAATGGCCAACATCAACAAATCGACAAACGACAAGTGTTGGCGAGGTTGCGGAGAAAAAGGAACCCTCGTGCACTGCTGGTAGGAATGCAGACTGGTGCAACCACTGTGGAGAACAGTGTGGAGTTTCCTCAAAAAACTGAAAATGGAACTCCCAGTTGACCCAGTAATCCCACTCCTAGGAATATATCCCAAGAAACTAGAAACACCAATCAGAAAGGATATATGCACCCCTATGTTCATAGCAGCACAATCTACAATAGCCAGAATTTGGAAACAGCCTAGGTGCCCGTCAGCAGATGATTGGATCCAAAAACTATGGTACATCTACACAATGGAATACTATGCTGCCATAAAGAAGAAGGAATTCTCATCATTTGCAGCAACCTGGATGGAATTGGAGAACATCATGCTGAGTGAAATAAGCCAATCAATGAAAGAGAAACACCACATGACCTCACTCATTTGTGGATAATAAAGAGCATTATAAACTGATGAACCAAAAGATAGATATAGAGACAGTAAAGCAACAAGCAGATTGTCAAATTACAGCGGGGAGGGGAGGAGGATCTGGGGGAGATAACAGATCAACAGAAGGACTTGTATACATGCATATAAGTACAACCAATGGACATAAAACTATGGGGAGGGAGGGGATATGGAGGAGGGAGGGAGGGGGGCAAAAAAAATCATTAAAATATGTAAAAATAAATAAATTAATTAATAAAAAAAAATAAATAAAATAAAAAAATAAAATAAAAAAGGACCTCTTACTCTTTGAGACAGCATGGAGGGACCTGGAGAGTATTATGCTAAGCAAAATAAGCCAGTCAGAGAAAGACAAACACCCCATGATCTCACTCATATGTGGAATCTAATGAACAAAATGATCTGATGAACAAAAATAGATCCAGAGACACAGAATAGACTGCACAATCTCAGAGGGAGAGTGGGTGGGTGGGAAGTGGTCAACCAAAGAACCTGTATACAAATATGCATAACCCACGGACACATACAATAAGGTAGTGAAGGCTAGAAAGGGTCAATAGGAGGGAGGGGACATATGTAATACTTTCAACAATAAAGATGCAATTAAAAAAATTTTTTTTTGAGAGAGGGAGGAAGAAATATTGATTTGTTGTTCCAATCATTTATGCATTCATTGTTGGTTCTTGTACTAGTATGTCCCCGACAGGATATGAACCCGCAGCCTCGGCATATTGGGACCACGCTCTAACCAACTGACCACCGGGCCAGGGCAGAGGGGGGTCAGTTCCGCTAAAAGCAGGAGAGAAAGCAACTTTATCCGGAAGAGAGAGGAAGGAGTGCTTCTGGCAGTGGGCATAGCGCCTGCAAAGGCCCTGCTGGAGTGGAGGTTCAGGGCAGTTAAAGACAGGGAGGCCTAGTCCGGAGAGGGATGCCAGAAAGGTGGGGAGCGGAGGGGGAAGGCTCAATCACAGCCGCCCTCTCATTGGCCGCCAGCTGGCCCAATCAGAGGCGGGCACGGGGGCGTGGTCAGAGGCGGAGTTGCATCCCTCCCTGAGCTTCCAGGTCCTGAGCTTCCTATGATGGAGATTGGAGGAGACAGAGAAGGACCCCAACGCGGCTTCTCACCCTTTTCCCTTATACCCTTAGGGAGTGCCATTTCTCAACATCCAAACCGGAAAAGCAAGCCTGAAGTCACCACTGTACCCGCACATCCCATAGCACTGATGTCCTGGCCCTAAAACACAAGGTTAAGGACTATACAGGGGTCAAGAACGCAGACCCCAAGCGTGGTGGGGTTCAAACCCCAGCTGGGGTCTCTCTTCAGCTGTGCGATCTCCCAGGGCCTCAGTTTCCCAATCGCTTGAACAGCCTCCACTTAGGGTTGCTGTGGGGTTTGCCCGAATTAAAAGCACGCTGAGCATGAACCAGTCCCTGTACGAGCTAAGGAAACCAGACAAGCCCTGGGTCCCGGCTGCCTGCCACAATTTGAGCCAATTAAGCAGAGACTGGTTGACTCATATTTGAGCGTTTATTCCAATAGAGCCAGCCGTATGAGAGACCAGCAGGTCATCCACAAAAATCTGCTCAACTCCTCCCCATAAACCAGCTGCTTGTATTGGATAGAAGGACAGCGAATTACATGGGAAGGCAGGACTTACAGGCATGGGGAAGTAGGCAAGGTGTAACGAACGGTTATAGGTTACAGGCAATGGGAGCTTGGGGGAGGGGAGGGTGTTGCAAAGAGTGGGCACCTCTGGGACCAGATTGTACAGTCAGTTCTCGGAAAAGGAGGATGGACTGCATTCCGGTGTTAGCTCCCATGTCCTGGGGCGTACAACTCTCAGGCAGGTTAGAATGTGCTTCCTCTAATCAGAACAGAGATCACGGTTCACAGAGCATGATTAATATCTCTCTATATATAAAAGCCAAGCGACCTGAATGACCGGTTGCTATGATGCAATTGGTGGGTTGACACGCCCAACTGTCCTCGGTCCTTCCCCCACTCCTCATCGGGGGCAGAGCTGGCTGACTAACCTACCATGTCCCCATTTCCCCCCATACACACACACACACACACACACACACACACACACACACTGGCACGCCCTGATAGGCCCCCATTAGGTTGGCCTGCTAGACCCCACCCATGCACGAATTCATGCACTGGGCTTCCAGTTCTTATAATTATAGCTAGTCCCCACAATTCCATTTCTGCCCCTCACACTAATTGCTCACCCATTAGGTATTCTTGTAATTTATAACTTTGTTTTAGAAATACACTGGCCACTGGGGACTCTCTTGAGTAGGTGGCTGGCTTCGGTCTGGCTGGAAGAGCATATCCACCTCCAGGCCTGTTTCTAGATGCAAGGATGTTCATCCCACCGAAGCTGACATCCTGTTCCTGAATGTGATCAAACATGGATTCACCTGGATCCTTTTGCATTCTGGAGCCAAAGTGTGTATGTATCTTGGGATCTCAAATGTGTGTGTGTGTGTGTGTGTGTGTGTGTGTGTTTAAATACGTTTTATTGATTTTAGAAAGAGAGGAAGGGTGGGGAGAGAGAGAAACTCGACTGGGATTGAACCCGAAAGTTGGGTATGTGTCCTGACCAGGAATTGAACCAGTGCCCTTTCAGAGCACAGGATGATGCTCAACCAACTGAACCACACCAATCAGGACTCCAACTTTTTTTTTTTTTATAAGACCCTGGGGTGCTTGGGATCTCCAAACACCAAAGGACTCACACAGCTGTGCTTGTCAGTGACTTAATGGTACTCCTGGAGGCATGAGAGGCTAGGTTCAAGTGCAGCCGTGCCTCTTACTGCCTGCTCAGTCTGGGTAAATGCCTTGGCTTCTCTGATCTGACGATTTCCCTCCCGTCAACGATAACATCATCGAGGGCCTTGTGTGAAGGTTCCCAGCCCTCTCATCAGGCTGGCTGTGAGTCCACGGTATCTCCAGTCCATCTAGGGTGATATAGAAGAACTCAGAGGGGTGGCATGAATGAAGGTGCAGCCCTGAGTTGGGGCACATTGAGGAGCTTGGCTAGGGGCAGTGGAGGTCGGAGAGAGTAGCGGCTTGGGGTTCCCACTGGCCCCTTTCCTGAGTTAAACTCGGGCTTAATGGTAGATGAGTCTCACATGCTCCTGGGATTTTCACGTTGGATATAGCACCACCTTGGCTCCCAGTGTCACTTCTTTGTGCCTTAGTTTCTTGTAAAATGGAAATGATTGTTCATGCCTGGAGAGATGGCACACAAAAGGTACATAGAAAGATCTCAATAATTGAGCCCTAGCCAGTTTGGCTCAGTGGGTAGAAGGGTCCCTGGTTCAATTTCGGTCAAGGGCACATGCCTGGGTTGTGGGCTCAATCCCCAGTGTGGGGTGTGCAGGAGGCAACCAATTAGTGATTTCTCTCATCACTGATGTTTCTACCTCTCTTTCCTTCTCCCTTCCTCTCTGAAATCAATAAAAAAAAAAATTTTTTTTTTAAAACTCAATAATTGCTTTTTTGTTTTCTTAAAACTATCATTTTAGAAGATTTGGGAGAATGAGAACCAGTAGAATGTAGATGTTAAGGGGCCAAGCTAGGCTGCCTGGGTTTGAATCTCAACTCTGACATTTGCCTACTGTGGGACCTAGGGTGCCTGACTTAATGTTTCTATTCTCAATTTCCCTTTCTACAGGGTGGGTGAAAAAGGAGATTTATAGTTGTACCCACTTTTAATACAACAATTAACAAATAAAAATACAGGAATAAGCCCACCCTACATAAAATTGATATGTAAGTATTTGTAGAGCTCTGCCCAAGGTCTGGCACATGACAGACATTTTAAAAAATATATTTTATTGATTTTGTACAGAGAGGAAGGGAGAGAGACAGAGAGTTAGAAACATCAATGAGAGAGAGTCATCGATCAGCTGCCTCTTGCACACCCCCAACTGGGGATATGCCTGCAACCAAGGTACATGCCCTTGACCGGAATCGAACCCGGGACCCTTCAGTTCCCAAGCCGACGCTCTATCCATTGAGCCAAACCGGTCTTGGCATGAAACATTTTTAAAACGAGTTAATTTGCTTCCAGAGGATCCCTGCCTCCAGGCCATCCCCAGCCATGGGGTCACCCACTGGCCCAGTGCTGTCCCTGCTGGTCACTCTGGGGACTTTGGGCTGAGACTCCACCTTCGAGTCTGGAGCTCCTATCCCAATCATTTTGGACCTGTTTCATCTCTCCCCTGCCCCCCTCCCCCAATATCTCGCCCCATCTCATCCTCCTGGCCAACCCAACTGCTTTACTTTCTCCAGCCCTGCACGTCAGGTCCCAAAATTTACACGGGGTCAGCACTGCCCTCGTATCATTAGTTCTCCAGGAAACAATTATTTTTTTTGGTATCCCCATTTTATAGGTGACAAACCAAGGTCGTCTTCATTAATTTCTCTTTGTCACTGTGGGCCTGAAGGCAACAACTAGGTAGATCAGGACGTCCAGCATGGCATTTGCCCTTGCCATGCCTTCTGCCAGGAATGCCCTTCCTCCAAGCCCTGCCATGCTCACCAAACCTCCTCACCCTCCAGCTTCCTTCTTCCTCCTCGAATCCTTTCCCAACATCCCAAACAGAGCCTCCTCCACCACCTCCCAGTCCCTCTCCTTTTCTTTGTCCCAGCCCTGACCTTAGAGATTGAGTTTAAAGGAGATAGCAGATGTCAGTCACGCCACACATTGCCAAGCACATTGGGATAGTAGGCCTATCCCAATCCCCTCTCCAGTCAAGAGATCCTCATGTCCTAGTTCCTCTCAGTACTCCCCCGCCCCCACCCCACCCAGCAGCCAGGGCAAGGCCATGGACAATAGAACTTCCAGAAGAGGAGGAGAGCATCTGGCACTCCCAGGGGCTCTGAATTCCATGTTCCCTGTACTCACCATCACTTGCTGCTGGGTAACAGCCACTGGAGTTGGGGGGTGAACAAGCATGTGGAGGGCAGACTCCTGGGGTTGATGTCTTAGTTTGGGTCCTGGAAGCCAGGTGGCCCTTTACCCTCTGTCTACACTCTGACCCCAACAAACGTTTGCTGAACAAATTGATTGACATCTGACTCGTATCTGTCCCTTCTGTGGAGCTTTGCACAGTGCCAGAGACATCAAACATACTCAGGAAATATTAGGAACTTATTTGAAAACCAAGCAGGACTGCCCTGGGTTGAGGCTTCTAGAATAAGCTCTGCTCCTTCTCCATTACAAAGCTGAGCTCAGCAGACAAGGAACCTTCTTGTCTGAAGCCCAGATGTCTCCATAGCTGCTCTCCCACAAGGGATGGGCAAATTTTGATAAGAGCACGGTCCCTGGGGATGACCAGGAGCTCAGACATTGGAGAGGAGAGTTTGTGCATCTGATGGTGGGGGGTGGGGGTGGTATTTCTATATCTCTGTATGTGTGTTGTACTTTTCATCAGCTGTGCACCATTTCCCATCACTTATCTTTCAATGGTGTTTTCTCTGTGGATTTTATAAGATGGTGGCAAGAGACCAAGACATCAGAAGCCAAGAGAGAAAAGAGATGGAAAGTCAGAGAGCCTGAGAGAGTTTGCTAAAGATGTGAATGTAGATGCATAGTGAGGAGAGTAAGGGAAAGAGAGATCCACGGAGAAAGGCCTGGAAGGGAAAGATCGAGACAGCATGGCATAATCAAGTGGAGAGATGAGATAGCTCAAATAAATAGTTTTGAAATAAGGTGAGCTGGTGATGGAAGTAAAATGGGCACTGGCACTTTAAAATTAATTGGATCCGAGTGATCAGTTTATCAAGGGCTTTGGCAGGAGGGAGAAGAGGTGTGGATAAGAGAGACAGAGAATAACAGAGACCAATGTGCATTAAGCATAGCGAGAGATGTAATTCATCTTAACAGATTAAAGGTGAAATGTTATTTAGGTGTCCCAATGATGCAGAAAATGCATTTGCTAAAATTCACCACTTATGTTTGATAAAAGGGGGAAAAAATCTTAGCAAACTGGAAATAGAAGTGAACCTCCTTAACTTGATTTTCTATTAAAACCTACACCAGACCGAAGCCGGTTTGGCTCAGTGGTAGAGCGTCGGTCTGCGGACTGAAGGGTCCCAGGTTAGATTCCAGTCAAGGGCATATACATTGGTTGTGGGCACATCCCCGGTGGGGGGTGTGCAAGAGTCAGCTGGTCGATGTTTCCCTCTCATCAACGTTTCTATCTATCTCTCTCCTTTCCTCTCTGTAAAAAATCAATAAAATATATTAAAAAAACAAACAAACCTATACCAGATATCATATGTAATGGTGAATATTGTAATGTCCTTTTTAAGATGGGGAACAAAGCCAGGATGCCTGTTGTCATGGTGTCTGAGATTGTATTGATGGCCCTGGCTGGTGCAAGAAGACAGGAAAAAAATGCATGGTTCAAAGACAGGGAGAAGGAAAAAAAAAAAAAGAGTTTTTATTTACAGATGCTATCTGTAAATACAATGCAAACCCCAAAGGATCTGCAAATATTGATATAATTATGTACTAGATTTACAAAAATTGAGAAAGCTTTTTTTAGATGCTGAAGCCAATTGCATTCTATGCTTCTGCAACTTACCAATTTAAAAAAAAATGCAATCTTGCCCTAGCTGGTTTGGCTCAGTGGGTAGAGCATTGGACCGTGGACTTAACAGTTGGTCTGTTCATTATTAAGTATGCATGTATAAAAACGTCTTTGTGACAGTTTCCTTTAAAGGTATTGGGATGGTGGGTTGTCCACGTGGAAAAAATATGCAATTTGACTTTATTACACTTCACACTCCCCAATCTATCCCCAAAGAGGCTAAGATTTGACTGTAAATAACAAAACTCTAAAGATGCTATGAGAATATCTTTATGAAATTGGGGCAAATAAGAATTCCTTACACAAGACACAGTGTGAGTACTGCAAAGGAAAAGATTTATCATAAATCCAGAGACAGAAAGCAGAGTAGCAGTGTCCAGGGACTGGGGGAGAAGGGATGAGGAGTGGCTATTCACGGGGACAGGTTTTCCTTCCGGGGTGATGGAAATGTTTTGGTACTACATACAAGTGGTGGTTGCACAATATTGTAAATGGACAAAATGCCACTGAATTGTATACTTTAAAATGCTTAAAATGGCCCTGGTCAGTGTGGCTCAGTGGTTGAGCATCAGCCTGAGCACTGAAAGGTCTCCGGTTCTATTCCTGGGCATGTACGTGGGTTGCAGGTTTGTTCCCAGGTCCAGCTGGAGCAAGTGTGAAATACAACTATGTTTCTCTCTCTTCGTCTTCCTCCTCCTCTTCTTGCTCCTCCTCCTCCTCCTCCTCCTCCTCCTCCTCCTCCTCCTTCTCCTCTTCCTCCTATTTCTACTCCTCCTCCTCCCCTCTCCCTTCTGCTCTCTCTAAAAATCAATGGGGAAAAAAAAGTCCTCAGAGGTGAGGATTTAAAAAGCAATAAAATCATTAAAATGGTCAATTTTGTTGTGTGCATTTTATAGCAATAAAAAATTAAATTAAGAGCTTTGTAGAAACTCTCACTCTAGGAGGTGGAGCACAATTCCTTCTCCTTGAGTTTAGCAATTTGCTAACAAGGAACAGGGTAAGGCAAGGGGAAAAATAGTAACATATCCTTGGGTGAGGATTTGAAAAAATGAAGAGCTTCTGTTCAGAAAATGACCCCATTAATAGAATGGGGGCAGAGGGGAAGCCTCAGAGTTGAAGATATTTTACAACACATGAAACCAACAAATGATTTGTATCTAATATGTATAAAGAATTACAAAAAAAATAGAAAAGGGGTCAACATTTAAAAATGCATAAAATATTTGAATAGACATTTCACCCTAAGAAGAAACCAATTATTACATATAGAGTTCCACCTCATGAACAATCAGAGAGCAAACCAAAGCCAAAAAAGAAGTACCACTTCACCCCTTCCACTTTGGCACAATTAAAAATCCTGGGTGCCGAAACCGGTTTGGCTCAGTGGATAGGGCGTCAGCCTGCGGACTGAAGGGTCCCGGGTTTGATTCCAGTCAAGGGCATGTACCTTGGTTGCAGGCATATCCCCAGTGTGGGGGTGTGCAGGAGGCAGCTGATCAATGTTTCTCTCTCATCAATGTTTCTAACTCTCTATCCATCTCTCTTTCTCTCTGTAAAAAATCAATAAAATATATTAAAAATAAAAAATAAAAATAAAAACCTGGGCAATTAAAAGTGTTAGCAAAAACGTGCAGCAACCGAATGCTTACATGATGGTGGTCCAATGTAAACCGCTGAAGCAACACGGAAAAGCAATTTGATGTTATCTTGTGACGCTGAGCATGTGGGTGTTCTGTAATCAGCCAGCCTTACCCGTGTTTACCAGCCTATATTTCTAAGAATGGTCCTGAAATCTTTGGTTGTAATAAACCCAAAGTGGAATGTTAATGTCCACCAACGGAAGAATAGGCGAATAACCAATGGTGTACTTATTTGAATGAGTACTGTGTGGCAGTGAAAAATGCATGTGACACCCACGACCTGTGGCGCTGTTCTAGGCACTAGAAATATACAGTAAACAGGTTTTCGGGGGGCACCGACCTACATGGAACTGACCAGCTCGATGTGCAGGGAGGGGTAGTGATGGGACAGGGCCCAACCAGAAGAAACGGGGGGCTGGGGTCATCCCGCAAGCAAAGGCTCAGTGTGGGCGAATCAGGGAAGGCTTCCTGGAGGAGGGTGTGTTTGAACTCACCACAGACGGATGAATAGGAGTTTTCCAGTTTTACAAGGGAGTGAAGATGGGGTCCAGTGCGAGCGTATGCGCAGATCCAGGGGCTGAGTGGCTTAAAGAGAGTGAAACAGACACGCAGAGAGGGACTTGGGCCATGGCAGAGACACAGAGACTGGACAGAAAGGCTCAGAGGGAGACACACGATGGAGAAAGACATGGAGACAAAGATTCAGAGGAACAGGGAGACCAAGAAATAGAAAAACAAAGGCAGAGGCAGAGACGGAGTCGGAGAAATAGAGATTCTCAGGGAGAACAGAGACAGCAAACCCACAGAACGACTCGGAAAGACACGAGAACCAGAAAGGAACCCGCCCTCCATCACTCCGTTTGGGGAGCCCCTGCCCGGTGCGGGCCCTTTAAGGGCCCCTCCCCGCTCCTCCGCCCCCGCCGCGGGGATCAGGCGTCCCCGGCCCCGCCCACCGCCTTGCGTCAGCAGCACGTCAGGCGCTGTCCGCGCCCCCGGTGCTGAAGCAAGATGGCCGGCGGCGGAGGCCGGGCCCCGGCGTGAGCCGAGCGCGGGCGGCGGCCCCGCCATGCACCAGCCCCGCGGCTGCTGAGCCCGGCCCGACGGAGCCGGCCCGCCCGCCGGCGGCCCCGCAGACATGTCGCTACTTTGCGTCGGAGGTAGGAGTCCAGGCTGCGGGGTGGTGGCCGGTGGGGACCCCATGGGCTTCGGGGTCCGTGTGGATGCGGCTGGGCGCCGGCTGGGAGGGGCGCTGAGCGGGACTCACGCGGCTGGTCAAGTCCGCAGAGGCTGTAGCCCCCGTGGCGCGTCGGGGCGCCCGATCAGTGCAGGCGCAGCTGCTGGGGGTCGGGGGGTCGCGGCTGCACGCGGGGGGCGGTGTGCACGCCAGCGGGGATCTGGGGCTCTCTCTGGAACCGTCCAGACCGGGGCATCTGTGCAGAACGGGTCATGTGGGGGCCCCCGGGGAAGGGGCTGGCCTGGGTAGTTGGAATGAACCCTGCGGGGTCCTAGGAAGGAGTCCTATGCTGTGGGCGGCGGGTCCAGACCCACGCGGACTGAGTTCCGAACTGGAAGGGGAGTGAGTGCAGGAGGAGGGTCTCCACCCCAGGGCGTGTAAGATTTGGGTAAGAGGGTTCAGTCCCTAGGACACCCGCGAGCTCTGGTACACCCCCCAGCTCTGGCTGTGGAGAGGACTGGGAAGGTGCTGGGGAGACCTCTCCCCACGCCCTGAGAGGTCTGTGATTGGGATCTTGGGGCGCTTTTTCAGTTAACTCTGGCTTCCCGAACTGGGGTCTGGGGGGAGTAGCTGAGGGCCTCCCGGCTCTCCGACCCCTCTGGCACTTCAACACGCGTGTAGGGCCTTCTCTGCAGGGAGCCGACCTCTTGGAGGTACATTGCCCCCCCCCCAACCCCTCCCAGCCCATCCTCCTCACCTCACCCATTTTGTGCATAAGAGAGGGAAGAAGAGGTGGGGTGAAGCTATTTTGGGGCCAGAACGCCATCTGTATACCAAGGCCCACGCCCAGGCTATGCTCTGCTATGCTCTGCATTGGGTTGGAGGAGGGAGAGAGACGCGGGAGGGGCCAGGCGGTCCCCACCTCAGAAGGCTGGGGTGGGGGAGAAGCCAGCCCTCCAGGACCCAGGCGTCCCGGGCACTCCTGCTGAGAGAGAACTCTGGCTTTGGGAGGCCTTGAGCGGCAGGGTGGTGGCCAACGGGGGCACCAGGCTTCTAGAGGTCTCACCATGGGGGTATTAGGGACAGGGGTCCGCCTCCCCAACCCCTACTCCCTTCCAGAAGACTGGGGTGGGGGAAGAGGTGTGTCAGCCAAGTCTGAGACCCCAGGCTTTCGGAGACCCTAGGCAGCGGTGTGTGTGTGTGTGTGTGTGTGTGTGTGTGTGTGTGTCGCGGCCTCAGCCTAGATCCCAGTGGGCAGGCCCGGGAGCCCGGAATGGTCCCCGCCGCCCCTCCCCCTCCTACACCTCCCCCTCGGCCTTTCCATTCACAAACCCAGCCCCGCCCTCCTGCTCCCCGCCGCGGTGCTTTCCGTGTGCAGATCGCGCGGGGCTGGGCTGGCGTGGACGCTGGTGTTCTTAAAGGGACATGGGCCTCCTTTCCCCGGGCTCGTTCCCGAAGGCGGGGCTGGTGGCAGAAGGGCCCACAAGATCAAAAGTCTACTCAGCCAGCTCTTGGCTTACGGAGTTAGGGGAGTGGAGAGGTGGAGGGGACCCCCATTTTCCTCTATGCAACTTCCACAGACGAGGCCTAAGAGGCCCCTACCGGCCCCTCCCTTTTCTAAGTTGCCTTGCACTTAGGGGAGGTGAGGGGTTGGGTGGGTTGGCACTGGAGGAGGAAGCCTATGTGGTTATTCCTGGTTGATTTTCTGCTCTTCCCACCTCTGCCTCACATTCTCTGAGTTGGGTTCTTCTGGAAGGTTTGCCTAGTTAGCGAGGGGGAGAATCTCATCCTTAACTCTGACGCTAACAGGAGGCTGGGATGCGGGGGTGGTGTGAGGGGGGCAGTGAGCAGTAAGAAGGGTGAGGCTTCCTGAAATGGATGTCTGGGGGAAGAGTTGTGTTGGATGGTACTATAGAACTTACTGGGAGGGAGTCACAGCAGAGTGGAGGGGAGTCGCTGGGGTGGAGGGGGCAAGGCTGGGTACAATCCTGAGGTGTCAGGGGAGCAGTATGATGCTGGGAGGAGCTGGGGGAGAAACCAGGAGAAGTGGGAAGTGACGGACATGCTAGGAGCACTGGGGATGACAGTGGAAGGGGAGAATGGGAGGAGAGAGGTCACAGTACAGCAGGGGGGCTGGGCTGGGAGGGCTTTCCGTGGGTTTGAGCTCATCCTTGGAGTTGAGGATATACCTGACCACCCACCCAGGGGCACACCCACATGCACCCATACCTGTACACACATGAGCTGGCACCCTCATACTCAGACTTGCCCTGTGTGGAGAGAAAGGCTCAGGATCCAGCAAGGTTCTATGAAAACCACATGCCTGTGACTGCACACATGGACAAATGTGCACATTCACATGCCCATGTTAACACATGCACAGGCATGTATACAGGACACAGACTGACTTCACAGACATGGTCCCTGCAATATGAGTCTGTGTCTGTATATGTATATACACACACATATCCACATGTGTTTGATGTGTGTTCACAATATCCCTGTTTCATAAAAATCTGCCCATGCCCTAAAAATACAGGTATGTACTCATACATTCATGCTAGGATCCCAAATCTCTAAGAAACACATATGTATACAGATAAGCACATGCCAAGTTATGTGTGTACAAACGTGACTTACAGATAAGCACTTGCCTGGACACTCTAAGCAGCCCCTTTGAACAGGTTAATGATGATGCATACAGAAACATGCTTATGTAAATAGCTTCACAGGAGTGTGTCCATGAATGCAAGTAAACAACTACACATGCCATAAAACTACACCACACAACTGTAATACTGCCAACAATAAATTTAAAAGTAGCAATTTAAAAACCCAGACTTCTCATCATACTAAAATGCTTCTTTGTATTAACATTTGAACCCAGAAATTGAAACAGATTTTCCCTCTTTTTATTTTTATTGAATTTATTGGGGTGACATTGGTTCACAAAAACATACAGGTTTCAAGTATACAACTCAATAAAACATCATCTGCAGGCCGAAACTGGTTTGGCTCAGGGGATAGAGCATCAACCTGTGGACTGAAAGGTCCCAGGTTCGATTCCGGTCGGGGGCATGTACTTTGGTTGTGGGCACATCCCCAGTGAGGGGTGTGCAAGAGGCAGCTGATCGATTTCTCTCTCTCATCGATGTTTCTGACTCTCTATCCCTCTCTCTTCCTCTCTGTAAAAAATCAATAAAATAAAAAAATTAAAAACAAAACATCATCTGCACACTGAAAAAAAACTGCATCACACATACACACCTACATGTGTTTCTACCTGACACCTCACCTACAAGGTCACATGTACCCAAGGTCACACATATTGGCATGTTCCACATACAGTCACATCCTACTTTCCAGCACATACATGCAGACTCTCACCTGCATTCAGATACTTCCCATGAGCATGTGTCCCCTCATACATGCACACACAACTGCCTGCCCTGGTTATACACGCAAGCTTACATAACCGCAAGCTTACCTCACACCAACCCATGGGAGACCATCCTGTGTAGGCCTTGCCTCTGCTTCCTCTCATTTCCTTCTTTATGTGGAGTCCCATTGTTCCTGCCACTTGCAATTCACTTGCTAGGTCGTAGCAGAGCCCTGAGGCTGCAAGTCCCAAGGGCCATCTGGTTCCTTCCTGCAGTCATTCATATACTTACTCAGGAAGCATTCATTGAAGACCTACTATATGTGATACACACTGTTTCTGGCTCCAAAGACCCAGCCCTACTTCTGGCCTCATATTGGTGGGGTCAGAGTGGGAAGGCATGGAAGGGCTGAGGGAGCCTGGGAGGGGCCACCCAGTGTGCTTTTCTCTGGGAATCTTTCCCTGGTATGCCCACTACCAACTGTTTGGTCTCAGAAGACAAGGAGAAGCTAAGAAGAAGGAAGGTGTTGCTCTATGTGGAGGGAACAACACATGCAAAAGCACGGTAGTGTAGACTGGGTTCTAGATTTTCCCGTGTGCCTCATGGCGTTTTGCCAGGCCACTCAGTGTTTTAAAGGCTCCATAAATATTGGATGAATGAATTTTGTGTACAAATTAGCAAACTCATATAAAGATGAGTTTGCCTCACAACTAATAATATTAACAGGAAGCACCATTTATCCAGCATTCTACAAACAATGTGGAGGACTTTTATGCTCATTGGCCTCTTTAATCCTCATAGCAAGTCATTCTACAGATGGTGAAAACTGAGGCTTGTACAACTTGCCTAGAGGTATAGCTATCTAACTCCACAGCCTACTGGAAATGGGAGGAGGTTAAAAGGTCAGCATCTTCTCAGCCTCCAGGTCCTAGAGACACCCAAGTACCTTCCATGGGGTGAGAATCTGTGCTTGGATTGCCTTCCTTCATTCACTCAGTAAACAGAGATGTCACAATCTCCTCACTCAACATGGCTGTTCCCCTGCCCCTCTCCAAAGAAGCATTCCCAAATCCCTCTGCTCCTGGCTGCCCTGTTTCTGACACCACCCACCCAGGAGATGTATGCATCTGGGTCTTTGCTGTCACCGTTTTCAAAGGATGCCCTTCAAGGTTGGCTCTGATTCATCTTCAGGGCTTCTGTCTTAGCTGCTTCCATACCTGGACCTCACTCTCTACCCACACAGAATGGGATTGCTCTGTAAGGTGCCAACCACGACATCCTGAGTCCAGCAGGTCTGGGTCTTAATCCCTAGCAAGTCCCATACCCTCTTCATTCCTCAATGTGGCCATCTGTAGAATGGGCACACTAATAGTGCCCACTGCCTAGGTTTGCTGGAACTCTCCAATGAGATGAGGCGCGCAGAGCCACTGACACATGCTTATCCTGTGGAAAGTTTTAATAAGTGTGAGCCAAAGGCAGAAGGAAAAAAAAAAATCAATGATGGGGTTTTTATTAATGGGACTTAAAATCTTTCTTGAAAGGGGATCCGTAGGTGTAGGACATTTCCTGAGCGCTCACTGCGTTCTCAGGCCTGAAGAGGGCTCAGGAGTACACAGGTGGCAAAAAAGGTGCTGAGTTCTTTGAAAGTAACAGAGGCCTGGACTATGAGTTCAGCACCGTGGACAGTGCGTGGTGGGAGAATTCAACGCTGTGAACTGCGCGAGTTGTGGGGTGGGGAGAGCCGGCACAGGGGTTGAGGGGCAGTAGAGACAATGGTTCAGCACCTTGGACAGCACAGTGGCTTAGCGGGGCCTCTCGAGTGTAGAGTTTCAAACCTGCTCAGGACAGCACCTGCGCTAGTGAATGAAGGTGGGCCAGGTCTGGCAGCAGAGCTAGGGGAAGAGGAAATGAGTTATTTATTCATTTAATGATCCCCTGCTATATGCCAGGCCTCGTTCTAAGTGGTGGTTGGTAAACAAAACAAGTAAGAAATCCCTGTCAAGGTTCGTGGTGTGTTTTCTACACTGGAGGCTCTGGCTTATTTCTGTCGTCGATAAGTGAAGAGCCCTCTCTCCCAGGTGCAAAGCCATCAGGGCCAGCATCTTTATCACAAATGCATGCCTACCATCAATGTCACATATGAAACCACCAAGCATTCCAAAATATTTTTCTGAATTCTCTAGGCTTCACCCCCACCTTGTAGTATCTTCTGACACCTGGTAAGCATGTCCCATGGAGGCAGGGATGGCATTCATACATTTCTCCTGAGGACTGGAATCCTCTACTCCCCAACCACACCCGCAGGCCCAGCACAGACCGGAGTCCTCCTCGATTAGAATCCAGGACTGTCCAGGCCAGGGCCACATAAAAAACCCAATCCAATAGCAATGATACTATTGCCAATAATAGTAGCCCTGGCATGTGTGGCTCTTGGTTGGAGCATCGTTCTGTCCACCAAAAGGTGGCAGGTTCGATTCCAGATCCCCAGTGTGGGAAATGATGTTTCTCTCGCACATCGATGTTTCCTTCTTTCTTTTTTTGAAAATAAATAAATAATAAATAAATGGATTTTTAAAATATATTTTATTGATTTTTTTTACAGAGAGGGAGAGAGATAGAGAGCTAGAAACATCCATGAGAGAGACACATCAACCAGCTGCCTCTTGCACACCCCCTGCCAGGGATGTGCCCGCAACCAATGTACATGCCCTTGACTGGAATTGAACCCGGGACCTTTCAGTCCGCAGACCGACGCTCTACCACTGAGCCAAACCGGTTTCGGCAAATAAATGAATTTTTAAATTTTATTTTAAAGAGGAAGGGAAAGGGAGAGGGAGATAACAGCATCAATGAGAGAGAATCATTGGTCGGCTGCCTCCTGCACACCCCACACTGGGGATGGAGCCCGCACCTGGCCATGTGCCCTGACCCAAATCGAACCGTGACCTCTGGTTCATAGCTTGACACTCAACCACTGAGCCACACGTGCCCGGCTCCCTCTCCCTTTAAAAAATCCGTTTTAAAAAATAGTAGTAGTAATGATAGTATAATAATGCTGATCCTATTAATGATGAAGAGGGAGGAAGAGATGGGGAGAGGAGAGGAGGAAGAAGGGAGACCAGCTAGCTCTACCTCGCCCGGCAGCGCCTATGGGAGTCCGGAGCCCCTGCTCCCGATTCCATCGATTCCGCCCTAGCCAGTGTCCTCCAGTGCACCCACACTCATCAGTCAGTATGGATGGGGTCCCCAGGGTCCGCGGGGTCCGCGGGGCAGGCGGTGACCGGGGCTGATGAGGTGTCGGGCGGTGTCTCTGGCTGGCGGGCCAGAGAGGCCAGCAGTGGGCACCGCCCCCACCCGCCACGCCCAGCGGTCGCGCCGCCCACGCCCTCTGCGCCCAGGTTATAAATAGCCTCATGCTTGTGACCAGGAGCTTGCGGGGGGAGGGGCGGCGCTTCAGCCCCAATGACCCCCAGCGCCCGGCGAGGGCGGGGAAGGGACGGGCACCGATGTGATGATGACGGTGGTTAATGCTGGCGGTGAAAGCAACGGCACTTGGATTCGTTTACTGATGAGAAGGCGGCGGCGGGTTGGGGAGGGAGGAATAGAAAGAGACTGGGTTCTTTCTCCTTCCTCCACGCCCTCTTCTCCCCTAGCTGCTTTCCAGATGCTACCCACTCTTCCGTGCCCCTCCCACCTCCGGAGTTCCCTCCTCCCTCTATCCCACACCTTGCCATGAGCTCCCTACCCTGTGAGTCCTCCCCCCACTCTAAGCCCTCTCCCCTGGCCCTCCATTCCTTTCTGAGCCCCCTCCTCCACCCTGAGCCCCCTCCTCCACCCTGAGCCCCCTCCTTCCTCCGAGTCCCCATGAGGAACATGTACACTCTTTATCCTAGACTCCCAGGGGTCCTGAGCCTGGCCTCTGCCCCCAGAGCTGGACACCCCACCCCTCACCCCCCCAGTCTTCCACTGCTGGTGGACCCCAACAGAGCCCGTGGCCTTCTCTGCCCTCCGAGGCTCAGGCAGTAGGAAAGCGGTTAGAGGAAAGGAGGGGGGACAAGAGAGACAGAGACAGAGGGAGAAGGGGAGGAGACGGAAAGGCAATGACAGGGATGGAAAGAAACAGATTGGGGGCGGAAGGCCGGGAAAGAAACCGCACCTCCCCCCAACTCCCCACCAGGACAGGATGGAAGGCATTGTGCCATTGGCCTCCTCTGAGCCCTGTCCCAGATCTGTAAAAGGGGGTACAGTGGGAGCTGCGGGGTGGAGCCCAGGCCAGCTCAGGCTAGACCCCAGTCAGCCCCTGGATCTTCCCAGGGTCTGGCACCTACCCCCCTCAGTTTCCTCTGTCCAACTCTTCTTTCCCAACTTTGCCAGTTCCCTCCCCTGCCTGCCCTGCCTTGTGGAAATCAACGCATCTCCCTTCCTGTCTCTTTGTGTCTGACTTTCATGACTTGTTATCTCCGCTCCCTTCTTCCTCCTTTTCCTTTCCCTCCCCGTGTTGGTCCCTCCATGTGTGCGTTTTTCTCAGCCCCTCCCTGTCTGTGTCTCTTCCACCCTCTCCCTCTCCGCTCTGTCCCTGCACCCCCTCCCTTCGCAGAGACATCAGGTTGGCAAGCAGGAGCTCCCCCAAGGAGCGAGGCCTGGAGCTCCTGGTGCACACAGACCCTGAGCTCTCAGCCCCAGGGTTGAGGGGCTGGGTGTGTTAGCTCCTTGTGAGCTGGATATAAGAAGGGGCTAGTGGGATGGGGGCTGAGCAGGCATCCAAGAGAGGGGCCTTTGCACGAGTCACGAGTGGAAAAGTGAGGAAGATAGGAAGTGGTGACTGATTTTGGGAGTGGGGGGAGGAGACAGAGACAGAAAATACAGGGGGATACAGAAGGGGACACACACGCATGCACGCACACACATACGCACACACACACGGAGCCAGATCTAGAGAACCAGAGAGAGAATAAGTCAGAGTGAGACAGAGGGGGGTTCACTTCCTGAGGGTCACACAACAGGTAAACGGGACCTGACTCCACATTGAACTGGCGCTCACCTCTCCCAGTCCCCAGCCAAGGGCTCCATGGTCACTCTGCCTCCCAAACCCAAACCCAAGCGGGGGTGGGGGTATGATGCCCCACCATTTACATTTAAATTCTGGGTCTTTTGGAGGCATAGGAAGGCACTCATTTCTTCTCTTGCTCTACAGCTCTGAGGAGCTCACTCAGTACTTCTGTGAGTCCATCCCACCTCCACACTCCCACCCCATGACAGGAGCAAACAGTACCCAATATAATAAAATCCTAATATGCTAAGTGTCTGGTCAACCAGTTTGCCATTCAACCAATCAAAACATACAATGCTAATGATATGCTAAGACCACTCAACCGCTCACTATGATGTGCATTGACCACCAAGGGGCAGACGCTCTGACCAGTAGGTTAGCTTGCTGCTGGAGTCTGGCCAGTCGAAACTGAGTGGGATGGGCCAGACATGCCCTGGAGACCTCCCACTGTCCCTCCCCAGCTGGCCAACCTCCCGTGTCTCTCCCCGGCCCAGGTTGTGCACCAGTGGGGTCCCTCAGCCTGGCCTGAGCCCTCTTGCAATCTGGGATCCCTTGGTGGATGTCAAAGAACTGGTTTCAGCCCAATCCTGCAGGCCAGGCAAAGTGACCCTACTGTGTATGAATTCGTGCACCCAGCCTCTAGTTTATTGATAAATGTTTAGAACCACTCCACTTATTTTCCCCACTGATTCCATTCAGCTGCTTTTACATGCTAGACATTCAAGTGATGGGGATAGAGACATGAACAAAATGGGAGGCTGTGCATTTGCCCAGGAAAAGGCCAAACTTGACTTTCAAAAAAGAAGAAAGAGCCCTAGCTGGTTTGGCTCCGTGGATAGAATGTCGACCTGCACACTGAAGTGTCCCGAGTTCGATTCTGGTCAGGGGCACATGCCCAGGTTGCAGGCTTGATCCCCAGTTGGGGGTGTGCAGGAGGCAGCCAATCAATAATTCTCTCTCATCATTGATGTTTCTGCCTCTCTCTTCTTCTCCCTTCCTCTCTGAAATCAATAAAAATTATTAAAAAAAAAAAGAAGAGTAGAACCACAGATTTAGCCTCCAACTTGCTTGCACAAACTCTTCAAAACATACAAAGGTTCTATGGAGGGGATGGAGGCTACCATTTGTGTAGGAAATAAAGTGATGCTCTGATTGCTGACGCCAGACTGTCTCCAGTGCCTGCTCATGGTGATGGCACCTGGGAGGGAGAGTCGGGGCTGGGGTAGGTAGAAACTTCTTATTGTGTAATTTTTTGACCAGTCTGATTTTGTAACCAACTTGTATTGCCTACTCAAACAGAAACATTCATTTGAAAAGAAAAGAAGGGAGGAGAAATGCGGAAAAGAGGAGGGCTCACTTTGGTAACAAGTTTTGGTGGAGGTGGAGCATGAGTGATGGAGAAAGATGTTGGGGCAGCTGCAGGGTGCGAGAGAAGCTGAAATTGCAAGTTTACTATCCTGTGAGAAAAGGCAGTGAAGAGTGAAATTGCTTTGAATCCCTGAGGGCTGTGGGTTATGTGAAATCTGAAGAGACTGGACAACATGAGACCCTGACATGTATTCAGTTGCACCTTTCACAGATGAATGGGACTGCACAAGCTCTCACAACCTCTTGGCCAGGACTGGGATATCCTGTTCCACCTCCTCCAGTCTCCTTTCAATATTGAACCCCAAACCTTGAGCGTGTTTGATGAGACAGACTGAGCTAGACAATTGGGGAAGAAGTCTTGCTAGCTTGACAGTGGGATGGGGGTTATTGGAAATCGTCTCTTCTCCCTCCCCCGTGACTCTGCCCCACCTCCTCCCTAAGTGTTTCTCCCTCTGTGGCAATCCTGGAGAGCTTTCTGTGGGAGGGCTTTCCTGCCACCAGTCCAGCTCCTTCTTTAGAATTTTGTTCAATGGAAGATAAAACCAAAGCTGGAGGGGAGAAGCTGCAGGGGAGTTTAATGGGGAGGGAGGAGGGGCAGGGATTGCACCCAGGGCTTAGATTCCTTCCGCCCCTAGGTCTGCCTCTGCTCATCTATCTGATGGCTTCTCTCTCTCCCTCTCATCCCTGCCTCCCTCCTCTCCTTAATTTTCCTCCTCTCCTTGTCTCTGTCTTTATCTTGTGTTTTTTTTTTTTTTTTTTTTTTTTTTTTTTGTGTGTGTGTGGGTTTTTTTTCCTGTTTGGTTTCTGCATCTGTCCCTTTTGCTTTCTATCCTTGCCTCTGTCTTCTCTCTGTTTCTTTCTGTGTCTCTCTCATTATGTCTCTATTTTGGTGTCTTTCTCTGTGCCTCTGTCTCTCTCCTCCCTGCCTCTCTCCCCATCTCCCTTCCCGATCTGTCTCTCTCCACAGTCAAAAAAGCCAAGTTTGATGGTGCCCAAGGTGAGTGGCCTCTATACCTGTCCTGTCCTATGTTGTCTGTCTATTTGTCTATCCATCTCTTGGAGAGATGGGGGGAAGGGGGTCTGAGCCATGGGTGGGGGACTCGGGCTGTGTCTGCTAAGCATCATAGAAAGTGTCAGACATGGCTTGTGGTCCCAGCCATCTCCTCAGCCATCCCCTGCAAACCCCAGGGTGGGTGGGGCTCACCCTGAGCCAATGGCCCTTTCCAGGAACCCAAGAGATTGTGTGGGACTCTTAGATCAGGCTCCAGATGGGGAGAGTGAGGCTCAGAGAGATGAAGGTGTAGTCACTTTTGTTCCCATCTGGGGCCCCAGTCTTTTCAGCTAAAAACCTAGGCTGTTGGATGTAGTTATTTTTAAGCAGCAGGATTAGGCATTCCCAAATCCCACGTCTCCCTGCACTAAGGTCCGTCCCTTGTGCTCTGAGGGACTGAGAATGGGGGAAACATGGGGGGCTGGCCCGGAGGCGGGAGGAATGCACAGGAGCAGAGTGGTATGTTGAACCTGAGGTGGCCCCGAGCACACAGCACCTAGGGCACATGTGTCAAACACAAGGCCCGCAGGCCAAATCCGTCCCGCCAGGCCTTGCAATGTGGCCCGCACCGTGCTGTCATCACTGCACTCCGCTGCGTTTCCATCACAATGACAGTTTATGACTGTTCAGTAAACCATTCGGCCCGCGATTTAGGCTGGATTTTAGATTTTGGCCCCTTCTCTGATTGAGTTCGACACCCCTAACCTAGGGGATCACGGCTGGTTGTCTAGAGTTTAGAAGGGGCACCGGGTGTGTCTGAACCCCTACGCTAACGCCTGCTTTCACCGCCACAGAGAAATTCAACACATACGTGACCCTGAAGGTGCAGAATGTCAAGAGCACGACCATCGCTGTGCGGGGGAGCCAGCCCAGCTGGGAGCAGGATTTCATGTTGTGAGTGGTTGGTCCTGCCCAGCCTCACCCCCTGGCACCTTGCTGGTCCCACCAATACGTCCCTTGGTGTCATCTGGGGCTCACCCCCCTCCTCCCTCTGCCCCATGTCCACCCATCAGCTTTGTCTCCAAAGCTCTTCCCAAATCCAGCTCCTTCCTTCTCTCTGGTGCCACCAGCCTCCGCTCCGGCCTCCCGCTGCAATCTGCCTTCTGCAATCTGTTCTTCTCCAGGCAGCCACCGGGATATTTTTAAAACGGCAAATCACATCCTGTCACTCTCCAGACTTGCCTGTGGCTCATCCACCTCAGAACAAAACCCACACGGCTCCCCTCAGCCCTGGAGGAGGCCTGGCCCCTGTGACCCCTCCCCACCAGTATCTGTCTCCATCTTCCTGCCTCACCTGTCCCAGCCACAGCCCCTCTGCAAGGTTCCTCCAACGCAGCCAGCCTGTTCCCACCCCAGGATCTTTGCACTTGCTCTCCTCTCCTCCCTGCCCCTCCCAGCTGGCTCCTTCTTATAGTACTTCCTGTCTCCGCTGTGTGAGCTCCTTAGAGAAGCCCTCCCTGACCATTACCCCAAGCTGCACTTGAAGAGTAATTTCTAGCCTGCTACCAGCTGTTATTCCAGTCATTTGTGCGAATTTTGGACATATTTATGGCCCCTGACCCTAACCTGTGAGCTCTATGAGGGTATGGTCTTATCTGTCCCTGTCACTGCTTTGACTCCCAGGCCATGCACAGGGCCTGGCACTCAATAAATATTTGCCTAATCACTGAATGAATTCATGACCCGGTCCCTCCCCTTGACCTAGAGCCATCCAGGGCCTGCCTCCTCTGATGATGGGAGCGTGTGCCATGCTCTCGGCTAAGGCTTTGATAAAATAAATTGGCCCACAACGCTGGGAGAGAAGGTGCCGCTGTCATCCTCCTTTTGTAGATGAGGAAACAGAGGACCAGAGAGGCTCAGCCACTTGCTCAGGGTCACACAGCCTGTCCGTGGCAGAGCTGGGATTTGGACCTAGGCAGCCCTCCACCCCTAGCTTGGGCCTGACAGTGGTGGAGGCCACGGGAGAACCCAGTTAGGATCCTGGAGCAGAGGAGCAGCTGGGGAAGGGAGGGAGGAACTGGCCCTACGATTCTTGGGCCAGTGAATGGGGAGGGACAGGATGGTCCTCCCCATTTGAAAAAGCGAGTTGCTGAATGACCAGGTCACAGACCACAGATATATTCAAGGAGAACATTCCTTAAGATAAATCCTTGGCGAACGGGTCAGTTCAGTGAATTGGACATTCACCAAGGTTTCTCCCCCCCGCCAAATCTGCCTATGGCTAGACTGGGGCTGCAGGGAAAGTACTCACGGGAGGGCCATTGATATGCTCAGGTTGTCCCCAGGCCATTGGACAGAGGTGACACTGGGAGTGTGGGGTAATAGGGAGCCATACAGGGTATTTGGGCACCGTCCTCACTTAGCTAGCATTCTTGCGGCCTGAGAATTGAGGTAGGACCAGGCAAGTTGGGGTGCAGAAGGTGTGTGATATCTGCCCCAACCCTTGCATCCCCGCTTGGAACCCCGGTTCTGCTGTGAGGCCCTGAGCATGTACGTTAGCCCTCTGACCTCAGTTTCCATCTGTGAACAAGAGTCACTGTGTTATCTTCCTGGCTAAGACTCACTCAGGCCTGGGTTTAAATTCCAGCGGGCCATATGTCCTGAGCTGAGTGCGCTGACTTTTCTGAGTCTCTTTTCTGTGTCTCTCTCATTATGTCTCTATTTTGGTGTCTCCCTACCCTCACTCCTGCCCCATCCTGCCCCCTCCTCTCTCTCTGCAGCGAGATCAACCGCCTCGACTTAGGGCTCACGGTGGAGGTGTGGAACAAGGGCCTCATCTGGGACACGATGGTGGGCACCGTGTGGATCCCCCTGCAGAGCATCCGCCAGTCCAACGAAGTGAGTTTGGGGCTGAGGGTTAGGGGGGGGTGCCTGGGAGGAGCCAGAGGCCAGTGGCCTAAACTCGGTGGACATTTACCTCCTTCCCTGGATAATTCAGCGGCAGCTCCAGAGTGACGAGGGTCTCAACTCCTTCCATCTTGTTTGCTCTGTCTTTCCGAACGCCTTCACCTCACGGCCCAGGAGAGCTGCTGGAGAATCACCAATACATTTGCGTAACCATCATGGGAAGGAAAGGTGGCCAGAGGGGGTTTGCCCTCCAAATTAAGGACCAAACCTGGAGGTTGCTCTTGGCACTTCATTCGCTTCCCATTGGCCAGAAATTAGTCAGGGACTCCCACCTAGCTGCAAGGGAGGTCTGGGAAATGTAGTCTTACGCTGCATAGCCCTGGGCCCACCTAAAAATGTACTCTTATGGAAGAGAGGGGAAAGGATGATGTGGGTAATTAGCACTTTGTGCAGGAGGAAGGCTACACCTGATGGTACCAGACAATAACATTGGTCTCTTGGTTATAAGTTTCCCCCTTTCCCCTTCCCCTCCCCCCACGCTGAGCCCAGCAGCATCTTTTTACCCCAGAACTCTTTATATATATATATATATATATATATATATATATATATATATATATATATATATTATTGATACTTTACAGAGAGGAGAAAGGGGGAGAGAGAGAGCTAGAAACGTCAATGAGAGAGAAACATCGACCAGCTGCCTCTTGCACACCCCCTATTGGGGATGTGCCCGCAACCAATGTACATGCCCTTGACTGGAATCAAACCTGGGACCTTTCAGTCCACAGACTGACGCTCTACCACTGAGCCAAACCAGTTTCGGCTACCCCAGGACTCTTTCCTGCCCTCCCTCCCCATCTCCCTCTGAAGGCCTTCTGGATGGCACCTGCACACATCGCCAACTTCATCTTCCTCCACACCCCAACTTCCACCCCTTACAGAGTTCCAAAGAAGGCTGTCACCTGGACTTCCAATGTCTCTTCCATTATCCCCTAAGCTTAGCTCCCATGTCCTCCCTCAGCAACCCCTTCTTAACTCCTCCCTGAACCCCTCAGCCCCCCTCCCTCCCTCTGACCTTATCCTGACCTCACAGGGCAGGCGGTGTCTCTATCACATTCTGTTTCCTGTGACTGTGGACTTCTCGGGGATCCTGAACTTGCCCAGCGTGGGATAGGCATAGAGGAGGCACCAGGAAGGGTTTATATATTTATTTTTTAAATATATCTTATTGATTTTTCTACAGAGAGGGATAGGGATAGAGAGTTAGAAACATCGATGAGAGAGAAACATCGATCAGCTGCCTCCTGCACACCTCCCACTGGGGATGTGCCCGCAACCAAGGCACATGCTCCTGACCGGAACCAAACCTGGGACCTGTCAGTCCGCAGGCCGACGCTCTATCCACTGAGCCAAACCGGTTTCGGCAGGGTTTATTTTTTAATAAATGAATGGAAAGGGAGAAAATGGGCACAATAGTCGAGGCAAGTGAGTCCAAAAGGAAGCCTTGAGGGTGACCCTACATTTTCTCAGCGACCGCTCCTCCCCCTGCCCCTCCCCCCAAGTGTGAGGAAGGCCCTGTCTCCTGTGTCAGTGATGGCCGGCGCAGAGGATCCTGGAGCACTCCTCCCACCCCTGCCAGCCTCCCCCTGGGGCTGCAGAAAGCAAACCCCAAATCCCACACAGCATCATTCTCACTTGAGATGAGGAAACTGAGGTTCAGAGGAGAACCCGCCTGCTGAAGGATTTGTGTTTCTGAACCCAGGGGGGCTGGCTCAATCACCAGGGGAGGGGTTTCCTTTCTGGATTGTGGGAGCATCGGGGCTTTCCTATGGGGCCAGGGCTGCGTAACTCCCGTGAGGGATGGGGCGTGGCTGTGTAACTCTAGTAGGACTGCTCCTGCTGACCCCAATGGGCCCTCTCTCTGGGTCCCTGACTCTGCATTCCCTGGACCTGCAATGTTGCCTTGCACTGAGTCTGTTTCCTCATCTGTAAAGGAGGGGTGGTGGTGTGGGTGGCCCTTGCTCTTGGGGCAGGGGTGGGATGGAGTGAGGGAGACATCTCATGTGAGCAGATGCCTGATCCACCTCGCCTCACCCAGGGTCCTGACCCCTGTCGTCCCCTCCCCCTATATCCAGGACGGCCCTGGAGAGTGGCTGACCCTGGACTCCCAGGTCATCATGGCAGACAGTGAGATCTGTGGCACCAAGGACCCCACCTTCCACCGCATCCTCCTTGACACCCGCTTCGAGCTGCCCTTAGGTGAGTGTGGGGGAGGCACAGGACCCTGGCCCAGTCCCAGGAGCATGGCCAGGCCGGCTGTGCCCATACAACCCGCATTCTGAGGACAAGGTTTCCTCTCCCCAGAGGAGAGAGTTTCCTGGGTTTCAGCCAGTCAGCTGAGCTGTGCACCTGCTGCGCACACAGTGGGGTCCAGCTCCTCCAGGTCACCAATGGGCAGTCAATGCTCTGGACCGTGGGACTCAGGCTCCAGCTTTCCTGGCAGGTCCTGGAGAAGACATTCTGCTGCAGGGGTGAGCTGGGCTTAGAAGACAGACAGAGGCAAGGAGACAGAAAGACAGAGGCAGAGAGGCATAGTCCGCCTTTCCTGGAGGCAGCTGGGTTCTCCCACGTCATCCTTCCGAGAACTTATGACTCCCCCTGTTGTAATGCTAGGGTTCATCTTCTCCCCCACTCCCCGCCCACCTCCAAGGCAGCTGGGGCAGTGCCGGGGCAGGGGCCCACCCTGGCCCTCCGCCCGCTGGAGACCCGCCCAGGGAGCCTCAGGATGCGTTGGGTGGATGATGAGTGGCGGGCAGGGGCTTCCGTGCTCACAGCCAGGGCTCCCCTTGCAGATATTCCTGAGGAGGAGGCTCGCTACTGGGCCAAGAAGCTGGAGCAGCTGAACGCCATGCGGGACCAGGATGAGGTGAGTATCGATGGGGGGGGGGGGGGCCCTCTCTTCTTCTTGAGTCTGTCTCTTTGTCTCCTCATGTCCTCCATTGCCTGTCTCTGTTTCTCTCTCCTTGTCTTTCCCTGTGTCTGTGTCTCTAACTCTTCATAACCCAAATAAATCAGTGACTCATGGGGTCCAATCTCCAAGTAGGATGTCTGCCAGGAACACACAGTCTAACAATATAAGGATGATTCCAATGGACTCAAGTTTTTCATTTTTCAAATACCCTCAAGGGCACACAGGGGCTCCGGAGCCGTTCTCACACTCCCTCTCTGCCCCGCACGCCCCAATTCCTCAAGTCACACTTTCAGACTTTCCTAAACTCTCTTCTCTCCCACCGGCCTTAGCCCCTGTACCTCGGATCTTCCATGCCACCCCTTCTTCTTCTTGGCTCTGCACCCTCACAGTGCAAAGACCCAATATGGCCCAGACGACAATCTTTAGAAGGCGAGGGCAGGGGAGAAACAGCAGGCAAGACTGCAACACTCTTTAGGGAGTGGTGGAGAGTAAGGGGGCAATATTCACATGTGAGTAATTTTTGTCCAACCTCATTTCTCTGTCCCCTCCCCCTCCTCCTCCTCCTCCCCCCCCCTCCTCCTCCTCCTCCTCCTCCTCCTTCTTCTTCTTCTTCTTCTTCTTCTTCTTCTTCTTCTTCTTCTTCTTCTTCTTCTTCTTCTTCTTCTTCTTCTTCTTCTCTCTTTCTCTCTCTCATCTCATCCTAATCTGTCTCTTTATTTTTTCTATATCTGTTTCTCGCTGTTCTTCTGTGTGTACTTGTCTCCCTCTGTGAACATTGTATCCCTTTTCTCCAGAGGGAGAGGGTTGGCAGACACGGGGGAGTCAGGATGGAACACAGCAGAGCACCATCCTGGTCCCCTGGCTTCTGGCCCCGCTGAGATGAGCCCTCTTTCCTTCCCTCCCCTCAGTATTCATTCCAAGATGAGCCAGACAAGCCTCTCCCCGTCCCCAGCAACCAGTGTTGTAAGTACCTGTCGATTCCTTTCTTGGCATCCCTTCCCCACCACATGACTGCTGTGTGTAGCAGACAGTCGGCTCCCTTCCAGATGTGGGTCCTCAGCGAGGGCAGCATCTGCTCACAGTGTGGTGGGAAGACGAAGAGATCTGGGGCTTGGGTTTGAGTTCTGCCTTGACACTGCACAGGCATGCCAGTGGCCCTCTCTGATCCCTGGAGTCACTCACTCTGAAATGGGGCATCTGACGGCCCTTTATTCTGAAGGGTCCTAGGACATCTGGAGGCTTCAAAAACATTTTTCAGACTCTTGAACCCCATCGCTCAAATCCTAGATGAGGACCTCTTCCATGGAGCCAGCACAGGCCCCCACGCAGCCCACAGACAGTCACTGCCAGTCCTGCCAACACATGTACAATAGGTGCACGTACAGTGTTCCATTCACCCATTTTCTTAGATGGAGAAATTGAGGCCCATGAGAAGAAGCAACTTGCCCAAGGTCACGCACCTGGCAGGAGGCAAAGCTAGGATTTGAACCTAGGTCTGAGGGACTCTTTCCACTGCACTGCATCTATTAATGCTGATAGCAAGCACGTTCCTCTGCCTACTGCCCCTCCGACGAGGCTGGAGTTTTCGAGATTGCTTATGTTCCTTGGCCCTGAGGATGCTCAGGGGTACTCAGACCAGGTATCCATGAGCCAAGGAGATGCCTCTCTCCTAGAAGTTCCTCCTGAGTCCTCTCGAGGGGAGAAGTGACAATCATAGTCTCAGGGCAGAACCCGAACCCACAACACCTTGTCCCCACCCCACACCTCAACCTCTTCCTCCCGTTCCATCTGCTTCCTTACCCCCATTTCCTCCTCTCTCACAGTCTCCCCCCCCATTCCCCTTCCCCCCCATATGCCCAGGATGGTGATGATGGAGCCTCGAGGGGGCATGTGCTAGGGGGCTGCCATTGGGGACCTCTGTTCTGCCCTGATGTGTGTATGTTACCAAGAGGGAAGTTTACCAAGAAGGCCCCTGGACTTCCCTGCCTGGGGTGGAGCCATCACTTCCCAGAAGGATTGATACCTCCCTCCCCCCATGAATGGATCACTGAGGATTGTGCAGGAGCCGAGAACAAAGAATACCTGGGCAGATGGGCTAAAGGGAAGGGTGGATTCCATTTGGGAATGGAGACCCACCTCCCAGCATTTGCCTCTGAGCTCCAAGGCCTTTTGGGAATGTTTCAAAGGAGTTGGGATTCTGGTGCAAGACATTTTCCCACAATGCCAGGGAGTGATGGAGATGATGCAGTTCTCTTCCTGGCCCTAAAGCTCAGAGGCTGTGTGACTTCAGGCTGCTCATCCCACCTCTCTGGACCCTATTTCTCCCCCTGTACAATGAGCAGAATGATGGGAGGGGAGGGGGAGAAGTCACCCAACAGGCGTGTTTTGAAATTTAGGATTTCCAGTTCAACATTGCTTCCCTTGTGCACGCAATAGGGGAGGGGAGGAGGAGAGAGTGCTGGCCTCAGACGGCAGAGTTGAAGAACCCTTATCCCAAATGCCCTCTTCATTACCTCCTGGCTGAGCTCGTGGCCGCCTCCAAAGAGAGAGACACCCGGCCTTCCTGCCAAAGGAGTGGGTGAAGGCGGGATGCACGTGGCCGTGGTGAACGTGGCCCTCGGGGAAGACCCTCCGTTTGAGAGGCGATGTGGGTCCTGGGTGGGAGAAGGAGATGGGGAGAAGGAGGCGGATGGGGGAGCCTCCCTCCGGTGCCCCTCTGCCTGCTCCCTTTTATTATCTCTGCCCCTTCTCTTTGTAGGCAACTGGAATTATTTTGGCTGGGGTGAGCAGCAGAGTAAGTACTCAGCCTGATGTCCCGGGAGGCCACAGGGAGGTGGGCGCCTTGGCCACTCTGAGGCCCCCGCCCCACCATGCAGGGAAGCGAGGAGCCAGTGGCTGGCACGTTGGGGCCAGAGCGCTGGCAAGACCCCTTCTGTGCCCTCTTGCCCCTGACCATGGGCATCTGTCTCGGGGGGTCCTGCTCTGTCTGGTGGGAAGTGGGCGCTGTCATTGGGTGGAAGGTCTCAGCCGGGAGGGAGGGGCATTGGAACAGGAGGCCTGCCTGTCTCCAGCGGGGCACTGTGACCTCCACCCCCCCCCATGTAGATCCTCCTCTCCTCTCCTGTGACTCCTCCCTCTTTCTGTCTCCCCATCTCCCTTCTCCACCTCAGGGGTGTGGGTGGGAAGGAGAGAGGGTCTCAGGCAGAGCCGCAGGACAGGGGTCCCCAGGCAGATACCATGCCAGAGACCCCAGCCCCAAAGCTCCCTCACATGCATGTCCTCCGATCTGCCCCCAGGGCAAGGAGACAACCCCCTCCCCCCCAATTGGAGGCCCATTTTTCTCCCTAAGGAAGAGCGTCCTTATCCCCTTGTCCTGCTTCTCCCAGAGAAATCCAGTTCTTTGGTCTGAGTATGAATCTTCATCCTTCATTCCCCTCCACCAGCTGGGGGCTCCTCCCCCATCTGTCCCCTAGAGGACACGCCCCACCCCCCCTCTCCCTCCAGGACCAGGGGAACTGTTTACACTTACTTTGATCCCAAACACTTTGTCAGGAACAAGTCTGTCAGCAATTAATTTGGGTAGAATAGGCATTAGGCAGACAAGATTTGGCAACAGCCAGTTTGGCACAAAAAAACAACAACAAAAAACACCCACAAACCAATATCAAAAACAAAGGTGTTTTTGCCTTGGCCAGTGTGCTCAGTGGTTAGAGGGCTGGCCTGCGAATGGAAGGGTCACGGCTTCGATTCCCAGGCAAGGGCACGTTCCTAGGTTGCAGGTTCATCCTTACCCTACCCCTCAAGGGCCTGTGTGGGAGGCAACCAAGTGATGTGTTTCTCACATCGATGTTGCCCACCCCCACCCCCCTGCTATTACTTCCAAAAGTCAATGGAAAAATATCCTCAGGAGTGGGGATTAGAAAGAAAGAAAGAAAGAAAGAAAGAAAGAAAGAAAGAAATCAAAAGAAGAAAAACAAAGATGCTTTTAGTTAAACCAGTTTGGCTAAAGCCGATAAAGCTGAGTGAAGAGCAAAAGACCTTGGGGCCAAAAGCAGCCCCTTTTGGTGAGACAGGTGTCTGAAAGCTGGAAGCAGCGATTTACTAAAAAACAAACAAACAAACAACCCCCCCCACACACACACAATTATTTGATAAAAAACAGGGTCTGGGTAAAAACAAAATGAATAAAATTAAAAGCAATTTGCCCCTCAAAAATAGACAGTCTGTCAGAAAAAAAGGGGGTGGTGGTAAACACACATACACACACTCACTCAGCCTCCCTCATGTGATTTGGTTGAAAGCATCAAGGACAGTTTGGTAAGAAGGACGCCAAATTTGGCCAAAGACCCAGATAATTGAATAAACAAATTGTCAAGAGTTTTAAGGGGGTCATCCACTTCAGGCTTTTACAGGATCACAGTGTCACTCTGAAATACAGGGTTTTCACCTTCCTATTCCAAAGCCTGTACCTTTACTTACATGACCCAATATCCTTCATTCACTCTGGTAATGATTACTCTTCTTGGTTAGCAACCACTGAAGATCCCCTAAGTCTGAGGTACTGCTTTGGCCCCCATTTTCTCTTTCTCTTTCTCTCTCCCCCTCTCTCCCCCTCCCTTCCCTCCTCACTCTCTCCCCTTCCCTCCTCTCTGTTCCAGATGATGACCCTGACAGTGCGGTGGACGATCGTGACAGTGACTATCGCAGCGAGACCAGCAGCAGCATCCCGCCCCCTTATTACACCACATCCCAGCCCAATGCTTCGGTCCACCAGTATTCTGTTCGCCCGCCGCCCCTGGGCTCCCGGGAATCCTACAGTGACTCCATGCACAGTTATGAGGAGCTCTCTGAGCCTCGGGCCCTCAGGTAGCCACCGTGGGACCGAGGTCGTGTGTGTGTGTGTGTGTGTGTGTGTGTGTGTGTGTGTGTGTTGTGTCCAGCCCTGTCTCCTGGGGTGAAGGGAAGAGTGGAGGGCTGGAGGGAGCTGGGGTGTAGGTGAGTGGGTCTAGAATTCACGCCTCTTGTAGGCATGGAGCCCCTGCTTTACCTGAAAATTCCACAAGATTGAGAAAAGTGGATCTGCTTTGGCTGAAGAAAGACAATCCAGAGGCCCCTGAGGTTCCCCCCTGAAATATGGGGGCTCCTTGCCCTTCTTTATTTTTTATAATCAGCATTTAAAATGTGTTTTTATTTATTTTAGAGAGAGAGCAGAGGAGAGAGAGAGAAACATTGATTGGCTGCCTCCTGCACATTTCCTACTGGGACTGAGCCAGCAACCTGGGCATGAGCCCGGCTGGGGAACCGAACCAGCGACCTCTTGATGCATGAGACAGTGCTAACCAACTGAGCCACACCAGCCAGGGCTTCTTGCACTCCTTTAAAAGCCACAGGTCTTCATGTACTCTCTGAACGGGTTGGAGTGGGGTAGTGGAGGAAGAGATGATATGGGGGGGGGGGGGGGTGTGTGTGTGTGTGAAGCATAGTGGTGTTGAAAAAATCTCAGCAAGCAGCTAGCTGGTGGTCCCTGCTTTCCTGGTGCCCCCTGGCCCTGTGCTCCTGGCCAGCAGCTTGGGCGCAGTGACTTGGGAGCTGCCCCTATCCTCTCCAGCCACCATCACCCCCGCTTTAAACGTAGGCGGTCCCGAGACCGGCCCAATAGGGCCATGCCACTGCCTGGGCAGGATGCTGGTCCTTGAGCCTGGGAGGCTGGAACTTGAGCTTGCTGCCCCGCCTCGTTGACCTGATTGCCCCAGTCTTGGCTTCCAAACAGAATGATAACAAGCAACAAGCATGATAAGAAACAGGTTGAGTATTTGTGAAGCACTTAGACAGAAGACACATCCATCCTGGCCAGAAGTTCTATTGGGCAATGTGAATTGCAGAGATTTGGGGTAAAATATAATTTAAAGGAAAATTTCATACACTTCCTACTCAAACTTTAGCACTGACCAATATAATTTTTTGCACGTATTTGAACAACTTTTATTTTAAAATTTTCTAATACACACACACACACACACACACACACACACACCGTAGAAAGCTTAGATCATCTGTAGATGGAATATTTTAGAAGGAACTTTTTAAAACACTCAACATCTACACTAGACTCTATCCTCTAATTTTTAGCTCCAGGGAAACAGAAGAACATATTCAAGGTAGAACATTTAGGGCAGAGGGCACAGCGCGTGCAGAGCCTGGAAGTGGCCTCAGTGTAGGGTGTGGGCGGGACCGCAGGAAGGCCAGTGTGACTGGAGCAGGGGGCGAAGGTGGGGACAGCGAGGGAGACGAGGGTGAGGGGTGAGGGGTTCGGGCCACATGGGGGATGCGCGGCATAGAGTGGCTTTATTCCAAGGACACTAAGGAGCCCGGTGGGGTTGGAACAGGGAGGCATGTGATTTGGTTTATGGTTCAAAAAGCCTCCCTGTGGCTTCGGTGGGAAGCACGGGCTGTTGGGGTGAGAGTGGATGTCAGGGCAGATGGCAGAGCCTGGACCCGCGCGGGCCCCGGGAGCAGAGGTGGGTGCATTTTACAGATGCTTGGGGATGGAGCCCAGGGCCTGTGGCAGGGTCGGCTGTGAGCCGGGCCGAGGCTCTGGGTGGAGACAGACAGGCGCTGGCCCTGGTGAGGGAAGGCTCAGTGGTGGGAGGCCCAGGCTGAGGTGGGAGGTGTGGAGAGCCAGGTACGGCCCTGTTCGCGTTTCAGGGGCCCTAGGTCTCCCGGGGGCCGTGGTGAGGACACTGATTCTGGTCCCCGGCATGGCTGTCCTGCAGCCTCCACAGGCACGGGTGGGAATGGTGTGTAGAACGTGATCACTGATCACTGACATCATCGATCTGGTTTGTTGCCTGTCCACCCCGACCATAAAGGCCACAAGAGTGGGAGTTTTGTCTCTTTGGTTCACGGCTGTGCTTCTCTGGCACCTACAGCAGAGCCTGGTGCACAGTAGGTGTACAGCCATGTTGAGTGAATGACTGACTGGGTGTTGGACCTGTGAGAGGGGGGCTGGTGGGGCAGTGGCTCTGTGCCCGGTCCCTGAGCCCCACCCGTCCCCTCAGCCCCACAGGCAGCAGCCGCTACGCCTCCTCGGGGGAGCTGAGCCAGGGCAGCTCACAGCTGAGCGAGGACTTCGACCCGGATGAGCAGAGCCTGCAGGGGTCCGAGATCGAAGATGAGCGGGACCGGGACTCCTACCACTCCTGCCACAGCTCAGTCAGCTACCACAAGGACTCGCCGCGCTGGGACCAGGACGAGGATGAGCTGGACGAGGAGCTGGACGAGGAGCTGGACGAGGACCTGGAGGACTTCCTGGAGGAAGAGGAGGAGGAGGAAGAGGAGGAGGAGGAGGAGCTGCCTGAGGATGAGGAGGAGCTGGAAGAGGAAGAAGAGGTGCCTGATGACATCCGCGGTTACACTGAGCGCCAGGAGGCCGCAGTGGCGGAGCCCAAGGACTTCAAGCGCGTCAGTGTCCCGCCGGCCGCCCCCGAGAAGGAGGACAAGGCTCCCGCTGAGGCCCCCGCCGTGGCCAAGGTGGCCCCTGAGCCAGCCGTGCCTGAGGAGGTGCCCGCAGCTGAGCGGGAGCCCGAGGACAAGGCCCCCAAAGCTGAGGAGAGGTAATGGGAGGGGGCTACGGGCTGTCACAAGGTCACTGTGGCCAGGGGTCTGTGGTGTCACGATGGAATGAATGTGAGCCTGCGGAATGGTTTATTGAAGAAATCGAGATGGGTCCAGAGGGGGTTCAATGGGGGCCGAGGGGGTCAAGCTGGGTCAGGAAGTAGTTTTAGGGGTTAGGAGGGGCTAGATGGCTCGCTGGGGTTGGAGAAGCCACAAGCACATTGGGAGGACCGTGGGCAGCTAGGACCCTGCCAGAGGGCCAGAGGTATGGAAAAGGGAGCTGGGGGACCCAAGGCTGTAAGAGACGATGGGCATGTAGGAGGGGAGGGGCACTGAGACAGGTCAGAGGGGGCTCAGGGCCACGGTGGTATGGGCAGAGCCATGGAAGGACCAGGAGGTACAGAGGCATGGTCCCTAAGACTACTCCATGACCCGGCTTGACCCCCTCCGACCCCACCGAACCCCCTCTGACCACCTGGACCCATCTCGATTTCTTCAATAAACACATAGCCCTGTGACCACTCCCCCTCCCTGTCCCCCAGGGTCATGTACATTCCATCATGACACCACAGTGTCTCTGAAGGGCCAGGCCTCCCTCGGAGGGTGAGGTGGAGGGTGGAGGGTGGAGGGTGAGGTGGAGGGTGGAGGGTGAGGTGGAGGGTGGAGGGTGGAGGGTGGAGGGTGAGGTGGAGGGTGGAGGGTGATGTGGAGGGTGGAGGGTGAGGTGGAGGGTGGAGGGTGGAGGGTGGAGGGTGGAGGGTGAGGTGGAGGGTGGAGGGTAGAGGGTGGAGGGTGGAGGGAGAGCCGGCCCTGGTGCCTCAGGACGCCCCTTGCCTCAGTTTCAGGCCCAAAGAAGATGAGGAAGGCCAGGAAGGTCAGGATTCCATGTCCAGGGCCAAGGCCAACTGGCTGCGAGCCTTCAACAAAGTGCGGCTGCAGCTGCAGGAGGTGAGTGAGAGCCCTGGCCAGCCACACTCCCAGAGCCCAGTGACCCACCGCGCCCGCGCCCAGACTGGCCATGCTCCCTTCCCCGCTCCTCAGTGCCCCACCACCCTAGTCCTTTCTGGGCACCACTCACACCAGACCATGCCATGCCCCATGGGCAGCACGGCCATGTCCACTTCCCCACTCCACGCCTTTGCCTCTGTACATCCTGGTCCTTCCGTGGCTCTGCCCTTTTCTGCCCTTGCCTTGGCACCACCATTCCTGGCCTCACCCACACCTGCCTGGTGTTTCTAAGCAGGGAAGGGGGAGTGGTGAGCTGTAACCATGGAGCTAGGTCAGGGCTACAGTCCTGTCAGGGGTCAAGTTCATGGTTAGGGATAGAGAGAGCTTAGGGGTAGAGATCAGAATTAAGGCAGCAGTCAGAGGTCAGGGTTAGGATCGGTATTAGGGGAAGAGCTCAGTGCTCGGGTCATACTGGGTGTCGTGGTCGGAATTGGGGGAAGGTCTGAGGTTGGGTCAGCATCAGACAAGGAATTCAGTGAACGATACAATTAGTGCCGGGGTCAGAGTGATTTGTTGATTGTTCAGATGGGGAGCAGGATGGAGACCATTACTTATTCCTTATTCCGTTACTTATTCCTTCCATCATTCAGCTCACTCTGGGCTAGACACAGAAATATAGGGTTACTATCCAGGGGGCCTTCGAAATTTGGGTGGAACTGAGGAGAGGAGATCTTAATCACATCGCCAAAGTCTTCAGCCATCCATTATCAGAGCCACAGAAACTTCAAATTCCATATCAGTTCAAACAAAGAATTTTCTTTTTTGACCAAATAATATATTCACACGGTTCCAAATTCAAAAGATAGAAAAGAATATACAGTGAAGTCTACTGAATAACTTTCATTACATCAACAATTAATTAAAAACAAAACAAAAACCCAGCAGTTTCTACCTTTGTAATGGAACTAGTGATATGACAAGAAAAATAAACGTGGGCAGGCTCTCTGGGTTTTATAGGTGGGGCATAAAACAAACCCAGACAATCAGAAAAATTCCCTGGAGGAGGTGACACTTAACGTATTCAAGATGCTTTAACGATATTTCAGAAGAGTGTTTCCCAGCCCTGCCCCAACCACGTCCCCTTTAGTGGCATGGGAAACGGGTATAGACCCTGGGTCACACTGAAACCTGAGTGATAGTCGGGTTCAGAAGGTGGGAAGGCATACAAACAGATGGCACAGCCTGGGCAAAGGCCCTGGGGCACTAAAGCAGACAAGCAGATGAGGCTGCAGGGAGTTTAAGGGATGACAGATTCTCATGAGTGTCAGAACCAGCCCCTGAGAATCCCAGGAGCCTCTAGAAGTACTAGAGGCCCAGTACATGATATCCGTGCACTCAGGTGGGAGGTCCCTCAGCCTGGCCTGTACCCTCTCGCAGTCCGGGAGCCCTTGGGGGATGTGGGAAAGGCTCCCACCACCACCACCACTGCTGAGCTCACCACCCGTGAGCTGGCTTCTGGCTAAGCAGTGCTCCCCGCTGTGGAAGCGCACTGACCACCAGGGGGGCAGCTCCTGCATCGAATATCTGCCCCCTAGTGGTCAATGCATATCATAGCAACTGGTCATTCCGCAATTCCGTCGATTTGCATATTAGCCTTTTATTATATAGGATAAGCTCTTGTTGGAATGATGCTAACACATCCCCAGGTTTGACAGACGAGGAGACTAACATTGGTGGCAGAGAGGAGCTCCTTTCTCTCTCCCCATTTTACAGATGGAAAAGCCGAGGCCTCGAGAAACCCAGTGAGGTCCCTAAGGACACACAGTGAGGACCGGGACCCAGGTTTCCTGACTCCCAGCCCAAAGGGGAGACAGAAGTGGGTGTGGAGCCTGTTTTGCCTTGGGAGGGACAGCACACTGACCACATTTGTCTGTCGGTCCCATAGGCCCGGGGAGAAGGAGAGATGTCCAAATCCCTGTGGTTCAAAGGCGGGTGAGTAATGGAGCTTTTGGGGGTGGAAGGAAGTTTTTAACCCACAGCTTAAGGCCGGTTTGCACCATAGCCTGAGGTCAGCAAAGGCTGGGAGAGGTTCCATTCAGATGGGGCAGGGACTGGGCAGGGGTGGAATAATGGAACCACTGTCATAGGCACTCAGGAGCCAAAGAGAGTAACATGTTGAACCCTTACAACAAACCCATGGTAGGGGCCACTACTCTGCTTTGCAATGGGGAAACTGAGTCCAGGGAGAAGCATGCCTTGCCCAAGCCACTCATAATTCAGAAGTGCTTCCCCCCAATGTGAGCTAAAGGGGAAATCCATTTTCCCCCACCGCCCATCTGTCACCCTGGAGTGAATTTTTTGCTTTGGTTCTGCATTTAGTAATCTCAGATTATTGCTGCTGCTGCCACCGCCGGCATTTTTCATTAACATAATCATTTGGGTCCTGGCGGTGTGTCTCAATGGTTAGATTATTAGCCTGTGGTCCGAAGGGTTGTGGGTTCAATTCCATCGGGACATGTGCAGGAGGAAGGTAACCAATTGATGTGTTTCTTCAATGTTTCTCTTTCTCTCTCTCCCTCTCCCTCCCTCCCTCTCTCCCTTCCACTCTCAAAAAAAAAAAAAAAAAAAAAAAATCAGTGGGAGGAAAGATTAATCCTTTGTTCTTAAATGGAGCAATTTGTCAGATCCAACTTCTTAAGTTACTACTTTTTAGGGATGTGTTTTTCAGCCTTTGGATGGTGAGGTTGGAGGATGCAAAAGATATTTTTAAATTGCACTCACGTTTAAAAATAGCAGGACCTGCTTCCCTCATAGGCCTTTTGCAAACAGAGTTCTGATTCCCAGATGAGCAGGGAGCCCCGGAAGCAGGGACTGAGATGGGGGTTCCTGGGTGTGTGATTGACAGGGGAAGCTCTCTCAGGACACCCATGTGACAGGCAGGATCAGGCCTGGGAGGCAGCTTGGGCAGACATGTAGTTCGGGAGCCGCCAGGCCCTGCCTGATTTTGCAGGGGGCACTGGAGCATGAATTACACCCCAGAGCTTGTCCAAGCGTCATTGGCTGCCAGACATCTCCCTCATCGGCCAGTCATTGGCCCGGGAGAACCTTCTGGAAAGGAGCCACCGCTGAACCTTCTCAGGAATGAGCACACCTCTCCGTAAAGAGAATGCAGACAGGCCACGATGGCATCTGCCACATGCTCATTCAGTCCTCCAGCTACTGCAAAACTGCCGAGAGACAAGAACACAAACACCATTTCCAGCTCCCTCATTCCTGTGGGAGTTAAAATCACTCCTTCCAGGACAGATTTTCAATAAACACACACACACACACACACACACACACACTCACACATTGGTACACCCACCCATGCACCAAGAAGTCCGGTTCAATTCCCAGTCAGGGCACATGCCCAGGTTGCTGGCTCCATCCCCAGTACAGGGTGCACTGGAGGCAGCTGATCAATGTTTCTCATCGATATTTCAATCTCTCTTTCCCTCCTCTCCCTCCCTTCCTCTCTCTAAAAAATAAGTGGGGGGAAAAAACATATTTTTATTAAAAAGGAAATATTTCCTTGATATTTTTATATATTATTTGGGATTGCCTTAATTCAAATGTTTACTAACTATAGGCGCCTGCATCCTCTCCCCACCTCCCGGACGAGGAAGGTGAGCCCAGGCTTCATTTCCTGGGTCTGCTGTGACAAAGGACCACATAGTGGGGGAGAGGGGTGTTAAAACAACAGGAATTTATTTCCTCGCCGTTCGGAGGCCAGAAGTCCAAGATCAAGGCATGGGCAGGACCACACTCCCTGGACAGCTGTAGGGGAGAGTTTCTTCCTGGCCTCTCCAGCTTCCCGCAGCTGTCAGCAATCCGTAGTATTCCTTGGTTTGTAAACATGTTACTCCAGTGCCTGCCTCCATTGCCACGCCACTGCCTTCTGCTTGTGTGCCTCTCTTCTTAGGAAGACACCTGCCATGTTGTTTTGGGGCCCACTGTACCCTGGTATGACATCATCTTGACAAATTACCTCTGCAGTAACCCTATTTCCAAAGAGGTCCTATGTTGAAGTCCTGTGGATTAGATTTGAATGTATCTTTTTTTTGGGGGGGGGGGGGAGACACACAATTAAATTCTTAACGCTTGTGAGATGGCACGTCCTGCCCCAGCCTCGGGCGATGTCTGTTGGAGGAGGGGAGACTTCCCGGGCCCTAGACATCCTTGTGTGTGTCTTACAGCCCCGGAGGGGGTCTCATCATCATCGACAGCATGCCTGACATCCGCAAGAGGAAGCCCATCCCCCTCGTGAGTGACCTGGTAAGTGTCCTCGCCCTCCTGGCCCCTGGTGCCAACCTGTGCAGCTGCCCCTGGCAGACCGGGCCCGAGGGGCTGGCCAGGCGTTCTCCGGGACTAACATAATCTGATTTCTGCCCCATGTGCTGCTTGGATTCTTCAGGCCATGGTGAGTGAGTGATGGTGACCTGGGCCCCTGCGTCTCCTCCCCAGACCCCTCCACTGCCATCTTCCAACTGGCCCCGTCCACGGGTTCTGGGGAGGGAACCTTGCCAGGTCCTAAGTTCATGGGTGGGGAAGACAGCAGGCGACTCGCCACCTTGGATCATGGTGGTTGGTGCCTTTGCCCTGTGGCTGGTGAGCATGGCCCAGTCTGGCCCGTGGTGGGAAGGTATGGGTGAGCCAGGGGTGTGGGGCTGCTCACCTTCCAGGGTCCCTTCTGTCATTTCCCAATTCTTTGCTGGTTCTGCTCCTGCTGCTGTGACCCGTGTCCTGTTCCTCGGGACTGGTGGCCCCAACCGTGACTGACTGTGGATTCTGCTCCCCACAACAATCCATGGGTCTCCATCAACCCCATGGCTCCCTCGGTGGCCTCCCACACCAGTCCCTGGTCCAGTCCAGAAAAGCGGGCATCACCTCAGCCTTGGCCTCCAGCACTTTGAACAACGAGGAGCTGGTGCGTGGGGTTGTGAGGTGGGCTTACCTGGGGGCTTCTGGAGGAAGAGGAAGAGGGCGTGGCAGGGATGGGCATTCCTCACTCTCCTGGGTTCGGTAGCTCAGCATGGGGGTAGCACTCTCTGTACACGGGAACTGCTGAATTCCGACCCCGTGGGGGCCACGGAGGGGCAGAGACTAGACCAGACTCTGCACAGGGTGAGGGCCTGGCAGACAGGGCCCCCAGGGGAGGACTCTGCGCCCCACGCCGCCCCTCCTTCCCTCCCCGCAGAAAAACCACGTTTACAAGAAGACCCTGCAAGCCTTAATCTACCCCATTTCGTGCACTACGCCGCACAACTTCGAGGTGTGGACGGCCACCACGCCCACCTACTGCTACGAGTGCGAAGGGCTGCTGTGGGGCATCGCGCGGCAGGGCATGCGCTGCACCGAGTGCGGCGTCAAGTGCCACGAGAAGTGCCAGGACCTGCTCAACGCCGACTGCCTGCAGCGTGAGCGCGGGGCTGCGTGGTGGGCGGGACCGAGTGGTGGGCGGGGCTGATTGGGGGCGGAGCGGAGTGGGGGCGGGGCGGAGTGGGGACGGGGCTCTGCGGAGGCGGGTTGAGGGCCGGCAGCACTGGGAGACGGGCTTGGAGAGAGGGGCGGGGCGGTGAGCGGTGGGGGCCTCGGGCAGGGACTGGGGGCGAGGGTTAGGGCGGGACTCCTTTTGCGGGGAGGATGGGGGCGAGAGGAGGGGAAAGGAGGTGTCGCAGAAGGCTGGCTTAATGTCTGGGATGGGGTTGGTTAATGAAAGACACCCATTCATTCCCCTTAGGAAAACGGGTTAGGGTTAGCTCAGCAGGGGAGAGAGTGCAGAGAAGGGTGGGGTCATGGAGGGGGCAGGGGAGGCAGAGGGGCAGGCTCTGACGGGCAGAAAGCCTGGCGGGAGGAGGTGTTCAGAGAACAGGTAGGAAGCTCTAGCTTGGGGGTTATTCACACGAACCCCCACGGCTTAAGGTGTCCGCGGCCGGGCAGCCGCTGAGGGAGCTCCGGAGTTGGGGTGCTGGCTCCCTGAGGGCTCCCCGACAGCGCCGGCTGCCCGCTGCTTCCGCAGGGGCGGCGGAGAAGAGCTCCAAGCACGGCGCCGAGGACCGGACGCAGAACATCATCATGGTGCTCAAGGACCGCATGAAGATCCGGGAGCGCAACAAGCCCGAGATCTTCGAGCTCATCCAGGAGATCTTCGCTGTGACCAAGGCCGCACACACGCAGCAGATGAAGGCGGTCAAGCAGAGCGTGCTGGACGGCACGTCCAAGTGGTCGGCCAAGATCAGCATCACTGGTGAGGCCACCAGTGCAGCCACCGGTCCTTTCTCCCAGCCCGCTAGCTCCCTCCCAGGCCCCTTCCTTCCCTTTGCTGCGATGCTTGAGCCTATCTGTGGCTCTCCCAGGTCCACGTGTGTGCGCCTCTGTGCCCACGGGTGGACACGTATGTCTCCAAACGTATGTGCATGACACGCTATCTGGGTGCATCTTGATTAGTGCCCCCAGAATCAGATCCCGGGAACAGGAGTCGAGGGCACATGGTTTGTCTGGGAGGCCATCCCCGGAAGCCCTGTGGGAGCTGGAAGTGAAGCTGGGCCAGAAGAAGCTCTTCACAGGGTGCCAAGAGGCAATGCTGTGGACACCTGGGGCTTATTCCCACTGAGGGCCACTAGGAGACAGTACTGAGCTCCCACTGTCGTGTGGGCTTAGGGGCTTAATCACACGGAACAAGATCAGCCTGAAATTATTGGAATCCAGAGTCTAGGTCAGTGGTCTGCAAACTCATTAGTCAACAGAGTGGCAACCGCAGCTCTCAAGCCGCATGTGGCTTGTGAGCCGCAGTTTGCTGACCACTGCCCTAGGGTGTTTATCCACGCCCAACCTCATTGGGATTTCCCAGGAGACAGACCCCACGATGATTCAGAGCAGATGGGTGTCCAGGAGGTGGTCCCAGGACGCCCTGGTGGTGGGTGGAGACATAAGTCTGGGAACAGAGAGGAAAGTTGCCCTGCAGGGGCCACCAATGAGTAGGTGGTTTTTGTGGTCAATGGGGATTCAGTCCTACAGGGGAACTTCAAGGGCGCAGTGTAGAGCACACACCTAAGAATGTCCCTTTCTCAGGGTGGCCCTGGGGCTCCTTCCCATCCTTCACTGACTGAGTGTCTCTGGATATTAATTCTTCGGCAAGGTCATTGTGCCCAGTAAGCAGTCCCAGCCCTTGGGCCACATCACAGGGGTCCCCAGCAAACAGCCTGGAGCCCCTGGAAATGCCTGTTTTCAACATGCCTTCTTCCCTGAGCCCACCTTTATATGTCCCGTGTGTCTTCCAGTGGTCTGTGCCCAGGGCTTGCAGGCAAAGGACAAGACGGGATCTAGTGACCCCTATGTCACCGTCCAGGTCGGGAAGACCAAGAAACGGACGAAGACCATCTACGGGAACCTGAACCCTGTGTGGGAGGAGAACTTCCATTTGTAAGTGCCTGCCTGGGCCCCCTGTGTCCCAGGCAGAGCTCCCTCCTGGGGCAGCCCAAGGGGGCGCCGATACCAGCCCAAGCCAGCTGCTTGACCCTCGTTCCCGCCTCCCCCTGCAGTGAATGTCACAACTCCTCAGATAGAATCAAGGTACGTGTCTGGGACGAAGATGATGACATCAAATCCCGCGTGAAACAGCGGTTCAAGAGAGAGTCTGATGACTTCCTGGGGCAGACAATCATCGAGGTGCGGACGCTCAGTGGCGAGATGGACGTGTGGTACAACCTGGGTGAGCAAGGGGAGGGGCCTGCAGGAGGCAGGGAGGGGGCTCCGGGAGCCAACCAAAGTGGGGAATCCCATTGGAGGGGAGAGACACTATGTCAGAAGGAGTCAGTCCAGGAGCCCAATCTGATGGAGGAGGCAGGGTCTGTGGGCCCCAATCTGGTGAAGAAGGCACACTCTGTGAGCATGATCTCATGGCGACAGGAAGCATCTCAGGTTGACAGAGTGAACAGAAGAACCTAGGACAGTGGTCGGCAAACTCATTAGTCAACAGAGCCAAATGTCAACAGTACAACGATTGAAATTTCTTTTGAGAGCCAAATTTTTTTTTTAAATCAATCTTTATTGTTCATATTGTTACAAAGGTTCCTCATTTCTTCCCCCCTCCACCAGGTTCCCACCCCACCCTCCGCCCCCTCCCCATCCCCCATTGTCCTCATCCATAGGTGCACAGTTTATGTTCAGTCTCTTCCTCCCTCCCTTTCCCTGATAGTAAATCCCTTTTCAGATAGTAAATCAGTTACTTAGCATTTTCTCATATCAATAATACCACCACATGCCCAATGATACATTTCACACAAAAGACATTTTCAAATAGGTCAACCAGCCTCATCCAGGCCCCACCCAAGGCACTCACAGATCAACACCCCAGCCCTATACTAACTCAACACATCCAGATCTAAGCCTTCATCACTTGATTCAGCAGACCCTCAAGTTCCCACAAAAGTTTCCAGCCATGTCTGAGAGGCAGCCTTGGGGCAGGGGCAGGTGAGGAGCGAGCTGTTCTGGGCCTGGCTGCTTCGGGCCTGGCCTTTGTTGCTCTGGTTCGTTCCACAACCAGCTGCTCCAGGTCTGGTCACCGCCACTCCCGACCTATTAATAGTTGCTCTGGACCTGGCTGCTGCTGCTCCGGGCCTGGCCACACCCGACCCGGCTGCTCCGGGCCCGGCTGCTCCGGGCGTGGCCGCTCCCAGCCTGGCAGCTGCTGCTCTGGGCCTGGCCGCACCAGACCCGGCTGCTCCGGGCCTGGCCGCACCAGACCCGGCTGCTCCGGGCCTGGCCGCTCCCAGCCTGGCAGCCACTGCTCCAAGCCTGGCCGCTCCCAGCCTGGCAGCTGCTGCTCCGGGCCTGGCCGCACCAGACCCGGCTACTCCAGACCTGGCCGCTCCCAGCCTGGCAGCCGCTGCTCCTGGCCTGGCTGGACCAGACCCGGCTGCTCCGGGCCTGGCTGCTCCCAGCCTGGCAGCCGCTGAGAGCCAAATTTTTTAAAAATATATTTTTTATTGAATTTTTACAGAAAGGAAGAGAGAGGGATAGAGAGTTAGAAACATCAATGAGAGAGAATCATCGATCAGCTGCCTCCTGCACACCCCCTACTGGGAATGTGCCCGCAACCAACGTACATGCCCTTGACCAGAATCAAACCAGGGACCTTTCCGTCCACAGGCCAATGCTCTATCCACTGAGCCAAACCGGTTTCGGCGAGAGCCAAATTTTTTAAACTTAAACTTCTTCTAACACCTAAACTTCTTCAAAATAGATTCGCCCAGGCCGTGGTATTTTGTGAAAGAGCCACATTCAAGGGGCCAAAGAGCAGCATGTGGCTCGAGAGCCGCAGTTTGCCGACCATGAACCTAGGAAGTTTTTAGTTTGTTTTGAGGGAGTGTCGGGGGGACAGAATCTCTGTATTCCAGTCTCAGGGGGGACACAGAAAATAAGGCCTGGGATCCTGGACTGAGGAGAGAGGCACAGACCCAAGACTCCAACCTGAGAAGGAAGATGGAACTTTAAGAATCCGATGTAAGAGAAGAGGTATAGTTTGGGCATCCTAATCCGAGAAGTGAGCTACAGACCCAAAAATCCCGACTAAGAAGATGAGTAGAATCTGTGAGCCCAGCCTGGTGGCGGATGCAGGGTCTGTGAGCTCAGCCTGTGAGTGTAGGAAGAACCCACTCTGAGAGGAGTGAGCAGAGCTGAGGAACTTAGTTTGGTTGGAAGAAATCTAGATACCCTATTCTGATGTCAGGAAGCAAGACTTGGGGATCCTAGTTTGAGGAGGGAGAGAGGCACAGACCCAGGAACCCTGTATAACAAGATAACTAGACTTTGGGAAGCTTGATTTGATTGGGAACACAGACCCTGGGAGGTCAATCTGGGGGAGAAGCTGTGCTTAAGGCTCCTAGTTTAAAGAGGGAGATACAGACCAGGAATTTAATCGGAGTGAAGAAGCAATGTCTGGGGTCCTAGTTTGAAGAGAGAGACAGAGCCTACAGAATTCTAGTCTAACGTGAGAGACATGAGCCTAAAGAGGCAATCTGAGGAGTCATGCATACATTAAAATAGCCCAGGGATAGCCCTGGCCAGATTTGGCTCAGTGGATAGAGTGTCAGCCTGCGGACTGAAGAACCATGGGTTCAGTTCTGGTCAAGGGCATGTACCTCAGTTGCAGGCTCAATCCCCAGACTGGGGCTCATTCAGGAAGCAACCAATCGATGTGTCTTTCTCACATCGATGTTTCTCTCTCTCTTTGTCTCTCTTCCACTCTCTCAGAAAATCAATGGAAAAATATCTTCGGGTGAGGATTAACTGACTAACTAACTAACTAACTAATTAACTAAATACTTTCTCTAGATTGAGAGGTTCTGACACTACCATCCCTTTCTGCCCTGCAGACAAGAGGACTGACAAATCTGCTGTGTCAGGTGCCATCCGGCTACACATCAGTGTGGAGATCAAAGGGGAGGAGAAGGTGGCCCCCTACCATGTTCAGTATACTTGTCTGCATGAGGTGAGGCCCGCTGCTCCACCCTGCCCTAAAAGCTCACTGTGATCTCCCACATTACCTCCACTTGCCACTTCGCCCGGTCCAGCTCCTCCCTCCTTCCTCCTTCCACACTCCCCTGGGCTTCTGAGACTGTCCCCCATGCCATTCTCTCCACCTGGAAAACTCTTTCCCATCCATCAAGGTCTGCTTCAGGGTCCCCTTGTCTAGGAAGCCCTTTCTGACCTCCCGGCAGACTCTCACTGCCTAGCTCCAGGTCTTCCATCTGTCCCATCCTTGAACCTCAAAGTTAGGCTGTTTGGATCTGCATCTGTCTCTTCCAGATGCCTGGGTATAATTTAATTTGTTGTATGAATAAATGATTAAATAGATGAATGAGTGATGAATGGATAAAAATGGAGGGATGAGTGGATGTGTGTGATTGAACTATTGGAAGTATAGATTAATGGATGGGTGAATTTAGGGGTAGTTGGACAGATGAAAGGATAACTAGATGGATGGACAGATAGATGATGGATGCATGTGTAAATTGATGGGGGTCAGATGATTGAATGGGTAGATGGATGAATTATTGGATGGACAGATTAAGTTGTATGTAGAAGATGGGATAGATTGTTGGATGAACTGATTAAGTTGTGAGTAAATGTGGATGGGATGGATGGATGTGTGGTTGAATTACTAGAAGAGTGAATTAGTGGATGGGGAATTTGGGGATAGTTAAGTGGATAGGTGGGTGGATGAGTGGGTAGATGAACAGGTAAACAGATGGAAGAGTGAATATATAGGTGGATAGATAGATTATTGGAAGAATGGAGGAGGGATAGGTGAAATTTTTGGTAGCTGAATGGGTGAAAGAGTAGATGAATGAGTTAATGAATAAACAAATGGATAGATAATGTACGATGCCCTACACTTGCCCCCTTGTGCCTCCTTGCATTCTGACTTCTTCTCTTGTGTTGGCAGAACCTGTTCCACTTTGTAACTGACATGCAGAACAACGGGGTGGTGAAGATCCCGGATGCCAAGGGTGACGATGCCTGGAAGGTTTACTATGATGAGACAGCTCAGGAGATTGTGGATGAATTTGCCATGCGCTATGGCGTCGAGTCCATCTACCAAGCCATGACGTGAGGCTGTAGGCTGGGGTGGGCATCAGGGTGAGGTGCAGAAAACTGAGGCAGGGGGTCACCAAGTGGATACTGGCAGATCTGGGATAGAAGGGGTTCATAGGAAAAGGAGTGGAGAGGAAGTGGGTATGGTAGGTGTAATGTAATCCCCCTGGAGGTTAGAAAAGGGCCAGTGCTGGGGACTGCAGTGACAGGGATGAGAGATGGAGCTAGAGGCTGACAGAGAGGAGACAGAAAGGACAGAATCAGGCAGAGGGAAAGGGAATGGTTGGGAGCGGGGAGGCTGGGAGGAGTCACTCAAGATGCTGTCTTGGAGGCATTCTAGGTGGAGCCCAGCCTGTCCTGGCTGAACACCAGGCCCAGTGCTTCCTATTCCCTTCCACCAGCCACTTTGCCTGCCTCTCCTCCAAGTACATGTGTCCCGGGGTGCCTGCTGTCATGAGCACCCTGCTCGCCAACATCAATGCCTACTATGCGCATACCACCGCCTCCACCAACGTGTCTGCCTCTGACCGCTTCGCAGCCTCCAACTTCGGGGTCAGTCCCAGGGCCTGGGGGATGAGGGAGAACCCACACCTGTGCTGGTGAAACCCTATCCAACTCCCCGATTTCCAATTTGGACTTTGTACATCTATCTGAGCCTCGGTTTACCCTTCTGTAGAATGGAAAACAGATGTTACAAGGGTTCAGTTCAATGGTGGATGGGATGCCCTTCCTGTAAGCCCTCAGCCAATATGGCAGCCACCTTTCACTGCCACACTTGATGCCCAGGTCCCGGCTTCCGTCTAGTCTCCTCCTCTTCTGCTTCCCCAGAAAGAGCGCTTTGTGAAGCTCCTGGACCAACTGCATAATTCCCTGCGAATTGACCTCTCCATGTACCGGGTGAGAAGCGCATGCATGATGACTTGCTTATGCCCATACACATGTGTGCCCAGGAGGGACTGCTTCTAGCAGGCGTGCACAGGGGAGGACCCCTCTCAACATGCAGAATGTGTTCCTCTAACAAGTGTACACCTATGTGAGCAGCACCTTCCCAACCTACTTGGTGCATCCAACAAGACCTCCAAGCTATGTCAAAGTGTTCTCATTGACCCCCAACTCACTTCCTGAAACTTTGGGGCTCTTGTATCTCCCCTAGAACACTCTCCTCTCCTCTCCTAACTTTCTCCCATAACCTCTCCTCTCTTCTTCCTTCCAACAGAATAACTTCCCAGCCAGCAGCCCAGAGAGACTTCAGGACCTCAAATCCACTGTGGACCTTCTCACCAGCATCACTTTCTTTCGGATGAAGGTAGGAAAGGGAACCCAGTCCCGTTAGCTCTCCAGGAAGGATTCTCTAGGACTCTCAGGTCCTAAACAAGTAGCATTTCTCTCTCTCCCTTCCTCTCTCTCAGTGACGCTCTTTTTTCATATGGCTACAATGTTTCCTTAAACCCAGGATCACTTGTAGCCACTTCCTGGGCAACTCTCATCCCAGTTTTACCCATCCATGCCCTCTCCATCCCTCTAGGTGCAAGAACTCCAGAGCCCGCCCCGAGCCAGCCAGGTTGTGAAGGACTGTGTGAAAGCCTGCCTCAACTCCACTTATGAGTACATCTTCAATAACTGTCATGAACTCTACAGCCGGGAGTACCAGACAGACCCTGTAAGGACTCCAAATGAGGCAGAAAGGAATGGTAGACACCCACCAGACCCTGGCCTAAGTCCCAGATCTGCTCCTTCCCAAGTGATTTAACTGTTCTGAGCCTCAATATTTCCCTCAGTAAAATTAGGTCATTAACCAGCATCTCAGGATTGAGGCTGAGATACAAGCTTTAGATAAAATTTAGTTACATGCTTAGTACCGGTACACAGTAAGTGTTCAATAAATTTGGTTTTAGTTAAACTTTTAAAAAATATATATTTTATTTTTACAGAGAGGAAGGGAGAAGGATAGAGAGTTAGAAACATCAATGAGAGAGAAACATCGATCAGCTGCCTCCTGCATGCCCCCCCACTGGGGATGTGCCCGAAACCAACATATGTGCCCTTGACTGGAATCAAACCTGGGACTCTTTAGTGTGCAGGCCGACGCTCTGTCCACTGAGCCAAACTGGTTAGGGTGGTTTTAGTTAAACTTACTTGAGTTTGACATAATACAGTATGCCTGGAATTGAATTGCTACTCAATAAATGTTGAGTTGGTTACATTTTTTAAATGATTTTTAATTGTTTGGGTTTTGTTTTGTTTTGTTTTGTTTTAGAGAGAGAGAGGAAGAGAAAGTGAGAGAATGAGAGAAATATCAATATGAGAGTGGAACATCGATTGGGTGCCTCCTGCATGACCCCTACTGGGGATTGAGCTTGCAACCAGGCACATGTCCTACCCAGGAATTGAACCATCAACCTTTCAGTGCATAAGATGACAACCAACTGAATCATGCTAGCCAGGGTGGGTTGAATTGATTTTTTTTCAGTAGAGTTCAGTTTTGGTCATTTCAACTTAATTTATTTGAGATCTTTCAACATGTGCTTATCTATACATATAATGTCCCAGGCTATCAGCAGGAAAAGATTTATAGATTATAAATTTAAAACCCAGGGTGATTAGCCCCAGGTGGCCCCTCCCTCAGCTTGTGTTTCTGACAGGAAGTAACCACATAAGCCGAATTCAGTTCAATTTTATTTCCATCTGCTCATTTACATTCATTTTACTCGAGTTAAAATCAAATTGCTCTCAATTGAATTGAGTTGAGGTAAAGTGGATTAAATTGAGTTTAGTTCCATCATAATCAGTTTAGTTCCATTTATTTCTATTTGGTTGACTTAAGTTAAAATTGCTCTTGGCTAATTAGTGAGCAGCACTGAATTGGATTGAGTTTAATTTCATTGAAGAAAAGTTTATTCATTTCCATTCAGTTGAACTGAGTTGAAGTTGTTCTGGACTGGGTTGAGTTGGAAACCGAATGAGCTGGTTGTTGGATTAGGTACAGTTGAGTTCAATTGAATTGGGTTCAGTTGGGCTCATTTCAGTTGAGTTACATTCATTTACATTGATGGACTCAAGTTAGATTGAGATAGCCTGAGCATGTTAGGTTGAGTTGGATTGGGTTGACTTGGGTTGGGTTGGGTTGGGTTGGATTCAGATCAATTTATGTCCATTATTTTTATGTAGGCTGGTGTTGATCTTGGAGAAATTGATTAGGCTAATTCAATTCACTTTATTGGAGTTAAATTCCATCCAGTTAAGTTTAATGTTACTCTATAAAGTGTAATTGGCCCAAGTTCAGTTCTACTGAATTAACTCTGAGAACTGCCATCTGTTAAGCTAAGTGGGTATGATTTATAGTCACTTCAGTTCCATTTGGTTTAGTGGACTTGAGTTTGTTCAACTAAATTCAGGTCCATTATGTTTTATGAGCTGAGTCTAATTAAACTTCATTAAGATGAATAGATAGAAGCTCTGCTTGAGCCAGTTTACGAGTTCAGTCCCTTCCCATGCCGATCTCCCACCTGAACCACACACATGTTAATGGGGCCCATGCATCAGCAACCTTCTGCACCTCAATAATGAACTGACTGAAGCCCCATCCCTGCACCCCCTGGAGCCAATATCTCCACTGCCCCATCCAGGCCAAGAAAGGGGAAGTTCCCCCAGAGGAACAGGGCCCCAGCATCAAGAACCTCGACTTCTGGTCCAAGCTGATCACTCTCATAGTGTCCATCATCGAAGAAGACAAGAATTCCTACACTCCCTGCCTCAACCAGTGAGTTGTGTGTCTATGTAGTTAATTATCTGGAGGTTATTGTGTATGTGTGTGCACAATTTTGTATCTAGTGCACAATCTTGTCTAATTATACATAAAATGTTGCATATGTGGGGAAAATAATAGGTGGGGTTATATCTAGATGAAATATAGCATAATTTGAAGACATAAGCATAAAATTGTGTATATGTACACAATTATTGATATAATCAGACATGTATTTTACATGTACTGATTTGTGTGAATAGCTGTGTACATATGTATATAATTTTGTATGTGTGTGTAGATTCATAAATAACAATAGATAATGTTCTAGTATTTACTGTGTGCAAAATACTCTTCTGAATTTTTTACACTTAAATTGCATTATCTCTTACATGTGTGGATGAACTTTGTGTGTAGTTGTGGTCTGTGGGTGTATGTGTGAATTGACTTCAATATACAATATTGTGTATTGTGTGTGACCGTGCAGTTTTGGTTTGTGGATTTATATATCTGTAGAATTTTCATCTCTTGTAATTTAAAGAGCTATTGTGTTTTATTTCTCCCTGAGGTGGATGCTAGAGGGAACCCAACTCTGAGGTGCCATGATCTCTTGGTTACTTAGATATGGAGTTAAGATCAGGGACATTGGATGGATGGATGAATGGATAGATGGGTGGGTGGGTGGGTGGGTGGATGGATGAGTAGGTGGATGGATGTATAGATGGATGGATGGATGGATGGATGGATGGATGGATGGATGGATATATTGGTGGAATAATGGATTGGTGGATAAAGAAATGGATATGTGAATGGATGAATAGAGAGATGGATGGATGGATGGATGGATGGATGGATGAAAAGATAGATTTAGATTGGTGGAAGGATGGGTAAGTGGATAAGGAATTGATGTATGTGTAGATGGATGGATAGATGGATGATTGGATGGAGGGATGGAAGGAGGGATGGAGGGATGGATAGATGGATGGATGGATGGATGGATGAATAGATAGGTTGATGGAAGAATGAGTGGGTGGATAAAAGGGATGGATGGATAGTGGATGGATGGATGGATGGAGAATGAAGGAAGAAATTGATGGATGGATGAATAGAGAGATGATGGGTAAATGGATGGGTATAGGGATGGATAAAGAGGTAAATTAATGATGGGGGGATATGTGGGTAGAGGCTCAGAAGAAGAAGGGCCTCAATGCAGAGTCACTCACCAAGTTGGTGACTGTGAGGGAACTTGAACACAGATCCCTCTGGCTGTACTGGACAATTCTTTGACGAGGAAGGCCTAAGAAGCCTATGCCATCTGGCTCCTACCTGTCAAGTTTTCGTACTTCTGTGACTTTTATCAGGTTTCCCCAGGAGCTGAATGTGGGTAAAATCAGTGCTGAAGTGATGTGGAACCTGTTTGCCCAGGACATGAAGTATGCCATGGAGGGTGAGTCCCCCAGGCCATGTCTCCCAACCTGGCTTGAGCAGACAGCTGTGTCTTCTCCAAGACTGTGAGTGCCCTGTACCTTCATGCCTGAGCTCAAATGCTAATGATGGCCAGTGTGGGCACTGCCAAGACAGATTGGCAGATCCTCCTGGCTGAGCCACCCCCTTATTCCCTGCTCCAGAGCATGACAAGCATCGCTTGTGCAAGAGCGCCGACTACATGAACCTCCACTTCAAGGTCAAGTGGCTCTACAATGAGTATGTGACAGAGCTTCCTGCTTTTAAGGACCGAGTGCCAGAGTACCCCGCGTAAGCCCCCGACCCAGAACCCAAATCAGAACTATAGTGCTGGCACTAGACTGAGGCCCAAAGAGGAAGGCTCAGCTATTCAAGGGTTCCTGGGCATCAAGGGCACGAGTGGGGCTCAAATCCAGGGTTCTCCATTCTTAGCCATTGGCCTATGGACTCCTGTAGCCAAACAATTAATAATCATAAGTATCAGGAACTGTGCTGAGCAGTCCCTCATGTCTTTTCTCATTTAATCCTTTCAACAATTCTATGAGATGGGAACATCATCGTTTTTATATTGTGGATGAAGAAATAGAGAGTTAAATGCTGGAGGATTTGCCCAAGGTGACATCTAGTAAGTGATGGAGTCCAGATTTGAACCTGGAATGTCTGGCTCACCAGCTGTGTTGGAGAGTGGGCTGGTAGCCACCATTTACCAACATATACTATGTTGGGATCTCAGGGAGTAAATCTACTTACCCCTGGGCAGTTTATCAATCAGGATTCACGGAAATCTGGCCTTGCACTAACAGTGGTCACTTGGTTCATTTCATGGGTGAAATAGCCAAGGCCAGGTAGAGGAGGGGAGCAGAGAGTGACCACCCAAGACCAAGGGTGAGTTCAAGCAGAGGGTTATGGAGACAAGCGATGGAAGGCCCCATCCCTACTCTCCATTCCAGGTGGTTTGAGCCCTTCGTCATCCAGTGGCTGGATGAGAATGAGGAGGTGTCCCGAGATTTCCTACATGGAGCCCTGGAGCGAGATAAGAAGGATGGGGTGAGAAGGCTAACCCACCACCAAGTTCTCAATCTCCCCACCGTGGATTTGCTCCCTCCGAGGTCCATAAATACAATCTGGGGACAAAAACTACCCTTGGAATGAGGCCAGTCTCTGAAGGGTACCCGCAACCTTTGTCCTATTTATGGTGTTTAAAGTATTTTGTTCACTCAACAGATGAATGTGAGTTTACCAAGCCTGACCCCACCCACCCACGCAGTGGCCTTGTGTCTGGCTCTAAGTCAACTTCACATACTATCCATCTCACCTAAGGCAGTTGGTCTCTGGCTCTCCTTGTGGAGAGTAGGAGGGTTGGGCTATGGAGACTGTCTGACTCTGACCACTCTCCTCTTTCCTGGCCTCCTTATCCTGCAGTTCCAGCAGACCTCAGAGCATGCCCTGTTCTCCTGCTCCGTGGTGGATGTCTTCTCCCAGCTTAACCAGAGCTTTGAGATCATCAAAAAGCTCGAGTGCCCTGACCCCCAGATCGTGGGGCACTACATGAGGCGCTTTGCCAAGGTGCAAGAGAGTGTGGGTGGGGTTGGGGTCCAGATGGGGGACAGGGTCAAGATTGGGGTGAAGTTGAGGTTGGGAATGGAGTCAGGATCAGGGTTGGGGCTGAGGTCAGGATTGAGGTCAAAGTTGGGGTTGGTGATATCCTCAACACTCCCAAATACTGTCTTCCATTCTCAGATGACCTTGTGGGACCCTATGTTTCTCCAGACCTAGACACTGAAACCATCCAGGATCCCTGGTGGTGGGGAGGGAAACTCTGGGGAGGGGTCCTGAGCCCTGACTCCCTGCTTTGTTCCCATCCGGATTGAAGTTGGGGTTGAGGTCTATGGAAAAACCAACTGCAACCACTGTGTTGGAGTAGGTCATGCCCTAGAGGTTGGAGTTGTGGTTGGGGACAGGGTTTGGGTTGAGGTTAGAGTTTGTGATGTTATTGAGATTGGAGTTGTTAGAATTTGAGGTTAGGGTTTGAGTTGAGATTGGGTTGATGATGTTATTGAGATTGGAGTTGAGGTTGGGATTAAGACTTAGGTTGAGGTTGAGGTTGATATCAGGATTGAAGTTGGGATTGAGTTGCAGGTAAAAGTTGGTATTGGTTATATCACTGGGATTGAGGTTAAGGTTGAGGCCAATATTGGGGTTAGTTCTTCCATAAAAGTTAGAGTTGTGTTGGGGACAGCATTTAAGTTGAGGTTAGGGTTGAGGGCAGGGTTGTAGTTAAAGTTGGAGTTGAATTTGGAGCTGGGATTAAGGTTGGGGATGGGGTTGAGGTTGGGGTTAGGTTTAAAATTAAGGTTAGGATTGGATTTGCTTTGGTATTATTAGAGTGTTGGGGTTTATAGAGAATTTGAGTGGAACCTGGGATGAGTTTGGAGGTTGACAACATTGGTCTGGGATTAGGTTCAATTGGATTTTCTTTAAGCTGGGTTGAAGTTGGGGTATGCAGGTAGGAACTAAGATTTGGTTTAGGATCAAGTTCATGCTTTTGGATGGGGCTGGGTATGTTAACAATCATATTAGATGGTTATTGCTCTGAAAAAGAGCTGAGTCTACATAAAATAATCACCTTCTCATGGTGGTGTCCCTCTTTATTGTGATGGTTATCCTGGGTGGAGAATTCACCCAGCCCAGTGGTCCATCTTAGGTGCTAAAGTGGGTTTGAGTTTATCCCTCATCTCATGGGTAGCTCTTGATGGGCCCACCCAACCCCAACCCCTCTTCTCAGCCACTCTCTCTGTCCTATCCAGACCATCAGTAATGTGCTCCTCCAGTATGCGGACATCATCATCAAGGACTTCGCCTCCTACTGCTCCAAGGAGAAGGAGAAAGTGGTGACCTGCGGGGACCCTTGTCCTCCTTCCTAACCCAATTCTGCACCCCAGAGTCCCATCCTTCCCTGGGTTCTGAGACCTGTGTCTGCTTATGTGTCAAGTTGTGTGTATCTGACTGTGTGTGTGTGTGTATGGGGGGATCTGGAGGTCCCCCCATACACACACACACACACACAGTCAGATACTTAGTGTGTCATTGTCTGGTTGTTGCAAATGAAGCCTTCAGGGCGTATGTATGTGAGCATGCAAAGCTTTGGTCCCATGTAGGAGAACATGAGTATGTGACAAGAACACCCCTTCCTGCTACTCTCAGAGGCCATCCCACTTACTTAGGTCCTCTTTCCCTCTGCCAATCCTCAGAGACCACCCTCCTCAACACTCCCAAATACTGTCTTCCATTCTCAGATGACCTTGTGGGACCCTATGTTTCTCCAGACCTAGACACTGAAACCATCCAGGATCCCTGGTGGTGGGGAGGGAAACTCTGGGGAGGGGTCCTGAGCCCTGACTCCCTGCTTTGTTCCCATCCGCAGCCCTGCATCCTCATGAACAACACTCAGCAGCTGCGAGTTCAGCTAGAGAAGATGTTTGAAGCCATGGGAGGCAAAGAGGTGAGGTGGGACCAAGTGGGGTGATGCCCCGTACCCCCATGGGCCCCAGAGCTCATATCTGATGAATTCCAGCTCAGCCAGGCCCTCAGGCCCAAGCAAGTGGCTTCACTGCCTGTGCCTCAGTTTCCTCCTGAGACCCTTAAGATCCCTTTCCCTGTGTTGGGTGGGGAAATGCCCCAGATTCGTGGCTGCTCTGTAAACTTGACCTGATGGGTGTCCCTTCCCCTTCCTCAGCTGGACGCGGAGGCCAGCGACATCTTGAAAGAGCTCCAGGTGAAACTCAACAACGTCTTGGATGAGCTCAGCCGGGTGTTTGCTACCAGGTGGGGGTACCTCCAAGGCTGGGAGCAGGGAGCGGGGCAGCCCCAGACCTAAGCCTGGGGCATAGAGAGACTCGGCAGGTGTAGTGGGGGAGACCTCAGGCTTGGAGTTAGATGAAGTTGAGTTCAATCATGGCTTCACTGCTCACTAGCTGGGTGGCCTTGGGTGAGTCACTTAACTTCTCTGAGCCGGAGTTTATTCATCTGCAAAGTGGGGATGATGATAACAATAGCACATGAGTAGGACTGTGTGATAAAATAAACAACACAGGTAAATGTCATAGCCTGATGCCCGATTCTGCTATTCTTAATGTTGTCCCCCCCTCAGTTATATACCATGGCTCCCTGATGCTGATGATAAAAGGTCACGGTCCACAGATCATCATTGATGGCCTCATCCAGTCCTTCCTCCACAGGCCAGGAGTCTGGTCTGAGCTTCTCCCTTTTATACCCCCAGCTTCCAGCCTCACATTGAGGAGTGTGTCAAACAGATGGGCGACATCCTTAGCCAGGTGAAGGGCACGGGCAACGTGCCAGCCAGTGCCTGCAGCAGCGTGGCCCAAGATGCTGACAACGTGCTGCAGCCCATCATGGACCTGTTGGACAGCAAGTGAGCCATGTCCGGTGGCCTCTGAGACCAGAGGCTGGCCTGGAGAGAACAAGTGGGCAGCTTGCTGGGTGGTGTTGGAATGGTTAGGAGGTATGTGGGTGGAGGCAATGAAGGGATGGAAAGATGAGTGGATACATGATTGGAAGATATGGTGAGTAAATATTTGTATAGATAAATGAATAGTGTTTGGATGGAAAGACATAAGGGTTAGGCAGGTGGGTAGATGAAAAGATAAATGCTAAAAGTCTAGATGGATGAAAGAATGGATGGATAGGCAAATGGGTAAATGAATGAAGAATGGATGGATAGTTGGGTATTTGGATGGATGAATAATTAGATGGACTGATGAGAATAAAGTTAAATGGAGGAAGTATACATGGGAAGATGGATGTAAGGAAGGAGGAAGGGAGGGAAGAAGGAAGAATAGCTGATGGATAGTTGTATGTATGAAAGGAAGGAACAGGGAGGAAAGAAGGAAGGAAGGAAGGAAGGAAGGAAAGAAGGAAGGAAGGAAGGAAAGAAGGAAGGAAGGAAGGAAGGAAGGAAGGAAGGAAGGAAGGAAGGAAGGAAGGAAGGAAGGAAAAAGAGATGGAGTAGCACTAAAAAAAGTTGGGGTAGGGATGGTTTGGTGGATGGGGGTCAGTTGCTGGATGAATAATGGTAAATTGCCCTCTCCTTCAGCCCTCAAATGTCCAATCATAAATTCTTTGTTGTTTTCCCTCCTAAGTCTATCCTCTTCCTGCCATTCCATTCTCCTTCCTATCAAGCATGGCCCCAGCCTCCTCACAGTCCTTGTTCTCCATACAGCCTTCTAATCCAGTTTATTGCCACTCTGTTCTTTCAAACAATAATGTCTCTCTCTCTCTTAAATATCCCATGGCTCCCATTGCCTTCATGCTAAGGCCCAGGCCTTTCTCCCAGACTTTGAGCCCCCTTCCTGCCTGGCCCTGCTGAGCTGTCCAGCCACCTTTGCCCTCCACACGTATCACATACTGTAGCTCCACCAGACACCCAAGGTCCTTTATAGGCTCCGTGCAAGGGATGCCTTCCCACCTTGCTCATATGTTGAAGGGAAGGGCCTGGTTCTCCAGGTCAGGGCCAGCTGGGCCCTCTCTCAGATCTACTCCTCACCCCCAGCCTGACTCTTTTTGCCAAAATCTGCGAGAAGACGGTGCTGAAGAGGGTACTGAAGGAGCTGTGGAAGCTGGTGATGAACACCATGGAGAAGACCATTGTCCTGCCACCCCTCACTGACCAGACGGTGAGGCCCACAAGGGTCAGAAGGGATGCCTGGGCCACCTTCTCTCTTGGGAGCCCAGAGAGCTTGGTGCCAAAAGATTGAGGTTCAGAGGTTGTCCAGGGACAAATGTCATCCAAGGGTTGTAGAAGCCACCAGAGGTAAATGAGGCCAAAGATCAGAGAGGTTACACAGGGGCCAAAGGTCATAAAAGGGTCAAAGAGGTCAAGTAGAGTCAAATGACATCTAAGGGACTTAGAGGTCACATGGATCAAGAGGTCGTTCAGAAGTCAGAGATCACCCAGAAAACAGGTCACCTTGGGGCTCAAGGCCACCCATGGGACACAAAGGTCATAGGGGTCAGTGAGCTTATCAGAGGCCTTTGGGGGGTTCAATCAAGAGACAAGGAAGGGAGACACCATGGAGTTCAAAAATCAGAGAGGACCAGAACAGAGGCTCTCCCAGAGGTTAGATAGAGGTCACCAAGAGCATTGAGGTCAGAGATGTCAAGCAGAGGACTGTGCCTCTGGGCCTGTTTGGGGACCAGCTCAGAGACAGGGATCAGGCTGTCGGGTGGGAGTGGGAGAATCATGATGTCTGTGGAGGGTGTGGCTGGGCATGGGTCCTTCTGGGGAGGCATTGAGGGCCTGGATAGTCTTAATACATGTATCGATGGCTCAACACAGAGTGGGAGGGCACTCCTGGGTGAACGTGGACAGCTTAGGGAGGGTGGAGGGGCCCCTCAAGAGGCAACGATGGTGTCGGCGGCTCAGACCTACCTCAGCCAGCCCCGCCTCCTTCAGGCTGGGCTGGGGCATGGGTGCCCTCTCTGCCCTCTCCCTGGGCTTCAGGGAGACTCATGGTGACTTATTCCCCCCTCCCTACCACCTGGCCCCCATCATGGCTGACAGATGATCGTAAGTAGAGGCCCTTCTGTCCGTCTGTCTGTCCGTCCGCTCTGTGTCTGGACTCGGCCCACTGCGTGGCTGCAGCCCCCCCTCTCCCCCCCAGTGCTCCCTCCTCCCCCACTGCCTGTCCCCCACTGTCCCACCTCTTGCCTAGTTGTGCCTGTGTCTGTCTGGGTCCGGGTATGGGGAGGAGGCGGGGCCTGGAGGGAGGGAGGCCACGCCCACCACCTTGCCCCATTATAAATATGGAGGCAGTGCCTTCAAGTTTCCCAAACCCCAAACCTTCATGTCTACCCTAGTCCTTTAGTTGTGACACCCCCCCCCCCCAATTCCATGATCAGATGCCAGTAAGGTATCTGAGTATCTCCTAGACACTAGGAGGTTCAAAGTCAACACAGCCCCTCCAACCTCCCCTTTGGGCTCACCACTCAGGACCCTACTCAGCTACTCAGGGAGGCCCTCCACCACTCCTTCCCAGCCCCTCCTGCACACACAGACACACACCATCCCAGACACACACCCAAGCACCTTGGTGTCAGACAGACTTAGTGTCAAATCCCAGCCCAGCTCCTCTCCTCTCTCTCTCTCTCTCTCTCTCTCTCTCTCTCTCTGACCTTGGAAAGTCACTTCACCTCCCAACCTCCATTTCTGTAACTGAAAAATCAGTTAATTGTAGCAACTGTCGGAGTGTTTTTGTCAGAACCAAATGGGATGATGCGGTAAAGTGATCATCTCGCCTGGCAGGTGTTGCTCGGTGGTTGAGCATCTGTCCATGAACCAGGAGGTCACGGTTTGATTCCTGGTCAGGGCACCTGTCCAGGTTGGGGGCTCCATTTCCAGTGGGGGACATACAGGAGGCAGCCCATCAATGATTCTCTTTCATCATGGATGTTTCTATCTTCTCTCCGTCTTCCTCTCTTTGAAATCACTAAACACATATTTAAAAAAATAAATAAAGTGCTCATCTCCATGTCTAGTGGGGGCAGTGCTCACTGAATTAGACCTTATATTGTTTTTATGGAGAGGGTAGTATTGGACACATACCAGGGCAAAAATCAGTAAAACCACTTCAGATTCCCCCCCTTGGTGAGAAAGACCAGGCTGTTACAGTATTTAATCTCATCAGAAGTTCACCAAGAGCTTGTCTTATTTCTTTTTTAAAAAATACATATTTTAGCTTCCTCCCCTCTCCCCTCTCTCTTCTCCCTTCTCCCTTCTCCCCTCTACTCTCCTTCCTCCTCCCTTCTCCCTCCCCCCCTCTCTCCCCCTCCACTCTCTCTCTCTCTCCCCTTTCCTTCCCCCTTTGCTTCCTTTCTTCTAAATTAAATAAAAATAAAAAACAAAACAAAAAATATGTATATATTTCATTTATTTTTTACAGAGAATAAGGGAGAGGGATAGCGAGTTAGAAACATCCATCAGCTGCCTCCTGCACACCTCCTACTGGGGATGTGCCTGCAACCAAGGTACATGCCCTTGACCGGAATCGAACCTGGGACCCTCCAGTCTGAAGGCTGACACTCTATCCACTGAGCCAAACTGGTTAGAGCTCATCTTATTTCTTGCCAGCTTCAGCATGTGTCTTTGGCTGTAACCACAGATCATGCCCTTGTGGGGAGGGAGCAAAGGGAATTCCCGTATGCCAGACCTCAGCTCACCTTCACGACAACCTTTTGAGCAAGGTGGATGCTATGATTCCCATTCTGCAGATGAGAAAAGCTGAGACTTAGGAGGAGTCACTTACTCAAGGCTGCAGAGTAAACAGATGCCAGAGTCAGGATTGAAGTTCAGGTCTGTCTGAATAGGAAGCCCTTTTGCTTTCCTGTTAACCCAGGAACCAAAGCCTCATCTATACAGTACATGTAAATGGATTGTATTCCGGCAGCAGCTTCTCTCCTTTCTCTCTGGCTCTGTGTTTCTATTTCTCCCTCTCTCTTTCCTGTCTTTCTTGCTCTCTCACACATTTGAAGAATTGGTCATTAAGACACACACACACACACACACACACACACTTGCAATCCAGTCAGCAGCCCCCAGGGCAGTGCATATGGCCCGCCCCCCTCCCCCACCCCCATAGCTACCTGTGTGATCGTCCTGGGCTCCCGCCCCCTACAGCTTGCCAGGTTGATCACCCTGTGGCATTGTCTCTGCAGGGCACCCTCTTGAGAAAACATGGCAAGGGATTAGAAAAGGTAATGAGGGCCTCGCTCGTGCTGAGGTCCTGAGCCGTGGTGTCTGGGCATGTGTGTGTGCATGTCTGTGTCTCTGTGCCTGGGCAGGACGGTCCCCTGGGGGTCACGAGTTGAGGAGATGAGGGTCCCAGCCACGTCCCACAAAACCAGAATTCAGAAAGGAGGCATTTCACCTCCCGGGACATGGCTTGCAGTGTGTGGGTACGTGTGAGCTAAGGTGTACACGTGCAGTTCCCACCCGAAGGGTTTCTCCCAGCCCCAGGCTCAGCTGAAATTCTGAGGTTTCAAGCAGAGCCCAGGCACTGACCCACTGCCATGGACTGAGACGTTTCTGTTTTTTTCGTGTAGATGTTTTTGTTCTAGTTGTTGTTTATTGTAAAGAGATGGGAGCTGTAGCAAGACATGAACCGTTGCCCTTGCTGTGCACCTGTCACCTGTGTGCACACAACGGGGTCTCCACTTTATGGACATGGATGGGAGGGCTTCCCCACTCACTCATGCAGCCCTTTAGAGGACACATTCAATGTGCCAGGCAATGTACACTCTCGGGGGGCGTGGGTTTGTGAGTGTGATTGTGTGCACACGGGCAAGTGTTTAGGCGTGGACTTGTATATCTTAGCCTGTGAGTTCTGCATGTGTATGTCTTTGTATGTCAGTCTGGAGGTGTGTGTACATAAGCTCTCTACACGCCCATGGCTGTGCCTGGATGTGTGTCTGTGTGTTGCGTGAACTTGTGATACCTGTCAGCACTTTCCCTGTAGAGTCAGGCCTGCCCAGGTAAGGTCTTGGAAGTTGGGGAACAATAGACCTGGAGCTCTGTCTCTTTTCTTCCCCTTCCCAAGGCGCCCCACCTGGGCAGGCTGACGTGGGATGGGGCACCTGTCCCAGGTGATGGGCTGGTTCCAGGCTCCTGGCTTGGCAGTCTGGGAGCCTGGCCCCAAGCCCGCACTGGGGGCAGGGAAAGCACCTAGCTGGGGAGGGGGCTCAGCATCAGACCCAGGACCCGGGGGGGGGGGAATGTGTGGGCTGGAGGGCGGACTGTGCTTTGAGAGGGCAGGGAAGTCCCACTGACTATCCTCCCAGCCGACACCTGAACTCTGACCTCCGCCTGATTCTCTTCACAGGGCAGGGTGAAACTGCCAAGCCACTCAGATGTAAGACCGACCTCTCACTGTCTGTCTGGCTCCCTCTCCCCCACCCTCCCCGTGCCATCCAGTGGCATTCTGTGAACCTGTCTGTCGGTCTCTTCTTCCTCTGTCTGTCTGGCTTGCTTGTGAGGGGTGGGGGTGGGGGTGAGGGCGGGCAGCAGGCAGGGCGGAGGGGGTATCCAGGGAAGCTGAGGCCCAAGCAGCTGGGCTCGGGGAGTCACAGCCCAGGCACAGGAAGAGTAGGGACAGCCAGGATGATGACAACACTGGTAGTGCCAGGATAGCCGGCTTCCATGGGTCAGCTGGTGGATTGTCCATGTAATGCCAAATGTCCCAGCGATAAATGGCTGCTTCCCTGCCCAACCCCATCTGTGGCCCCCCGACCACCCCAGGACTCCCTATTTCATTGATACTCAGCCCCACACTGTCACCCAAGAGGGTGCCCCTATTAGCCAGTGGAGGAAACTGAGGCCCAGAAAGCATCTGGGACACAACTCAAGTCACCCGGCACGGTGACAGAGGCGCCAGGACCTGGACTTCCAGGCCTGGACCCTGTCTTCCCCAGCACTGCCCCTGACCTTGAAACCGAGTGCTAGTGACAGTAAAACCTGGACAAAGACGCTCAGTTCCAGCTAAACCTTGAAGTGGATATGATTTCCTTCGTCCAGATGGCAAAACTGAGACTCAGAGAGGTTAAGTGACTTGCCCAGAGCCACACAGCCGAGCTGGGATTTGAATCCAGGCCCGCTCAGCTTGTTGGAGCTATAACCAGGACACCATCTTGCTTGAGAGGGGAGAAGTGGGGAGGTTATATTGAGATGTGTGTTGGGAGGATTCTTTCTTTAAAAGGTCAGACTAAAGTCTCCCCCGCAGGTTACTGGGGAACTCCTCCCCCCGAGGGAATGGTCCTGCAGGGAGTGAGGGTTCGATAGAGCCCATCCCACGGTTTCCTCCAGACCCTCTGACTTTGGGCTGGCAAGGCCCACCCAGACCCACAAACATCATCCAGGTCCCCACCCCCACCCCTCCACCCACTGCCCCTTGCAGCCCACTCTCTCATCCTTTCCCTTCTCTGACCCACAAACCCAGGGTCATGATGGAGGTGGAGGTGGGGGGTGGTGATAACATCCCCACAAGACTGGGATTTCTGGGGACAATCACAACCACCCCTTAGCACTTCATGGCGGGGCGGTGATGCGGGGAGGTCCAGACCTCTGTCTCTGCGACACAACCATTGCCCTGCCCAGGGCCTTTGGACAAGAACTAAGAAGACTCCAGGGCTAGGGTGTCATCAGGGGCTTGGGGACTGGGCTGGGGGACTCCCACGCTGACGTGGCCGTGTCTCTTGTCATCTGCAGGGAACCCAGATGATCTTCAATGCGGCCAAGGAGCTGGGTCAACTGTCTAAACTCAAGGTGCGGCCAGGAGTGAGGGGAGGTCAGGGTCGGGGGATTGCTTGGGAGGAGTCCCGGAATAGTGACCGCTTTTTAGGTTCAAGGGACAGGAGGATCCCTGCTCGGACGGGCTTACGCACAAATTTTTTGCTCCGGTGTATTGGAAAGGTACAGCTTGGTCAAGAGTATAAACCGTTTACTCAACACATACTTACGGCGCGCCTGCTGTGGGTGCGGGCATATGCTGGCACCGGGCACACAAGGATGAAGAGCAGACCCGCTATCCGACTCCTCACTGATTTACAGGGATGAGTACCTTAGCCAGGCAGATCCCTAACGAGGGCCTGCTCTGCCCACCTGGCCCCTCTCTCTCTCCATCCAGGACCACATGGTACGAGAGGAAGCCAAGAGCTTGACCCCAAAACAGTGTGCAGTTGTTGAGCTGGCCCTGGACACCATCAAGGTGAGAGGCCCCACCCCTGCCCACCGGGGAGGCAGGCAGAGGGTGTGGGGGTGTGGACAGGAACCTTCATTCATCCCATTTCTGAACACTCCCTGCTGACCCTCTGGCAAGGCCCTGAGAGGCCCCAGCCAGGGGGCTGGGGGGCAGACCGTTGGATACAGACATCTTTAGGCCTGTGGTCAGGGTGCTGTAGAGGGAAGAATGGAAGCTGGGGTAGCCTAGGGCAGTGGTCAGCAAACTCATTAGTCAACAGAGCGGCAAACCACTGCTCGAAAGCTGCAAGCCACAGTTTGCCGACCACTGGCGTAGGGAGAGAGCAGCAAGGACTTTCTAGAAGAAAACATGTGGGAGGTGGGTTTTGAGAGATGCGTAGGAGTTCACAAGGCAAAGCAAACAGCGTTCCAGGCAGGGGCCCAGCCCATGCAAGAGCATGGAGTCACGAAAGAGGCTGTGGTCTGCATGGAATGAAAACTACTCTGAAAAACATGTTTTGCTAAAATGGAGCTGGCAGCATATTAAAGAGGAAACCTTAATCAAAGAAAGACAAGGAGCCAGATAAGATCAGGGCCAGAGGACCTCACCCCCAGTGATCATAGGAAGTGCAAAGGCCCTGAGGCAGGCATGGTCTAGGGAAGACAATGGAGAAAAGTCAAGGAGGTTGTAGGGTTGAAGCCCATGGGCCTGGGAAGGGCGCGGAGGCATGAGTGCTATTCTGAGGGTGCTGGGAGCCCACTGGCAGGGTGGGGGCAGGAGTGGAGGTGGGGGAGCAGCGGCACCAGACTTGAGTGGAGGCCCTGGGCTCATCCAGTGCATTGTTGCAGAGGGCAGAGGGATGGCGGAGGACAGGGCGGGAGGGCCCGCTAGGAGGAGCCCGTAGGGCTGCCTCTGCCCTCACTTCCCCACCCTGTGCCCACAGCAATACTTCCACGCCGGCGGCGTGGGCCTCAAGAAGACCTTCCTGGAGAAGAGCCCGGACCTGCAGTCCCTGCGCTATGCCCTGTCCCTCTACACGCAGGCCACCGACCTGCTCATTAAGACCTTCGTGCAGACGCAGGCCGCCCAGGGTAAGGGGCGGCAGCGTGGCCCCAGGCCAACACTCACCACGAGCATTGGCTCGTCTGTGGCACCAGGAGCGCGTTAACAGATCCCTGGCGCTTGTGAACCGCTTGGTCCTGGGCCAATGAGTAATTCACCGTTTGTGGGGAAATCCATGGGCCTCCTAGAGCCAGAAGTGATTGAAAGCTCTGGGGCGGGGCCTCTTTGACAGCTGCTAGGACCAAGGTGATGGACAGATGCTAGGGGCGCGCGACCTGAGGCGTGGTGGGCCGCTGTGGCGGGCCGGCCTCTGGGACTGGGGGACGGGGAGGGAAGGGGAGGAACTAAGGAGTGATTGACAGCTTTGGCATGGGCGGGACTTGTGCCCTCCTGTGGCCAATGAGCGGTTGGCAGCTCCAGGGGAATGACATCTGGAGGAAAGGTTGAAGGCTCTTAGGCTAAGGAATGATTGACAATCCCAGGGATGGGAGGAACCCCAACCTAGAGGGGGTGTGGGGAGAGGAAGTTCCCATTTCTCAGATTCTTTCCAACCCCGCTCAGTCTCCTGTCCCTCTCTGAGCTCACACACCCCAGCTCAGGTTGGGGGACAGGACTCCGGGGTCCTAGTCCCCTCACCAGGGACCCTCCCCTTTTCAAAATTGTCTCTGAGAGTACAAACAAGGGTGAGATGTTCGGTCACTGACCTGGCAGTGGGGAGCGGGTGTTGGGGGGCGGGGGGAGGCTGGGGCGGGGGAGCAGGCCCTGCGCCCACCGAGAGGGGCCCCTTTCCCCACCGCAGGGCGCTCCCTGGGCGTCAGGACTCTGCCCTCCTCTTCGTGCCCGGTCCACCTGCTGCTTCTAGTGTCCCCGGTGTCCCCCGGAGCGGGAGGCTGTCTGTCTGTCCACCTGCAGCTGACGTTTCTCTCTCTCTTGTCTCTCCTCCCCGCCACTCGCCGCCCCTCCGCGCCTCCCCTGCTCCCCCCACGCACACTCGCCCTCCATCCTCGCCCCCGGATTGCTCGTCTCTGTCCCCGCTTCCCTCCCTTCTCCCCCTCCCCCGCGATTAGTCCATGGTGGAAAAGGGACTAGGTTTACCCTTAGTGAAGACATTTATCCTGAGAAGGGTACGTGCCTCCGCCGCCCGCCCGCCCCTCCCCGCGCCCGGTGCCCGGTGCCTGGTGCCTGCGCCCCCCCAGCCGCGGCTAGTAAAAGGCCGTCCTTCCGCCTCAGCCCCGGGCTGGGCCGGCCGCCCGCGGGGCCCCGCGGACAAGGAGGAAGGATGGCTTGCTGGTTCCACGTGGGGAAGGGGAGGGAATTCCAGTCGGCATCCTAAGTGCAGCTCTTAAGCCGGATCCCAGCTCTGCCAGCCCTGGCTGGGCACCCGGGGCACAGCTCGGGCCCCTGAGCTCCGTTTTCTCATCGCTAAGCTGGAGGAAGTCAAGGACCTTCATTCATGGGATGCGATGGATTAAATCTAGAGCAGGTTCTGGCCTTGAATAGCACCTAGCAATTTTTAGTTACTGCTGCTGCTGCTGCTGTTGTTACTGTTATGTTTGATATCACTTTTCCGAATGTAGAAAACTACCCTTTTTTCAAACTCTAACTGTGAGTCAGCCCTTGCACTAAGAACTTCTCAAGGACTCTTACAAAGATTCCTTCTGAACGCCACACAAAGGGGGTTTATCATTCCATAAATGGGGAAACCGTGCCTCAAAAGAGAAGCCACTTGCCCAGGGATCCTTACCCTGCAGGGGAGCTGGGCCTTGGAGGGGGGGGGGGGGGGGAGAGAAGCACAGACAGGCCCTCCCAGGAAAGACCCTTCCTCTTGGAGCCAGCAAACCACGGGATGGGGGCTTCCAACACTGCCCCCCTCCCCCTTCTTACTAGCTTTGGCCTTGGTCTGACCCCTCACCTGTCCCAACCACTGTCCGGTTCCCTCCTGGCACCCTCAGTCTGGCCCTGATTGAGCTTGCAATGAAGCATCAGCCTGGGGTGGGGGTGGGGGAGGTGAGGCTGAGCATGTGATTGGGGGAGGGGGTGGGGGCAAGAGCCTGAGATGATAAGGAAAGCGGCCTGGGGTAGCAGCAAAGATGGGGGTGCACTCCCCAATACTGGGGTGCTGGGGGGTGGGCAGGTTTTCATGCCCTTGAGCCTCTAACTTCCTGCCCCTCGCAAGTGACCCGGATCAACCTTGGACTGACCCATTCCCCTTCCCACCCCCACCCCCACATTCCTCCTGTTCCTCCCCCGTGCATGGGGTGCACCACGCCTGGAGAGCTTCCTGGGGGGCTTGGGAGGGGCCTGGCCGATGAGCTGGCAGCCACAGGCCCCCAGGCCCCACAGGGGGCAGAAGCTTTTCCCAGTAGCTAACCTCCAAGGATCCTCAGCACAACCAGTCAGGATGCGTGTGCTGGCCGGAAACAGAAGTGCACCTCACCCTGACTCAGTAGACAAGCGAGCTGGTTGGCTCTGGAACTGAAAAACTAGAGGTTGGGTTGGCATCAGGAATGGCTGGATCCAGAGTCTTCAGCAACGCCACTGGTCACCGATCGCTGCAGACACCGCTTCGGGGTGGCCTCTCCCCGCATTAGGCAGAGACAGCCTTGCTAGTTTAGCACCAGAGAGACAGACTCTTTCCTAATAGTGACAGCCAGAGTCCCAGGGCCAACGCCTACTGGCCCAGCTTGAGTCACATGACCATCCCTCTGCCTATGGTTGCAGCCAGGGGCAGGGGACGCTCTCACTGGACAGCCATGGTTCCTTTGGCCGCCCCTGAAGTGGGGGATGGAGCCACAAGGTCTTAGGGGAGGGTGGAGGCATTTCCAAATAGAAACGTGAGATTGTCTATTAGAAGAGGAAAGGTGAGGAGGCAGGGAAAATGAAAGAGGAAGTCCACGTGGCTGGAGCAGAGTTAGCAAAGGTGAGAGTGGAGGGAGGTGAGGCAGCAGAAGTAACAGTGAGGCATATCTGGAGGGACCCTGCAGGTCACAAAAGGACTCCATTACTTCAGAGTGAGATGGGAGGGTTTTGAGCGGAGGAGGGATGTGATCTGACTTAATAGGGTTTCTCCGGCTGGTGTACTGAGAGAAGCTCAGAGGAGGATGCAAGGAGACAGGGAGGAGTCTGCTGTAGCAGCCCAGGAGTGGGACGATGGGGGCTGGGCCAGGATGGAGGTCAGGGAGGTGGGGGAGATCCTGGATGTACAATATTTTGAAGGTAGAGCTGGTAGGCTCTTCGAATGTACAAATGCTTAGGGAGGAAGTAAAGGGGATCGAGGAGTGAGGTATTGGGTGCCCCAACAGCTTGAGGATTGACAGAAAAGGAGGAAGTGACAAAAAAAGGTGAGAGTGACTAGTGTGTAGGATGAGAAATTGGAGAGTGTGGTATTATTGTAGCCAAGAGGAGAAACTGAGGCACCGAAGCCAGATTCTGCCAAGATGGTGTGTAAGATGAAGACTGAGTTTTGACCTTATGATAGTAAAAAAAAAAGGGGGGTGGGGTGGGGTGCAGAAACATTAGGCTGAGAGAAGTTATGAGATCTACTTGAGATCACAGAGCAAGGCAGTGAAAGGCCAGAGGCCCGGGTTCCCGGCCTCCCCAAGATTCCCTACCACTCCAGCCAACCCTCCGTGCCCCCCTGTCAGGGCTGTTGACCTGGTGCTGCCAGCACATCGTGGGCAGGGGGCAGTCCGGGTCCCTCCTGGTGGGTGGGAAGGAATGGAGCTGACGCCAGCCTTCTGCCCTGCCCCCCCCCCCCAGGCTCCAACGTGGAAGACCCTGTGGGCGAGGTCTCCGTCCACGTGGAGCTCTTCACTCACCCGGGAACCGGCGAACACAAGGTCACAGTGAAAGGTGAGCAGCCTGGGGTGGGAAGGGGAGTGCCCCAGCCAGGATGCACTAGGTTCTAACACAGAAACCACACTGTTGGCTTCAGCAAAAAACTTTCTCAATAAGAAGACGTTTCATTCCAGCCCTGGCCAGTGGGCATCATCCCACGCACTGAAAGGATGTTGATTCAATTCCTGGCCCGGGCACATGACTGGGTTGCAATCTTGATCCCCGGTAGGAGGCATGCAGCAGGCAGCTGATTGACGTTTTGCTCTCACATAGATGTTTCTCACTTTCTCTCCCTCTCCCTTTCTCTTTCTCTAAAAATCAATTAAAAATCTTTAAAAACAAAAACGAAAAATTCCAGAAGTATACCACCTTCAGGCATGGTTGAATCCAGGGGTGTAAACAGTATTAACAGGACTGAGTTTCACTTTCTCCATCTCTCAGCTCCTCTATCCTTTTGTTTGCTTTTATTTTGTTAATTAAAATACACGTCTATGTTAGCCCTGGCCTAGAATGACAGTGGCTTGAACAAGATAGAATACACTTTTCTCTGAGTTGACTCCAAGAACAATGAGAGCTGACTCTGAGGCATCACAGTGTTGGGGATGCAGGCCCCTGACATCTTTTGTTGTACTTCTATCCCTGATATGTTTTCCTCCTCTATGGAGTCCCAGATAACTCAGCCCTCACCACTATCCAAGCCTTCAGCTAGAGCAGTGGTCGGCAAACTCATTAGTCAACAGAGCCGCAGTTTGCCGACCACTGAGCTAGAGGAAAGAGAAGTTTAGGGCATTTTCCCTTTTAAGCCATAACCTTGGCTACACTTAGCTACAGTAGCATGCTGGGAAATGTAGTCTTTCAGACAGGCTTTGAAAACCATGGCCCCAAATTGAGGAAACCTGACCAATCTTCTCCTCTACTTCCTCCAATAGTGGTGGCTGCCAATGACCTCAAGTGGCAGACTTCTGGCATTTTCCGGCCGTTCATTGAAGTCAACATCATTGGGCCCCATCTCAGCGACAAGAAACGCAAGTTTGCAACCAAATCCAAGAACAACAGCTGGGCCCCCAAGTACAATGAGAGCTTCCAGTTGTGAGTCTGGGGTGCTCTGGGGAGGGGGTATTTGCCGGTTACCCTCAGCCCACTAGGCAGGAGGGGTGTCCGATGGGCACAGGGGTGTGAGAGGTCACGTCCTAGGTACAGTTAGTGGGAACGGAGGCACTTTTGTGCAGAACTGACATCGGTGTGGGAACACTGAGATGGAGTTGACCACCTTGGGGGGCAGGCAGGTGTGTGTTTGGAGTGATATAACACCATGATGAAAGCTTGTAAAGTGGAGGGGAAATCTGAGCAGAGGGGTGTGCTGGTTAGGGCCAAAGTCTGGAGACTCTGGTGGTTGTATAGTGTAGGTGGCCATGGTGGGGGGGTTGGGGACTCATGGAGTCAGCTGTGAGCCTTGTCGGGGCCGTTGGGGCAGGTTATCTGGAGGAGTCTGCTGTGGGGACGGGAGTGGATTGTGGTTTGGTTTAGGAAATGGGGATGTGTATCATGTGAGGTGGGGGGGGTGTCACTCTGGATAGGGTTTCCTGGTGGGCAGCTGTGAGCTTGGTCAAGGCATCAGGTGTCTAGACAGGACCGACCCTGGGGAACGCACATAACTCTGACCAGGGTGCACAGGGGGGTTACCTGGGTGGGTGAAGTCACTGGGTGGATTTCTGGATGAGGTGTGAACCTCACTGGAGCAGGGTAACTCTGGGGGCTGTTCTTGAGGGACAGAAGTACAGAGGGCATCAGAGCTGGGAGAGTTGAGGGGCCCTGAGGGACAACAGCGGCCAGTTATGTTAGAGAGCGAGGGGCCGGAGGACGTGGGAGTAATTGGTCACCTGACACAACGCTTGGGAGCAAGAACACGGCCTCGTGGGGGTAGATGCCTCCTGGGGTGGGCTAGGAGTGCGGCCTGAGAGCAACATGGAGTGGGGGGAGGCTCATCATCTGCTAGCATCAAGGCCAGTCACCTGAGGGGCAGAAGCCCGGCTTCACTAGAGATGCAGCCTGGGGGCATGGAGAGTCACGCTGAGACTTCAGGGCTGGGTCTCATGGGAGGGCATCTTGAGGATCTAGGTACCATGGGGGAGAGGCCTGCATCCAGGTGAGGACTGGAGTTCTGGTGGGAGCCTGGTAATGGGGCTTCTGGGTGCAATATCTGAAGCAGCAGGATGGTGAGGTCAACTGCTCAGCCGATTAAGGGTTTGGACGCTGGGTACCACAGAGTGGTAGGAACATGGCCAAGCCAGGGAGGGTCTGGGGGAAGATCACTGGAGTAGGGACATGATTTGACCAGGCTGATGGGATGTCGTTGCGTGGGGAGCAGAATGGAGGGAAGAGAGACATGGCACAGACATTTCTTAGTGGATATGGTGGGGGAAAGGAGGTCAGCAGGTGTGGACATGGCCTAGCGAAAGGCTGAAGATCACTGGGGCAGGGACTGATGGCCTGAAGGGGGAAGTCATGAAAATGGGAGGATTGCGCGTGGCGTGTGTGGTCTAGCGCGGGGGGCGGAGCCGCCTGGGTGGCCGAGGGGGAGGGGTCTGGCGTGGGGCGTGGCCATCGGTGGGGTGGAGCTGGCCGGTGGGCGGGGCCCGGCCTGACGCCCCGCCCTCCGCAGCACGCTGAGCGCGGAAGCGGGCCCGGAGTGCTACGAGCTGCAGGTGTGCGTCAAAGACTACTGCTTTGCGCGCGAGGACCGCACCGTGGGGCTGGCCGTGCTGCAGCTGCGTGAGCTGGCCCAGCGCGGGAGCGCCGCCTGCTGGCTGCCCCTCGGCCGCCGCATCCACATGGACGACACGGGCCTCACGGTGCTGCGCATCCTGTCGCAACGCAGCAACGACGAGGTAGCCAAGGAGTTCGTCAAGCTCAAGTCGGACACGCGCTCCGCCGAGGAGGGCGGTGCCACGCCCGCATCCTAGGCGGGACGCGCGGGCGCGCGGCGTTGCGCGGGCGCAAAGGGGCGGGGCGGCGCCTGCGCGCTGGGACCTCCCTGAGGGCGTGTCTGCGGGCTTGGCTCCGAGGACCGTGTGCGCTTGCGCCCTCGACTTAGCTTCCCACCGAGGAATTCGGAATGGACGGTGCCCCGCCCCCTCGGGAGGCCACGCCCCAGGGCGCGGGTAGGGCGGGGGGGAGAGGAGGAAAAAGCCACATTCCCTCCCTGCGGCCACGCCTGCAGCGCCTCCGGGGCCTTCGGAGCTGGGATGGGAGACCCCCGTCCCTAACTGAGGAGGCCTGGTCCCCGGGCTCTGGTCCCCTGTCTCCTGTCCCAAGGAAAAGCCATAAGACGGGTCCCCAACCCCTGGGCCCAAGACCAATTGCCAAGTATGGAACTTTCGGTCCCTCGAGGGGCGGGCCCGAGGCAAGGGGCAGGGCTTCCCGGAGCACCCCCTGGTGGTCTGGGGGCTGGAGGGACTAGGATGGTAGTTGGAGGGCCTTGGTGGACCCCAGTCCCTTTTTATGTTTGTGCAAAATAAGAGGAGGATGAAATTTCAAAAGCACATGCGCCCTCCGGCGCCCAAACCCTGGGGGCCCAGGGAAGGGCTCTGGGGCACCCGCATTGCCCTATGGGCTTTTTCTCCTCTTTACCCCCCACATGCCCATAGAGTTCAACTCACTCGTTTGACAGATGGCAAAAAGCCGCAAAGAGTTGCTGAGGGACCCAGTGCCAGCCTTGTCCGCACTCCCCTTGGCCTGTGTGCCCCATCCAAGGGTGGACTGAGATGACCCCACCGAGCTCCCCATTGCTGCTAACCCCCCTCAGGGGACCTCCCCCAACCCTTACAAGGAATGGGGGTCTGGGCCAAGCCTACTACTGCCCCCTCCCACCTCTGGTTGCCAAGAAAAACTCCCCGCCCCCAGCCCTTTCCGCTAGGACCCCTGGGAGATGCCCGAGAACTCTTGACCTCCTGCCAACAAAAAAGTGAGGATTTGGGATTTTCTGGACCCAGCCCCCTGCTCGCTCCTTCTCCCAGAATTCTCCAGACAGGAAAGAATGGAAAGAGACTAGAACTCAGCACAAACATCTCATCTAGGAAATCATCACTGTTCCCCCTCAGGACGCCCCCACCCTTGGCCCTGGAAGCAGTGGGACTGGGGGTGCTTGTGGGGGACTCTGTTCTCTCCAGACTGGGGTCTGAGGCCTCTCAAGGCCCACACAGGCTGTGGGGCACGGGGTGACAACGAGGCATGCCTAGTGGAATTATGTCCCGGGGAACCTCAGTGTGTGCCCACGCATCCACATGTGTGTCTGCCCACGGCCATCCCCATTACCAACCTCCCCCTCCAGCACAGGTCTGGGCACACAGGGTATTTGAGCCAGACTGCGGCTTGATCACAGACAGAATGACGAGGGGACATGGGAGGGACGGGAGAGGAATCCAGGGAGTGGGGAGGGTTTGAAATCAGGAGCAACAGGGCTCAGAGAGGAGCAGGACTTGCCCCAGGGCCACCCAGCACGTGTATGTAGTGCCCAAGCGTGGGTGATGTCTAGGCTTTTGCCGCCTCATCTGGGGTGATCCGGGTTCTTAACCCTGATGGGATCTCAGGGTCACATGGACCTTGCTTCATGCCAAGACATGGCCCAAGTTTTCGGGGCGCAGGCAGGATCAGGAAAAAGATGAAGTGGGGTGGGCCTCTGATGAGGCAGAGAGGGGGACAGTGAGGGGCATCTTGGACAGCCAATCCCGTCCCCAAGAGGGACAGGCGCAGAGTAAGGATACAGGCCCAGAGAAGGAGGGAGAGAGGAGGTAAATCAGGAAAGTGAGATCACATCGCAGTGGGGACAGAGAGAGACCTTGAATGGAGAGAGACTGAGAGATGGGGAGCTACAGAGACAGAGAGGGGAAAAGACAAAACTGGTGACCTAGAAGGAGAAGAGACCTGTCTCACCTAGAAGGGTTTCCCTAAAAGGAGGAGTTACCTGGCTGTGTCCCCCAAACTCTGACTCGGGCACCAGAGCCTGACACCTCACCATACCCCCATCAGAGATGCAAAAAATAACTTCACACCCAACTAGGAATCCTTGGGACCTCTGCTGGGACCTCAGAGACCTTTTCGTCCCCAACGTCCAGCCCCCGCACTGTCCATCTCGCAGATGGGGACACTGAGGGGCGGGACAGCAGGACTATCCTAGAGTCACCCCGCACCCTGCTGTCTGGGTGCAGAGCAAGGGGAGCCCTCGGGGGACTTGGTTTGTATCACGACCCTGAACGTCCCCTGAACACGCTTTCCTAAAAACTGTCAAGGACCAAAGTCGTCTTCGCTGACACGTGTTGCTTTTCTCTTTGCCTTTTATTTTTTTAAAAGAGAGAAATCCAGTTGATGATGTTGAGTGAGACCTCCTCCCCCACCCCCTGCACCCCCCCCCCATCCCCTCACCCCTGCCCAGCCACCGGTGTAGGATTCCCCGAGCGTCCGGGTTGGTCGCACAGGCGGGTGGAGGGGGTTCGACCCACCCCGGCCCCGCCCCTCGGACCCTGAAACCTGCCCAGGGGTTCTCCCTCTACACGTCTCCTCTTAGCATGTGACTGCAAATGTGAAAGCAAAACACTTTTAACTCCACCCTGTCGGTCTAGCATCGTCCCCGATGCCCCCACTTCTCTGTAAATACGTGACTTGGAACAAACGTTTAAAACCCATGAAAAGTGGTCATGAATGCATGATGTGGAGATGTTTTGCACTACTCTGGTTTTTTGGTCTCTGTAAAAATATTTTATTAACAGCAGATATTAAAAAAAAGAAAAGGCTCCCAGACTCCGGCACATGCTGACGGCGCTGCTTCCCCACAGACACAGAAACGCTCACATCCGTGTTCCATGCGCAGATGCTGTGGGACCTGCTTCCTGTCCGGGAGGCAAGGCCCACGCCTGGCCCCGCCCGCCTCACGGAGCGGGGAAACGGGTGGAGTCAGGATGCGAATCCAGGACACTGGCAGCTGTTGCTCTGAGCGCAAGCAAGTTAGAACACAAAAGCCAGGGATCCCCCTCCCCCAACCCAGTTCAACACAGAGCCCCATGTTTGGGATTTTTTTAAAAATATCTATTTTATTGGTTTGTTGTTTTTTTACAGAGAGGAAGGGAGAGGGACACAGAGTCAGAAACTCCGATCAGCTGCCTTCTGCACTCCCCGCCCCCCCCTGGGGATGTGCCCACAACCAAGGTACATGCCCTTGACCGGAATCACCAGCACCCTTCAGTCCACAGGCCGAAACTCTATCCACTGAGCCAAACAGGTTTCAGCTGTGATTTTGTTTTGTTTTGCTGTAGCAGGTGATAATCTCATTTTATTTAATCACTCTTATTTAATCTCAAAGAACGGAAACTTCCTTTTGCTACAATTAAACTTAATTTCTTCTCTGAGTCTTCATCTCATCAGGGAGCAGAAACTGAGTCTCATTCAGCTCAGATTCCCTTGGTAAATTCAGGGGCTCCCCTCCCAAGATCTGGGCTGCTTCTGTATTTGAGTGGCCAGAGCCAGGCCATGGGATTCACCGTCAGGAATGGGCTTCATGAATGCTTTTAGTTGCAAATAAAATAAAGGGCTTGCCCTAGCTGGTTTGGCTCAGTGGATAGAGCGTTTGCCTGTGGGAGTAAAGAGTCCCGGGTACAATTCCGGTCAAGGGCATGTACCTCATTTGCAATCCCCCCCCCCCCCAGGCCCTGGTGGGGGTGCATGCAGGAGGCAACCCATCGATGTGTTTCTCTCACATCAATATTTCTCCCTGTCTTTCCCTCTCTCTTGCACTCTCTAAAAATCAATGGGAAAATATCCTCAGCTGAAGATTAAAAAAAAAAAAAAAGTGGGGGGGGGGAGGCTAAAAGTGGAATAAAGAGTGGCTACACACAGGGCTTACCCATAATCCAGCTGTTCCACCCTCAAGGCGTGCACGTGGGCAAAAAGTCGAAAAGCAGCCTCAGCATGGTCTTTTCACACGGGAAAACATACAACCATAAACGTAGATTAGCCACAGCTGTCTGCCTGATGCCGAAAGGGGCAGCCCACCAGGGGCCCCGCGTGTCCCACACATTCTTGGTGACGCTGCCAGACAGAAGACCTTATCGCTTCCCCGAGACCCGGCAGTATCCATAGCAACCCAGGTGGGCCGTGCAGCCGTAGGTGACTGCTCCCGCCCTGATGGGGGAGGGCACAGTTAGCAAGGATGAGCAGAAATTGGAACCCTGCTGCTTGCTACAAACCACTCTCAGCCTCTGGCCCTGTGTCCCCCAAGGAGGTGGGGTCCATCATGTCACCCACGGGGTTGAAGACAGAGGAACGTGCTGCGTGCTGTGCTGTGAGAAACGTTTATTTGCAACTACAAGCATCTTGCTCTGAGTCTCAGAGTTAACGCCCATGGACCAGGAACAGGTGTACTTCTGCCATTTCCCACGAATAAGGTTTTCCTCTGGACAGATGAGTCTTAGAAATGTGATGTTGAGGGGGAAAGTAGGTCCCAGTGGGCATCAGGAAACAAACATGACACCACCCTTGTAAAGCTCAAAGACTAGCTCTACATGTTTCTACCCACAAGATACACCCACAGATATAACCTAATGATGCATAAATGTGATCAATAAAAAATAATAAGCATGGAACTAAGGATTAAAAAATTGAGGATTCCACTTCAGACCCATCAGAATAGGGACTATATTTTAAAAAGCGTTAACAAGGCCCAAACATTTGGCTCAATGGTTGAGCATCGACTTAAGAACCAGGAGGTCATGGTTGGATCCCCAGTAGGGGGCGTGCAGGAGACAGCCAATGGATGATTCTTATCATTGATGTTTATATCTCTCCCTCTGCCTTCCTTGCTCTGAAATCAATAAAAACATATTAAAAAAAAATAAGTTAGCAAGGATGTGAAAAAATGGAACCCTTGTGACTGTAAAATGGTGCAGCTGCTGTGGAAAACAGTAAACAGTATGGAGGTTCCTCAAAAAATTAAAAAAAGAATTACCATGTGACCCAGCAATTCTACTTCTGGATATAGGTATCTGAAAAAACAACAACAACAAAAAAAACGAAAGCAGAGTCTCAAAAACATGCTTGCACACCCATGCGCATAGCAGCATCAGTCACAACAGCCAAAGATGGAAGCAACCCGAGTGTCCACTGGTGAACGGATAAACAAAACACAGTCCATTCATACAATGAGATATGAATCCGCCTTAAAAGGAAGGACGTCCTGACATGCTACTGTGTGGTGAGCACTGAGGACACAAAGGGTCAGGTACTGTGCGATCCCACTTACCTAAGGCCCCAGAGGAGTCAAGTTCATAGGGATAGAGAGTGGAAGGGGTGGGTGTCGGGGCCGGGGGGAGGGGGACGGGAAGTTAGTGGTGAACGGGGACAGAGCTTCGGTTTGGGAAGGTGAACAGCTCTGGAAACAGACAGTGCCAATGGTGGGACAACAAGGTAAATGTACTAAATGCCATGAGGTCGTACCCTTGCATGCGGCTCATTTTATCTGAATTTCACTTCAATTTAAAAAACAACAGCAAACATAGGTGGCTGGCCAGATTTGGTTCGTGGACGGTAGTTTGCCAACTCCTTGACCGAATCAATTCTTCTTCAACTTCTCCTCCTCGCTTTCCCCAGCCTTAGGCTACCTCTGGACCACCCTCATGCTCACTCCACCCTCCACTCACACCGGACCCTCAGCCTCGGGTGCAGCCTCAGCGCAGCCTATCCTCGCCCTCATCCCCTCCGTCTCCCCTGTTCCCTCCCCCGTCTGCGCCTTGCCTTTTCATCACCTCGCCTGCCCGCATAGCAGCGTCATGCAGGCAATGCCCACAAGACGTACATTCCGTTTCCTGGAGGGTTCAACACAATTATGTGGTTCATGATCTCTGTAAAATTACACTTCATTCCATAATTTATCTCATCGCATATAATTACTCTGCTCCTAATCCTGCGCTTACCTGTAAGAGTTTCTATGGCTGTGCATCCTGCAATTACACAATCATTCTCACCATCCCCACGCGTGCGGTAATTAACGAGGAGGAAGTTGTGGGTACACAGCGGCACCCGCCCCACCCAACCCCGTTCCTGCAGCGGCTGCACAGCTGCCTCCATGCCCTCAGGTCCCCCATGTGGCTGAGCACCTGTTTGGGTCCAGCAGGTGAAGGCACCCGTGGGATTTAATTTCATTTTAAATATTGATATATATGTTTTATTGCTGAAACCGGTTTGGCTCAGTGGATAGAGCGTCGGCCTGTGAATTGAAAGGTCCTGGGTTCGATTCTGGTCAAGGGCATGTACCTTGGTTGTGGGCACATCCCCAATGGGGGATGTGCAAGAGGCAGAGGGAGAGAGTTTGAAACATTGATGACAGAGAAACATCGATCAGCTGCCTCCTGCACACTCGTACATGCCCTCGACCAGAATCAAACCTGGGACCCTTCAGCCCACAGGCCGAAGCTCTATCCACTGAGCCAAACCAGTCAGGGCTATCAGTGGGACTTAAGATGAAAGACGGAACTGCTATCCTGGTTTTTCCTTCTCTTCACTCGGTCCGCAGCCAATGTTGGTCGGCACTGAAAAGCAGGTGTGCTGGCCAGTGTGGCTCAATGCCTGAACATCAGCCTATGAACCAGGTCACAGGTGGATTTCCTGGTCAAGGCATATGCCCGTTACGGGCTCAGTACCCAGGAGGGGGCGTTTGGGAGGCAGCCAATCAATGAGATAATCGAACTGGCAACCCTTCGGTACACTGGGCCAGTGCAGCTGGGCAATGTGTATTAAGTCACTAAATCTGTGGACATTTGTTATTGCGACCACAGCAAGCTAAGACAACGAGCTGATGGACCAATGGGAGGTGTTTTCCATAAACATGAATCACTTTTCAATTAAAAGTTACATTAAGCCGAAACCGGTTTGGCTCAGTGGTAGAGAGTCGGTCTGCGGACTGAAAGGTCCCGGGTTCGATTCCAGTCAAGGGCATGTACCTTGGTTGTGGGCATATCCCCGGTAGCGGGTGTGCAGGAGGCAGCTGGTTGATATTTCTCTCTCATTGACGTTTCAAGCTCTCTATCCCTCTCTCTTCCTCTCTGTAAAAAATCAATAAAAATATATTTTTTTAAAAAGTTACATTAAAACACTACACACACACACACACAAACATACACACACACACACACACACACACACACACACACACACACACTACATCCTGGCCGATGTGGCTTTGTTGGTTGGGCATCATCCGGTGCACCGAAAGGTTACTGGTTCGACTCCTAGTCAGGCATATGCTCGTGTTGTGAGCTCATTGACGCTTCTCTCCTCTCCCTCTCCTTCTCTCTAAAAAGCAATAAAAACATTTAAAGCACTATCAATAGGAAACATTACCCTGGAGGGTAAGAGCAAAGGAAAGCTCTAAGTTAGATAATTGGATGTGAGGGTGGGGCATTCAAAATGAAATTCAGGTTCCCAGGCACTGCCAACAAGCTTCTAACCCCTTCAATCTGGAGGCAGAGCCTGAGAATCTGTTTTAATTGGAGAGATTTTGCAGCAAAACAAACAAACAAACAAAAACACTGCGAGCCACCAAGACCCTCTAGGCTCATGCCCCCGAGATCAAATGTACACGGGGCTGTGGGAGCCCCCTCATTCTTTGTTCTGGGGCTGCTTTGTGCTCTCTAGGATGCTTATTTTAAATATTTTTAAAAATCTATTTTATTGATTTTTTACAGAGAGGAAGAGAGAGATATATAGAGTTAGAAACATCAATGAGAGAGAATCATCAATCAGCTGCCTCCTGCACACTCCCCACCGGGGATGTGCCCACAACCAAGGTACACGCCCTTGCCCGGAATCGAACCCGGGACCTTTCAGTCCGCAGGCCGACGCTCTATCCACTGAGCCAAACCGGTCCCGGCTATTTTAAATATTTTTTATTGATTTTTTACAGAGAGGGATAGAGAGAAACATAGATCAACTGCCTCCTGCATACACCCCACCAGGGATGTGCCTGCAATCAAGGTACATGCCCTTGACCAGAATCGAACCCAAGACCCTTCAGTTCACTGAGCCAAACCGGTTTCGGCTCTCTAGGATGTTTAGCTGCCTCTCTAGCTCCTGCCCACTCGATACCAATCGCATGGTCACCAGGAATGCCTCCAACACCAGCCCACGCCCCCGAGGGACCATATCCCGATTGAGATCCACTGGATTAAAATTCGATTTGAAAACATGTAACTGCCACAGCTGAGCAGTGTCTCCAGTGTCCCCTAAGAGGGGGCTGGTTCCTCACCTCAGGTCAGCCACCTGGATGAAGGGTGCAGCGTTAACAAGGAGAGCACTACGCTGGCCTCTGCGGAAACCCCAAGCGCAGCGTTAACCCAGGGGCTCGGCTGTTACCAGCTTACCCAGCCGAGTGCAGACTCCAGCAGCAAAGGTGGATCCCATGATCCTGCTCACTGCGAGCTGTGATGTTCTCCAGCCAGAACGGCCCAAGCCGGGCGGCCCGCCCACCACAGAACCGTGGGCGTGATAACCCAGAGAGAACCGGCAGAACCACCGCAAAGATTAGGTCCACAAGAGGTTGTGAAACTTTGGAAGGATATTGATCCCATGTTTAGGAAGTAAATATGTGTTGGATGAAGGGGGGGAGGGGGAGAAAGCAGGTTGCAGTAGTTTATGTAACATGATCCTCTTTCTTAAAATGTGTTTATTGATTTCAGAGAGAGAGAAAGGGAAAGGGAGAGACGGAAACATCAATGATGAGAGAACCATGGATAGATCGGTGGCCCTCCATACGCCCCACACGGGATTGAGTGTGGAACCCGAGGCATGTGCCCTGACCAGCAGTCAAACCGACACCTCCTGGTTCATGGGTTGATGCTCAACCACTGAGCCACACCAGCCCAGCACAAGACTCTCTTTTTAAAAATATGTATGGATATGCTCCAGGCAAGTGGATAAGGCTAGGTGTTTTTTTATTTTTTTACCAAAATGTTCTCCGAGGACGACTTAATTTTGCTCTTTTTCGTTTGATTAGTTGCACCCTAAGGACTTAAGGATCTTGAGAACCCTTAACTATTTGACACAGAAAATCCAAATCCCTGAGGTGGGACCTCTGAGGCCTCTGCTGGAGGCCATGTCCCCGAGATGCCCAGGTACCCAACTGCCTGCAGGTGCCTCCCCAGCTCCTCCTCCTCCTCTGTCCCTCCATCGGGGCTTCCCGCGGTGACCCGAGTCTGTTTTCCGGGGACTCCCCACCACGGAAGACCCCCTCCACATTCTGTCACCCGAAACAAGCCTGCAGCTGGCCCCACAGGGCAGAGTGAGCTGGACCACCTGTCCCTGGACTATTTTAGGGACATTTTATGGGACAGGCTGGGCCATAGGCTCTCACTGCCCCTCACCCGCACTGACTGACTCCCCCTCAGCCTCTCCAGCACTGGCTCCATCCCACACCTTGGCCAGCAACGATCTGTTCTTTCTCTCCCTCCCTTCCTCTCTTTCGCAAAATCACTACATGTGTCCTCAGGTGAGGATTGAAAAAGAGAGAGATCACAGACTCCCGTGAAAACCATCCAGGGCCATTTAATAAAAAAATAAGCAAGTTTTCCAGGATCCGGGCCCAACGGGCAGTGTCCATCCGAAGAGGGAAGGCACGGCGGGCCGGCTCCGACATTCACTTCTGTCCTCCAGCCCGGGCAGGGGGATGCCCTGCCCCCACTGCAGACAGCACCCCAGGGCAGCGGAGCCCCCGAAGGCTTAGGCAGAGAAACCCCACTGAGCAGGCGGACACCACACCTGAGACGCAGGCCAGGGAGGCGGAGCACGCAGGACGGGGCGCAGGCAGGGGGGACCCAGCCCTACCTCACCCCTCCCCCTCCAGGGGGGCTGGGCACAGGAGCCTGCGAGCAGCCACGTAGTCAGTGGGGCCAGCAGAGGCCCCCGGCGAGAGAAGAGTCACTCTCCTTCCGGGGTGGCGGTCTGCAGAGCTCAGGTGACTGGGAGGCGAATAAGGACAACCTCAACCATTCGCTGATCCCACTGGGAGTCCCCAAGGTCCGTACACAGCAGGCACTCAATAAATGCCTAATGCACGAAACAAAAGGATTCTTCTTGTTCCTGTGGCCCAGCACGCATGTGGGAAATCAAATGTAGGGACTGAACAACTGTTCTGTTGTTTCCTATCACTCACGTCTAGCGCACACAGTAGGCGCTCTTCAGGGGAGGGGGGAAGAAGCCAATTGAAGAGTAAAAAGCACCTTGTTTACCTCCATGCTTAGCACCCAGCTCGGCTTCTGGCACCCAGCAGGCATTCAATAAAAGCACGGAATTTATAAGAATTTCTGTTTCTCAAGTCCCAGGCACACACAGAGTAGGTGCCTGATGTGTGTTTGAATAAATGAAAGCGTCTCCTTTACCTCAATATTCCCAGATCCTGAAATGGTGCCCACTGTTCAGCAGGCAACTCAATAAATACTTAAGTTAGTTTTTAAACGATGAATGTGGATCGTTAGTGCCTGATTCTTGGGGAGAGGTGCGTGTGTGTCAATACATGCGTGATGGCTGAATCGTCACCAAGGAGATGGTTACGCCTCATTCCCCGCCATCACCCACGAGCCTGGCGCACAGCCGACGCTTACAAAACGCCAGGCACGCGGCGATGAAGGATGGCTTGTTCCCACCCGACCTCCCCGTGCAAAACACCGCGCCTGGCATACAGCAGGCACTCCATTAATGCTGCCTGTGAGTACACGACTGCTGAGCAGGAGCCTGCCGGCCGCAGCCCCGCACGCAGAGCCCTCCGCCTGCCGGGGCCGCGCCGCCCCACCCTCGGCGAGCACGGGAGGCTGCTCCGCCGCCCTCAGAGCTCGTCGCGGGCGGCGCTGTCCAGCGGGGACTGCAGCACGTCCGAGTTCTTGGCCTCGCGGCTCAGCGCCTGCTGCTCCCGCATCTTCTGGGACTTGGCGCGGTCCCAGTCCGTCTTCACGCGCTCGTCGTCCCACACCACCGAGGTCTCCGTGTCGCTCACGTAGCCGTCGTCCCCCGTGTAGTGCGTGGGGAACACCAGCAGGGGCTCCACGGAGAAGGCCCGCAGGTTGCGGGGGGAGAAGTGGGCCTTGTACTTGGACCTGGGGGGGCGGCAGGGAAGAAGGGGCGGCCGTGGGTGGAGGGGAAGGGATCGATGGAGGGAGAAGTGAAAAGGGACAGACTGAGCCCAAACCGGTTTGGTTCAGTGGATAGAGCATCAGCCTGCGGATCGAAGGGTCCCGGGTTCGATTCTGGTCAAGGGCATGCACTTGGCCGAAACCGGTTTGGCTCAGTGGATAGAGCATCGGCCTGCAGACTGAAAGGACCCAGGTTCGATTCCGGTCAAGGGCATGCACCTGGGTTGCCGGCACATCCCCAGTGGGGGGTGTGCAAGAGGCAGCTAATCGATGATTCTCTCTCATCGACGTTTCTAACTCTCTATCCCTCTCCTTTCCTCTCTGTAAAAAATCATACAGTATATTTTTTAAAAAAGGGACAGACTGAGACAGAAGGGGATTGGGGGGGGGAGGGGTTCCAAACGGAGCCAGACACGGAGGGGACACCCAGAGGAAGTGGGCAGCGAAGACGGCACTTCCTGGGGGCCCGAGCTCCTCCCGCCCACCCCTCCAGGGCTGCCCCCCGAGACCCCACCGGGCGCCCGAGCAGCTGCTGCTCACACTGGGTGCTTGTCGAACATGACGGGCAGGAACTCATCCACGGGCAGCATCTTGGAGAGGGGCTGGGCGGCCAGCAGCTTGCGGGCGCCTTGCAGGGAGATGACGTAGGCCAGCGTCCAATAGGAGTAGTCGGCCTCCACCAGGTTCCTCACGCGGGGCACGGCCTTCTCGGGGTGCTCCACCTGCATCCGCTTCCGGCCCACGTAGCTGGGGGGTGGAATGGAGACGTCACCTCCTCCCGGCACGGCAGGGACCTCCTGAGCCCCGGCCAGGCCCCGGGAGGGAGCAGGTTGGTGTGTCTGGGGCATAACAAGGAGGCCAACGTGGCAGCACTGGCAGAACCACAAGGGTCTGTGGCCCTCAGGGAGGAGGGTGGGGTTTTCCCTAGGGCACTGGGGAGCCATGGAGGGATCTGGAGCCGGGAGATGGGATTTCTGGGACATGCTCTGCGGCTGAGCTACGGGGAGGAAGAGGGGCTGAGAAGGAAGCTGCCCCGGGTTCGGGGGTGGTGCGGCAGTGGAGGAGGAGGGTGCAAGAATCTGTGAGCAGTCAGGAATGAGGGGGTGCCGTTACTGTCAGGGCCCTGCACACTGCAGGAGGAGAGGGAGGAAGGGAGAGAGGAGGAACCAATCCCCCCACCCCCCATATGAGATCCCAAAGAGCCGTCCCTGACCTAGTGCTGGCCAAGACCCAGGCCCCCTGGCTACTTCCCACCCTGGGCCAGCTCTGAGCTCCCAGCTGGCCACCAAGGCCTGACCACACCCGCCCAGGCCGCACCCAGCCCCTTAGCCCGCACACAGACTCCCTGGGCAAACCTTCGCCACCCTCACCCACCCCAGGACACCTCACGTCTCCAAGCCCCGAGGAGCCCTCCTGACACAGGCAGGGCCCTAGACTCCCAGGTCATCCTCCACCTTCTGCCCTAACTACTCTCAGGTCCGCCCTCACGCAGGCCACACACACACAGGGCACTCCTTCCGCCACACACTCTAGGAGTGGCCCAGCTGGTGCCCTGCGATACCTTCAGGCCCGGAAGCTCTTCTGAGCTCCGGCCCCACCTCTAGGCTCCAGTTCCACCCACTCCAGACCACGCCCCTGAGCCCAGACCCCAACCTCAGCCCCAACCCACTCCACACCAGGCCCCAGAGCCCTCTCCCCGGACGACACCTCTGAACTCTGGCCCTGCCCCAGGCCCCCAATCCACCCCACCCCACACGTCACCCCTAGGCTCTGGCCAGGCGCCAGTTCTGCCTCTGCCCCAGGCCGCACCTCCCGGCAGGGCCCCACCCCCGGGCCCCACACTCACATGAGGTCCCAGTCCAGATCCTCCCTCTCCACGTCCCGCATGAGGTTCATCAGGCGCCTCTTGAAGAAGATCTCGAAGCGCAGGTCATCCTCGAAGACCAGCGATTTCTTCAGTCCCTTGTCCACGACCTGAGCGAGAACAGGGCCAGGCCTAACGCTGAAGCCAGTTCAGCGTACAGGCTCCGGGGCAGCAGGAGAGAAGAGAACGCAGCCCTCCTGTCTGGATTGACTTCTAAAGACGACCACTTCCTAGGACACGCAACAGATGCCCGGGCCTGTCTCACACAGCCCTCTCCCTCATGCAACAGCAGGCAGACTACCTCTCGCCCTGCAGGCTTCAGCTCCAGTGTTGCCCACCTAGGAGGTCCCTCCTGACCACCATCCAAAGCTGCAAGCTGAGGACAATTCATACCCCTAGGACCCTTCTCCAGATGTCTCTCACTTACTTCACTAGACTTTGTTTCTTTGTGGTTTACCAGCACCCACCTACTTCCCCCAGGGCTGTGAGCCCCTGGCAGGGGGCTGGGCCTGTCCCGCTGGCTATCATGTCCCCGGCACCAGGCCAGGCGCACAGGAGGTGCTTGGCAAATGTTCTCCGAATCTTCATGACTGCCCTGAGGCCAGGACTGTCACACGGGGAAACGGAAGCACAGGCTGCAGAGCCTTCTTGCTCACAGAACTCACCCCTCCAGGAGGCAGGGCTGGACCTAAACCCAGAAGTGTCCTGGCTTCGGGGCAGTGTGGGCACCACAGCCTCTGCCCCATGCCATCCACAATGAATCTCAGAAAAAGAGGGCAACCTAAGCAAGCACTCATGGACTCCAAAGCCTGCACACCCCCTCCGGAGCACCCTCCCCCTGCATCTGGATGCCATGTCCGGCTTCCTGCCTGGTAGTGCCGGTTCGAATCCCAGCCCGGCCTCCTCACCTCCCACAGCCTCTCTCCGCGTGCGGCCGATGAGCCCCGGGCTAATGCGCTAGCCTCTGTGCCAGTTAATGCCAGCACAGCTGCCACCTCTATTAGGAAACGGCAAGACCAGAGTCCAGGCTCCAGACATCTGGAAGCAGCGAGGGGTGAGGGGCCAAACTGGGCTCGCCCCTCCCCCTTGCCCAGTCTCAGTCTCCACATCTACACGGTGGAAGGACACCCCCCAACGAGGGGCTGGTCCTGCGGCAGCCGCGGGGTCCGCCCCGGGGAAGCACTGCCCCCCGGAGCTTCGCGAAGACTGAGGAGGACCCTGCCCACTCTCCTCGCCAGACACTCTGCCGGCCGGACTCACCTCCTTCCAGATGTTGTAGTGGCTGAGGAAGCAGCCCAGCTCTCCCTTGGTGAGGGGCCGCCCGTGGTAGGGGTCCTGGTAGCCGGGCAGCATCTGGATGCCCAGGGCCTCCACCTGGCTGGTGTTCATGGCTCTGGAAGGGGGGACAGGAAGGGGTCAGTGGAAAACCCATGCGGCCTGCTAGTCCACCGTCAGTTAGTGCCGCCTCCTGCCGAGCAGCTGCTCCCCGCCCCTCCTGGACCCGTGGCCAGGTCTGCAGGGGGTGGGCCACCCCAGTGTGGCTCTGCCAACCCTCTCCTAGGGTCAGACTCACTTCCCCTCCACCACGGACCCAGCAGCGTCCTATACGGTCCACACCCCGCACGGCCCCCGTCCCGCACGGCCCACGGCGCGCAGGGTTCCCATCCCGCATCAGGGCAGGGCTCCTTGCACCCGTGGCCCCGCCCCCTGCATGGCCTACACCCCTGCGCTCAGAGTTGACTCACTTGCCGTCCACAGCCTCCACCAGCCGGAACGTGATCTCCTGCGCCCTCAGTGCCCAGAGCATGCGCTCCCGCCGGTCCTGCCGCCGCTTCAGGTTGATCATGAAGACCTGTGCACAGAGCCTCTGCTGACTCTCAGCCCTCAGCTCCCCACCTTCCCCCTCCCCACCCGGAAGGCCCGGCCCACCTCGTCAAAGCCCATCTTGTCAGGCGTCTTGGCCGGCACCGAGACGAACCTGGAGGGCTCTGCTGGGGGGTGCTTCACTGCGGGGCAGAGAGAAGCCAGGGGGTGCCTGGGTCACGGGGTGCGGGAGCATTCCAACCTCTTTCCATTGCTCCCTCCGCATCCCCTCCACGGCCCCATATCGCCCTGAGCTCCCCAGGCTGAGGTTGGAGACCTGCCTGGCCTGTCCCCAACCATATTACTGGTGCTAGTCTCTCCCTCTCCTCCTACTCACTCTGGCCGTTAGCACCAAACGCATCCATTCCTACCTCAGGACCTTTGCACATGCTGGGTCTCGGCCTGGAACACCCTTCCTTCCTCCTCCCCCTACCCCAGTTCTCAGCTAAGATGCCATGCCTTCAGGTGGAATCAGGTACCTCCTCCCGCTCCCCTCAGCACCGGGGCTCCATCACCAAACCTCCACCCGGCCATCCGAACGCACCGTCTGTCTACTGTGAGCCCCGTGGAATGAACACCCAGTCTGTCCACCCACACTGGGTCTCCCGTGCTCAACATAGGGCTCGGCACACAGAAGGCACCAATCACTGCTCAGAGAATGAACCAAGGATTAATGACCTTGACCTACCTGGGCCTCAGACTCCTCATCTACAAAATGGGCTGATAACACCTCAGAGGTGATGCATGAAATGACGCCATGAAAGTACACCTGCGTGGGGTGAACGGCATCCTCCCACAAAGAGTTAAGCTGGTGCGCGAACCCCCGGGACCCCAGGATGTGCTCTGGTTTGGAAACAGGGTCTTCACAGAGGTGTGTTCAAGGCAGAATGGGTCCTACTCACTATGATTGGGATCCGGATGAAAATGGAAAATCTGACTGGCCGGATGGCTCAGTAGGTGGAGCATCGTCCCAACCACCAAAAGGTTGTAGGTTTGATTCCCAGTCAGGGCACATATAGGAGGCAACTGATTGATATTTTGATGCTTCTCCTATCGATGTTTTTCTCTCTCCCCCCTCCTCTCTAAACATTCATAAAAACATCCTCAGGTGAGGATTTAAAAAAATATATTTTATTAATATTTTACAGAGAGAGAGAGAGAGAGAGAGAGAGATGGATGGAGAGTTAGAAACATTGATGAGAGAGAAACATCCATCAGCTGCCTCCTTCACACTCCCTACTGGGGATGTACCTGTAACCAAGATACATGCCCTTGACCCGAAATGAACCAGGGACCCTTGAGTCTGCAGACTGATGCTCTATCCACCGAGCCAAACCAGCTAGGGCTGGATTTTTATTTTATTTTATTTTTTAATGGAAAATTTGGACACTGAGACACACAGAGGGAAGACAGGGGAAGAAGACAGCCATCTGACTGAGTGACGCATCTCCAGGCCAAGGCGTGCCCAGAGTTTCAGAGCAGCCGCGACTGCCCCCTTCAGCTGCTATGGGCAATGCTCAGACCACACCCCACAGCGATCTGGGCACACGCCCGTGGTTCCCCGGAGCAGGTCAGACTGCCAGGTGCGCATGCGCCTGCAGAGGCCCCTGCCCGCCCCCAGGCCGCCCCGAAAAGCCCAGCGTGATCCCAAGTGTGGTGTCTGCTTCTCCGAGAACCAAGGCCCCCTGTGAGCTCCAGGGACACACACACAGGCCTCTCTGTCTGGACGAGGCCTGGCCGAGGCCCAGAACTAACCCAGAACCGTCCCCCCCACAGCCTGGGCCTCCTCCAAGGCCAACAGGTCCCAGGCTTCCTCCCACCCGGAGTCCTTCAGCTCCCGGCTGCCCCACGCTCCGTGGGGAGGCCGAGACCAAGGCAAGACTTTGGGATCCCTGGACACAGGCTCCAATCCCAGGTGCCCCTTCCCTTCTCTTCCTGAACCTCCGCTCAACCCCCCTATGGGGGCGGGAGGAGGGGGGAGAGAACCGGCCAGCGGGGAGGCGGGATCTTGTCACCTGGAGCCTTCCTGCAAGTCCGAACCTTCACTGTGAGAGACCTCTGAACGCGTGAGAAACCGTGCGCACAGCCCGGGTCCCGGTGCCCACACGCGGACGGAGAGAAAGGATTTACACACTAATCTGAACCCCCCGGGCCCTCCTTCCGTCTGTTCTGTGTGCTCAGCTCGGGCCCTCCAGAAAGAAACAGGGAGGCATTCATGCCACTGTCACGGTGGAGTTTACAGTAGCAGTGTTAGTGGTTTCTTGACCAGAAATAGTAACAGAAAGAGAGGTGGAATTTTTGAATTAGGAAAACTACGGCAGCCACGCTTCCAGGGCCCGTCGCAGGTGGGAGCTGGCGACAAGCAGAGGCCTGTCATCCCACCTTCAGCCACCAGGGAGACCACACACACACACACACACACACACACACACACACTGAAAACCTTCTGGAAGCAGGTAAGAGTTGGGTAACGGAGACCAACAGTGGGAGCCTGGATCCCCCCATCTGTACAGTGGGAGTTGGAGGGGCTGCTGTGGAGGCCTTCTCTGAGATTTGTGACCAGGGAAGGCAAAGCCCCCACGGAAGCCGGCACTGTCCCTCTGTCCCCCTGCTCTGGAGTCACCCCCGTCCACCAGGAGGCCGCGCCTCAGCAACCGGACGGCAGCTCGGCCCTGGGGGCTCAACCCGTCTCGGGGGAGCCCCCCAGGGGCAGGGCTGCTGGTGTAATAATTTATAGATTTATTTATCTGTTAGTTAGACATGCGCTTGCAACTATGGTAAAAGTATGTAATTCCCTTTTCAAAATAAACGTATGCAAGTAAAACAAAAGTATACACATAAGGTATTTATGAAACAAGCAATGGGTCTGAGGTTTGGAAACGGCCCAAAAGGCTGTGGCCCAGATACTGCCTCGCACATAAAGGTTCACCAGTGAGAACCTCTGTCCTCCCTGCTCCTGACCGCCCCTGAGGAAAGCCAGTGCCTACGGCCACTGCCCTGGCCCGCCCGCTCCGCCCGCTCATCAGCCCTTCTGCCCGCCGGCCTTGCCTGCTCCCTGAGCGTGTGTCCCCTCTAGCCTCCCAGTCTCTGCAGAATGCTCCCTCTGGCTGCAGTCCCCTTCCAGGTGACTACTACTCACCCTGCCTCATAATGCCGCCTCCTCCTGGAAGCCCACCCTGACTGCCATGCATAGCTGCTGCAAGCCAGGGCTCCCAGAGAGCAGGGACAACTGTCCCCCTTGTTCATGCCAGGTTCCCAGGGCCCGGCACAGGCACCAGCACCCAGCAGGTGCCCAGTCAGTGTTCAGGGTATGGGTGTGTGAGGACCGGGAAAGGGCCGTGTGGGCGGACTCACCCATCACCTCCAGCTGCACGTGCAGGAAGCTCTCGGCCTCGTCCTGGAGGGTGCTGTGCGAGCGCAGAGGCACCGGCAGGAAGCCGTACATCTCCTTGTTGCACACGTACATCTGGACCTCTGGGCCAAGACAACAATCCAAACTGAAAACTGAGCAACAAGGCGGCAGGGGCCTCTTCTGACCACAGCATCAGCCTCACGGCCCAGGGTGGGGCTGGAAAGAAAAGGAGTCCCGCCCACTTTTCCCAGAAACCCCTCAGGTCTCCATCCGGGACTCAGACTCGGAGTCAGAACAGGGGTTCCTGCTGGAAGCGAGGCACTGACAACCAGAACTGTTAAAAAGCACCTTATGCCCGGCAGGTGTGGGCAGTGGCTGAGTGTCGACCTAAGAACAAGGAGGTTATGGTTCCATTCCCGGTCAGGGCACACACCCATGTATCAGGTTTGCAGGTACAGAAGGCAACTTGGTCAATGTTTCTTGCTCGTGTCTCTGTCTGTCTCTGTCTCTGTCTCTGTCTCTCTCTCTCCATGTCCTCTGATGAGGATTAAAAATAAAAAAGATGCACATTTCTTTTTTTTCTTTTTAAATTCTCACCCAAGGATACTTTTCCATTGATTTTTAGAGAGAAGGAAAGACAGAGAGAAATATCAACGTGAGAGAAACACATCGATTGGTTGCCTCCTGCACACTCCCTGACCCGGGAGGATCCGGCAACTGAGGTATGTGCCCTTGATTAGAATCGAACCCAGGACCCTTCGGTCTACAGGCCAACGCTCCATCCACTGAGCCAAACTGGCTGATGCACATTTCTGCCCACAAATGGGACGCGGTTGGATAAAATGTTGGCAAGGTGACCTCCATCCGCGTGTGTCCTTTTCTGGATGGTGAAAATTTTTATATCGAGTGTGAACTTTAAAAACTTGGTAAGCCAATGAAAATAATTTTCATTTTAACTGGCTAACTTTTTATACAAAGAGCTAGATGGTCTAAATCTTTTAGGCTGCTGGCCTGACAGTTTCTGTCTTAACAACTCAATCCCACCCTTGGAAAGAAGCAATCAAAGACAACACTTAAATACGTGGGTGAGGCAGCGAGCCAATGCCACTTTCTCTATAGGCACTGCAACTTGAACTTCATGCAATTTCAGATGTCACAAAATATTACTATTCTTTTCATGTGTTTTTTTTCCCCCCAACCGTTTGAAAATATAAAAACCATACTTAGCTTGCACCCATACAGAAACAGACGGTGGGTCAGATCTGGCCTGCTGGCCAGTTTGCTAACCCTTGATTTAAAGTAAACGGCAGGTCAGCATATGGCTGTGTTCTCGGGCTTTTTTACTAATTAAACAATTAGGGGGCAATTATGTTCAACTACAGGAAACTGGGAGCATGTGAGAAAATATTAAGCTGGAAATAACTTTCACTAAGTACCCTGTTTCCCCGAAAATAAGACAGTGTCTTATATTAATTTTTTCTCCCAAAGTTGCGCTAGGTCTTATTTTCGGAGGATGTCTTATCTTTCCATGCGCTAGGTCTTATTTTCGGAGGATGTCTTATTTTCGGGGGAACACGGTAGGTCCTCTTCAGACCTGGGAGGCGAAGACCCTCCGCAAAGCCAGGGCTGGAGAAAGATAGGGTGTGTGGCCCGCGTCTGATTGAACGCCTGCACACAGCCCCGCCTGAGCCGCCCTGGGCCCTGTGTGCGTTCTGGTTCTGTGGACCCTCTGTGGCCGCTGCCGGGACACGCTCAGCTCAGATTCCAGAGAACCAACCGGCTGCATCCCTGTGCCAGCAACCCCCGCAGCTCACCTGCCTGCTTGCAGGAGAAAGCGAACACGATGATGTCATCGAAGGACCAGGTGTAGTCGCTGTGCGGCGGGTAGAAGGCCAGGCTCCTGGACGCCGCCTTCCGCAGGTCGATCAGGAAGGTGGAGTGCACCATGGGCACCGCGAAGCAGCCCCGGCGGTCCCGCTTCCGGATGGGGATGTAGGCGGGGGTGCGCTTGTAGTAGCCCTGCAGGGAGGGGCGGGGTTCTCACGGGGGTCCCCTGAGGGGGGCTGGAGACCCAGGACCACGAGAGGCATGGAACCTCCAGAGAGCACGGCCCCGCTGCCAGCTCCTGGCCAGGATGGGCATTCCCTGAGCGCAGTGCTCGGGGCGTGGCCAGTGACAGGCTCCACCCCCCACACCGGGGCAGATAAAAGAAAAACGGCTGGCCTCTTGCAGACCGGGCCCCACAGTGCAGATCAGAAAGGCGGCACGTGAAGGAGAACATCTAAAAGCGGAAAAGGGCCGAAACCAGTTTGGCTCAATGGATAGAGCATCGGCTTGCGGACTGAAGGGTCCCGGGTTCGATTCCTGTCAAGGGCATGTACCTTAGTTGCGGGCATATACCCAGTAGGGGGTGTGCAAGAGGCAGCTGATCGATGACTCTCTCTCATAGATGTTTCTGACTCTATCTCTCTCCCTTCCTCTCTGTATAAAATCAATAAAATATTTTAAAAATAAATAAATAAAATAAAAAAATAAAAGCGGAAAAGGGGTTTTACAATAAACTGGACTGCAACTGAAAACAAAAATAAACAGGTAACATCCGATGTTGGTAGAATGCTAATTGCTTCATTCTTTGAGAATATTGCAAAAATTGTTAAAATTTAACTACTATGACTTGTGCCCCAGGAAAAACCACTTTGAGATTTATCCCATAGAAATAAAATGTGCACTACGTTCGGCTTTAGTGGCATAAACCTAGTTCAATGCCTATCAATGGAACTATGAAACGTTATGTGACTATTAATATTTAAAAAATGTGTTTGCCCTAACCGGTTTGGCTCAGTGGATAGAGCGTCAGCCTGAGGACTGAGAGTCCCAGGTTCGAGTCCGGTGAAGGGCATGTACCTTGGTTGCGGGCACATTCCCAGTAGGGGGTGCGCAGGAGACAGCTGATCGATGTTTCTCTCTCATTGATGTTTCTAACTCTCTATCCCCCTCCCTTCCTCTCCGTAAAAATCAAAATCTATTAAAAAAATAAATAAAAACAGCCGAGACCGGTTTGACTCAGTGGATAGAGCGTTGGCTTGGGGACTGAAGGGTCCCAGGTTCGATTCCAGTCGAGGGCATGTACGTTGGTTGCGGGCACATTCCCAGTAGGGGGTGTGCAAGAGGCAGCTGATCGATGATTCTCTCTCATCGATGTTTCTAACTCTCTATCCCTCTCTCTTCCTCTCTGTATAAAATCAATAAAAAATATTAAATAAATAAATAAAAACAAAAAATGTGTTTGAGCTGTCTGCTATTCTGGTGGAATGCACAGTTGCATTGTTCAATGGAAAAATCAAATTATAAATTAAAGCATATAACTCAGTTTTTACATGCAGTAAATCCTACATGTGTTCATGTTTCTAGGGACATGAATAAAGGTGTGGGAAGACGAATTTCTTAAAAAGCTGAAAAAGGGACTGGACATTTGACATCCTTTGATTTACATATAAATTGAACGTCAGCTTAATTTGGAAGTTTTAAAAGCTTCTGGAACAACCCCGAATTGCCCTCTCTTTTCCTTGGGCCCTTTCCACATCAGAATTACTGGCACAGAGCATTAGATTCCTCCTTCTTGTCCGCTTTTCTCCTCCATCGCCCCGTTCCTCCCCGCTCCGCCCGCCCCATAACATTTCCATTTCTGACACACTTCAAGACGGAAACCACTGAATTAGTCGCTTTAAAATGGTTTGATGCTTTCTGAACTGCGTGTCAGATAAAAACAAAAAGGAGGAGGCAGGATAGGTCAGCTTCTGGCTCCATCCTCACAGACCACCCTCCCCCCCCACCCCGACCCTCACCCCCGGTCCCTCTGTCACTCCCCCTGGCTTGGCCTCAACCCTGGGAGGGATGGCACAGGCCTGGCCAGCCAGAGCCTGGCATGTTCTTGGCTTTGGTAACTGGTCCAGGGGTGAGAGACGGACGAGGCCAGTCTGAGGGGACTTCAGCTGAATGCTGTGGGGGCCATCCCCCAGGGTCTGAGAACTAAGCCAACCCCCCAAGCGAGGGAGGAAGACAGGAATGCTGTCTGAACGTCTGAATCGAGCTGTGCCCGCTGTCCCGTCCTGGCACCTCTACTTCCTAGCCGGGCGCTTAGCAGTCACTTCCCCTCTCAATACAGGGAAGAGATGGGGAAAGGACCCGGTCCCGGACCCTGCCATGGGGACCGCCTAAGGACGATCAGGAAGGGGTGAAACGCTCACCATGAGCTGGCGTGATACTCAGTCAGGCCCCCACGTGGCTGGCCCAGCCTCCCAGCCCCCTGCGCCACCCAGGCTGCCGCCTGACCTGCGAGGTCATCCCGCACCAGAAGTTGGAGTACGCGGCCCGGGAGTCCAGCATGGGCGCCACCACCGTCTTGTTCTCGGCCATGAGCAGCGTCAGCGTGTCGGGGTTCAGGATCAGGTTGTCTGCGTCCACAAACTGCAAAACACCCAGCAGGACGTCACTGGGCCGCCCGGGCTGGGCCACGGCTCGGGATGAGGGGGCAGAGGCGGAGTCCCGGGGCCTGGAGAGCCCAGGGCAGCGCGGACGCCATCCAGTTCCCAGCCCAGCTCCACCTTAGCAACCAGGCGAGTGACAGCCACACAGGAAACAGGCCACTGGGGAAGGGGCAGGCAGGCCCACAGGGCACACAGAAACACGAGTGGGCCCCAGACACGGCGCTGTCGAGGCACCAGACATGACAGGGGTGTGCCATGTGGCGCCATAACGGGAACTTTACCACAGGCAGCGCTGGTCAGTGAGGAGGGTGGGAGGGCCAGAGGTCACCTCGAAGAGAAACACACTATTTACTTTTTTTTTTTTTTTTAATATATTTTATTGATTTTTTTACAGAGAGGAGGAGAGGGATAGAGAGCTAGAAACATCGATGAGAGAGAAACATCGGCCAGCTGCCTCTTGCACACCCCCTACCGGGGATGTGCCAGCAACCAAGGCACATGCCCTAGACCGGAATCGAACCTGGGACCTTTCAGTCCGCAGACCGATGCTCTACCACTGAGCCAAATCGGTTTCGGGTTTTTTTTTGTGTGTGTGTGGTTTTTTTTTTTAAAGAGATGATGAGTCTGCAAAAATTTTTCTTTTTCTTTTTCTTAATATATTTTATTGATTTTTTTTTTTTTTTTTTTTTTTTACAGAGAGGAAGAGGGATAGAGAATTAGAAACATCGATGAGAGAGAATCATCAATCAGCTGCCTCTTGCACACCCCTTACTGGGGATGCACCCACAACCAATCCAGTACATGCCCTTGACTGGATTCGAACCTGGGACCTTTCAGTCCGCAGACCGACGCTCTATCCACTGAGCCAAACCGGTTTCGGCAAGAACACACTTTTTTCTCCAGGAGTTAGATGCCAATAAGAAGTTCATCAAAATAGATACTTTGTTTTTTTTTTAACACCTCGAATGTGAGGGTAAAAAAAAAATGGTAACTTGTTCGTTACAAAGAAAAAAAGTTTGGAACAATCAGGTAAGGATGTTTCTGTCCTGCAGGTGCCGTACATAACTATTAGGAGGTGATGTTTTTAAAAAAATGCATCTGGCCCTAGCTGGTTTGGCTCAGTGGATAGAGCGTCGGCCTGTGGACTGAAGGGTCCCGGGTTCGATTCCAGTCAAAGGCACACGCCTGGGTTGTGGGCTCGATCCCCAATGTGGGGAGTGCAGGAGGCAGCTGATGAATGATTCTCAGTCATCATTGATGTTTCTATCTCTCTCTTTCTCTCTTCCTTCTTCTTTGAAATCAATTTTAAAAACAAAACAAAACATGCATCTGGCCAGGCCAGTGTGACTCAGTGGTTTAGCATCAATCTATGAACCAGGAGGTCACTGTTCGATTTCCAATCATGGCAATACCTGGGTTGCAGGCTTGATCCCCAGTAGGGGACATGCAGGAGGCAGCCAATTGATTATTTTTTTCTCACCATTGTTCTTCCTATCTCTTTCTCCCTTCCTCTCTGAAATCAGTAAAAATATATATATTTTAAAAATGCATCTGGTCCACAGATATGCTTCCCATCACTCACAAGGGCTTTTTAGAGTGTCTGAATCATCTGAGGTAAACAACAGCAAGAGGAGGCATTCCAGGCTCCTCTGGCACCATGGCCGGCATGCCGCCTGGGCCCTCAGTGGGAGACAGGAGGCCGGCTGTGCAGGTGTGAATGTTCCCCACCCAGCCCCTCTAGGACATTTAAATTTCTGACCTCAGAATATATGTACAGCCAAAACCGGTTTGGCTCAGTGGATAGAGCATCGGCCTGTGGACTGAAGGGTCCCGGGTTCAATTCCGGTCAAGGGCGTGTGTCTTGGTTGCGGGCACATCCCCAGTAGGGGGTGTGCAGGAGGCAGCTGATCGATGTTTCTAGCTCTCTATCCCTCTCCCTCTCTGTAAAAAATTAATAAAATACGTATTTTTTTAAAAAGAGTGATGGGGGGATAGTTAAAAAAAAAAAAAATATATATATATATATATATATATATATATACACGCGCAGTAAAAACAGCTAGAACAGTTCAGAAGGTCCTCAGAAGTTAAGAACATAGTTATCATGTGACCCAGCAATTCTATCCCTGAGGACAGATCAAGAGTTCTGAAAACAGGGATTCCAACAGATACGTGAGCACCTGTGTTCACACCAGCACGATTCACAGTGGCCAAAGGGGGAAACAAGGTGAGTGGCCGACCACAGACGAACGGATAAACAAGCGGGGTCCAGCCCTCAGTGGAATATCACAGCCATAAAGAGGAGGAAAGCACTTCCGCCATGACACGAATGAACCCCGAAAACCTCCTGCCGAGTGCGAGAAGCCAGACCCTAAAGGCCGGGTGTTGTGTGACTCCATGGGCACAAAATGCCCTGAACTGGCAAGTGCAGAGGCAGAAAGCAGATCAGTGGCTGCCAGGATGGGAGGGAGGGGGGCGGGGGTGACTGTTTTGGGATGACGGATTGTTCTGGAACTAAACAGAGATGATGGGTGTACAACACTGTGAATGAGCCAGAAACCACTCAATTCCATACTTTAAAAGGCTAATTTTATGTTATGTAAATTGCACCTCAATTTTAAAAAGCCAGAAGGCAGGTCTCTCTGAAAGATAAGATTACAAGGTTTGTTTCTTTCTTTCCTAAACTCCTTATTTTCCCTTCTAGATTTTCTTACAAACAACACTGGCAGTGTTTGTAAAAACTGGGGGGGGGGGAGGCCCTTTTTACAATAATTTTAAAACACTGGACAAGCGATTCCACATTCCAATATGGACTTGCAAAGTTCCCAATGTCAAACATAACATGGTGTGTCAAAAGCTGCTTTGCGTTTTGAACCCACACCTGGAGTTCTACCCAGGTTTGCTGAGGGGAAGATCAACCTCAAACCATGAAAACGAAACAGGGCCAGCCCCACCTCTGTGCCAGCCCAGCCAGCGGAGACCTCCCTCCCCAAGCCTCTACTTTCCCATCTGTAAAATGGACTCGGGGAGTATCTTCCCAGGAGACAGCTCCCTCCTCCCCAAAGGGCTCAGGCACCCTCACATCTAGTCCCCACGCAGCGCCTGAACCCGCCTGCCTTTCTCCACAGCCCCGTCCCTCAGGCCTCCACCCCGCCTCCTGCTGTCCCCACTCCTGCCCCAAACGATGGGGATCCCACAGCAGCCACAGGGGCCCTGAGAATCTTACATTGGAACACAGCCCTCCCCTGCTCATAGCATCAGAGTGAAAACCAAGTCTTTCCCTCAACCGGCACAGGCCAGCCCCCACTCACCACCTCGGTATCAGGCTCCGTCATCATGCCGTTCCAGCCACACGCGCCTCCTCTCAGTCCTTGAACACCCAAAGCTTGCTGCCTGCTGTTCCCTCTGCCTCAGATACTGTCCTCTGGCCTCCCCTAAGGCTGGCTTCTCTGCTCCTTCAGGTCTTCCCCCCCTGACCCCCGCCTCAACCCTGCTCACTCGTCGCCCACCCTGGCTACGCCATCCGTTGTAGGGTGAATGTTGGAAGTCTAACCCCTGGTATCTGTGGCTCTGGCCTTATTTGGAAATACGGCTTTTGCAGATGTAAGTCGGGGTCTTGCTGGATGAGGGGGGCCCTAAATGCAATGACCCGTGTCCTCAGAAGAAGAGAAGAGACACACAGGAGAGCCGACCATGTGACCACAAAGGCAGAGACTGGAGTGATGCCACCACAAGCCAAGGACACCCGGGCCTCCTGACGCTGGAAGAGGCAGAAAGGATTCCCCCCTGGGAGCTTTTTGGGGGAGCACAGCCCTGCTGACACCTGGGCTTCGACTTCCAGCCTCCAGAAGCAAGATATTACACTTCCCGGAGCACAGTCCCCCCAGCGTGTGTGACAGAGTTCCGGGACACGGGGTCACCACCAAATGCCCGTCTACGACTTCCCAGCTCGGGCTGCCTCCGATGGTGCCTCTCTCACTTTGGTTTTCCTGGCCACATCCACCTTTCCCGGGACACCAGCAAGGGGGGGGCTCAGCCTGTGTCCCCAGGCTGGGCAGGAGGGCACTGGCAGGGGCTCACGAGTGTGCTGATTGGTAAATAAAAAAGGCACAGACTTCGACTCCGGGTTGGGCACATACACAAAACCAGCCCCACGGACATCCCTGCATTCGACCTCCCTGGTGGCCCTGCCATCAACTCCCCCCCCATCTGCCCAGGGGAGGGGGTCCCGCCAGGTCAGGTGGAGGAGACGGGAAGGCCCGGGACCTGTGGGCACTTACCCAACAATATTTCGTTTTGCCCCCTCCTTCCCAGAGGCAAAACGGGCCCAGGAGGAGGAGGAAGTGAAAATCTGGCCTCAGCAGCTCCGGGTCACCAAGTTCCCCCGTCCCCAGCCCCCCTTCCTGCTTCTCGAAGGGACCCAGGCAGGGTCACTGCGGGTGTGTAGGATCTGGTGTCACTCGTGATGGCGATAAACATGGAGACCAACCGAGTGTCCAACCACAGAGGACCGCTGGCGATCCATCTGGCGGGTGGGAGTCCGGGGTCCCCAGGTTGAACCCCAACTCCTCCACCTAACCGGCCGGATGGCCTCTGACAGCTCACACCCCCGCTGTGCCTCCGTTTCCCCCTCTGTAAAACGGAGATAAGGAGGGCGTCCGCCCGCACTGCTCTGCCTTCCCTTCGGACGCCCGGACGCCACCGGTGACCCCGGGCAGGGAACTCACCAAGATGTAGTCGGCCCACATGTCCCGGGCGGACTTCAGGGCCGCCTGGCGCAGCTTCATGACGTGCTCGTAGCGGGCGTCGGACCAGTGCTTGGGGCCCTCCTCGTCTTGGTAGGACCTGAGGAGAGGCAGCTGTGATGGGGGGGGCGAAGGGGGGCAGGCGGCAGAGCGGTCAGAGGGGGGTTCCTGGCGGAGGGATGGCTAAGCTGGATCTGCAGGCTGGGAAGAAGCAAGCAAGGGGAGACCAGGAGGAGGGAGGTGTGTCTGCAGCAGGGGGCCGGGCAACGTCCAAGGCCCGGAGAGGAGGAAGTCCAGGCAATGGCAGAGAAGGAAGAAAGCTCAGCAGGAGGGGGAGCCGCTGGGAGAGAGCCCAGAGCAAAAGAAAAGTGGAGCCCTGACCCGTTCGGCTCAGTGGATAGAACGTCGGCCTGCGGACTGAGGGGTCCCGGGTTCAATTCCAGTCAGGGGCATGTGCAGGAGGCAGCTGATGGATATTTCTCTCTTATCAATGTTTCTAACTCTCCGTCCCTCTCCCTTCCTCTCTGTAAAAAATCAATAAAATAGATATAAAAAAGAAAATAAAAGTGGAACCTGTCCACGCAGACTCAGAACCTGGAAGGCTGGAAGGCTGAGGGCAGGTGGGAGGAGTCAGAGGAGCCAGGGCTGGAGGGCCAGGGGTGCAGGGGTGAGGGTGTGTGGGCAGGGGTGCAGCTGAGTCCGGCCGGGAGGCCTCACTCCGGGCAGGGCCTGGCACTCACCGGGGCTCCTCCGCCGGCCGCCACTCCACCGAGTGGTACAAGTTCTTCACGGCCACCAGCCATTCCCGCAGCACTGCCGTCGTGTTGTCTGCGTTGTGGTCTGTGGCCACCCTGCGGGCGGAGGGGGACCATCAGGAAGGTTGGGGAGCCCAAACCAGGGCAGCTCCGCACCCTGGCTCAGCCTGTGGGGCCAGGCGATCCCCACTCCATGCCTCAGTCTCCTCTTAGCACTTCCCTGGCTGCAGAGAAGATTAAACAAGCTACTTTTAGAAAACCACAGGAGACGCTGCTAGTACTGTGGAGCCTCTAGGATCCTATCAGAAGCTTGGGTACTAAGTATGTGAGACTTAATAAACATACAACTACATCAGACAGCCCCATCCACCTTCCTCCCGCCTCTCCTACGACCACCACCCCCGCCACAGCCGTCTCTGAGACATCAGCAGCGCTCGGGCCATCCAGGCCAGGGAGTCTGGAGTAGAGGAGAAGAGAGACATCTGGGAATCCAGTTTGGGCCTGGAGCCCAGAGCTATCTTCCCAAATGAAGCGTTACTAAGTTGACAACAAGGACAGCAGTGATAAGAGTCACAATCAGGGCAGTTCCTGGCGGTATCCCATTGCCCTTCCAGGAAGGGCCATGCCCCGCCCACGCGCTCCGGTTAGAAGGCCCGATTCAGGCAGGAGTGGAAAGACATACAGCGGGTGACGTGCACTGTGGGCCACCGCCGCGCCCTGGCTGGGGTCCCGGGCTCCGTTTCCCCGGAGCCTGCGCGTGTTCCTAGCGGTTCGGAGGGTTGGGCAGGGCGGCCTGCCTGGGTGTGGTCCCCGATCTGCCCTAAGGGGGGAGCAGCAGGCAGAACGAGGGTCTTGCCCATCCTTATGCGGGACAGGGAGGGCGCGGGGAGGCGGGGCCGCAGGACAAGGCACGCGTGGGTCTGGCCCCCAGATGTGGGGGGGGGGGCAAGAAGCAGAGAGCGCGCGTGGGTCTGGCCCGCCACGCCCGGGGCCGGGACAGCGCGCGGGGCGCGGCGCGGACCGGCCGTCGGGGCAGCGGGCCGGCCTCCCTGCGGCGCCGCACTCACCACAGCGCCGTGCGCTCGCGCGGGTGGCGCAGCCGCTCCAGCGCGCCCAGCGTGGCCGGCAGCGCGTGGGCCGCGTTGCGCGCCAGCAGCGCGATGAGCACGCGCGGCGCCTGCAGCGGCGACTCGGGGCTCCAGCGCTCCTCCGGGAAGTAGGCGGCGGCGCCCGGCGGGCCCCCCGGGGGCGGCAGCGCCAGCAGCAGCAGCAGCAGCAGCTCCGGGAGCGGCCGCCCGCCCCGCCGGCACGCGCGTGGGGCCGCCGCCATCGCGCCACGCGTCTCCTTTAAGCCTCTTTTCTGCCGGCGGACGAGGGCCGCGCCTTAAAGGGGCCTTCGGAGTCCCGCCGCGGCCGCGCCTTAAAGGGGAGGAGAGCGCCCGCCTTAGTCTGGCCTCCGGGCCCGCCTTCCAGGCCCCGCCTCCCGACACCTTAAAGGCACAGAGTTCAGGTCTGTCTGACGTGCGAGCCACTGCCCCGTCCAACACGATTTTATTAAATCCTCATCGAGGATGCTTTTGCCAATGATTTCTAGAGAAAGAGAGGGAGGAGGGGGGGAGAGAAACATCCACGTGAGAGAGGCACCCCCCCTACCGGGGCTGCGGAGCCTGCAACGGAACTGCAGGCCTTGACCAGGAATCGAACTGGTGACCACCCTTCAGTCCGCAGGCTGGGGCTCTAACCACTGAGCAAACTTGTCAGGGCCCATCCAACTTTTATTTGTACAATCCCTGGGTTGTACCAGGCAGACCTGGATAATTAGGCCTGAAAGATCTGAGCATCAGTTTTCATGGCAGCAACGCGGGTTTTATCATCCTGGGTCCCCACCTCGCTGGGGTGCCCTGGAGGCTTATTGGGTATTAAGCGCGTGGACCCTGGTGTCCCCAGACACCCCGCATGGGCTGCTGTGTGAGCCTTCACGTGTCCGTGAAACAGGGTTATACTGACCCCGCAGGGCTGGCATGCAGAGGAGCCACGTGACGCTTTAACGTGCTGAGCACGTGCCCTGGAGGCAGGATGGGCTATTCCATGGGAATGTTACCAGGAGACTGTTTTCCAATACTGGGCTGTATTTCCTTTCTTTCTTTCTTCTTCCTTCCTTTCTTCTTCCTTCCTTTCTTTCTTTCTTTCTTTCTTCCTTCCTTTCTTTCTTTCTTTCTTTCTTTCTTTCTTTCTTTCTTTCTTTCTTTTTTTTTAACATTGTATTGATTTTTTACAGAGAGGAAGAGAGAGGGATAGAAAGTTAGAAACATCCATCAGCTGCCTCCTGCACACCCCCCACTGGGGATGTGCCCAAAATCAAGGTACATGCCCTTGACCGGAGTCAACTCAGGACCCTTCAGTCCACAGGCCGTAGCTCTATCCACTGAGCCAAACCGTTTCCGCTGGGTTGTATTTTCTAATTGGCCGTGTTGGGGTCATTCCTAAAAATTAAATTTCAAGAAAGATGCTCAGATGTATATTTATTAATGTGCATGGCAGCGGGTTAAGGTTGCTAGGTACAACTCAGAAATGGGCTTGTACGTCCTGGTGGGCACACAAGATGGGGCAGTGAGCTTGGGGGGGGGGGGAGCCCCAAATCTCCCAGCAGATCTATGGAGTCACGTGATACTCGCCCCTCCTGCTCTTCAGGCTCTTCCCCTTGCCCAAGCCCTTCCTCTGATTACTTTTCTCTACTTGGGGGAGAACACACACACACACACACACACACACACACACACACACACACACGCATTTAGGAAACTTGTGCTTGAGTTCATGGCGAGAACCATCGCAGATGCGGCAGAGGAATCTCGGCGTTAACTCCGGGAAATGTCACTTTATCTTGCAGCGCCAGTTCTTCCCGCCGCTGCGCCCGTGGTTTGGCCTTCTGCACCGGAGAGGGCGAGATTACTAAATCCCTCAAAACCGTTTTCTTGGCCCATCGTCCTGGTTCTCTTTTTTTTTTTTTTTTCTTTTTTTTTTTTACTTTAGAATATTTTCTCTGATTCTATTATATTCAACAGTTAATATTGTTCATCAGATTTTTTTTTAATTTCCTTGGTTTTTAGATTCACTTGTTGATATTTATGTATTTGTTGTTCATAGTTTTTATCTTTATTTACTTTCTCTTCTGAAAGAACCCCCTTCAGCAATTCATATAATTCTGGTTTGGCGGTGATGAACTCCTTTAGCTTTTTTTTATTAGTGAAGCTCTGTATCTGGCCTTCGACTCTGAGTGATAGCTTTGCTGGGTAGATTATCTTTGGCTGTAGGTTCTTACTATTCATCACCTTGAATATTTCTTGCCATTCCTGTCTGGCCTGCATGGTTTCTGTTGAGAAATCAGCTGACAATCGTATAGGTGCTCCTTTATAGGTAACTACCTGCTTTGCTCTTGCTGCTTTTAATATTCTCTTTTTGTCTTTTGCTCTTGGAATTTTAATTATGATGTGTCTTGGTGTGGTCCTCTTTGGATTCCTTTTGTTTGGAGTTCTGTGCGCTTCCTGGACTTGTAAGTCTAATTCTTTCACCAGGTGGGGGAAGTTTTCTGTCACTATTTCTTTCAGTATGTTTTTGATATCTTGCTGTCTCTCATCTTCTGGGACCCCCATAATTCTGATGTTGGTTCACTTGAAGTTTTCCCAGAGGTTTCTTACATTATCTTCAATTTTCTGGATTCTCTTGTCTTCTTGCTTCTGTGGAGGAGTGTCTTCTGGCTCTTTATATTCCAAATCTTTGACTTGATTCTTGTGGTCTTCCATTCTGTTTTTAGGACTCTGTATAATATTTTTTATTTCAGACAATGTATTCTTTATTTCTTGTTGATCCTTTATCATTTCTCGTTGATTCCTTATTAATTCTAGTTGATCCCTATTCATATCCTCATGTCTTATCGACCTTTTCTAGGAAATTCTTGGAAAACCTTATAAGCGTAGATTTGAACTCTATATCCAGTCGCTTTTTGTCCTCCATTTCTTTCGTTTGTGATCTATTTAGTTGTTGCATTTTCACAGCTTCCCTGATGGGGCGGGGTTTCAGGGTGGAACCTACAGCCTTGGCTTCCTATGCGGCTCCTGAGACTCAGGGTCCTCAGTACTCGCTGCAAGCGCCTCTGAGAGAAAGGTGCCCTCTATTTTCGCCTGCTACCAAACAGTCTAGGCTCTTCCCCATGAGCCCGGTATTGGGGTTCAGTTCAGTTGGAAGTGGAGTTGGAGGTGGCGTTCACAGCAGTCTGGAGCCCCAGTCTCCTTCCCGTCAGGGCAATCCCAAGGCACAGCCGACCGTCCCTTCTCTGCACGCAATGTGCTCGCCTCCGGGACCTCCTTTCGCCGCTCCCCCAGGGTTCTGCCTTACAGCCCAGCTCCCTATGGATGAGCCTGGGTCCCCGGGGTCTGGCCTAGAACTGGGGTTCAGAGCAGTCGGGGGCCCAGCACAGTCGGAGCTTTTATCTCCTTCCCACTAGGGAACGCCCGTCAGGCACTCAGTCTCCCTCCTCTCCGGCTCCATCCTCTCGGTGCGCGCCGCATGTCTCTGTACCTTAGGCTTCTACAGCTCCTCTGGGCTTCCTTCTGGTTTTCTCTTTCCTTCTCATTGTAGAATTTCCAGTCAGTCACCTTTCCTGTAGTTCTGGGTAATGTCCATTTTATATTTTAGTTGTATTTTATTGAAATTGTTGTGCGGCTAGGTATTTACCTGTGCAGCCATCTTGGATTCTCCTCTGTTATCCTCTGTTTCCCGATATTTTTTCAATTGTCTGCACAGGTTAAGTTTGGGGCTGAATATTTTATTTTTTTATTTTTATCTTTTAAACTGTTTTATTGATTTCAGAGAGGAAGGGAGAGGGAGAGAGAGATAGAAATGATGAGAATCATTGCTCAGCTGCCTCCTGTATGTCCCCTACTGGAGATCGAGCCCACAATCTGGGCATGTGCCCCTGACCGGAATTGAACCTTGGACCCTTCAGTCTGCAGGCCAACACTTTATCCACCAAGCCAAACCAGCCAGGGCTGGGGCTGAATGTTTTAGAAATGCAGCCCAGGCTTTTCTGGTTCCGTGATTTGACTCAGAGCGGAGGAAAGGAGGCCTGGCGACAAAAGATCTTGCATATTAAGCAAGAAAAACAGGGTGACAAGTGTCTCTGGTTCTGACACTCTGAGAAAAGAGAAAAGACCGGAAGGAGTTAGACCCCAGGGCAAGCAGTGGTTTTCTCAGAGTGGGCAGGATGACAGATTCTTGTTGCTGCAATTGCCCCAGAATAACTGTGGACATCCTGTGTAAAGAGAAGCCAGCTGGACAGGGCTGTGGAGCACAAACGTATCTCAGAAGATGGTGGTGGAGGGAGGCAATCCGGAAGCGCGAGGGAAACCTTATTCTCTCCGGGAAGGCTCAAATCTCCAGGACAGGATGGGAGGAAACCATCTCTGGGGGGTGTCGGTCCCCGCTGAGAGCTGAAAGGAGAAGAACATTGGGGAAGTCCCGCAGGAACCTGCTCCGGAAGCAGCTGGAAGGCTTGTGACCTGGGGAAGCTGCCAACTCGAGTCCACAGATGACTTTTCTGGCAAGCAGAGCGCAGTCCCCATACGTTCTCTCCTCTCCGCTGAGAAACTTGTTACCGAGTTAAATTTGGGAGCTGTGTAAGCAAACCCAAAAGGCCCACAGCAAGCTGAGAAAAAAAATCTGTAATCTGGATACAAAGTGTTAATACCATTACTATATACAGAGTTACCAGGGATCAATACCAGGAAATCCATGAACAGACAATTCAATGATAACCCACAAACATATAAATGGCCAATAAACATTTTTATTTTTTCTTAAATATATATTTTTATTGATTTTAGAGAGGAAGGGAGAGGGATAGAGAGATAGAAACATCAAAGATGAGAGAGAATCATTGATCAGCTGCCTCCTGCATGCCCCCTACTGGGGATTGAGCCTGCAACACAGGTCTGTGTCCTTGACTGCAATTGAACCCTGAACCCTTCCATCCGCAGGCTGATGCTCTATCCACTGAGCCAAACTGGCTAGGGTCAATAAACATTTTTAGATTCATTTTAGTCAGCAAACAAATTCAAAATTTAAAAAATGAAGTGTGTGTGCCCATCAAGTTGACTTTTTTTTTCTTTTATGAAAGTTCCTAATATTTGGAAAGGATGTGGAGAATATGCACAAATTCTCCTAGTAGAAATGTGAGAAGGCACAGCCCTTCAGGAAAGGAGTGAGGTGGAGGTGAGTTGGTTGTGAAAGCCTTGAAATGGCTCATCTGACTCAGAAATTCCATCAGTAGACACTCATCTGCTGGTCATGGAGATGGCTGCAGGCAGATTCAGCTCCGGAACGTCCTTGGAGGCAGCAGCGGGCAGAGCGGCTGGACCTCAGTGCAGGAGCCTGGCTGCTTGGCACAAGTCCCTCTCTGAGCCTCAGTTTCCTCATCTGTAAAATGGAACGTGTCACAAGGATGCCACAAAAAAATTGGACACATCAAATGCCTGGCACATAATAAATGCTCGTAGTAAATGGGATATTAGCAATAAAAATTTAATTTGTAAGCACCTCGAACCTAAGTGAGCCTAGGAGAGGAACAGAGCTCCACAGGAGAGCTACAAACTGTTCTAAAATGCATGAAAAGATGTTTATTTTCATCTCTAAGAAGATGTGTCCATTCAAATGAAAAGCCAAGGCACCATTTTCCACCCAGAAGGTCTGAGAAATCTCACGTCAGCTGACAGCCTGTGGAGTGTGGGGCCACCTGCACACAGGTGAGGGGCAGCGACCAGATGGGACCACCCTGGCGGACAGAGCATGGAAGACCACTACTGGAATGACAAGCACACATGCTCTGAACCACGAGGTGCCACATCGAGGGATTTTCCTACCAACACCTGCACTCGCCTGAAAAGTACACAGGAGGCCATCCCCTGTGATGTTATCTGTGTGAGGGAAAGACTTAGAAGCAAAACCCATCATCACTTTCAGGCGTCTTCAAACTACGGCCCGCGGGCCACATGCGGCCCGCAGAGGAGTCTGATCCGGCCCGCCAGGTTTTTTGGGCAGTGAGCGCAGCTGAGGTGTTACAGTAGGAATTAGTAGTTCATATAGTCCGGCCCTCCAGCTCTCTGAGGGACCGTGATCTGGCCCCCACTTTAAAAAGTTTGAGGACCCCTGATTAGATCCTGGTTAAACAGGTTAAGGAGCTTCCCTACAAACTCTCATTGCCAATTGCAGATCGCAAAATAGTCTGAAGTCTTGGTAAGAAGTCTTTGTTTAATCTTCTGTGCATCCCAATGTGTGTGGCTATCCATCAGTTTATCTGCAGCGACCGGCTAAGGCAGTGGCCGGCAAACTCATTCGTCAACAGAGCCAAATATCAACAGCACACGATTGAAATTTCTTTGGAGAGCCAAAAAATGTAAACTTAAACTTCTTCTAACACCACTTCTTCAAAATAGACTCGCCCGGGCCGTGGTATTTTGTGGAAGAGCCACACTCAAGGAACCAAAGGGCCTCGTGTGGCTCGAGAGCCGCAGTTTGCCCACCACAGGGCTAAGGGATACTGCCCTAGACCCGTGTTAGTTAGCAATAGCTGCATAACAAATGGTCCCTAAAATTCGCAGCTGAAAACAACACACATCTATGATCTCAGAGTTCCCATGGGTGAAGAACATGGATGCAGGTAGCTGGGTCCAGAGCTCTCACAACAGCAGTTCCCAAGGAGCTGTGAGCCACTCTCAAATCCCTGCTCCCCCTCACAGGGCCCTTGCTCAGGGTGAACCCAGCTCCCACTGCCACAACCTCTCCTTTCAGTGCTAGGAACTCGTAGCTGCTGGGGAGTCTCCACCGAGTTTTGGCCAGATGAGATGGGACAGGGATTCACGGCAGAGCCTGGGCTAAGAGGGTCCCTCTGTGACTCCAACACACTCCGTGTCTCTCCCCTGCTCTTGTTCACCATGAGCTTGGCCAGACCAGCCACACCAGGAGACAGGTGGACGCTATTCCATCAGGGACCTACACTGTCCATGATCCCATACACCCTGTAAAGACCCCCCCTACCCCCCATCAATTCACTGGCGTGGCCCAAGAACCAGAGAGGGCCTCACCTGCTCCCGCCTGGCCCCATGCGGCCTCCGAGCAGCCATCCCGAGTGCAGGACACGTCGCTGGCACCGAGGGCCTTTTTCAGTTCTGAAACAACAGATAACTCCCTGGACCCACCTGGGGAAGCCCGGGCATCGGAGAGCCTCCATCATTCTCCCAAAGGAGCCACCAAAGGGCAAAGGATGGAGGAGAGGGCTCGACCGAGAACTTCCAACAAGTGGCTTATTTGAGCCTCCTCTCTCCATGCCTGTGCCCAAGACAGACATTGCTAGCCGATCCCCGACATCTTCACTGAGCCAGATGCTTCCAGATCCACTTCAAAACACTGCACTCCAAGCAAATGTCAAAAATCCCTTTAGGATGAAACCCCTCAAGGACATGGAGAACCTCTGGGAATGGAGGTGTTACCTGTTTTGAGATTTTTTCCCCCAATCATAGAATAGCCTTTTTTTTTTTTTTTTTTTTTTTTTTTTTTCATTTAAAGTAGGGGTGTCGAACTCAATCAGAGAAGGGGCCAAAATCTAAAATCCAGCCTAAATTGCGGGCCGAATGGTTTACTGAACAGTCATAAACTGTCATTGTGATGGAAACGCAGCGGAGTGCAGTGATGACAGCGCGGTGCGGGCCACATTGCAAGGCCTGGCGGGACGGATTTGGCCCGCGGGCCTTGTGTTTGACACATGTGATTTAAAGTGTCCCCTAGTCAACTACCCACAGATGGAGCCCACATCCTCACCCTTCCTTCCTGGCTCCCAAAACACTGCTGTCCCCTATCCAACGGCCCTGTCCCTGCTTCCTCTTTCTGTCCTTCAAACACAGGCTCTCCTGGATGCCTCCCCGTTCCCTACGCTCCATTCGCAGGAGGCGGGCTCTCCTGTGTCCTCGGTGACCCCCGGGCCGGCAATGCTGGCATCTCTGCCCCCGCCTCAGCCCCATCACTGGACTCCGTCCTCTGGGCAGCTGCCCCTGCTCCGGCCCATCATTTGTTCCCAGGCCACGCCCTGGGCCTCCTCCCTCATTTGCCATCTGGCCACTGTCATCCTCTGCTCACACACCCTCTGCTCACACACCCTCTGCTCACACACCCTCCATGACTCCCGCTGCCTGTCATTCAAGCCCCTGCATGTCTGCCTCGGCAGCCTCCAGCCTCCCCCCCTGAGGGCCACGTGGATGCCGTGACATGCCCAGAGTCACAATTACATGCTGCTCAGCCCTGAGTTACTGCACCCGTCTCAGCGGTCACAGACATTGGGTCCTGAGTGAACAGACAGGGCAGGAGGGAGAAGAGACAGTTCCGGAGCCTTTTCCCAGGCAGGAGACCCTGGGAGGCCTAGCCCAAGTCCAAGCACTCTTGAGGCCTCACTGCCGGCCAGCGATAAACACAGGCGGTGACTGCTGATGACTAAATGTGAATGTCCAGCTGCGGGCTTTTAATTTTGCCTCCTTCCCCTCATTCTGAGAAGTCCTACAGACCCCCGAGAGCCTTGTTCCAGGGTCCTCACTCAGGGCGCTGCTGTCCTGCCCCTCCCTGCTTGTCCACCTCTGTCCTGGGCCGGACCCGCAGTCAGAAGGCTGGTGTTCACCGGAAGTGAGGCCACAGGGCTCAGCATCCACGGCCAGGGGTCCCCAAGCTCCCCCGAGCCACAGGGGGAGGCTCACCTCCATCGATCCTCTGAAGCAGGGCCCCCCGTATGACATCCTCGTAGACGCCCTCGATGGTCAGGGCAGGGCTGCCCACAGCAAGAACATCCCCTTCGAACTCGCGCAGCTCCTGGAATGGAGGGGGGTGAGGGCCTGGGCTGGAGGGGTGGGCCCTTGGCAGGTGCCAGCTCCCGCTGTGACCCAGGTCTAGGTACCTGGGTGGCCCTGACCCTCATTTTCCTCGCCTTTAACATGGGTCTCCATGACCTGCACGCCCTCGGGTTGCCCTGCAGGTGGATGCAAGAGCATATCTCACCTCAACAGGAATAGCACCGATGTCTCTTCTAGAACCCCCCTGCGCCCCCCCTCCCCGCCCCCGCCTCAGCCACCTCCTCTAGAGGAGCCGGTTGGCACCTGAGACCAACCATGGCCTGGTGCCTGCAAGCCCTGTGTGGCCAGGCCCCTGGGACCTCTCCCCTCATCTCTTTCCCTCCACCTCACTGTTCCCTCAGCACGCCAGCCCCGGCCTGCCCCAGGCCAGCCCATGCTGTGCCCTCTACCTGGAATGCCCTTCCCTGGACACAGCTCACTCCGTCAGCTCCCTGCCTCTCCGTGTCACCTTCTCAGGGAGACCCTCCATGACCACAGCACCCCCCTCCCCAACACACACTCCTCCTCTGCTCCCCCTCCTCTGAAACCGCGTCACCTGTGCCCTCACCCCAGCCCTCAAGTGCCAGACATCAAGTACCGTCATGGGAGGAGCAGGGGGCATTGTGGGCGCCCAGAGCTAGGGAACAGGAGTCTCTGACTGTCACAGGCTCTGTGCGGGAGCGAGCACTGTGCGGGAGCGAGCACTGCGCGGAGAGGCCCCCCTGCGCTCACCGCTCTGCAGCGCGGCTCCAGCTGGCTCCTCACGAAGGGCAGGAAGACGCAGAGCTGCCACCCGCGGACGAACCTCCTCAGGGCGGAGCCGCTGTCGGACCAGAACTTCTGCAAGGCACACCCCGCGGCCGGTCCAGCGGCCATTGGGGCCCAGGCCCACGTCCGTGCCCTCCCCGCGGGCCTCACCTTCAGCACGCGCCCCCGGACTTTCTCCAGCTGCTGGGCGGCCTGGTGGCAGTCCAGGGCGCTGGTCAGACACTGGTCGGCCAGCTGCAGGAAGGTGGCCACGGCGTCGGCCATGAGCTGTGGAGGGAGGGGCTGGGATGACTCTCGGGTAACCCACTCTCTGGCCTCATCAGCCTCGTTCCTGCCCAACGACACCTTCTCAGCATCCAGTCCATCCCTGCCACCCTACCAGCCACTTCCCTCAGCCTCCTCCTTGTCTCAAGAAACAACACCTCTTGCCTGGCCAGTGTGGCTCAGTGGTTGAGCGTCGACCTATGAACCAGGAGGTCACGGTTCAACTCCCAGTCAGGGCACATGCCTGGGCTCCATCCGCAATAGGGGACATGCAGGAGGCATCGGTCAATGATTCTCTCATCACTGATTTTTCTATCTCTCTCTCTCTCTCTCCTGTCTTCTCTCTAAAGTCAATAAAAACAATTTTTTAAAAAATATATTTTATTGATTTTTTTACAGAGAGGAAGGGAGAGAGATAGAGAGTTAGAAACATCGATGAGAGAGAGACATCGATCAGCTGCCTCTTGCACGCCCCCTTCCTGGGATGTGCCCGCAACCAAGGTACATGCCCTTGACCGGAATCGAACCCGGGACCCTTCAGTCAGCAGGCTGACGCTCTATCCACTGAGCCAAACCGGTTTTGGCAAAAAACAATTTTTTTTTTAAAGTGGCACCTCCTCTCAGGAGCCAGGGAGCCAGGGACCACCCAATCAGTGGGGTCCTATGTCCAAACTGGTAGGAAGCAGCCTCCCCACTGGAGAGTGGTCCCGGGGTGCCCAGCCTGGGGAGCAGAGAGCCGGCTGGAGTTTGGCCTCCGGGGCCGAGTGCTCCTGGGAAGTATGCAACTTGAACAACTGTGCGGGGCACCACGCTGTCTCCTTCCCTTCCCGTGTCCATGGGCAGGTCCCATGCCCTGGCCTTCAAAACACCCCTGCTTCTCTCACCCATAGCACTCAACTAGGGGAGGCCTCTGCCATGCCTGCCCTCCCCCACACACACACGCAGCCCGTGCTTCCCAAGGCAGCCGTGGCTTCTTCACTTTATATGTGCTCAAACCTTCCCTGCCGTGGATCCCCATTGCCCTTGGGCCAGAGCCCAGCCTCTGGGCCCCATACAGAGGGCCCTGACCCGTCTGACCACCCACCTCCCTGGCACGTCTCCCACCCTTCTGCCCTCCCTTTGAAACCTACAACCCAGTGTCTCCAAATTGTTTAATTTCCCCAAAGGCAGACAAGCTTTCTCACTTCCCAGCACTTACTGATCCCTATGCCCAGGACATGCCCCACCTCCATTTCTCCCACTGCTGCCCCAGCTTGGAAGTCCCCCCCCTGGAAGTCCTCCCAACCCCGAGACTGATCAAGCACGTCCTTGAGGCTCACATAGCACCGTGTGCATCCACACCACAGCCCTGCCCATCACATGCTCACTGCCTGGTCATGGCTCATGTCTACATGACCCTGGGAGCCCAGAGGGCGAGCCCAGGTCTGTCTCGGTCATCCCGCTCTCCCCAACACACGACGGAGTGAAGGCAGTTGCCTTTGCCTCACCTGTTGTGCGAGATCCTGGGCCCCAAACACCAGACTGCGTGCTCCCAGGAAGCCAAACGGTACCGCCAGCTGCTCCAGGCGGCCCTGGCTCCGCTCGGCCTCGCGGAAGCAAGTCTGCATCAGCTCTGGATCCCACGGCATCTCGCCAAACGAGTGAACCTGCGCTCCAACGGCAGTCAGTGAGAAACACCATCAGCCGATGGAAGGGCAGGACCAACAGACTCAGAGCCGGTGCAGCGAAGGAAAAGCACAAGTGGGAACGTATCTTACCTTAGCTATCACCACAAAAATGCACAAGAAAAGTAACAGTGAAGCCCTAGCTGGTGTGGCTCAGTGGATAAAGCGTCGGCCTGGGGACTGAAGGGTCTCCCAGGTTCGATTCCAGTCAAGGGCACATGCCTGGGTTGTGGGCTCGGTCCCCAGTAGGGAGTGTACAAGAGGCAGCCGATCCATGATTCTCTCTCATCATTGATGTTTCCCTCTCTCTCTCTCTCCCACTTCCTCTCTGAAATCAATAAAAAAAAAAAGTATATATTTTTAAAAAGTAACAGTGAGGTATAGACAGACATAAAATGGTAAAGCCTGGAGAAATGGCGATACGCGGTGCTGGCAGGACTGAGGGAAATGGGCACACCCGGTCCTAGTGGGACCTTTGCCCACCATCTGATGGTCTCTTGGGGCTGAGCCTCAGGCCCACATGAGTGGAGTAACCCAACACCTCAGGGAGCTCAAGGAAAGTCCGGGGAGATAGACTGGAGACAATCAACCACAATGGTGTGTAAATGCCCTCATGATGAGGGGAGCTCAGGCAGCTGCAGATGCAGAGAGGGGCCAGGGACAGTTCCTCATGGAGGTGATTAGGCAGCGGATGTGTAATGAGTTAAAGGTGCATAATAGGTGCTCATTTAACACCAAAAGAACTGAGCTGACCTGCGTGGAGCAGAATTCTCTGGGGACAGGATGGGCTCTGGCTAAACAGAGGCATGGCAGGAGGGAGAGTTTGTGGGGAAGGTGACTCCAAACTGATATTATTAAGTGCTACTCTCAACATCTTACTCCTTTTCCCTACATTTTAAACAGTGTCCTGATAACCATAGCATCGTTGTCCATTATAAGTAAAAGAAACAAACAGCCTAGAAAAAAAGGTGTTTCGAGGTTTTTAACAAGAAAAGGTGTCAAACAAGAAAGATGCAAGGTCCTGCAGCTCACCTCTCTCCGCAGCCGCGCGCCGGAGGGATTGGCACGCAGGTGGCGGCACAGGCGGTCCATTCCCTGGGCTAGGAGGGTCTGCACCGCGGCCAGCGCCGCTTCCACGATGCTGAGCAGGGTCTGCGAGACCCGGGGCAGCTGCGCGTCCACCTTCCCGCGCAGGCAGGACTCCAGCGGGCCCTGGACTGCGGCTGAGGGTGGAAAGCACGGCCTGGGTCTCCTTCGCCAGGGGCTCCGCTAGTGGGGTCGTGGGAGACCCTAGGCTCCGCAGGGTGGGGTGGGCGGGACGCAGACGCTGAGCACCCGCTCCGCCCATTTTTCTGGGGTTTCGGAGGCTTCGAATGCGGCGGGGCGGCTCAGAAGCGCACGCCGGGAAGGCAGAGTCCGGATGCCATCCCGGTCCGCTTTCTAACGGAGCCGAGTGGGGGCGCCCTCCGCCGTCTGACTGAACAACCGGTCAGACGCGCCTCCCGTCCTCTCCAGAGCCGCCTCTCCCGCTCCATCGCTGGCCAGACCCCTTTCCACGTCCCCGCCCCCTCCTAGGTCCTGCCCCGCCCAGTCACAGCCCGGGGCCACGCCCACTCTCCCGCCTGTCACGCCACGCCACGCCCTTTTGTTCTCCAGCCCCGACCCTGCCGCGTCTGCAGTTCCCGGACTTTCGGCCCCGCCCCTTACGCCCACCTCGGTCCCCTTCTTTCTCTCAGGTTCCCGCCCCGCCCCGCCCCGCCAGGCCCCACCCCTTCCCCAGGCCCCACCCCGTCCCCAGGCTCCCGCCCCCTCTTCCAGGCCCCGCCCCTCCTGGCCCCAGCCTCACTCCGCAGCTTCCCCGCCACGCGCCCCCGCAGCCTCATCATCTGGTCCACGTCAGGGCGGATGGTCCTCTCCAGGGCCGAGAGCAGCTCGTCTTTCTCGGGCTGAAAGGCGCGGAGCCCGGCAGAGGCCCCGGCCAGGACAGCGGCGTGAACCGCATCCAGGAGCTGCGGGGATCAGCCCGGGGAATCCCACGGGCCGGAGCGCAGGATGGAGAGGCGGACAGAGGCGGATGGAGAGAGAGGGAGCGTGTAGGCGACAGTCAGAGGAGGCGAGGCTGGGTGCCCGGCTCCCACTCCCTCCGCCGGCTCCCTCCACCCCGTGTCCCGCGGCACCTCCGCGCCCCCGCGCGCACCTCGGTCCAGGCCCAGGCCCTGGCTCGGCCGGCCCCGCGCAGGCCCGGCTGGGTCTGGGCCCGCAACTCCGGCAGCAGGTCCCGCATCAGCACCGCGGTCAGCACCTGCGGGAGAGGAGGGGCCGTGGGCTCCGCTGAGCGCCGAGAGGCTCCAGGGTCCGGATGGGGCACTGACCTCCGCGTCCGAGCCTAGCGTCAGGTCGTCGTGGCCGAAGTGGCCTCGGTGCTGCCGGTAGAGCCGCACGGCCTCCAGGAAGGCGTGGGCGGCGGGGGCCTGGCTTCGCTGTAGGACTGGGAGTGGGGAGGCTCCTCAGTGTCCGCGCACCCCTCCTCTGCTCCCCAAGAGGAAGGAAGCCCTCGAACTCCCTGCCCGGTCCCGACATCCAGGTCTCACCCACCTCCGCAGGTGAAAACGCTCCCCAAGACCTCGCCAGCCCCCCAGGAGCCCCTACACAGTGTAGGACAGGCCCCCCCTGCGGGCAGCCAGGGCCAGGCTGCCCTGGGGCCGGTCTCCCTGCCTCCCCGTTTAGGTGCGTTCGTTCAGCCAGCAGCCTGCCCCTGTGTGTGTTGGTCCTGTTCCCTTTATCTCACCTTTTTTTTGGGGCCCCAGCTTCCACATCCCCTCCTCTTAGAAGCCCTCCCTGACCCCCCAGGGCAAGCTCCCACAAGGCAGTGTCCCCGTCACAGCCCTCCCGTCTGTCTCCCCCACAACCCATTGAATAAATAAGGAAACTGAGGCTGGGAGCGGGTCCCACAGCCAGCAGGGGCAGAATTGCCCACCCCCAGACCCGGGGCCCCATCCCTGCCTGACCCCCCCGGGGGCCCACCTGTGCCGCGGAGCCGGATGCCACCCTGCAGGGCCAGCCTCCACGCGCGCTGTGCCTCCGCTGTGGCCGCGGAGAGGCAGAGGTGCCTTCGGAAGGGGTGCTGCAGGAACAGGGGGAAGCTCACGGGCATTTCCAGGAGGGGGTCGGGCTCCTCCTGCGTGTGATCTCCTGAAAGCAGACAGAGGCGGCCACAGCTGCATCCATTCCTTTGCTCTACGATCGCTCCTTCACCAGGAGAGGGACCATGAAATACTTAGGGACCCTCGCATGGGCAGTTGCTCAGTATGCGTAACCCATGCAGCATCCGTATTTCTCCAGGCAGGATGTGCCCAGGCCTGAGCAATGCATCCCAGCACTGTCTCCCAGCCCCTGCACCCTGCTCAGCGCAGTGGCTTGGGCAGCCGCCAACTATCCTGGTTGGCATGTGAGCTGAGCCCTGCTTGCAGGGGGGTTCTGGAGCCAGCCATGCCCAGATTCAAACTTGACCAAACCATTTTCCCTGCATAGGGCACAGTTTTTCATCTCTGTGATCCTGTAAAATGGGTTCGAACCTGTTATCAATGACCTAGAATGGTTGGGAGGACACAATGGGTGGATTTCATTCTGCTTAATCTATTTGAGGCCTTCTAAATTCCTCAGTGTTTTGTGTGTGTTTTTTTAAATATATTTTATTGATTTTTTACAGAGAGGAAGGGAGAGGGATAGAGTCAGAAACATCGATGAGAGAGAAACACCCATCAACTGCCTCCTGCTCACCTCCTACTGGGGATGTGCCCACAACCAAGGCACATGTCCTCGACTGGAATTGAACCTGGGACCCTTCAGTCTGCAGGCTGACGCTCTATCCACTGAGCCAGACCCCTTAGGGTGAAAATCCTCAGTGTTTTGTTCTGATCTCAAGAACAGGATACACAGACTGGAGTAAAATACACTCATTTTGCTGGGAGAGAGGTTGGTCACTGGGCAGAAGCAAAGTAGCAAAGGGTGAACCAAAGGGACATGTGGGTGGATCCCAATGTTTGCAACATCCCCAACATTTCTGTAGACTGTCCTTGTTGCTGCATTTGCATTGTTTGGTGGCAAGATAGCTCCTCAGTGAAGTCAATGATGCAATTCTAGCTCTGAGCCTTACTAATCGTACGACAGGCCTTGGCCTTAGTGCATGCATCCGTGGAATGAGGTAACTAGCGGTGGGGCTGCCTGCTGGGCAGGTTCAATGAGATAACGCAAGCACTAACCGGTTTGGCTCATGGATAGAGCATAGGCCTGTGGACTGAATGGTCCCAGGTTTGATTCTGGTCAAGGGCATGTACCTTGGTTACAGGCACATCTCCAGAAGAAGGTGTACAGGAGGCAGCTGATCGATGTTTCTAAGTCTCTATCCCTCTCTCTAAAAAATCAATAAAATATATATATTTTAAAAAGAGATAACACAAGCCAAGCCCTCATCAGATGCATCCAGCCCAGCTATGCTGTGCCTCCCCCTGTTCCTGCAGAGTGTGTCCTGGGAGGAAGGCAGAGAGGAAGGTAAGGAGGGAGAGGGTGAGAAAGAGAGGACAGTGGAGGGAGCAGAGGAGCAGCGGCAATGGGAGGAGAAAGGGAGGGAGGGGAAGAGGGAGGAAATTAGAGAAAAAGAGAGAGAGAAAGGTGGGGAGGAAGAGGAGAGAGAATGGAAGAAGGGGTGAGGAAGGGAGAAGCCCCTGGAAATACTAGATTGAACAATACACTCAGCACCCAGATTGTGGAGGACCCCCCCGCCACCAGTGCCCATCTCCCCACAGATGTTCGTTTTGGCTGCTTTGGTTCCGGTCCGGGGCCCGGCCTCTCTCACTGATGAGAAGGGGTGTTTCTCTCTGTGGAGCTGGGCTGCTTCTCCAGCAACGAGGCTGCCCCCGGGACACGTGGTGAAGAGTAGACACGTTTTGTTGTTGCACTTGGGGTGGGGCTGCTGCTGGCATCTAGTGGGTTCGACACTCTGCATTGCTCAGGGCAGCCCCACTGACGGGACAAAAGCACTGAAGAAGAGACACCTGCTTTTGGGGTCCCCAGGAGCCTTACCTGAAGCGTCTGGGCAGAGAGTGTCCAACAGGCGGAGATATTCCCGCTGGCAAGTCAGGACTGTGTACCCTGTCAGCGCTGTGGAGCCCAGAGGACGGCCCCCATTTTCAAATTCCTACGAAAAGCGTCCAAAGAACCGCTCTGGGACAGGTCTAAACGGGGGCCCCCACGTCTCCATGTAGGATCCGGGGAAGGTTTGGGGTTAGCTGGGGAAATCCTCCTCCTCCTCCCTCTCTGCCTCCACCTCGTTCCCCCTCCTCCACAGAAGATCTGCTGCCCCCACTGTGCGCGGGGCCAGGGCGGGGTTGTCTCATTGAGTCCGACATCATCACCCATCTCACGAGGTGGAAACGGCATCCCAGGGCATCGGGGGACCCGGAGTTGTTCCCTGGCCGGGAAGCAGGCCTGACATGGCTTCAACCTTGACTTTGCTGGCGACTGTGAGTGAGCCCCCAGCCCTGTCCCGGGCCTTGGTCCAGCCACCTGCACAACAGGAGATGGTGGCCCAGCCCAGGCCAGCGACTCAGGGGCCCTCGATTAGGGCCAGATGACGGAAGAAAGGAGAGGGGCTAAGCTGGTAGCCCACAGGTGTCAAACACAAGGCCCGCGGGCCAAATCCGTCCCGCCAGGCCTTGCAATGTGGCCCGCACCGCACTGTCATCACTGCACTCCGCTGCGTTTCCATCACAATGACAGTTTATGACTGTTCAGTAAACCATTCGGCCCGCAATTTAGGCTGGATTTTAGATTTTGGCCCCTTCTCTGATTGAGTTCGACACCCCTGTGGTAGCCGGCCCCTACACCTGCTCTGCGGAGGGCAGGATGGAAAACCCGGAGGCCGAAGGGACACGAGCCCCTCACTCACCTCCCTGCGGCTGAACCACTCCAGGTGGCCATTCCCGCGCAGGACACAGAAGGTCGGCTGCCACTGGGGAGGGTGGCCCCGCAGCTGGGTCAGGGGCCCTCGGTGCTCACGGACTCGGGGAAGCTTCTGTGGAGGAGGGGCTCTCAGAGGCCAGGGGCACTGGCCAGGGTTCCGGTGTCCAGACCGTCGGGACAGCTCCCACAGGTGCCACGAAGCACAGGGCCGCTCCTGTTCCTGACCAGGCACTCAGAGCAAGCACTTACTTGTGGCCCTTCCAAATAAGAACTGTATACAGGGAGTGGCCAGATTATCATGACCTCTGAACGCATAATAATCTGGCCAATCAGTGTACATCTTATTTAATAAAAGGCTCATATGCAAATTTCCCCCCTAGACCAGGAGTTCAACCAGCAGGCAGGCTGGCCAACAGCCCACGTCCCCTCCCCCTGGCCAGGCTGGCCGGACCCCACCCATGCACGAATCCATGCACCGGGCCTTTAATAAGCATTTATACTTAGTGGCCAGATTATTATGCGTTCAGAGATCACAATAATCTGGCCACTCAGTGTATCTTCCACCGCCCTTACCATTCTTACCATCGCCACTTCATCTGGGGGAGGACCCTCCCTCACGTGAGCCTCAGAGGAGACCCCAGCCCTGGCCAATACCTCGCTCTAAGTCTGTGAGGGACCCTGAAAGGAAGGGCTCAGAGAAGCTGCCTCTAGAGTCCCAGCTCACAGCCACGGTGAGATAAGTGTGTGTCGCTTTAAGCTACTGGTTGGCAGTATATCGTCACACAGCCTTAACCATGGGGCAGGGGTGGTGTAACTATGAGAAATGGCTGGACCTCTGCCCTCAGGGGGACACTTTCTCCATCCTCTGTTTCACTTCCTTTGTCACTCTCCCTAGACCTGACACCTGCATTGTGTGTTTTGTGTCGTCCCTGTGTCCCAGGGCAGTGTCTGGTGTGTGGTTCGTGCTCAATAAATACTCGATGAATCAATGAACTGCAAGTGTGATGTTCTGATTCTTTGCTGGGGTGGTGGGATCTCTGTGTGCTTTTAATGATTCTCCAAACTTTTTCCCAGGCCTAAAAATTTCCATAAAATATTGTTAAAATGCTATTATAGAAATCCTGTATAATAAAAGGCTAATATAGAAATCAACTGAACAATGGAACGATTGGTCGCTATGATGCCCACTGACCACCAGGGGGCAGATGCTCAACCAGGAGCTGCTTCCTGGTTATCAGTGCACTCCCACAGGGGCGGCGCAGCCAGAAGCCGGGCTCATGGCTGGCAGAGGAGCCGGCAGTCGGACATCCCCCTGAGGGCTCCCAGATTGCAAGAGGGTGCAGGCCAGGCTAATGGACCCCTCCGCCCCCATGCGCAAGAGGCAACCAATTAATGTGTTTCTCTCACATTGATGTTTCTCTCTGTCTTTCCCTCTCTCTTCCACTCTCTAAAAATCAATGGAGCCGAAACCGGTTTGGCTCAGTGGATAAAGTGTTGGCCTGCAGACTGAGAGGTCCCAGGTTCCATTCTGGTCAAGGGCATGTACTGGAGTTGTGGGCACATCCCCAGTAAGGGGTGTGCAGGAGGCAGCTGATCGATGTTCCTCTCTCATCGATGTTTCTAGCTCTCTATCCTTCTCCCTTCTTCTCTGTAAAAAATCAATAAAATATATTAAAAAAAATAAAAATCAATGGAAAATATCATTGGGTGAGGATTAAAATAATAAGTAAATAAATAAATATATAAAATGTTCAAACTGAAGCCAGGGGAAGTCCCTCCACACTGCTCGAAAACTAATGTCAGCTGTGCTCTGGCCGCGTGACTGAAACCAGCAGGTGGTGTGGGGTGCAGGTGGGAGTGACACTCAGGCCCCATGAGGCCCCAAGAGGCACAGGGAGAGGGCTGGTTGGGAGGGTGCTCTGTGTCCACAGCATCAGGGAGCCCCCACCCCCGGGCAGGCACCACTGGGGGAAGAGGCACCTGAGTGAGGTGGGCAAACTCAGTGCCCTCTGGGGGCAGGGGACCCAATGCCAGGAAGGGATACGAGCTCCGAGTTCAAACGATGCCTCTGCCAATTGCCGGTGGAATGACCTCAGGCAGATCGCTTTGCCTTTCTGTGCCTTGGTTTCCTTGCTGGTCAGAGACCCACCTCTGGGGCCAGTAAGGTTGAGCATGTTGTGTCAGGCACACGGGAGTCCTGGGTGCCATTGCCAGTTCTGCAGGCGTGTGGAGCTGGGACCAGACAGCTCCAGGCTCCTTTGCTCCATCCACATATTATTCCTGTGCCCCTACTAAATGCAGGCACCATGTGGGTGTGAGGGGTGGGTGTGAGGGAAAGAGGAGACGAGGCCAGGCTTCTCTCTTGCAGAGCAGACCCATGGAGGTGACTGATGTGTGACCTGGGGCTTTGCTGGGATGGGGGTCTCAGGGGAGGCGCCTGACTGAGGTGGGGGCAATGACAATCCAGGAAGGCTTCCTGGAAGAGGTGGCAACTGAAGTACAAGGAGGAATGGAAAGTGCATGAGACAGAGGCCACCTCACATGCAAAGACTTGGGCATCCAGTGGTTGTGCTGCGTCCTTGCGTGTGGCACTCAGGGCAAGCCTTTTCCAACTTCAGGGCTTTTGCCCTACCTGTGCCTTCTGCCTACAATGCCCCTCCCATTCTGGGCTCCAGATCTGGCTTCTCATCCTTTATATCTCAGCTCAAAGGGTCCCCCTGCACCTCGACTCCCCACCCCTAACTGTGCCCTTCCGCTTGATTTCCTAGCACCTATCTGAAGTTGCCCTGCATCATGATATGTTAATTTCCCCCAATCAGACTGTGAGCTCCAGAGAACAGAACGGGGTATGTCTCGGTCTCTGCTGTGTCCCCAGCGTCTAGCCCAGGACATGCTAGTGAATATGCTAGTGAATGTTTATAGCCACCCTGGGTTGTGACACCAGCAAGGACAAAGATGCGAGAAGCCCCCCCCACCCCGCTGTGCTGAGCCAATGGCCTCCTGTTTGCTCAGCAGCCCTCCACCCTCACGTGTGGCACCCACTTTGCTGGGCAGCAGTTGGCTTCCGGCCAGCTCCTGGGGCACCAGCTCCCGGGAAATCTGCTGCAGGACCGAGGCCGCCAGCTGCAGGCGGTACTGAGGCAGGAAGCTCCTTAGCAGCACCTCCACCTGGTCTGCAGGGACAAGGGAACAGGGAGGCGGCTGAATCCGGCCACCGACGGGGGGGAAGAAGGCAAGACAGGATGGAAGAGGCTGGTGGGCTTCTACTGTCACCCCAAACCCCGAAGTTCCCCCACGAGACATACTCCAAGTTCCTTTCACCCTTAACCATCACTGTCCGTTTCCATCCTTGGGGGACGGGAGGGAGTAAGGCACTCCAGCTTAATTTCTTTTTCATATTTAAAAATATGCATTGTACAATATGCAAACATTTGTTGTATGTTTATTAGTCACTGCCGGTAATGGAGTATTTTTAACATTTTTTTTTTCACTAAACTATTGTACAATCAGACATTAATTGTTCTTTTTTTTGGCCTTTTTTTTTCTTTATTGATTAAGATATTACATATGTGTTCTTGTTCCCCCATTACTCCCCACCTCCCATTCATGCTCCACCCACCTATTGCCTGTGTTCATAGATTAGGCTTCTATGCATGCATACAAGTCCTTTGGTTGATCTCTCCCCCTTACCCCTACTGTCTGACTCCAGCCTAATTTATAACGGATGCACAACGACCTTGAACAAAGCATAGAATTTAATGGTCTTTCCCACATGTCCATACCCAGACACCACGATCAGGATAATGAACAGTTCCCTTGCACCTGAAAGTTTTCTCACGCCCCTTACCTAGAGAATTTTTTCCAAATCTTTCCAGAGCCTCCCCCCCAGAACAGAGGAACTTGCTGGAGTGGTGGAAGTGTTCCGTATCGTGATCTAAGAGGTGGCCACCCAGGTGTTAATGCTCTTCAAGCTGTTTCCCTAAGATGCACTCACTTGACTGTATGGAAAACACCCCGTCCATCTTTGCTGCCTGGAATGTGGACCCAATGGCTGGAGCTTCGGCAGTCTTTGTGTGCCGTGAGGTGGCCTCAGACACGGAAGCCGTGCATGGTAGAACCATGAGATGGAAGAAGCTGGGTTGTCTAACTTTCACCTGCCTGCCTGTCACAGTACCCCTCTGTAGGAGAGAGTAATGAGTCTTTGCCTTAAGCCGCTATAGAAAATGCCTGACATTGTAGAATAGCTTATGGGATCCATATATAACGGCGAGTTGGCCTTTCCTGCTCTAGATCATGAATCCATCGCATCCCCAGTGCCCTGCACACAGTAAGCACTCAACCATGTGTGTGGGGGATGAAGGGCACTGACCCTTCTTTGTCTCAAATCGGAACTGTGACTCAGCCCCCGGGGCCACACAGAGGGATCTGTTGATCCCTGCCCACCTGGAAGATGATCCCCCAAGATCCAGCGGGGCCCAGGGCAGCTCCCACCTGGCCGGTGCCCCACACCCCAAACCCATGCCCTGAGTCAGGTTGCCAGATTTACCCCCAAAATGTACATGACACCAGTTAAATTTGAATTTCAGGTAAATAAGGAATTATTATTATTTTTTTTAGCATAACTATGCCCTTATGCAAAATTTGGGGCATACTTATACTAAAAAAAAAGTTTATTTATTGCTTATCTGGGATTCACATTAATAGGCATCCTATTATACATATCTGATCCTTCCTCTCCATCCCCAACCCTCTCCAGCCTCACTCACCCCTCAGGTGCTGCTGCTGCCGCTTGTCCAGGGGGCTTGAAGGCCGCCCGCCCATCCTGCCGCTCTGTCCCGGATCCCCTAGAGAGGGAAGCAGACACCCCTCTCCCCCGCCCGGCTCCCCAGGTTCCTCTGGGAGCAGGCAGCCTGTGAGGATCCTGGGTGCTATGGCGACCAGTGTCTGGGGTCAAAAGCCAGAGCTCGGCCCTCCCGTTGTGTGTGTTGGGGGTGAGGCTGCCTGCCCCCTGCCCCGCCCCATCCTGCACCTGCGTCCTCCCAACTCCCCTGGGGCCAGGGCCCCCGGACCTGCTGGTTTCTGTAGGGGCTGCCCCAGCAGCCCAAGAGTGGGCACAGGGGTGGGAGACAAAATTCTGCCGGCTTCGGGGGAGGGATGTAGGGCAGCTATGTGGCAGGATCAGGCAGCCAGCTGTTGGTGTGAGAGGGAAGGAAGGGAGGGTGAGCAGGGATGGGGTGTCTATCCCCATCTGATGCCCACCCTCTGGTCCTCACCCCTCCCTGTGCTTGCCCCATGCTGGGCAATGCTGAGAGGATTCAACCCTGGCCCAGGCCCTAGAATCCCGAGGCTGGGGAGAGAGCTGGCCCACACCCCCAGTCCCTGGAGTCAGTGAGGGAGCAAGCGGTGGGGTCCCAGGTGAGGGGGGATGGGAGGTGTGGAGACTTAAGGGGGTTACTGCTTACTTCCTGATCTCCGGCACGATCCCCAGCCCCACCAAGCAATCACCTCATCTCCATCTAATTCTTCTTTTTCTTTTTTTTTTTTTTTTAATATATTTTATTGATTTTTTACAGAGAGGAAGGGAGAGGGATAGAGAGCTAGAAACATCAATGAGAGAGAATCATCGATCAGCTGCCTCTTGCACACCCCCTACTGGGGATGTGCCCGCAACCAAGGTACATGCCCTTGACTGGAAAGGAACCTGGGAGGTCCTTTGAGTCCGCAGGCCGACTCTCTATCCACTGAGCCAAACCGGTTTAGGCTCCATTGAATTCTTTGACTATAAACGTACCCTCACCCTCAGGCCCTGGCCCCCATCTCAGCACACTCCAAATTCCATGCCCTCAGGTACCCCCCACCAGGCCTTGCAGAGCCCCAGTTTCCTCTCTCAGCGGCCCCCTCCAGCCCACGCAGTGCCCTGCAGCTGCCTCAGCTGTCCCCATGGACGTCACAGGCACGCTGACAACACGGCCAGAGAACGAATGGTGAGAGGAAGGAAGGAGCACGGGGCCGGGCCGCAGGGAGAGGACGCGCAGGGGCAGGGAGGAGAGGTCGCACCAGGCCCCGAAGGAAGAGTGAACGCTGGGGGACAGAATCGGCAGGGGCACGGCAGGGGCACAGCGCGGGCAAAGGGCCTGAGGTGGACAGGAAAGGGAGGGTGAGGGGCAGATGTTATCAGAGGAGGTTGGGGGTTGCAGGGACCACGCGGGGGCTTATGGGCCAATAGGGAGGGCTTCACTCCAGGTGGAAGGGAGCCACAGGCAGGCCGGGTGCAGGGGCAGCTGCTGTCATGGGGAGGGGCACAGGAGAGGTGCTATGCCTCAGGAAGGCCCCCCCACCGCCCGCAGTGGGGTCCCCATGTCTTTCTCAGCATTTCCCTCTGCTCTAGCGCCCCCTGCCCCGCCCTCTGCTCCAGGGCCCACGGCCACCTGAGCTTGCTCAGGCCCACAGCTGGGCAACCTTCCTTGCGGCTGCCTCCTCTGCTTTCTCAACCCGTTTCCTTCCGATCAGGCCCCGGCCCACTTCCTCACTCTCACATCTGAGAGACTGGCCCCCGGACGTTGAAGGAAACTTCTCTTTCTGTGGTTTCGGCTTGGAGGTTTCAATTCCCATGTCCCCTTCAGGTGCGTCTGCGGGACGCCCCCAGGCACCGTGCCTCCCGCTCTGCCGAAGTCCCAGGAGCCAGGGAAGCTGGCGGGCCGAGCAGAGGGAAACGCTGCGGTCCTGGCAGTGGAGATGAGACACTTGGACACATTCAGGCTCTGAGAGGCCTGCAGCGGGTCTGGGAGGAGGTTAAGGCCGGCCTGGCCCTGGCTGAAGTGGCTCAGTTGGCGGAGCGTTGTCCCATGCACCAAAAGGTCTTCGGTTAGGGCACGTGTGGGAAGCAGCCGATTGCTGTTCCTCTCGCATTGATGTTTCTCTCCCCTTTTCTCTCTCTCTCCCTCTTCCTCTCTCTAAAATCAATAAAATCATATAAATAAGTAAAAACACTTGCTGTGTGTGTGCAGTGGGCACTCTGCCAGAGTGTGTAGAGGGTTGAATTTTGTACTCCTGGACAGAAATACCCACAGGTCACTATAAAGAAAACAAAAAATAACCAATGGTGATGATGTGAAGAAACTGGAACCCTCGTGCACTGTTAGTGGGAATGCAAAATGCTGTGAAAATAGTATGGAGGCTTCTCCACAAATTAAAAACAGCCCCTAGCCAGTTTGGCCTACGGACGGAAGGGTCCCAGGTTTGATTCCTGGACAAAGACACATGCCCAGGTTGCAGGCTCAAACCCCAGTAGGGGGCATGCAGGAGGCAGCCAATCAATGATTCTCTCTCATCATTGATGTTTCTCTCTCTTTCTCTCCCTTCCTCTCTGGAATCACTGGAAAAAAATATTAAAAAAAAAAAAGAGAAACAGAATTACCATCTGACCTAGCATTTCTTTTTTTTTCTTTTTCTTTTTTTTAAATCAATCTTTATTGTTCATATTATTACAAAGGTTTCTCACCTCTTCCCCCCTCCACCAGGTTCCCACCCCACCCTCCGCCCCCTCCCCACTCCCCATTGTCCTCATCCATAGGTGCACAGTTTATGTTCAGTCTCTCCCTCCCTCCCTTTCCCCGAGAACACTGACCTAGCATTTCTACTTTTGGGTATATCCCCAAAAGAATTGAAAGTCGGGTCTCAGAAAGTTTTCATCAAGGTTTATAGCAATATTATTCACAAGAGCAAAACCAAGCATCTATAGAGATGGAGAAGCAAAATGTGGCCATCCACATAGTAGAATATTATTCAGCCATAAAAAGGAAGGAAATTGTAACACTTGTGACAACATAGCTTAATCTGAGGACATTATGTTGAGCAAAAGAAGCAGACATAAAGGACACTCTATGATCCCATTTACACTATTTACAATAGTCAAATTCAGAGACAGGAGTAGAGTGGTGGGCTAGTGGAGGGGAGAAGGAGTTACTGATTAATAGGGACAGAGCTTCAATTTGGGAAGATGGCAAGTTTTGGAGATAGGTGGTGGGGATGGTTGTACAACAGTGTGAACGTACCATTTCTGGATACCTAGAAATGGTTAAGATGGTGAACTTTACATTATGTGTATTTTAACACACACATACACATAGGCACACATTCATACACAGGCACACATATATACACACAGACACACACATACAGGCACATATACACACATATATTCACACAGACACACATATACACACAGGCACACATATACACACAGACACACATATACACACACAGGCACATATACACATATATATTCACACATATACACACAGGCACACATATGTATACACAGAGATATACACACATACACACGGGCACACATACATATACATGGCATGTCCATGTATAACCCCAGGAATCTCAGGATGTGACCTCATTTGGAATAGGGTCTTTGCAGATATAATTAGCTAAGGATCTTGAGAGGAGTTCATCTTGGATTTAGGGTTGTCCTATATCTCATGTCAGTGTCCCGAATAGGACACAGACACTCACATAAGCCACGTGAGGCCAGAGGCAGGCTGGAGTGACGCTGTCACAAGCCAAGGCTGCTGGCAGCCCCAGAAGCCAGAGGAAGAGCCTGGCAACTTTCCCTCAGAGCCTCCGGAAGGAACCACCCGTCACCCCGACTCCACACCACACGACTGAGAGTCAGTAACTTCTCTGGTGCTTTGCTCCGAGGCCCCCGGAAACCGAGCGAGGTTACCCATCCCTGCCCTCCACCTGCTGGGATCCGGGCTTCTCGTCAGCCTGGGAGCCCCTGTCCCACTGCCCACCAAGGACCACGAGACAGTGGAGACTCAGAGCAAATTCTCCTTTTATTATAATTTCTAAACGTTTTTATTGATTTCAGAGAGAAGAAGGGAGAGAGATAGAAACATCAATCCGAGAGAAACATCGATCAGCTGCCTCCTGCACACCCCCTACTGGGAATCAAGCCCGCAACCCAGGCATATGCCCCAACCAGGAATCGAACCGGCGACCTCCTGGTGCATATGGCGACGCTCAACGGGCTCAACCACTGAGCTACACCGGCTAAGCCAAAGCTCCTTGTAAGATCTGGGCAGAGCCAGTGGCCAGGCCCTGTCAGCACCATGTGGCTTTTCGAAGTGAAGCCTAGAACACCGCAGTGGAGGGGCCCAGCCCCAGGAAGATCCCGGCTCCCCCAAGCCGCAAGTGGTCCGGACGGCGGTGTCCCCGGGGACCAGCTACAACGTGGAATGCTTCTCGAAGGGCACGGTCAGGAGTCGGGCTGCGGCCTCGTCCAGGAACCAGCACAGCTTCCCGGTGTGGGGCTGCACGAGGGCGGCAGGGAGCGGGCTGTCCTCCTTGTCCTCCAAAATGCGCTGTGAAGAGGATATGCTTGTGAGGCCCGGCTATATGCCCCTCAGCGCTCTCAGGCCCCGCGGACTACCCTCTCCTGCTCTCAGGATGTGATGGCAGCCTCCCGGCTGTCCAGCTCCAACAGCCAGCAGGGACAGGCCTTCCCTTCCAGCGCCCGTGACTGTCTAGCATAGCGCTGGCACCTCTCCTGCAAAGACCGAGTCGCTATTCCGGCTCACGTTGACATAGGGGCATCTGTGTTCCCACAAACCGTTACTGGTGAACATGACACCTGAATTCTGTTGAATTTTCACATGTCTGGGAATATTCTTCTTTTGATCCACCCGCGACCCCTCCCCCCCCATCCGCCACCCCCCACCCCCAGCTCCCAACTTAAAAAGGTAAAAGGTAAAAACCCTTCATGGCTGGTGGGACCTGGCACATGGGCTGTAGTGTGTCAACCTGCTAATGGGACCGCATGGTGAACGGACATTATAAACACTGCTTTTTGCCAGCTGGGCCTGCCCTGAGAACTCCGTGCTTATAAATCACCGGCTTCTGACCACGACCCTGTGAAATCACCCCTGTTCCCCCCCATTTTACAGCCTGGGAGCTAAGGCTCCAGGAGGCCTCTCTCAGGGGTCCATGGGGAGGGGCCCCCTGTGCCCCACCTTACGGATGGGAAAGTTGAGGCTGTGGGGGAGGACCACCTGAAGCCACGGGGCACTGGCCGGGACATGGGTCTGCCGCACTCGTTAGAATCTGCACCCCAAACTGCAACATCAGCACCCCTGAGCCCAACGGCTTTGGGGAATTATTTTTTATTTATATTTCAGAATATTTCCAGTCTCTCCTACAGTTTTGGCATTCTTTTTTTCTTTTTTAAACAATTCTTGCCCTAGCTAGTTTGGCTTTGTGGATAGAGCGTCGGCCTGCAGAATGAAGGGTCCCAGGTTCAATTCCAGTCAAAGACACATGCCCAGGTTGCAGGCTGGATCCCCAGTAGGGGGTGTGCAGGGAGCAGCCGATCAATGATTCTCTCTCATCATTAATGTCTCTATTTCTCTTCCTCTCTCCCTTCCTCTCTGAAATCAATTAAAAATATATATATATATATATGTCTTTATTGTTGAAAGTATTACATATGTCACCTTCCCCCCACCCATAGTTGTTGGTTTTTTCAATGATGGCAGTTAAAATATTTTAAAATTTATTTTATTTTTTAAAATATATGTTTATTGATTTCAGAGAAGAAAGGAGGGGAAGAGAGAGAGAGAAATATCAATGATAAGAAAGAATCATTGATGAGCTGCCTTCTGCATGCCCCCCACTGGAATCAAGCAACCTGAACATGTGCTCTGACCAGAAATCAAACCGTGACCTCCTGATTCATAGGTCGACACTAACTGCTGAGCCACACCAAGCCAGCTTAGTTTATTTTAATATCTTAGTTTATATTTTCCTAACTATACCTTCTTTCTTATTCCTACTTTTTTTAAACTTATTCCTATATATGATTTTTTTTCCTTCTTGGTTAGCTTTGCCAGTGATTTGTCTCTCTTTTGGACCTTTATCATTAAATTTTAAAAAATAATGCCCTGCCAGTGTGGCTTAGTGGTTGAGCATCAACCTAAAATCAGGAAGTCACGGTTTGATTCCTGGTCAGGGCACATGCCCGGGTTTCGGGCTTGATCCCCATTGGGGAGCATTCAAGAGGTAGCTGATCAATGATTCTCTCTCATCATTGATTTTTCTATCTCTCTTTCTCCCTTCCTCTCTGAAATCAATAAAAATATATTTTTAAAAAATTAACCAATTCATTAGAGGCCATGCAGGAGGCAGCTCATGATTTTAATTTCATATATCCCTTCTGCTGACTTTAGATTTACATGTTTCTAATTCAAGAGTAAAGTGCTTGATTTGTTTATCCAATAGTTTTCTATTTAACGAGAGGCCCAATGCACAAAAATTCGAGCAACAGTAGGCCTTCCTTCCCCGGCTTCCCTCAGGCACCCGGGACCCAAGTTTCCTGCCTCTGGCTGCCTGCAGGCATGGGCACCTGGGCTGCTTCTCTTCTCCAGCCGCCCACAGGTAGCCTGGACCCGGGCTGGCTTCCCTCAGGCCCGGCTTCATCAGGAAGGACACCAGAATGACGTCCGGAATGACGTCTGGTCTAATTAGCATATTACCCTTTTTTTATTATTATAGATATTTTTTAAATGTATCTTAATATTATGAATTTACCTCTCTGTGTAGCTTTTGTCTCATCTCACCAATCTCGTTTTGTAATTACTCACTCCTAACTGGCCTGTAATGGCAGTTCCCGTCCCCCTTCACCCCAGGAAGGACTGAAGTCACTGGGATCTGGTGCTTCCAGCACAACAGCACCCGGGCTCTCTCCTGTCCCCAGCCTCACAGGCCATAGGCTTCCTGGGAACGGGCCCGGCTTTACCTTCAGAACAGCTGCCTTGCCTTCCCCAGTCGCCACAAAGATGACAGTTCGGGCTGCGTTCAGGACAGGAAGTGTGAGGGTCACACGCTGTGGAGGTGGCTTTGGGGAGTCACTGATGGGAGCCACAATCTTCTCCCGCTCCTGGGGTGGAGGGGTGTGTGTGGGGGGGCAGGTAGAGAAGAGAACAATGTCACTTCAGCTTCTCAAGCACTCACCCACATCAAGCACAATTCATCCACCACTCCACCCACCCTACCAATCCCGTGGTACTGGATGTAAGGCCCCATTATAAGATGGGTAAACCGAGGCTCAGGAGGATTAAGCCCAGTGGGCATGCCTATTGGCAGAAGCTGACTCAAACCCTGCTGTAGGCGACTCCTGGCCCCCTGTGGAAGCGCCAGACAGCAGAGGCCAGAGCTCAGGGGTGCGTGGGGCCTGTGTGGGTGCACTCACCTGCAGAAGGGGGTGGTCTGGGAAGAGCGAGCAGGTATGGCCATCGGGGCCCACCCCCAGGATCAGCAGGTCAAAAACTGGGATAGAGTCCCCTTGAAAGGCCTGGCCAGGGGAAGGAGACAGTCCACAGAGGTTGTGAGGAAAAGGGAAGAATACAGAGACAATGGTCAGAAAAAAATCACAGTGGTGCCTGGCCAGTGTGGCCCAGCAGCTGAGCATCAACCCAGGAACCAAGAGGTCGCTGGTTGGATTCCCAGTCAGAGCACAGGCCCGGGATGCAGGCTCCACCCTCAGGAGAGGCCGAGCAGAAGGCAGCTCATCAACGATGTTCCTCTCTTATCAATATTTCTATCTCCCTCTCCCTCTCCCTTCCTCTCTCTCTAAAAATCAATAAACCATATTTAGAAATTTTTTTTATAAGAATCACAAGTAGCTTAATATAGGAGTGATGTTCAGCCTCACCTGCATAAAAGGGACTCTCATCTATGAGGTTCAACATACACCTGCCCAACTGGCTAAGAAGCTGGGACACAACCACAGGCTGGCTACTAGGTGTCAGAGGTGAGGGCACCCCTGGGGACTTCAAGGCAGGGACGTGCCCTATGACAGAGGGAATTCTCAAAGGGTCTCCCAGCGCAGGGCTGACGGGCCAGGGGAGTTTCTGCCAATGACAATCAGAGTGCTGCCTGCTGCCCTGGGGTTGCCATGGAGTGGACCAGGTCGCCCTGTGGCCACTGGGAGGGCTCACCTGTCTCAGCTTCCTGGCGTAGTCTTCTGCAGCGTCCTCCACAGGAAGCTGGGGGTTAATGGTGATCACCTGGCTATCGGGAATGGGCAACTTGGAGAGCAGGTGGGTCTGTGACATATGGAGGGACAGTGTCACCAACAGTAATGAATGGCTCTCAGCATCATGGGTTTGCATTGTGCCCACATGGGTCACCGGGCCTGTGTCAGTCAGGATCCTAGTGGGTCCCAGCGTCAATGCACCAGGGGTCTTTCAAGACTGGGGGTTGGCACTAGCCGGTTTGGCTCAGTGGATAGAGGGACGACCTGTGGACTGAAGGGTCCCAGGTTTGATTCTGGTCAAGGAAACATGCATAGGTTTCCGGCTCCATCCCCTGTAGAGGGAGTACAGGAAGCAGCCGATCAATGATTCTCTCTCAACACTGATGTTTCCCTCTCTCTCTCTCCTTCTCCCTTCCTCTCTGAAATCAAAATAATAATAATAATAATAATAATAATAATAATAATGGACTGGGGGTTGCCTTAGCCGGTTTGGCTCAGTGGATAGAGTGATGGCCTGTGGACTGAAGGGTCCAAGTTTCGATTCTGGTCAAGGACACATGCTCGGGTTGTGCGCTTGATCCCCAGTGGGGGACATGCAGGAGACAGCCAATCAATGATTCTCCATCATCATTGATGTTTCTCTCTCTTTCCTTCTCCCTTCCTCTCTGAAATCAATAAAATATTTTTTAATGACAAAACAACAGGGTCTCACCCTGGCCAGTGCTCCCAGTGGTTAGAGCACCGACCTGTGCACCTAAGGGTTGCAGTTTTGATTCCCTGTCAAGGGCACTGCTTGGGTTTCAGATCACAGGTTTGGTCACCAGTTAGGGCACATGCAGGAGGCAACCAATTAGTGTCTCTCTCTCTCATCAATGTTTCTCTCTCTCCTCACCCCCTCCCTCCCTTCCACTCTCTTAGAAATCAATGGGAAAAAATATCCTCGGATGAGGATTCACTAAAAACACAAAAAATCATCAGCTCAAGCTTCTATACAGAAAGAATACAACACCCAGGGCCTCAGTGACCCGAGGCTACTCTTCTGGTCACGCCCACCGGCCACGCCTCCCTGGAGAGTTTCCTCCTTGAGCAGGAGTGGACAAGACCAGCGGAGGAACGCAGGCAACCAGGGCTCCTCCCAGCCTTAGTCTCCCTGCTTGTAAAACACCGTCTCCCTCCCCCCACACCCCCCACCCCGGGGCTCAAAGACAACGGCCTCGGAGGTCACTAACGCAACATGGAGACCTCGTCCAGGTTGTAGGTAATGAAACTGGTGCCCAGGCTCCACGCCAGGACGCCCTGCCTGGCTCCTCCCGTCACTCTGCACCTGAACTTCCCTAGGTCCCTGCAGGGGCCACCGTGCGTCCCTGCGGGCTTTGCCCAGGCCGCGCCCCGCCCGGCTGCCTGTGAGCACGCGGAGGGGCCTCGGAGCCCCACCGGCCCTGGGGTGGCGGCGCGGCGCAGCCTCGGGGTGACCGCGGGGCACCGGGCCCGCCGCTCCCAGCGCCCACCCGGAGGGGCAGCCTGGGCGCGGCTGGCCCTCGGCGGCCCCCGTAGCCTCACCCGGTAAAGGCCGTACGTGCTCTCGGCGTGCTCGAAGGGCACCAGGCGCTCGTCGCAGAAGCCCAGCGTCCAGTGCGCGAGGCCGGCGGGCCCCGCGGGGGCGATGGCGGCGGGCAGCTCGCGGGCCAGCATGGAGACGAGGCTGCCGCCGGACAGGCCGAGCGCGAAGCGGGCCCGGGCGCCCGCCACGCAGCTCGCGGCCCGCTGGGCCACCAACTGCGCCAGCGACGCGCCGAGCTCCTGCGCGCTCGAGAAGACCGAGATGGAGCCGGGGGCCGGCGCGGCCATCGCGGCGGCGGGAGGCGGAAGCGCTCCGGGCGGCGGCCAGTGCGCCTGCGCGCCGGGCGGCCGGACGCCCCGGGATTAGAACCTCGGGCGGCGGGCTGCCTCTGGCACATGCGCAGCCCCGCAAGTGAAGCCCTGGCGGGGCAGGGCGGTTGGATGCTCCTTTATTTTTTGCAAGTTGGCGTGGACTCAAGTTCTGTCCTGGGTTGGGGCTGGCAGAACCGGCTCCAACCTCATAGTGTCAGGCAGGGCGAGGCCAGAAAGGGGAGCACAGAGCTGGTGAACGCCAACAGGAGGACGTGGGGTGGGCTGGAGGAAGGGATATGAGATTTCCTGGAGGACGCATTTTGGTGGACTTTGGAACCTTCTTTTTTCTTGTTGCTAGTATTGTTTATAATAAAAGCGTAACGCTAATTGGAGAAGCTGGTGCCGGAAAGCCTACTCTTGCACGAATTTCGTGCATCGGGTCTCTAAAATATAAGCTCTATGTATGCCTAGCACAAAGTGGGAACTGAAAACCTGTATGTTCACTTCCTTCTGCACGTTCTCTCGGGGAACCTCTGTCTTTCGGAGAACTCAGACGCCTCCATCCTGTTCTTCCCCGGAGGAGCCCCCAGACCAGCTCAAATAGGATACAGCTTCTCATTTGGCACAACATACAGAGCTGCCAAGCCTCGGAGGAATCTTAAATGCATCTTGCCAAGTGAAAAAAGCCAGTCTGAAAAGGCAAAACTATGGAGACAGAAAAAAAAATAAAAAATCAGTGGTTGGTTGGAGTGGGTGGAAGGAATGAAGAAATGGAGCACAGAATGTTTAGAGGGAAGAAACTCTTTATGATGCTGTAATTGTGGGTGCATGTCATTATGTGCTAGTTGAAATAGAACTTACAACAGTGAACCCTAAACTGCAGGCTTGAGTAAGTGATGAATCAATATGGGCTCATCAATGTAACAAATGTAGCACTAATGCAAAATGTTAACAGTGAGAGGATAGGTAGGAATTTTGTGCTTTCCGCTCATTTTTCTGTAAACTGAGAACTGCTCTCATGAAGTCTCTGACTTAAACACACACAACATAGAGCCTGATCCTGTCATCAGGATTTTTTTTTTTTTTTTTTTTTTTTTTTTATCATCACCTGGGAAGGAATGTTTTTGCAGCTGGACTCACAGGCTTTGGGAACTCTCCAAGGTCCCCGCAGGACCACTTTCCCGAAGGAGACGGTGGCAATGACCTCATTCCCCTCTCCATGCTCGTTTCCTTCTCTGTACAGGGGGACCAGGATGACACATGGAGTGGGGTGGCCATGACCTCCAGAGGGATGTTATCCAGAATACCCTTGCATATAAGTATGCCAAGAGGGCTCCATGCTCACTGGCAGCAGACCCTTCTCCTACCCTTACTGGCATCTCAGCTTTATCTTGCCTCCCTCTCCCTGCAGACTGGGCATCCGAAGACCCACCCCGCACATGGATGGTTCATCTAGCCTTGACCCAGCCAAGGCCCTCTCCATCCCCCGATACACCCCGGGTTCTCCACTCAGTACCCGCTCCCAGCCAATGTTCTATTGTCATAAACATTTCGTCCTCTGTCCTCTGAAGTGGAGACAAGGTGAGACAGACGCCAATACTGGAGGGGGAAACAGCAGAAGGTAGAAGTTGAGACTCTGGAGCTCAGTGTCCTGGGTTAATATTCCAGCTCAGTCACCCAAAGCTACAAGCTGAGCAGTTCTCACTCAGAGCTACAGCCACACCTGCTGGCCCCACACACAGGGGAGCACCCCCAAGCCGTGCCAAGACACACACTCTGGGCCATTTTGTGCAGCTGCTGAAACCAACTGGCAGGTTGGCCGACTCTCCCCTAGGACCACTGAGTTCAGAGCAGGGTTTTGAGAGGCTCAGAGGTTAAGGGAAGCGGTGAGAATGCTAACCTGAGTCTCCCTCTTCCCAGAGGCCGTGCTGGTGTAACAACAGGCAACAGAGGGCAACAAGCAAAGGCCCCATTTGCCTGGCTTGTCTCTGGTGGAGCATGTTCCCCAGGGAGGACCTGTCTTCTGAGACTCAGAAAGGGTTCTGTGCCACATGAGACAGTGAACAACTGGGCTCACATCGGGCGTCGGATATTCCACAGCTTTATTTCTTAAACTCAACTCTAAAACAAAACCTTGGTGCTTGGAAAGGCCCATGAAAAACAATGCGGGTCACTCGCTACTGGCCCTACTGCTTTGTTCTAGGTGCTGGCCGGTGCTGTTGGAGGGACTGACAGACAGACAGTCAGAATGGCCAGCCCCAACAGGAGTACGGGATGAGATGAGCCACCAAGGCAGGCTGATTATCTAGAATGCCACCACCAGGGTCCAGGCGGTCATTAGCAAGGCTAGGAGGGACATTCAGTCACTGGAACCTGAGGCCATTTCGGATGCCACCAATGGCAGACCTCCCCCATCCCATAGCTGCCACTCCCATGGGCCCCTCAGCAGCTACACTGGATGGGGACACCCAAGAAGCCTCTTCCAGGGTGAGCACCTGAGTGGTGGGCCAAGCAGCCACCCAGCACAGTCTTCAGGGTCCCTCCAGCAGGCGCTCTGTGCAGATGCCTGAACAGGGACATCCAGGTAGAGGCACCATCCAAATGGTCACAGTCAATTCTGGCAGCGTCCAGGGCATCAGGAGAGGCAGGGGAGACCCACCAGGGACGGGAAGTGCAAAAGGCAACTGGTGTGGCCTCGGAGTGATTTCCAGCTGAGCCGGAGGTCCCTGCTGATGGCCCTGCACGGGGTGGGGAAAGCAGGCCAGTGCGGCTCCTCCACTGGGCAGGGCGGGCAGAGGGCCTGCCAGGATTTCACACGGGGCTGCACATCCTGGAACCGAGCAGCTGCAGGAAGACTGGCCTGGGTGGGGCTCCTTAAGGCACAGCTGAGGGGAAGTGGGAAGGCCCACTCTGGGTCTAAGGCTCAGCAGGGATGACAGATGGAGGCCCCGAGCAAGCGCCGGGTCCTAGGAAATGCTGCTCTGCTCTTCACAGGAGAACAGAGGGGAGAGGGGAGATGGAGGAAAAGAGGGGAAAGGTGAGGACGGATGGGGACAGCAGGGAGGTCATGGCCAGGAAGCAGAGAGGAGAAAGAGACGCACGGACACAGCAGAAGACAGGCAGAGAGGGGCAAGGAGACAGCTCAGAGGACCAGGCAGGGGAGAATGAGGCCAGGGGAGACTCGGGCTCCTCCTGGGGTCCAGTTTCTCCGCCCCAGGACAGGGCAGGCTGTCGGGTTCCAGCCCGCCTGGCTTGAGGGGGCCGACCGGGAGTCTGGCCAGCAAAGGAGGAGCTTCAAAGGGAGAAGGAACCCGAGCAGATTTGGGTGTAGACAGCCTGGTCCAGGGGCAGGTAGTGTCCCTGCTTCAGGTCCAGGAAGAAGAGCGGGTCTGAGGTCTGGGATGGGTCAAAGCTCTCGTGCTGCAGCCGTGTCTTCTGGATCTTGAAGGTGCCTGTGGGGGGCGGGTGGAGATGGGGGCGAGGCAGGTGGCTCTCAGGAGCCCCCCACTCACCATCCCATCCCATGACTCCAGGCTTTTGCGTATGCCCTCCCCTCGGCCAGGAACATTCTTCCCCATTTTGCCTGCCCAATTTCTCCTTGTCCTTCTGACCCGAGCTTCATGTTCCCTCCTGCAAAGGGAGGCCTCTCTGACTGACCTCATCACAGCCTGAGACTGTATGCTCCCTGCTGGTTACCTGTCCCTTCCCCCCTTTCCCATCATGAGACCCAGGGAGACAGGGGTCTGTCACACAATAGGTCAGGGGTCAGCAACTTAAAGCCCAAGGACCAAATTCAATTACACACTGTCTAGGCTGCTTTTGTCCTACAAGGCAGACCAGAGTTGTTGGGGCAGAGAGTGTGTGGCCCAAAAGACTGAAAATATTTACTATCCAGGGTCTAAGAAAAAGTTTGCACTCCTGCAGTGGATGATTAAAGAAGGTTTTGTAAAAGATAAGGATTGGGGTTAGTATTAAAAGCAAGGGAGAATACCTACGTGCTCTAGAGTTGGGAAGGTATGTCTGTTGTCTTTTAAATATATATATATTTTTTATTTCAGAGAGGAAGGGAGAGGGAGAAAAAGACAGAAACATCAGTGATAAGAGAGAATCATCAATCAGCTGTCCCCTGCACGCTCCACACTGAGGATCAAGCCAGTAACCAGGGCCTGTGCCCTGACCGGGAATTGAACCATGACCTCCTGGTTCATAGGCCAAAGCTCAACCACCAACCTGCACAGGCCAGGCAAGTCTGTGTGTGTTTTTAAAAAACAAATATTCAAAATCACAAACCATAAGTTTTTTAAAGGGTTAAGTATGGCCCCAGCTCAGAGGTGAGCGCGTCGGCCTGTGCACTGAAGGGTTGTGGATTTGATTCCCGGTCAAGGGCACACGTACCTGGGTTACAAGTTCAATCCCAGGCCCCAGTCAGGGCCTGTGCAGGAGACAACCCATCAATGTGTCTCTCTCACATTGATGTTTCTCTCCCCCTCCCTCCCTCCATTCCTCTCTCTCTAAAAAATCAATGGAAAAAAATATCCCGGGTGAGGAGTAACAAAATAAAACAAAACCAGCCCTAACCGGTTTGGCTCAGTGGGTAGAGCGTCGGCCTGCGGACTGAAGGGTCCCAGGTTCGATTCCGGTCAAGGGCATGTACCTTGGTTGCGGGCACATCCCCAGTAGGGGGTGTGCAAGAGGCAGCTGATCGATGACTCTCTCATCGATGTTTCTAACTTGCTATCTCTCTCCCTTCCTCTCTGTACAAAATCAATAAAATATATATTTTTAAAAAGAAAATAAAACAAAACAAAAAAGTTGTAAGTACATGAAAAACTAAGTTTCTTTTCAACAAAGGCTATAGTGGACTAAGTTCACAGACTCCCAAATAGAAGAGGCTTACAATGTCTGAAATTGTTAAGGAGTTAATATCCAGACCATTTTGAAGAATTCCCACAAATCAAAAAGAAAGAGAGTGAGGCAATACAAAGACGGTGAAATATCCTAGAAAGATCAGAGGCTTTGATCTGCTCAAACTTCCATAGAAAATTGCAGAAAATGAAGAGATGCTGAAAATGGAAGGATGTCTAGTGGGTTGGGAAAGAGGAATGGGAGCAAATATGTGAGTAAAACAGAGAAGGGTCCTGCACACGCCCATAGTGCCAGGAGGCTGAGAACCATTACGGCAGACTCCTGCCTGAACCAGGACCGATACGGGGTGGGGGAGGGGTGCGGCGAACCTGTGGTGTCCATCTGAGGCAGGAGGCGCAGGAAGATGGGCCGGGCATAGGGTGCCAGCACCTTCTGCAGCTCCTGGTACAGTTCGTTGGGGCTCAGCTGGCCGTGGGGGTCTGCAATGGCCGCCATGCCTGCTTTGCCTTCTACTCCTAAAACAGAGGCTCAGTTGAGCACCATCCCCCGCCCACCATGGGTCCAGACACTGTCCCATAGCAGCCCCTGGCCTCTGATCTCCGGTCCCTTCCACCTGGGCAAACACTGGCCAAAGCAGGACATTTTATTGAGCTCCTGCTACCTTCCTGCAACCCTGAGCCAGAGTCGCTTTCATGATCCCATTTTCTGGTTGAGGAAACTGAGGCTCAAATCACATAAGAAGGGTGACTCCCGTTCCAATGGCACCCGCCCAGGCTGCTGCGTGCAGCTGTCCAGGAGGTGTACTGCCCAAGGGCACATGTACCTTCAGGCTCCTCCTGGCTGGGCTCCCATGGACCACCCCCACAGCCCCGGCTTGCCTGGCACGGCCACCCCATACACGGCCACATCCGTCTGGCCCAGCAGGCGGCTCAGCACGCCCTCCACCTCGGTGGTGGAGACGTTCTCCCCGCGCCAGCGGAAGGTGTCCCCGCTTCGGTCCCGGAAGTACATGTAGCCCAGCTCATCCATCACCAGCACGTCGCCTGGCGGAGGGGAGGGGAAGGTGAGATGGCAGCCGCCGCCCCGCCCCGCAGCCAGCCCCGGGGGTGCACACCTGAGAGGTAGGCGCTGTCGCCCTTGCGGAAGACGCTGTGGGCGATCTTCTTGCTGGTGGCGCTCTCGCTGATGTAGCCGTCGAAGCGACGCAGTGGGTCCCGCTGGTTGATCTGGCCCACGAGGAGCCCGGGTTCCCCTGGGGAGGAGGCCACGCTCAGATGGCACCAGGGGGGCGGAGGGCGGAGGGCGGAGGGCGGAGGGCGGGGGCCCAGCTCCGGGAGGACTGCGGGTGGGCCGCGCACCTGTCCGGCAGGGGATGCAGAGGCCCTGGGCGTCCCGCAGGAGTTCCATGGTGTCCTCGTTGACCTTCACCAGCCGGATGGGGTACACGTAGGGCAGGATGCGGCTGTTGAAGCCACAGGAGCCCACCTGGAATGGGGAGAATGGAGTCGGAAGGAGCCCCAGGGTGGCAGTGTCCTCCCCATAACACGTTCCCTTTCCTGCCCCAGGGCCTGGAGTAGCACCCTGTCACCCAGCTCTGTGACCCCGGGTGACCTGAAAAAGAGGAGATTAAATAGAGATTACCCTGGGACTCCTCCTCCCACCTTCTCCGTCTCCCTTACGGTTGCAGACCTGCTGGCTTGCTGCCACTTCCTGGTTCACAAAACCCTCTACATGGCTGGCGTGACCCTGGAGCCATGGGTGTGTGTGTGGGAAGGGGAGGGCTGGCAGAGCTGCTGCTCGCTGCCCACAGCACACCAGCCGCCCGGCTCAGTCTGTGAGGTGGAAACGGAGGCGCCTGCCTGGCGCACACAGCCACTCTGTGGACTTGGAACTCAGGAGTGACAGTTACGGCCCCATGTTGGGGGGCAGCCCAGAAGCCCCCTTAACCCGCCATCGTGCTCCGGGCCAGTGACCCCCAAACCGGGACTGGTGCCGGGCACCGCCCGCGCACCTTCCCGTCCATGTTGGCGATGCTGCAGTTGCACTCGGTGGCCCCGTAGAACTCGCCGATCTGGCGCACCCCGAACCGTTCGGTGAACTCCTCCCAGATGGCGGGCCGCAGCCCGTTGCCCACGGCCAGGCGCACCCGGTGTTGCCGCTCCGCCTCCCGCACTGGCTGCTTCAGCAGGTACCGGCAGATCTCCCCGATGTACTGGACCACCTGGCAGAGAGGAGCACGCGTGGAGCCTGACACCCAGGACAAGGCCCCCTTCCTGGGCGAGGACAAAACGGCCCTAAGGTTAGTGACTGGGAAACAGCCCCGCCCTCCACAGGGGTCACCACCGGCCTTCTGCGTAAAGGGTGCATTTGGTTCCCCCGCCCTCCGCCGTCTCTACCCCTAAGCTGCTTCCTGGGGCACCTTACGTGCTGCACGCAGGCCACGAAGGTGAGCCTCAGCATCAACACCCCACAACCCAACTCAGTCCAGAGCCCATGTGCTCTACTCTGTCCCCCAGACCCTGGCCAGCCGGACCCAGGCTGCCCACAGCACCGCCCCTGGGGCGGCACCATTGTCAGGCATGTACTCTGTGCTGCCTCTGAATCACAGCAGCCCGGCCCCACCCAGCTGCCCTCCAAGTCACCTGCTCCCCACCGCCCTCTGCAGGGAGCACCCGGACAGGAGCTGGGAGCTGATCATCAACCTGGGACCCCCAGCTGGGACACCGCTGCATCAAGATAATTTCGTACAACCAACTAAGCTACACCTGCTTAACCACTTCATTTATTTACTTTTTTGTTAATTCTCACCCGAGGATATTTTTTCCATTGAGGAAGGGAGGGAGGGAGGGAGGAAGAAAGGAAAGGAAAGGAAACAGGGAAGGAGGGAAGCAGCATTATGAAAGAGACACATCAACTGGTTGTCTTCCCCATGGTCTCTGACCGGGTCCAGGGATGAAACCTGCAACCCAGGTATATGCCCTTGACCGGGAATCAAACCCGGTTGTTCTATAATAACCACTGCAAGAACACCGGCCAGGGCAGGGCCTAACCATTTTTTTAAAAATATATTTTATTGATTTTGTACAGAGAGGAAGGGAGAGAGATAGAGAGTTAAAAACATCGATGAGTCATCGATCAGTTGCCTCTTGCACACCCCTTACTGGGATATGCCCGCAACCAAGGTATATGCCCTTGACCGGAATCGAACCCGGGTCCCTTCAGTCCCCAAGCCGACGCTCTATCCATTGAACTAAACCGGTTTTGGCACCATTTTTAAATATATATATTTTTATTGATTTCAGAGAGGAAGGGAGAGGGAGAGAGAGATAGAAACATCAATGATGAGAATCATTGATTGGCTGCCTTCTGCTTGCCCCATATTGGCAAATCAAGCCCACAACCAGAGCATGTGCCCTTGACCAGAATCAAACCTGGGACCACAGGCCCACATCTATGCACTTACGTTATAGCCAAACCGGTTAGGACAGTGGTGGGCAAACTCATAGTCACCAGAGCCAAATATCAACAGGACAACGATTGAAACTTCTTTTGAGAGCCACATTTTTTAAACTTAAACTTTTTCTAACACCACTTCTTCAAAATAGACTCGCTCAGGCTGTGGGTATTTTGTGGAAGAGCCACACTCAAGGGGCCAAACAGCCACATGTGGCTCGGGAGCCGCAGTTTGCTGACCATGGGGTTAGGGCATGGGCTTAACCATTTTCAAGTGAACAGTTCAGTGGCACAAAGCACATTCACACTGTTCAACAACCATCTCACCATCCATCTCCAGAACTTTCTCATCTTCCCAAACTGAAAAACCCATCTCCATTAAACATTAACTCCTCACCCCCATCCCCCACCGCTGGCACCCACTATCGTAACTGTATCTGTGAATCTGACTATTCTTCAGACTTCATCAAGTGGAATCACACGGTATTTGCCCCTCTGTGCCTGGCTTAGTCACTTAGCACAATCTGTACCCATGAGCATCAACGCCCCCCCAAGGTTCACGCACGCTGTAGCTCGTGTCAGAATTCCCGCCCCTTTATGGCTGAATAATATTCTACTGTGTGGGTGGACCACAGCTGCTTCTCCATTCATCTGTCCACGAACACTTGGGTTGCTTCCATGTTTCAGCTCTTGTGAATAATGCTGCTATGAACATGAGTACACAGGCATCTCTTTGACACTCTGCTTTTAAATCCTTTGTTTTAACATCAGTTTTTCGGACACCATCAGCCACACAGTGTATCATTCCATTTACAGGGAATTTCCAGAACAGGCAAATCCACAGAAACAGAAAGCAGATTAGTGGTTGCCAGGGCTGGGGGGGGGGGGGGGGGGGAGGTGATGCTCATGGGTACAGATTTTCCTTTCGGGGTGATGAAAATGTTCTGGAATGAGAGAGCGGTGATGGTTGCACAACACTGTGAAGGAACTAGACAATGAATTGTTCACTTTAAAGGCTAGTTTTATGTTATGTGAATTTCATCTCTCAGAGGTTTTACTGAAACATCTATGCAGAAAGCATGCTGCTGTCGGGCGGCTTCACATGCTGCAGGAGGGACTAGGGACTCGGGTCTGGGGTCTGGAGTCTGGGGCCTGGGGATGGGGTCTGGGGACTAGGGATGGGGTCTGGGGTCTGGGGACTAGGGATGGGGTCTGGGGTCTGGGGTCTGGGGACTAGGGATGGGGTCTGGGATCTGGGGATGGGGTCTGGGGACTGGGGATGGGGTCTGGGGTCTGGGGATGGGGTCTGGGGTCTGGGGACTGGGGATGGGGTCTGGGGTCTGGGGATGGGGTCTGGGGTCTGGGGTCTGGGGATGGGGTCTGGGGTCTGGGGACTGGGAATGGGGTCTGGGGTCTGGGGTCTGGGTGGGGAGGAGGAGGCAGTGACAGGTGCTCAGGAATCCCTCTACTTTCCTGTCCACATGTATATGCATCTGCAACTCTCAGTAAGTAAGGTTCAGATCCAGACTGTCTGTATTTCCAGATTCAGATGAGCAATGTCCCCCAAGACCTTAGCCCAAGCAGAGACGAGTACAGGCATTGTCCCTGCAGGAGCCCCTGCCCAGCTCTGTGCAGGGAGAGCGGCTGAACTCGCCGGGCCCTCCTGTCCACTGTGGGAGAGCACCTGCCAACTCGCCAGCCCCGTTCTCTCCCCGCTCCCCCTCCCTCTTCTGGGAGGAAGGGGTTAGCATCTGTATTTCCACCCCATCACTCCCGTGTGAGACCCCTCCTGGAGAGCGCGGGAGGGAGGGATGTGTCTTAGCCGCCTGCTGTCAGGAACAGAAAATGCCCTCCATGTCTGCCTCACGCGCACCCCACCTGGAAGTCCCAACGCCTGTGGCCTTAAATATTCAGTAGCCCAGGGTGGAGACTGAGCCCGCTGGCCTCATTTCCACTCAGCCGCCTGCAGGGAAGACCGGAGGGCTGAGGGCCCAGGGCACAGGGAAGAAGGGCCTCAGGGAGTTCACACAACTTGGGCCCGATTGCAGTTACACTGCCTTAGTTTCCCCGTATGCAGTCCTCATATGCAAAGTCCTCATATGTCTCTGCCCACTCCCCACGTGGGCAAAGGGTTAGCCCTGGCCTCCCTCTGCCCCACCAGGAGCCCGGGCGGGGGGGGGGGGGGGGGGGGGGGGCGCGGTGTCATGACGGAGGACCAGGGAGGGGCGGGCTGACCGTGCAGTTGTGCTTGACGCAGTCGTCCCAGAAGCGGCTGGCGGAGAACTTCTTGCGGAGGACGACCGTCATCCCGTAGATGAGACACTGGCCCACGCCCATGATGTTCCCTGCAGAGGGCAAGCTTGGTGAGGGGTCCCCAGCCCCCGCCCTGCCCCCACCAGCACCCCCATGTACCTGCGGAGTGATACAGGGGCAGGCAGTCGTAGAGCACGTCGGAGGGGCCCATGCTGTAGGCGTGGTGGCCAAAGGCGGCGATGCGGTAGTACCTGTGAGGCGGGGGGCAGGGCTGGGACCTACGTCCTCCAGGCCTGGGAGTGAGGGTGCTGGGAACCGCGGACACAGCGGCACGCCGGGCTGAGCCAGCCCAGTCCCCAGGCTTGCAGGCTGGCGGAGGCACAGGCAGCGGACAGACAGCTGTCCGTGGCGCTGTGTGCCCTGAAGGACGTAGGGGCTGAGGGACAGAGGGGCTGACGGTGGTACAGCCAGGGAGGGTGGGGAAGTGGCACATTAGCTAAGGCCTGGCGAGGAGCTGAGGGGGCGAGCGGGGAGGGGCAAGCAGGCAGCGGGCTTAGCACCTGTAAGGCCCGGAGCCCAGAGGACCTGGCCGGACTGAGGAAATGTGAGTGGCTGAGAAGACATTGAGCGAGGGAAGGAAAGCATCAGAGAGGCGGCAGGCCCCCACAACATGAGTGGGGTTTTATTCTGAATCCACGGCAGGTACAGGCGGCCTGGCACAGGGGAGGTCTGAGTTAAGACTTTAGGCCTTCCTGCGGCCACCGAGGGGAGCAGAACCATCGGGGGCAGGAGCGGGGCAGAGGATGCTAACCAGGGGCTGGGGCAGGTCCGGGCAGAGTGGGGGTGCGTGGAGGACGTGGACAGACTGAGGGGCGGGCCCGCTGACGGGCTGGATGTGGGGAAGAGGTGGAGCAGCTGGGAGCTCTGAGCACAGGAACAGGCAGTGGGTTTTGTGCGGCTGGGGAATCGGGCTGCAGAGACGACCTGGCGTCACCCTTCGACGGGCGCCCCGGGCCCCTCACCTGCTGTGCACGACGATGGCGGCCTTGGGTAGCCCCGTGGTCCCCGACGTGTAGATGTAGAAGAGTCGATCTGCGGGAGGTGAGGGTGTTGGCGACCAGGTGCCGGGAAGGTGGGGTGAGGACAGAGTGGGCACTGGTGGGAAGAGGGGCCCCACCTGGGACTCACCATCCATGCCCTTCCCGGGGGACTGTGCCAGGGGGGCCGTGGATGCCTCCTTCAGCAGCGGGTCCAGCAGCTGGGTGTCCGGCCAGCTGCCCTCAGGGCCCAAGTCTCCGGAGCAGAACTTGAGCAGACTCTTCCCCAGCTGCCCGCTTACCTCAGCCACCTCTGCAGCCCAACACAGACGTGTCACGGTCAAGGGCGGGCAGGCCCCTCCCCAGGGCCGGGGTGCACCGTCTCCTGGCCCCGAGCCCAGCCTCACCTGCAGCCAGCTCCCCTCCGAAGATGAGGGCCTTGGCGCCCGAGGTGCCCAGGCAGAAGGCCAGGGGCTCGCGCCGCAGGTTGACATTGAGCAGTGCGGCCTCCACCCCAGCCTTGGCCAGGCCCAGCCACAGGCCCACAAACTCCGGCCGGCCCTCCAGGAAGATGGCCACCACGTCCCCCGGCCCGAGGCCCCGCTGCTGGAAGACGTTGGCCACGGCATTGGAGTAGGCGTCCAGCTGCGCGAAGGTCCAGCTCGCGCCGCTGCCCGCGTCCACCAGGGCCAGCCGGTCGGGCTGCTGCCGCGCCACCGCCTCGAAGATGCCCGGGATGGTGTGGTGGGCCCGCTGGTGCCGCCGCAGCTCCAGGCGCACCCTGATCAGCACGGAGAGGCCGCTGGGGGGGGGGGGGGACGGAGGGAACCGTTACTGGTACCTGCCAGGCCCCCGGGAGAGCCCCCAAGCCCTCGTGCCACATCTGAGAGAGTGGAAGGAAAGGTCCCTGTACCCCCGAGATCAGGGGGGTTCAAGGAGGACCCTTTGGTTGGTGGGCTTTTCAGAGCTAAGATCCACCTGCCGACCAGCCCAGAAAGCAGCGGGTTCCCATGGGTGGCAGGCCCAGCAGTGCAGATCAATCTTCCTCCACCCGGCTCTCTGTGACCTGAGGGAGCCGAGGGCTCGTCCCGCCTTTGTTTCTCTCCTTTGGGACATCCCAAGCACACCTCGCTGGATTCCTCGGGCTCCATCTGCCCCATCCAGACCCTGGGGCCCAGCCATGCGCTGGACAGCTACTCCACCCCCACGTCACTCAGTGTCAACAGGCCGGGGAGGGTGGCTTCTCCCAGGCGGGCCTGTTGTCAAGGGGGGGGGGTACAACTCAATGAGCACTTGGAGCAGGTTCGTCTCACTAAGCATCCTTGCCACCTCCCCCAGGAAGCCTTCTGGGGGTCAACCCTTGCACTGTGCCTGCTGCTCCCCATCACAACATACAGTCCACAAACGGGGCCAAACGTGGTCAGATTCACATAAGAGGGGAGAGTCATTCTGGGCAAAGAAGGGAAAATGCAGACAGTGGGGCAGGCTGCTGCCACTTGAGGTAGTAGGCTTAGTCTTTCACCCCAAAGCTTGTATGAATTAAATAAAAGTAAAAATCACAAATGAAAGTAGAAAGGTGAGAGAGCACCAGGTGAGGAGAAGGATGGAGAATTTGCGCATCTGTGGGCATGAAGAACAGACGAGGTCGGCACAGACTCCCAGAACCATATCTTGGGAAAGAGATATTGAGGAGGGAACTGCAGGGCTGGGGCAGCAGAGAGGGCAACTTTCACTGCACACCCCTCTAGAACATTCATGTGTTGTGTATTAACTATTATCAAAAACAAGAATGCAAAACATTAAAAGTTAGCTGTTTATACATCCATCTTCCTGGTCAGATCCCCAGCGCTCATCCATTCCACTAGCAAACAGAATAGCTACCAAAACCAGTTTGGCTCAGTGGACAGTGTGTCGGCCTGTGGACTGAAAGGTTTCCGGTTTGATTCCAGTCAAGGGCATGTACCTTGGTTGCAGGCACATCTCCAGTAGGGGGTGTGCAAGAGGCAGCTGATTGATGATTCTCTCTCACTGATGTTTCTAACTCTCTTTTCCTCTCTTCCTCTCTGTAAAAAATCAATAAAATATATATTTTAAAAAATAGAGTAGCTAAGATGAGCAGCCTTTGCTTTGACTGAGGAACTACTGTGATGAGCACTCTGCCAACTGTAAGGTCACCTTCCAAAGTTGGGTCCCAAGATCCCGCTTTGTCAGATGAATGAGCTGAGCGTGCAGAGAGGTAAATTAACACGCCCGAGACCACAAGGTCACAGTCAGGGACAGAATGACCCCTGGCACGGTCCCTAGGCTCCTCCTCGGGCCGGCCCAGCGGCAGGCCACGTGCCCACGGTACACACAACAGTTGCTCAATTCACGCTTCTTGAAAGACTGTTCCTACAGATGAAGGAACTGGGACGCAAAGAGCCACGACCCAAGGGCCAGCAGGGCGCAGAGCCAACGTCCTGTGCTGACTCTGGCCACCGAGCTGGTAAACATCGGCTTACAGAGCCACCCGGGCACCCACGCCGCTGAGGGCTGTCGGCAGCCGCACATCTGAACGCCTCCTCTGACAGCCTCCCTGACAGAGCATCCGGAGAACTCCGTGAGGTGATCCTTGTGCAACAGCCGTGGGGAGGGGGCACCACAGAAAGCGGCCCCTGCCTGGGGCTGCCCGTCCACAGACAATACAGCCAGAAACAGGAACTGAGGCTGTGGCTGGCCACACTCAGGGCAGGGCCCACCCCCTCAGCTGTCACCGCCCGTCCTGCGCTGGCCCCAGGCCCTCTGAAGCACACCCACAGGCAGGCAGTGGGCGCCAGCGCTCAGCTCCGGCCACATGCCTGGGCAGGAGCCCAAGCAACCCACCCTGGGGACAAAGAGGCCACTCTCCGCCTCTGAGTGCTTCCCAAGGCCTCTTCTCACCCCTCTGCTCCTGTGCCGCCTTCTGTCTCTCCCCGGGCGAGAAGAGACCAATAAGGTGACGTGTGGTCAGATCTCACGCCACAATTACAAGAAGCACTGGGACAGGGTGCTTAAGTATTTCCTGAACCCCATGTCTAAACACAGCTCCCACCACCGTGGGCACAGCACAGCAGCTGAACACACGGGCGCCGAAGCCCTGCCCTTCCCGGGCTGTGTGTTCCTGGGCAAACGTATTCACCTCTCTGTGACCAACCTGTAAAATAGGTTTCATAAGCACTTCTTATAGGGCTAAGAGAGGGCATTAGGACAAAGCCTGATGCAGGGAGTGGGCGATTCAAGCTGCATTAGTTACTGCAGCATAACAAATTCCTCCCAAAACGAACGCGGGAAGCAACAAACATCTATTATCTCCAGTCAGGAATCCGGGAGTGGTTTCGCAGGGGAGTGGTCTGGCTTGGGGTCTCTGGTGAGGCTACCATCAAGGTGTCAGCTGGGGCTGAGCTCATCTCGAGGTTTTACTGGAAGAGAATCCGCTCCCAAGTTCACTTACGTGGGTCTCTCCACGGGCTGCCTCGAAAGTGGCAGCCAGCTTCTCCCACGGGGGGCAACCCAAGCGAGAGCACTCTGCATGGAAGCCACAGTCTTTTTCGTTATCTAAGTGCAGGGGTGCTATGCTGGCACTTCTGCTGTGTGCCATTCATTAGCAGTGAGTCACTAGGCCCAGCCCCTGGCACCGTCCCCAAGGAAGGGGATCTGATAAGAGCATGAAATCCAGGAGGTGGGGCCACACGCAAGGCTGCCTCCTGCAGAAAAGTGTGTCAAGTCCAGTGTCAGGGACTCAGAGTCAGGGGCCAGGGCCAGGCATGGATACACCCAGTTCCATGGGGCAGAGCTAGGGCCGTGGCAAGCCCAAGGAGGTAGGGAGGGCCTGCCGGCCATGCTCCTGGGTGTGTGACCCTCCGTGGAGGCCAGGCCCACAGGCCCCGCCTGGGCTCCCCAGTCCCCAAGGGGCGAGGACACCTGTGAAGGCACCGAGTCCACAGACCCATAGCAGGCGCTCAACCCTCTCCCAATATGGGGGCTGCTGAGATTGGCTCTGATGGAACCTCCAGCAATACCTGTTACACACGAAGACTCCAACAGCCTCTGAGCAAGACCCTCAGAGACCCAGACACCCGCACACAACACCAGCATCCTCTCCCCAGAGACCCCAGCCTCCGGAGACCACCAAACAGGCCGCAGAACACACAGCAGCCACTCTCAGACCCTGAGCGACCCCCAAGTCCCGCACAGACCCCAGACTCTCCGAGAGCACCTGTACATGGTCACAGAGGAACCCATAACTGGCTCAGAGGAGGCACACACCCTGCAAAGACCTTAAATGTCCTTTGTAGATGCCTCAAGAAGCCCTTTCCATCCTTCTCCAAAAACCCTACATGGACCCAAAGTGTCCAGTCAGTCTGGACAGCCTCCAGAAACTACTGAGCCGCCCCTGTGAGCCCCTGGGAACCTACCAGAGTCCCCCAAGGGCCCTCAGAGGCCTCCCAGTCACCAAGGCCCCGCCCCCCAAACACCCACAGCCTCACAACCAGCCCCAGTTCTCCTACCAGCTGCCCACAGACCGTCCCCCGAGTTCCCCACGAGCTCCCTGGGGTCTCCCACGTGACCTCAAGAACCCTGAAACCTACTCATGTCCCTTCAGAGACCCTCAAGCGGCCACCTGCAAGTCCCCTCATTTCCCGACCCGTCCCTCCGTCAGGCCCGGCCCACCCCGCCCCGCCCCGCCCGTAACCCCTCCCCATGGGCCCTGGGGACCCCCGCGCCGCCCCAGCAGCCCTCTCCGTCTGCCTCCACCCGGGAGCAGGGCCGGGGCTGGGGCCGGGGCCGGGGCCGGGGCCGGGGCCGGGGCCGGGGCCGGGGCGGGGTTGCACTCACAACAGGTCCCGCCTCGCGGTCTTGCAGACGATGCGCAGGAAACGCCAGCCGCCGCCGCCCACGTACACGCCGAGCGCCGCCGCCACGCTCCAGGTCCACGGCAGCCCGAGCAGCCACAGCAGCCCCAGCGACGCCACGGAGGCCGTGCCCGCGCCGGGAGCCCGCATCCTGCGGAGCGGAGAGCGCTGAGGCTGCGGCCGCGCAGGCCCCGCCCCCGGCCGCGCAGGCCCCGCCCCGGCTGCCCCGGCCCCTTCCCGACCGCCCAGGCCCCGCCCCCGCCCCCCGGCCACGAAGGCCCCGCCCCCAGACCCTGGGACCGCCCCCTCCTCCGGCCCCCAAGGCTGATCCAAGGGCCCGCAGGGCACAGAGACAAGGTCCTGTGCACAGAGCCGAGGCCAGTCCCGGACTTGGGGCGAGGTCTGGCTCGGAGCAGCCTCCCCCCAGCCCCCACCCCACCCCGGGCCAGGGCCCCAGCAGGCCCCCCGTGGGCACAGGCCTCCCGCTCCCTGCCCGGCCCACACCGCTCCGCCAGTTAGCTCACGCACAGGCCATGCCCCGCGCTCAGCTCTCCCACCTTCCTTCACTGCCAACCGCACCCCGTGCGGGGACCTCGCTGTGGAGCCCCAGACCCCAGCTCCGCGCTCAGGACGGAGCCCCAAAGCTTGGCTGCACCCTGCCCTTCCCCGTCCCTCGACCAGGCCGCGACCCCCCGCCATGACCTAGGACTCGTCCCTACTTCGCGTCCCGAACCGAACCAGTCCGGCCCCAAGTCCCGGGTCTTCCCGAACGCCCCGCCTCCGCCACCCGCCACTCACTGGACTCCGCCCCACGCCGGGCCTCTAGCCCGACCCCCCGCCCAAGTCCCCGCCCACCCGGGACCGGACCCGCCCCCGGATCCGGCCCCGGCCCGCATTCCAGCTACAGGTTCCATCCCTGGCCCCCGGCCCCGGGCCCCCGGCCCCGGGCCCCCCGCTGCGGCCGTTCCCCCTCCAGGACCCTCTCCGCCCCACCGGCGCCCAGCCTCACCCAGAGCCCCTCTTCCTACCGGTCTGGCTGGGAGCTCCGGGGCCGCGGAGCCCGGGCCCGCCCCCTTCCGGAGGCCTCGACCATAAAGAGGGCCCCCGGGCCAGTGGAGCGGCGGCTAACGAGACCCTGGGGCTAGAACAGCCGGCGAAGCCGCCGCCGTCTCCTTGACAACCAAACTCCATCCGCCCCCGCACTGCCCGCCGGGCCAGCACGTGCGTCCCGCGGCCGGGGGCGTGGCCTACGGGCGTCCGAACCCCTCCCACCCCTACCCCGCCCCCGCCCCTACCCACCCCCGCCCCCCGTCATCCTGGATTCCTGCACCCGGGAGCTGGGAAGTCCCAGTTCAGGATCCGGGCCTGCCTGCACTGGACTCCTGCCGCAGCTTGTTCTAAATACAAGCCCCAGAGCCTCTTGGCTTTCAAACACACATTCCAGTGACCTTGGGAGTCCTCCACGCACAGCCCGGGGCCTTAGAAGTTTCACCTTAGCCTGAAAGATATGTTACAAGGACCCAGCTAATCCCAAATCTGTACCCCAAAATCTTGTCAGATGGTCCCGTGTAACACCCCAGGAGCTCAGGGAGAACAAAATCCACACGCCAGGTCCCCACCCTCCCACAGGACTCCTTATTGGCACCCAAAGATCCTAATGCTCACCCAGAGGCCCCCAAACACCCTCCTGATCAGATGGGGGCGGAGGGGGGGCAGCGCCGGCCTGGCTGTCCAATACCCTGTTTGCTGGCTGACCTGGAGCTGTTCACTGAGCCTCAGTCCCGGCTGCTCCCTCGTGGGCTCCAGAAGCTCAGGCAGGAGGCAGGCAGCAACAACCGGTCCAAGACAGAAAACCCAAAGCTGGTCCCAGCTAGCGGACCTTCCGGAGGGCCTCTGTTTTTTACAGACTCCTGGGTCCTGCTTCCCTGCACACTGTGCCCACGAGGGCCTCTGCCCTATCCCTCTCTCCAAGCTCCCCCTCCTCTGCCCGCCTGCCCACCCCACCCAGCTTGTTTTCTTCCCTGCTTGGCAGACCTTTTCAGTGCGATCCTTGGAAGAAGGCCTGGGCCTGTTTCCAGAGCCATTTGGAGGACAAGGCTTGGCAGGCGCTCACAGGCTTTCTCTCCCCCCCCCCCCCCAACCAACCCCCCACGCTGTCATTGGTTCCTGCTGGCCTTCCAGGGTGGGTGGAATGGATTTGAGGAGACAAATCCCCAGGACAGGCCCAGAACAAGGACCAGTAACTCTAGCTGCACTCTTATCCTGCCAGGTAGCCCTGGTGATCACCCACATTTTACAGGTAAAAAAACCGAGCACTGGAACTGTCACGCCAGCTCTGAGTCGAGATTCATTCATTCACAAATGTGGGCAGAGAGCTCGTCCTCCTTCCTCCTTCACTTTCCTTCTCAACACTTCTCTGTCCCTTGCTGCGACTTGCCCAGATTTCCCTCTTCTCCCCTGCCTCCCTCCCTCCCTCCTCCTTCGGCCTCCTCCCCTTCTTCCTGTTTCTTTCTCCCTTTCCCCTTTCCCCCAGTTCCTTTTGTGCTCTCCTTCACCTATTTCCCTCTCTTCCTCCACCCACTCCTCCTTCCCCTTCTCCCTCCTTCTATCCCTCCTCCTCTTTCTCCTCTCCTCCTCCCATTATCTCACCAAGCTCCGGGAGCCAGAACTGAATAGTGCGTGTGACAGTCTCTCCCAACTCTCACCACAGCTCCTGGAGATTCTCTTACGAGTCTTCGTCCTGAAACCAGGAAATCCCAAAGACTCTGGAAGCTCGGCTTCTCCATAAGGTGGTGTCAGAACTCCAGCGGCGGCCTGGGCTGTTTCCAGTGATCAGTTATCCATTTTTATCCCTCTTCATCCCGTCTTCTCCCCTTCACAGGATACCCCACAACCCAGCAATGTCCTGCAACGCTTGGCAGCTCTCACCCTCAGTTACCTTCCTAAGACCAAAAATTCCCAATTCCAAAATACACAGTGACCTTAAAAACAAAACAGCTATTTTTACCAGCAAAAATAAATAAATAAATAAATAAATAAATAAATAAATAAATAAGGAACAGCAAAGAATTTCAATTTGGGACAAGTTTTAGCAAAAGCCATAGGGAAGTCCTACATATAAAGGAGAGGAATGCTGTTTTATGGAGGAAAAAGGAGGAAGTTATTGGGAAGGGTTGCTTTAAGAGGAAGTCCATCAGAGAAAAGTGAGAGTTAAGAGAGATTATAGTTTTTCATTGGGTGGGTAACCAGGATAGTGGGAATGTGCAGAGCCTTTCTGTTGAGGGTCTATCATCCACACTATAACGCCTGTACGTGACGTGGAGTGGTACTGTGTGAGAGCGCCCCCTGCTGGCCTCCCCACTCCATTTTAGTGAGGTTTCCCCCTTATTTTGTTTTTTTAATTTTATGTTATTGTTTGAAGTGTTACAAATAGTAGTACATATGTCTCCTTTTTCCCTCCATTGACCTTCCCTTGACCTCCCCTCCCCTCCCCTCCCCTCAACACATCCCTCACCCCACATGCCCAGTGTCTTGTGTCCATTGGTTATGCTTATATGCATGTGTACAAGTCTTTGGGTTGATCTCTTATCTCCCCTACCTCTCCCTAACCTTCCCACTGTAATTGACAGTCTGTTCAGTGCTTTATTGCCTCTGTATCTTTTTGTTCATCAGGTTATACTATTCTTTATTATCCATAAATGAGTGAGATCCTGTGGTATTTTTCTTTCACTGCCTGGCTTCACTTAGTATAATGCTCTCCAGTTCCAACCAGGCTGCTGCTAATGGTAAGAATTCCTCCTTTTTTATAGCTCCCCTTATTTTCATACAACCTTACCCATGCCAGGGATTCCAGATGAACAATTAAGAAACTGTCCAGGTAGCTCACTGGGCTGGAACTAATCCAGTACACCAAATGATTGTGAGTTTGATTCCTGGTCAGGGCACATACCTCCGTTTTGAGTTGGATCACCACCAGTCCGGGCATGTAAGGGAGGCAACCAATCCATGTCTCTCTCTCCCCCCACCTTCCCTTTTCTCAAAAAAAAAAAAAAAAAAAATCCATAAAAGCATATCCTTGGGTGAGGATTTTTTTTTTTTTAAAGAAATGAAAGAAACAGCTCTATTCCCATTTCACAGACGTGGAAACTGAGGCTTAGACAGGGGGACAGAACTCAGGGTCAAACCAGGCTCTCACCTTCTCCAGCAGGGTGTCCGTGGGTGAGTTACCTCTCCCCTCTACCTTGCTTGCCCCATGGGTAATAACACCCGCCTCCTGAGGCTCTGTAAATCAAATATTTATTGGTCACTCACTGTAAAACGTCTGACAGACAAGGAACTTCTGATCTGGAGAATGAATGGGCGACCACAGTAATTGTGGGGCGTAACCTGATGGACATCTCCCCCCCTGAAGGGACCCAAGTGCCTGCTGGCCACAGCTAAAGTTCTCCAAACTTTCTGGAAGGAGAGAAATGAAACATACCTTTAAAAAATATATTTTATTGATTTTTACAGAGAGGAAGGGAGAGGGTAGAGAATTGGAAACGTTGATGAGAAAGAAACATCGATCAGCTGCCTCGTGCACCCCTTCTTTCCCTCCCCCCCCCCACACCCCGACTGGGGGATGTGCCCGCAACCAAGCTACATGCCCTTGAACGGAATCAAACCTGGGACCCTTCAGTCTGCAGGCTGATGCTCTATCCACTGAGCCAAATCAGGAGGACAAAACATACTTTGAAATAAGGTACTGAGAGAGCAGAGCAAGGTGTTTCACTGTAAGTGGAACATGAGCACTGTGGGGGAGTGAGCAGTTTCTCTGCCGTGGTCAAGTCACCACAGTGAAGGTGTGAGTCTCCTGGAACTGCCAAAACCAAGTAAACACTCCATGTTGCAGACCTTCACTTAGTGGACTTCAGATTTAATGGACAAAATTTCCCGGCCGTATGTCACAGGTGAAAATTAACGCCCTGTTAATTTTACAATGTTTTTAACTCAGATTAGCTTATAATGAAATTAACAGAGGTTTTTCTTATTAATTCACTGGTTTTGGTGTGTGTGTGTTTTGTTAATCCTTACCCAAGGATATTTTCTCAATTGATTTGAGAGAAAGAGAGAGAGAGAGAGAGAGAGAGAGAGAGAGAGAGAGAGAGAGAGAGAAATTGGTCGCCTCCTGCACACGCCCTGACAAGGGCCAAGATCAAACCTGCAACCCAGGTAAGTGCCCTTGACCTGGATCAAACCCAAGACCCTTTGGTGCCCAGGTTGACACTCTAACCACTGAGCATCACTGGCCAGGGCTATGCTGTTTTGTGAGTTGTTGTTTTCTTTAATTTAAGCCCAGTTAGCCACCAGGAGCCCTTCTTAGTAGGTGTTTTATTTTCTTTTAACAATTTTTTTTAATTTTATTGATTTTACACAGAGGAATTGAGAGGGATAAAGTGCTAGAAACATCGATGAGAGAGAAACATCGACCAGCTGCCTCTTGCACAACTCCCACTGGGGATGTACCCCCAACCAAGGTACATGCCCTTGACTGAAATCGAACCCGGGATCTTTCAGTCCACAGGCCGACACTCTATCCATTGAGCCAAACTGGTTTCAGCAGGTGTTTTATTTTCCTTAGGGCTCACAGTCACATCTAGAGATCCTTAACTTGGTTACATCTTTAAATGTTGTTATTCCTCCAAATAAGGTCACAGTCACAGGTCCTTCGGGTTGGAACTGTTTGGGGGCCATCATTCCAACCACTACAGCTGGATAAAGGATTAGCACAGTGGTTCTCACCTGGCCCCTGGGGACACGTGGCAACATTTGGAGACATTTTAATTGTCACAACTAGGAAAGGGGGAGTGCACTAGGAAAGTGGGCAGAGGCCGGGGGGCTGCTAACATCCTGTCATGTACAGGACAACCCCACACCACAAAGAATGACCTGGCCCCAAGTGGCCAGGGTGCTGCCTTTTGAGAATTCTGGTGGAGCTGATGGCTTCAGTCACGCTGGAATTGGCTCTGCAGCCTGACACCGTCCTTCATGGGGTGATTAGTCAGCGGGTCAGCTCCTGCCAGGCTCCGTGCTTCCCCGTAAAACGGGACAACACTGCATGGGCCTTGCAGACTGTGCTGAGGACACGGGCCTGGCACCTCATCAGCATGGCAGAAGGGTTCACTGCAGAGACGGTTCTGCTCTCAGTGCCCTCTCGAATTCCCAGCAGGCCTGGATTTCCCAGGGTTCTGGCAAAGGCGACGGGAAAGACATCTGACTAGGAAAGTGTTTCCACATGGAGAGAGGCAGGCACATCTGGAAGGGATCCATGCATGGAGCCTTGACAGTGTGAAGTAAACTCTTGGCAATGAGGATTTTGTGGTTTTCCTTTTTTTATTTTTATTTTTAATATATTTTATTGATTTTTCACAGAGAGGAAGGGAGAGGGATAGAGAGTTAGAAACATTGATGAGAAACATCGATCAGCTGCCTCTTGCACACCCGCTCCTGGGGATGTGCCCGCAACCAAGGTACATGCCCTTGACAGGAATCGAACCCGGGACCTTTCAGTCCGCAGGCCGACGCTTTAGCCACCGAGCCAAACCAGTTTCAGCTGTGGTTTTCCTTTTATTGTGTAAATCCAATAATACCAAGTTTCCTTCAGGGTCTCCCACGTTTCCCCTGGCCCCAAAAAATCCTCTAGAGCAGGCGTTTTCGTAAGCTACTGCTGCGTAACAAATTACCCCAAACCCGGTGGCTTCATACTGTCACCAGAAAGGGGCCGGGACTGAGGAAGGTCTGCCCTGGGGCAGTCTGGAATATCTGGGTTCTTGACTCTGTGCAGGAGTTCACGATTTGAGTCCAGGTGATTTGGAGAGCACATTTGCGAAAGCCGGGGTCAGTGAAACAAAGGAAGGACTTAAGAAAGAAGAGGCAATAAGAGTGAGCTTAGGCGGAGCTGCCTGGACTCAGGAAAGGAAGTCACAGTGACAGAAATGAATGCACTGGGCCGTGTGGACTCAGGAAACACGTTACAGAGGCAAAAGGGGGGCCCTTGGAGGTAAATTCAGGGAGTTAGCCTGAAACAAGTTGCTGCTGCCTGCTGCTCCGCTGGTTGCAAGTCTTGTAGAACCCCTGGGAGATTAGGGGTGAAAAAGCAAAAGACACACGCCTCAGGAAAGGGGAGGAGGGCATGGGTGAGCTCACGGGAGAGCCAGCACTGGCATCCTTTCTTTAAAATATATTTTATTGATTTTTTACAGAGAGGAAGGGAGAGGGATAGAAACATCGATGAGGGAGAAACATTGATCAGCTGCCTCCTGCACACCCCTTACTGGGGATATGTCCACAACCAAGGTCTATGCCCTTGATTGGAATCTAACCTGGGACCCTTCAGTCCGTAGGCTGACGCTCTATCCACTGAGCCAAACCCATCAGGGCAGAACTGGCATCCTTTATCTCAAGGGGTTTTTGTATTCTTTAAATATATCACACACTGCCGAAACCGGTTTGGCTCAGTGGTAGAGTGACGGTCCGATTCCGGTCAAGGGCACATCCCCGGTGTGCAAGAGGCACCTGGTCGATGTTTCTCTCTCATCGACGTTTCTAGCTCTCTATCCCTCTCCCTTCCTCTCTGTAAAAAATCAATAAAATATATTTTAAATAAATAAATATATATATATATATATATATATATATATATATATATATATATATCTCACACACACAATTATTATTATTATTGATTTCTGAAAGAGAAGGGAGGAGAGAGAGAAACATCAATGATGAGTGGACACCCCCTTACTGGAGACTGAGCCTGCAACCTGGGCACGTTCCCTGACCAGGAATTGAACCTCCATCTCTTGGTTCATAGGTGGACCTACGCTAACCACTGAGAACACCAGCTGGACAAGGCTTAGCCATTGTTTATATACACTATTTGCTTAATCACACATTGATTTCTCCTTTGCAATCGGCTACAGTTTATCTGGTTGGGTTCCTGTCAAGCTCACCCTGTTTCCAGCTGTCTGCAAAAACTCTGTGTGTGCTGCATGTTAACATTCAGTAGTAACGTTTAGAGCTGCCCCGACCTTGACATCCTTGTCCTCTCTAATTCTGGGAGCATCTGGAGGAAGCACTCCAAGAGAGGGACCGCGGGAGGGGAGAGCCATCCTGCACACTCACACCTTCTGCCACATTCTATTGATGGAAACAAGCCACAAGCCAGCCTGGAGTCAAGGAGAGGGGAACGGGTTTCCATCTCCTGGAGGAAGGGGCTGCAAAATACGATGGCCATGATTTCCAACCTTGCACATCAGGGGACCGTAAGGTGGATCCCGTCCTGACAGAATTCAGGGGGCGGGGAGTCATCTTTATTTTCATTCACTTCTCACTGGAATCTAGCAAGCCTCTCAAGCCTGGCAAAGCAGGTGTGAGCTGGTCCTGTGACCTTTTCACCCGTGGAAACCCAAGGTAACTTCACTTCACATCCTGGTCATGGCAGACACCTCAAAATACCACTTACCCTCACCTCCACTGGAGATTGCAGTGACTAGCAGAGCCCCGGGGAATCAGGGTTGCTTAGTGTGTTCATGAAGAAGCTTGTGTGTTTACATCGCATAGGAAAAAGTTTCATGCCATACGTCAGTCTGATGGGTTTCCTTTGCAGTCCTGTGCATTTTTAATATATTTTAATTGATTTTTTTACAGAGGGGAAGGGAAGAGAACTAGAGAGTTAGAAACATCAATGAGAGAGAAACATTCATCAGCTGCCTTCTGCACGCCCCCCATTGGGGATGTGCCCGCAACCAAGGTAGATGCCCTTGACCTGAATCGAACCTGGGACCCTTCAGTCCACAAGCTGATGCTCTATACTAGGGGTGTCAAACTCAATCAGAGAAGGGGCCAAAATCTAAAATCCAGCCTAAATCGCGGGCTGAATGGTTTACTGAACAATCATAAACTGTCATTGTGATGGAAACGCAGCGGAGTGCAGTGATGACAGCGCGGTGCAGGCCACATTGCAAGGCCTGGCGGGACGGATTTGGCCCGCGGGCCTTGTGTTTGACACATGTGCTCTATACACTGAGCCAAACTGGTTTGAGCTAGTCCTGTGCATTTTTATTTTATTTTATTTTAAAATATATTTTATTGATTTTTTACAGAGAGGAAGGGAGAGGGATAGAGAGCTAGAAACATCGATGAGAGAGAAACATTGAGCAGCTGCCTCCTGCACACCCCCTACTGGGGATATGCCCACAACCAAGGTACATGCCCTTGACCTGAATCGAACCTGGGACCTTTCAATCCGCAAGCTGACGCTCTATCCAGTGAGCCAAACTGGTTTAGACTAGTCCTGGGCATTTTTTAAATGCACCTGCAGTTATCCCTTGAGACAGGGCCCTGGCAGCTGCCCTCTGCCCTGGGAGGCTCTGCAGAATCAGGTCAGAATCAGGTCATGGCTCAGGCAGATTAGCAAGGCCCCGAACTGACCTCCTAAGGATCCCTAATCCCGGGACAGCAGCCAGCCAGCAGGCGCAGGGCCGCTTGGTCCTGCACCCGCTCCCAGGCCCTCGCCGGGGCTGCCATGGCCGCCCTGTTCTCTGGCCGGGTTCTGATCCGAAACAACGGCGACCAGGACGAGCTGGACACAGAGGCGGAGCTCAGCCGCAGGCTGGACAACCGGCTGGTGCTGCTGTTCTTCGGCGCCGGGTCCTGCCCGCGCTGCCAGGCCTTCGCGCCCGTCCTCAGGGACTTCTTCACTCGGCTCACGGATGAGTTCTACGTGCTGCGGGCGGCCCAGCTGGCCCTGGTGTACGTGTCCCAGGACACCACCGAGGAGCAGCAGGACCTGTTCCTCAAGGACATGCCCAGGAAGTGGCTCTTCCTGCCCTTTGAGGACGACCTGAGGAGGTGAGGGGGGAGGGAGGTCAGGGAGGGCTTCCTGGAGGAGGGGGTGTTTCTGCTGTGAAGTGTTTTTTTGTTTGTTTTATTGACGACAGTATTACAGATGTCCCCCACTTTTCCCCCTCCACCTAGTCCCCACCCCAATCCAGGCCTTCACCGAACTATTGTCTCTGTCCATAAGCTATGCATATAAGTTCTTTGGTTAATCTCTCCCTGCTCCCCTCCTCCTCTCCCCTCTGAGATCTATCAGTCTGTTCCAGGCATCCATGCCTCTGGACCTATCCTGTTTATTGATTTTTTTTTTTTCTTTTCAGAGAGGAAGGGAGAGGGATAGAGAGCTAGAAACATCAATGAGAGAGAAACATCAACCAACTGCTTCCTGCACAGCCCCTACTGGGGATGTGCCCTCAACCAAGGTACATGCCCTTGACCGGAATCGAACCCCAGACCTTTCAGTCCCAGGCCGACGCTCTACCACTGACCCAAACCGGTTCTGGCTGTTTATTGTTCTTTAGGTTCCACATATAAATGAGATCATGGGAAATTTATCTTTTTCTGGCTGGCTTATTTCGTTTAGCATTAATAGTCTTCAAGTCCATCCATGCTGTTGCAAAGGGCAAGAGGTCCTTCCTTTTTACAGCTGCAGTGTTCCATTGTGTAAATGTACCACAGCTTTTTTATCCACTCATCTACTGATGGGCACTTGGGCTGTTTCCAGATCATAGCGATTGTAAATAACTGCTACGAGCAAAAGATTGCATATATTCTTTCTGATTGGTATTTCGGAATTCTTAGGATATATTCCCAGAAGTGGGATCGCTGGGTTAATTTTTAATTTTTTTTTAATTTTTTGAGGAAACTCCATACTGTTTTCCATAGTGGCTGTGCCAGTCTGCATCCTTGCCAGCACTTCCTGTTTGTTGATTTATTGATGGTAGCCATTCTGGCAGGTGTGAGGTGATACCTCGTGGTTTTATTTTGCATCTCTCTGATGATTAGTGATGTTGAACATTTTTTCATGACTATGGGCCATCTATATGTCCTCTTTGGAGAAGTGTCTACTCAGGTCCTTTGCCTATTTTAATATTTTATTGCTTTCAGAGAAAAAGGGAGAGGGAGAGAGAGATAGAAACATCAATGATGAGAGAGAATCATTGATCGACTTCCTCCTGCATAGCCCACACTAGGGATGGAGCCCACAACCCAGGCACGTGCCCTTGACTGAAATCGAACCTGGGACCCTTCAGCCCACTGAGCCAAACCAGCTAGGGCTATGGCTATTTTAGAACTTTCCCCTTTTCTGCAGTAAGCCTTTCACTCTTTTTTAAACCCCAACTTTTTATTATGAAAATTTTCAAAAAAGTTGTAAGAAGCACACAAGGAAACGCTAGGTCATTGTTAACATGTTGCCATAGTTGCTGTATCTACTGGTACATATGCACGAAGTTCGTGCTGAAACATTTGAAAGTGAGCTGCAGACTTCGGGACATTTTCTGATTTCATTCATTTTGTAACAAAGTTTCTGGTCATGAAGAACTTCATTCTCCACCCAAGATTAGTTTGGACATTGGCTCACTCCCACTGCCCTCTGCAGCTGATGGGGGAGACGGGGGTCGGGGTCCTGTCCCCAGAAGTGGCAACATTGCCCTCCCCGAGGCAGAAATGCCAGCTGCCAGGGCATCGTGGAAAAGGCTGACCTTGTTTGAGACACTCCTTTCAACAAAACAGGCACCCAGCTGGTAACTGAAGTGAGCCTATTCCAACCCTCCACCCCAACCCACCCACCCGCCCACCCCACCTGCAGGATTGCCAGATAGAGATGCCCAGTAAAACACAGATTTCACTATGAATAATTTCTTAGTATAAGCTTGTCCTACGTATTACAAGGGAGGCCCGGTGCACGAAGATTCGTGCAAGAATGGGCCTTCCACCGGGACCGGTTTGGCTCAGTGGATAGAGCGTCGGCCTGCGGACTGAAAGGTCCCGGGTTCGATTCCAGGCAAGGGCATGTACCTTGGTTGCGGGCACATCCCCTGTGGGGGGTGTGCAAGAGGCAGCTGGTTGATGTTTCTCTCTCATCGACGTTTCTAACTCTCTGTCCCTCTTATTTTTTTTTTAAATCAATCTTTATTGTTCATATTATTACAAAGGTTCCTCATTTCTTCCTCCCTCCACCAGGTTCCCACCCCACCTTCCTCCCCCTCCCCATCCCCCATTGTCCTCATCCATAGGTGCACAGTTTATGTTCAGTCTCTTCCTCCCTCCCTTTCCCCAATAGTAAATCCCTTTTCAGATAGTAAATCTGTTACTTAGCATTTTCTCATATCAATAATACCTCCACATGCCCAATGATACACTTCACACAAAAAACATTTCCAAATAGGTCAACCAGCCTCATCCAGGCCCCACCCAAGGCACTCACAGATCAACACCCCAGCCCTATACTAACTCAACACATCCAGATCTAAGCCTTCATCACTTGATTCAGCAGACCCTCAAGTTCCCACAAAAGTTTCCAGCCATGTCTGAGAGGCAGCCGTGGGGCAGGGGCAGGTGAGAAGCGAGCTGTTTCAGGCCTGGCTGCTTCAGGCCTGGCCTCTGTTGCTCTGGTTTGTTTCACAACCAGCTGCTCCGGGTCTGGCCACTGCCGCTCTCGACCTAGTTGCTCTGGACTTGGATGTTGCTGCTCCAGGCCTGGCCGCACCCAACCCGGCTGCTCTGGCCCTCTTAATTCCTCTCTGTGTAAAATCAATAAAATATATTAAAAAAAAAAAATGGGCCTTCCATCCCCTGGCTGCCAGCACTGCCTTTGCTTTGGCCCGGAGCCGCCTTTCTGCCCTCCCACGCTGCCCAGAGGCCCGGAGTGGCTGGGGCGGTGTGGAATGCCTGCATCATCGCCATGGTGACGGTGCAAGTGCCCTGCCCTGCCCCCAGCCACTTGGCGCCTGTGTATGCAAATTAACCCACCATCTTTGTTGGGTTGATTTGCATGCTGGCTCCTGATTGGCTGGTGGGCATCACAAAGGTATGGTCAATTTGCATCTTACTCTTTTATTAGTGTAGATTATTTGTTTATATGAGATCCATACTTCACTGGGTGTCCTGTATTTTCACTTGCTGTCAGGCCACCTGCCCCTGTGGGGTTTTGCAGGTATCCTGTGTTCTCAGCGTGGAGGCTGGAAAAGGGCCATCGGCGAACCGAGGGGGCGGGAATTAAGGACCGAGGGTGAGGCTTTCCCTCGCCTCTTCCCCACGGGAGTTAGCCTTGCCTTTCTCTCTCCTAAGCCGAAGGGCCCTTCTTCTGCCTCTAACTTGTTTCCTGAGCCTACGCAGTCCAGCTGGCTTGCTTCTGCTACTTCTGTAACTTTCTATTATAATTTGGAGAAAAAAGAAAGAACCGTGGGTGATGGGCCCAGTCTGGCTCCCTTTACTCCACGCAGACGGTGAGGGATTCTGGCCTAGACGGGTCCTGGATCTCCTGCGGCTGCGGATGGTTCTCACCAGCTTCCCCCTCAGACTGAAAAGGAAACGTTGTGGCCCTCTCCTCCCACCTCAGGGCCTTTGCCTGGGACCCCTACACCTTCTGCCTGGGACCCTTCCCCCAGCTTCCCCGGCCTGTCCCCTTCCTCCTGCAGATCTCAGCTCAAAGGTCACCTCCTGGGAGAGGCCCTCCCTCACCACCAGCCCCTTACTCACACTTCTTTATGGCATTTATCAATATTCATTCGTCCCTCCCCCACATTTCCTGAGTACCTACTTTGCGTCCCACACTGTTTCAGGCACTGGAGACACCAGTGAGTAAGAACAGAACCCCATGCCCTGGCGAAGCTGGTTGTACTGAGGGAGGAAGGGAGAGATCACCAGTGCAATGTGCTGGGTGCTGAGAGGCCCGGAACAGCAGGGGGAACGGAGGTGCTGCGGGGTGAGGTTGGGCCTCCATGGGGAGAGGTCCGGGAAGGTGCTCAGGCAGAGCAGACAGGAGGCGGCCGTGTGAAGTCCCTGAGATGCTGCCGCTATGGCCTGGCCTGGTCCGGGCAGTGCCCGGGGGCGTCCAGGGGGGTGGCTCCAGGCTGGGGGTCACCGGCCTGCCGCCCTGCAGGGACCTCGGGCGCCGGTTCTCGGTGGAGCGGCTGCCCGCCGTCGTGGTGCTCAAGCCGAGCGGGGAGGTGCTCACGCGCGACGCGACCGAGGAGATCCGGCGCCTGGGCCCCGCCTGCTTCGCCAACTGGCAGGAGGCGGCGGAGCTGCTGGACCGCGGCTTCCTGCCGCCCGAGGACCTGGACGACCCCGCGCCCCGCAGCCTCACCGACCCGCTGCGCCGCCGCAAGTACCGCGTGGACCGGGCGGGGCGGGGTGCGCAGGGCCGGGCCGCGGGGGGCTCCCCCGGGTCCGAGGGCGGCGCCGGGGAGCTGTTCTGACCTGGGGCTGGGGGGGGGGGGCGGCAAAGGGGGGGCTATGATGACACCTCCGAGGAGGCGGGGGTGGGATGGGGGTGTTCTGACCCCCTGGCGGGGCGGGTCTATGGGGCGCCCTCACCCCTCACCCCTTAACCCTTCCCCGGCGGTGCGTGGGGCCGGGGCTACTCTCAGCTCCCCAAGGTGGAACCAGAGGCGAGGACGGCGGAATCAGACGGGCACACAGGGTGCGCGGGGAGGGACCATCCTGAGTTCTGTCCTGAGGTGGGGCCCCAGCAGGAGGCCCTAACAGGGAGGGGGAGTGTAGGGGGGAGGGGTTTAGGGGGAAAGAAAAAGTCCAGAGTTCTCCAGATGGCGGGAAAGGCCCGTGGGGAGTGGGAAGGGTCTTTTGTTGTTGTTACTCTTCACCCTGGGACATTCTTTCAATTGATTTTTTAAAAAAAGTATTTTATTGATTTTTTACAGAGAGGAAGAGAGAGGGATAGAGAGTTAGAAACATCAATGAGAGAGAATCATCAATCAGCTGCCTCTTGCACAGATGTGCCCGCAACCAAGGTACATGCCCTTGACTGGAATCGAACCTGGGACCTTTCAGTCCGCAGGCTGACGCTCTATCCACTAAGCCAAACCGGTTTTGGCTCCATTGAGTTTTTAAAGATATAGTGAAAGGGAGGGAGGGGGGGCCGGGGCCGGGGGGGGGGGGGGGGGGGGGGGGAAGAGGGGGAATGGATGTGAGGCACATTGATTGGTTGCCTCCCACACGCCCCTGCATCCCAGTTACTTGCCCTTGACCAGGAATCAAACACAAGATCCTTCATGAGCAGATGCTCTACCCACTGACCCAGGCCGGTCAGGGCGGAGGAGGGTGTTTCTGAGGCCCAGGGTGGGAACTGGAGGAGTCTGTTCTGATTGGGCACCCCCCCCCACCCGCCCCCGCCCCCAGGTGAAGGGTGGGACCTGCGGCTGGACAGAGGTCTGGCTGTGAGATTCCCTCTCCCAAAAGGGGGCGGACCCAGGCCTGTCCTGTCCTTCGGAGGCGCGTCTGAGCCTTCCGTCCCCGGCTCCGGAAAGATTGTTAAGACCTGGGTGAGGTGGAATGGTTACTGAGTCCACCATGGGAAAATGCAAGTAAAATAGAATAATGGTGCTGAGCACGCTCAGCCCATCTTCCGTGAAATGAGATGTCCGTGTGCAATTGTGCACCTGAAACCTGTATAATTTTGTTAGGCAGTGTCACCCCAATACATTCAATAAAAGGGGGGAAATGAGTGGTCCATATGTCTATTTAAATATGCAACACTACAATCCTTTATCGTTTATATGGGAGATGCATTTCAATAGTTAGTGCCATGGATGCTGGGGTCCCGAATGTTCCCGGAGAGACAACAGGATCCTACATAATAAAGAGCTAATAACGGTAATTAGGTCGAACTGCAGAACGACAGTCCGGACAACCTTCCGGACAAAATCTGGGCTGCAAGAGCCGAGCCCCTTGCACGAATTTCAAACATCAGGCTTTTAGTTCAATGATTCTCTCTCATCGATGTTTCTAACTCTCTATCCCTCTCTCTTCCTTTCTGTAAAAAAAAAAAATCAATAAAACGTATTTTAAAAAAAATCAAAACTCCAGTCTGGAACCGGTAAGACTAGGACAGTCTTGGCTGTAAGACTAGGACAGTCACCTCCCATCTCTAAGCCTCCTTTCTTCCTTCTGAAAAATGACACGAAGGCTGGGTCCTATCTGGCGGGTCCCCCGAGGACTTGAGCTATCTAGGCGCCAGGAACCTCTCGGTTTTGCCTCTGGCGCCACCTGAGGGAGGGATGCGGAGCCAAGTTCTCGGGAGGCGGAGCCAAACCTGTAAATGAGATGGAAACCCCTTCCCTGCGCCTGATCTCCAGAAAAGTCCAGACTGCCACTGCTCTGGGCCTGGGAGGCCCGGGACCGGACTGGTGAGCGCCCTATTTTATCCTCACCCCGAATCCCCGCTCTCCGAGTGAGGACAGGGAGGATCAGCCGGCCATGCCGCCTATCTCAGGCTCCAGCCGGGCTTCCCTCTGCGGACCCCTGTCCGCCACCTGTGCATCGGACCCTGTGGGATAACGGCTCTTAAACCCGGGACAGCCGACAGCAGGGTGCAGACTCACCTGCAGCTTTGGGCAGACAGCGGTTCTGTGGGGTTTTCATTGATGAGAGGGAGAGAGATGGCACATGCCCTGACTAGGCATGGGCCCGACCCGAATTTACCGGGCAACGTCTCCGGGGACCCAGAGGATGATCCGACGAACCGAGGGGGCCGGGGCACAACAACAATGAAACAGGTGCTTGGGCCGGAGGCGGGGTGCTTTAGAGACCTCTAGGGGTCCCTGCAGGGAACTACCACGCCCCTGCCCCTCGTGGGGGGGCACCCCCTCCCCTATTGGCCCCGCCCCCGCCGGCCCCTCCCCGCTGGCACCGGGGCGGGAGGGGAAGAAAGATTGTCTCAAGTTTTCGCAGAGCTTCCTCGTCCCCAGTGCGACCCGAACCCAGAAGCTCCTGAAGTCACCCCCACTTTCCAACGCCCCTGCGCCCCCGTCCCCTTCAGGACCCCCGTCCTCTCCCGCCCCCCAACTCCCCTGCCCCCTGGACATCTCCGGCCCCTCGACGGCCCCGCCCGCCCCCATGGTCCGCTCCTACAGCGACAGGGCGCTGGCCGCGCTGGTCCTGCTGGGGGTGCCGGCGGCCGTGCTGGCGGCGCTGGGCGCGCAGCTGCTGTTCCAGCTGCAGGCCGGCCGCGCCGAGCTGCGGGGGGCGCGCGCCGACGGGCTGGGCGCGGAGCTGGGCGCGGGGCCGGGGCTGCCCGAGGACGCGGCCGGGGCGCTGCTGCCGCTGGCCGCCGCGCTGGCCGCGCTGGTCCTGGTGCTGAGCCTCGCCTGCCTGCTGCTCGCCGCGCTCTGCGGCCACCTGGGCGCCGAGCTGGCCCGCGGGCCCGGCTCCGGCAGGTAGGAGGACTGGCGAGCCCAGGAGAGCCACTACCACTCTCTGGGCCTCAGGTTGGGGGGTGGGGGGATGGCTTTCCTTCCTTCCCCATCCCTCCATCCATGTACCCTTCCCCCCTCCCTCCTTTCTTCCATCCCTGCCTCCCTCTCTCTGTTCTGTTATTGAAAATGTACAGCAGGTGGAACTACTGCTGCGACCCTCCTCCTCCCCGCCCCACGCCCCGCCCGCTTTACATATGTGCCCACGGAGGCTCAGAGAGGGCCAGGGGGCGGCTAGCTCTCTGGCGGAAGCTCTTGTCCTTCAGGGGGGATTGGGCTCTGAGTGCAAAGAGACCCTGGGTCAGGCTTAGGGTTGATAGTGATGGGTCCATGAGTGGGTGGATGGGTGCATGGATGGGTGGATTAGTGGCCGGATGAGTTTATAGGGCGTGGTTAAATGGATGGGTAGCTATATGGCTGAATAATCGACAGGAATGGATGGATGGTGAATGGTGGCAAACATTCACCTGGAACAATGGGTGAGTGTCCAGAATGGATCCTCACACAGATCTTGTTTCCCCCAAAGCTGGGCCGCTCCCTCCCTCTCTCCCCAGCCTCCCCCAGCCAGCTCCACCCCAGAGCCCTCTCTTCCTGCCCCTCCCCCAGCCAGCTCCACCCCAGAGTCCCTCTTCTTGCCCCTCCCCCAGGTCTGACTGGTTCTTCTACGACTGCCGCCTCCTCAGGCACGTGGCCGTGGGCCTCTTCTGCTGCGGGGTCTCCGTCTACCTGGCAGGTGCGTGCTGGGGCAGGACGTGGGTGCAGGGGCCCTGGGTGGGGATGGCCAGGGCTGATGATCCCATTACTGGGTCAACTCTGGAGCCCCCATGCCAGTGTTTTTCTCACTGGGGGGCGGGGGAGTCGTCTTGGGAAAATTCCTTCTGTGCCTCAGTTTCCTCATCAGTACAATGGGATGGTAACAGTTTGTTGCTTCATAGAATTGCAGAGAGGATTTTGAGTTAATCCCCCTAAAAGCCCACAGATGGCATCTGGCTCCAGAGGGGTGGGGGTGGAGGTGGGGGGGGGGGTGGGGATTCATAAGTAGTACCTGTCTTCAGAACACTCCTGATTCTTCAGTTTTCTACTTTTGGTTTTGAACAAAACTTTCTATGTCCTTGGTAGTTTCAGGAGATAGTTTCAGAGGTTGGTCTTAGCAAAAAACTCTTTTGGTTACAAATATATACCAGAACTTTCAGCTCAAGAATGGCTTAAGGAGCTGGTGGGGGTTGGGAGGGCGGGGGGAGATACTCTGTATAAACCAGAAATGCAATGTAAAACCCCCAAGCATGAAGGAGAGTAAAAACAATTAGCTGGCTGCCAGAGGACACATCACCCTCTTTTCCTCCCTGACTTTTATTATTTATTTATTTATTTATTTATTTATTAAATATATTTTATTGATTTTTTACAGAGAGAAAGGGAGAGATATAGAGAGCTAGAAACGTCGATGAGAGAGAAACATTGACCAGCTGCCTCTTGCACTCCCCCCACTGGGGATGCGCCCGCAACTCAGGTACATGCCCTTAACCAGAATCTAACCCGGGACCCTGCAGTCCGCAGACCAATGCTCTACCACTGAGCCAAACCGGTTTCTGCCCTCCCTGACTTTTAATACCTTAGATCAGTGTTCTCACCCACACCTGCTGGTAAAGGCATCAAATCATCAAGTTTCTTTAAAGAGACTCCGGACGTGTTATATTTTGTTATAATCTTGACAAATCTTCAGGAGACACAATTAAAATACATACTTATGAGATGTGAGCGTAGGGCTCACTCTGGGAATTTGTATGTGAAGTGCAGGGAACTCTGCTTAACTTTTGTTGTTTGGCTTAAGAAAATGCTCCAGACATGGAATGTGTGTTGTTTTTTTAAAGGAGAGTAGAGCCCTAGCCGGTTTTCCCAGTGGTTAGAGCATCAGCTCTGTGACTGAAGGGTCCCAGGTTCAATTATGGCCATGGACACATACCTCAGTGACAGGCCTGACCCCTGGCCTTGGGTCGGGGTGCATGTAGGAGGCAACCAAGGGATAGGAGATGTTTCTCTCTCTGTCTCTTCCCCTTCCTTCCACTCTCTCTAAAAATCAATGGAAAAAGTACCCTTGAGTGAGGATTAACAACAACAAAGAGAGTGGATGGGGTGACTATCTGAAGAGACCAGGGGATTGTTGGCCCCAGATGGGATTGAATCCAGCTGCTCAAACCAGGCCATCAGAAATGCCTCCAGCTTCCCCTTAGAAAGATGCTTGCATCCGTGCTTTTGACAAAATGCCTACAACCTCCCGTCTTTTCATGAGCCAGCAAACATGTTGGAGACTTATAGAATAAAGTATCCTCATTTTAATATATTTTAATTGATTTTTTACAGAGAGAAAGGGAGAGAAATAGAGAGCTAGAAATGTCAATGAGAGAGAATCACCGACCAGCTGCCTCTTGCACACCCCCTACCGGGGATGTGCCCACAACCAATGTACATGCCCTTGACCGGAATCGAACCTGGGACCTTTCAGTCCGCAGACCGACGCTCTACCACTGAGCCAAACCAGTTTTGGCAAAGTATCCTCATTTTAAAATATGAGAAAACTCACAAAGCGGGGGAGGTAACTATGTCAGTCTCATCAAGCATTAGAGTAAGAATTCATTCAGCTCCCATTTAGAGTCTGTCTGAGGTTAGGAGACCTCACTTGGCAAGAATCCCCCCATCTGGCCAGTCAACCCTCCATTCACTGCTAACCAGAGCCAAAAGAATAATTATAAAGACCTTTTCAAAACTGTTCAGAGCCCTGACCGGTTTGGCTCAGTGGATAGAGCGTCGGCCTGCATACTCAAGGGTCCCAGGTTTGATTCCGGTCAGGGGCATGTACCTTGGTTGCGAGCACATCCCCAGTAGGCGGTGTGGAGGAGGCAGCTGATAGATGTTACTCTCTCATCAGTGTTTCTAACTCTGTCACTCTCCCTTCCTCTCTGTAAAAAATCAATAAAATGGAATGTTCAGAGCCGCACGCTCTTTCTCCCTTGAGCACACCTCCGCCTGCCCCCCTCTCCTTCCCAGGCTCTGTGGATAGAGTGTGTCCTCTCTTTCTTTGTCCTAGGCTCCAGGGGCCCTTCTTTTGCCTCTGTAACTCGTTTCCTATGCCCACATAGCCCAGTTGGCTCACGTCTTCCACCACTGTAACCTTCTAAGTATACTGTCTCTTATAATTTGAAAAAGCAATTGTTTAGAGTGAAAACGTCCTTGGCCTTACTTTAATATCAGATACAATGTGTCATCTTCAAAAGCAAGAGGACAGAGCCAAAGAAGGCATAAAAACACCCCCATAAGGTGCCAGGAAATCCTCTGTCAGCCCTCGGCTTCTCTCACAAGTTCCCCAGGGGTTGCACTAAGAAAATGTCTGGGTTCTCACATCCCAAACAAAAGTCTTAGCGCTGAACTCTAATTGGCTGAGCTTGGGTCATGTGAAAGCCCTGCACCAATCACTACAAGACAGGAAGCAATGGTCTGATTGGCCACGCCTAGCACTCTACAGGTCACTGATGCCACAGGGGTGGGGTGGGTCCGAGCTTCTAGACCAGCCTCCAGGGTGGGGACGGGGACTGAACTGGCAGTTCTCAATGGGGGCTGACTCTATGCCCCAGGGAATATTTGGCAATATCTGGAGACGTTTCTGGTTGTCACACAGGTGGGAGAAAGGTACTATTGGTATCTAGGATATAGACACTGATAAATGTTTCCACAGTAATGAATGGCGCCAGCTGAATGCTGGACAGAGGGACAAAGAACCAGCGAGGTCCTCAAGGCCAGGCCACCAACCATCTCAGTCAGATTAGCAAACCAAGGCCGGAGAGGTTGGTTTTGCTCAAGGCCAATGACAGGGATTCAGAAAACCTGAGATCTGGGTTGTTTTCATTGTGGTAAAGTGCACATAACAAAATTCACCCTTTTATGGTAAAATTGACTTCATGATTATCTATTTGTGGGTTGTGAGAAGATTGATGACTTCCACATGTCTACCGAGTTGGACAGTTTTGTTTTGTTTTTTAATATATTTTATTGACTTTTTACAGAGAGGAAGGGAGAGGGATAGAGAGCTAGAAACATTGATTCAGCTGCCTCCTGCACACTCCCTAGTGGGGATGTGCCCACAACCAAGGTACATGACCTTGACCGGAATAGAACCTGGGACCTTTCATTCCACAGACTGACACTCTATCCTCTGAGCCAAACCGGTTTCAGCGAGTTGGACAGTTTTGAATGGTCCCTAAGCCTGACCCTGGGCAGGGACCCAGCTGATCCCAGACCTGGGGGTCCCACCAGCCTTGGCCATCTGCCCCCTGGGTCCTTGGGCAGCTGCAGACTCCCTCTGCACCGGGGAGTGGGGGCAGGAGACAGTGAGCATGAGCATGCCCAGTGAGCGTGGTGGCTCTTGGCGAGCACGATGAATATCCACGAAGAGGATAAAGTGAGAATAAACGTTATGGGCCAGGTGCCCCCTCTTTGGGAAGCTCTCCCGGGACTTGGGGAGCGAATGTTTGTAGACTGAGTAAACGGGAAACACTTCCTTCCTCAGGCCTAGCCATCTATGCTCTGCTGCTCTTCGAGATCGAGGCGGGAGCAGCCGCCGCCGCCATCCTCGGCTTGGGCGCCCTGGCCCTGGTGGCCGTGCTGACCCACACGCTGCTCCGGGCGGCCCAAGCCAGCCGCCGTGGCCTCCGGGAGCTGCCCCTGCCGCGCTTCGAAGACGACCCCGCCCACTCCGCCGAAGTCTCCAAGGCCGGCCCCAGGGCGCCGCCCCAGCAGGGTACCCACCGCCAAATCCCCTACTCATTCTGCCCGGAACCCGGGGATGCCCTCAGACCCTCCGGCACTGCCTCCGTGCCTGCACCGGCGGGGGGTGCCCGGGAGAGCGGCCTGCCTGCAGCCTGCATGCACCGGACACTGCTGGTCGGCGGGGGGCCCTGGGACGGGGTCACCCATGAGATGCGCAGCATGCTGGGACACAGGCCAGGGGGCTTGGGGAAAGATTCCACGCTGGTGTGAGCTCAGGGGTCAGCGTGGAGAGCTGGTGGTGGGCAGCAGAAAGAGGGCTCTGCGGGGATCAGTCACAGTATCTGCACAGCTTGGTTTCTCTCTCAGTTCATAGCGTCCCTGGCTTTGGCCCTCCACGCTGCCTCATGGCACAGAATGGCTGCCAGGGCTCCCGCCTTCACATCCTCATTCAGAGAGGAAGGCAGAGGCCAGGGCTGGCTCCGCATCTTTCCAAAGTCTTCCCTGGGGGCCTTGGGACCTTTCTGCTTATTTCTCACTGATCAGGACGTGCTGCAGGGGAGACTGGGAAATGCAATACGCAGACAGACACTGCGGTTCTGGGATAGGCAGGAGGGGAGGGTGGGGCTTAGGCAGTGGTTCTCTAAATGTCTCCGTCCATTTTACAGATGAGGAAACCGAGGCCAGAGAGGGGCTGTGACTCACCACGGGTCCCCCGGCCAGTACTGAGCACCAGAGCCAGGTCCTGTAACCCCCATGCTGCTGCCAGTGCAAGTCTCTGCGACTCCTTCCGGCTGTGAGCATTTGAAACCTTGGTGTGCAGAGCTCAGAGGAGCCCGGGGCCACAGCCGCCCTCAGGGGCTGCACCCAGACTCCTGGCTGTGGGTCCGTGGTGAGGGCTTCACCGCTCCGCGTCTCAGTTTCCTGGTCTATAACACGGGGACAGCACCGATCCCTCTGCCTAGGCTCCCATGAGACTCCGTTGTAAGCCATTCCGGGGGCCTGTGCACAGTAGGTTGTCAGTGTGTGGCAGCCTGTGCTGCTGTCAGTCGGGGCACCTGGTAGCTGGGAAAGATGGTCAGGCTCTGGGGCTCACGGACCAGCAGGCTTAGTGGGTAACTCAGAGCCCTGGGAGTCTCCAGGGCCCTGGCCCCACGCCCATCCTGCAAATAAACTCTAGCCTTACTGTCTCCCTGTCACTTAGCCACACCTGAATGGGCTCTGTGGCCAAGCCCAAGCTTGTGTAGGAGTGGGGGGGGGGGGGCAGGAGTGAGGGGGGAAGATAGGAGTGAGGGGAGAGGGCAGGAGGGAGGGGGGGAGGGCAGGAAGGGGAGACCGGGGGTTTGCCCTGGGAACTGTCTCCCACAACTCTTCATGCATATACACTTCACCAGGGGTGGGCATAGTCTGACCCCTCCTCCACACACACACATCCGCCCAAATGTGCAGATGTCCCAGGAATTCTCCAGCCTGCCCCTTCCTGAGCCACGAGGGCTCCAGGGCCCAAGGAGCAGGCTTGGCCTTCCAAGAGTCCTAAGGAAACCCCCTTAGGACTCTTCCCAATGGGCAGGGAAGGGGCAGCACCCAGCAGGACCTGGCCTTGGGCAGGGACCCAGCTGATCCCAGACCAGCCTTGGCCATCTGCCCCCTGGATCCAGGGAAGCTGCAGACTCCCTCCGCCCCGGGGAGTGGGGGCAGGAGGCTGTGCATGAGCATGCCCAGTGAGCGTGGGCTCCTGGTGAGCACGATGAATATCAGCAAAGAGGATAAAATAAGAATAAATGTTATGGGCCAGGTGCTTTCCTGTCCTCGGTTCATCTTCAGGGCAGCCCCTCTCACAGGTGGGGAAACTGAGGCCAGCCAGCAGCAATGGCTGGAACCCCATCACGGAGGATCCAGGACAGAGCAGGTTCCAGAGGATACGGGGGACTCCAGTTTCTAACACTCCCTGGAAGGGGCAGGCCTTGGGGACACAGGGTGGAAGAGAGAGGAGAGAGGAGGAAGGACCAGCTGGCTGCCAGTGCAGAGGCCTCACTCCTGGACTGGTCAGGGGAACTAGAAGCTGGCTCCTTGCCTCACAGCCAGGACTAGGGTGTCAGTACATTGAAGGAGCCCGAGAGGGTTGCAAACAGGTGCTCACACCAACCCTCGTGCACGCACGCTCACAGCTGTTCTAGGACAATCACCAAAAAGCCCGCAAGCTGGTGAATGGATGAGCAAAGTGTGGTCCAGCCACACAAAGGAATGAAGCACTGGCACATGCTACAACCTTCACACTGAGTGAAAGAGCCAGACAGAGGGCCCCATATTGTACGATTCCATCTGTATGAAGTGCCCAAATCATGCAAATCCAGAGATGGAAAGCAGATTGGTGGCTGCCAGGAGCTGGGGCTGACTGCTGGTGGGCCTCCTTTTGGGGTGATGAATGTTCCGGAAGTGTAGAGGTTACGTCACTGCTCAGGGTCACCCGCTAGCTAGCTAGCTTTCTGGGACTGTGTCTCCAGAAAGGTCCCTTGTCCCGCTTGGGAGCGGGGTTCCCACAATGCCTGGCTCTCAGCGCCCAGAAGCGAGCAAAACGCCGGAGAGGTCAGGCTTCATTCCCTCTGCAGCCCAAGATTTTTTTAAAAAAAATATATATATATTATTGATTTTTTACAGAGAGGAAATGAGAGGGATAGAGAGCTAGAAACATCGATGAGAGAGAATCATTGATCAGCTACCTCTTGCACTCTCCCTACTGGGGATGTGCCTGCAACCCAAGTACATGCTCTTGATAGGAATCGAACCCGGGACCTTTCAGTGCGCAGGCTGACACTCTATCCACTGAGCCAAACCAGTTTCAGCTGTAGCCCAAGATGATGTCAACTCAGCCTGAGGCTGTTGGATTTTTTTCCCCCCACAAGTATATTTTTATTGATTTCAGAGAGGAAGGGAGAGGGAGAGACAGAAACATTAATGGCCAGTTGCCTCCTGCACACCCCCTACTGGGAACTGAGCCCGCAACCTGGGCATGTGCCCTTGACCAGAATCAAATCCAGGACCCTTCAGTCCGCAGGCCAAGGCTCCAACCACTGAGCCAAACCAGCGAGGGCGCCTGGGGCTGTTTGGATTGATGGCCCTGATCCCTCTGGGACGCTGTGAGGGCCAGGCCCAGCAGGGCACAGAGGGTGGGGATTTTGCAGGGTCATGTGACAGCTGGTCCAGTTAGACCATGGCCAGCACAGGTCACCCGAGGGCCGCGATCACACAGGCTGCCCTGGAAAGTGATCCAGGGATGGTTTCGGGGTAGCCGAGAAGGCAACCAGGGAAAACAAACAGCCTCTGCTTTCCAGCCAGATTGAATTCCGGGCCGGCGCCAGAGCAGCCGGGCGGGCCTGGCAGGGCAGAGCCCGCAGGGGAGATGTGAGATAGCTCAGCACCGGAGGCCTAGTTTTCTCAGGGCAGCGGAGCGCGTGGGGGAGGGCCCACCTGTGCCTGGCTTCCCCCGCCCCTCCCAGACAGCTGTCTGCCCTATTCCACCCCAGAGGGGCTGGCCCCCAGACTCCAGAGAGGGGCTGCCCCCCCCCCCAGACCCCAGAGAGGGGCTGCCCCCCCCAGACCCCAGAGAGGGGCTGGCCCTCCCCCCAGACCCCAGAGAGGGGCTGCCCCCCCCCCGACCCCAGAGAGGGGCTGCCTTCCCCCCCCCCGACCCCAGAGAGGGGCTGCCCCCCCCCGACCCCAGAGAGGGGCTGCCCCCCCCCCCCGACCCCAGAGAGGGGCTGCCCCCCCCGACCCCAGAGAGGGGCTGCCCCCCCCGACCCCAGAGAGGGGCTGCCCCCCCCAGACCCCAGAGAGGGGCTGCCCCCCCCAGACCCCAGAGAGGGGCTGCCTTCCCCCCCCCAGACCCCAGAGAGGGGCTGCCTTCCCCCCCCAGACCCCAGAGAGGGGCTGCCTTCCCCCCCCCCAGACCCCAAAGAGGGGCTGCCCCCCCAGACCCCAGAGAGGGGCTGCCCCCCCAGACCCCAGAGAGGGGCTGCCCCCCCCCAGACCCCAGAGAGGGGCTGCCCCCCCCAGACCCCAGAGAGGGGCTGCCCCCCCCCAGACCCCAGAGAGGGGCTGCCCCCCCCAGACCCCAGAGAGGGGCTGCCTTCCCCCCCCCCCGACCCCAGAGAAGGGCCGCCCCCCCCCCGACCCCAGAGAGGGGCCGCCCCCCCCCGACCCCAGAGAGGGGCTGGCCCCCCCAGACCCCAGAGAGGGGCTGCCCCCCCGCCCCAGACCCCAGAGAGGGACTGCCTTCCCCCCCCAGACCCCAGAGAGGGGCTGCCTTCCCCCCCCAGACCCCAGAGAGGGGCTGCCCCCCCCCAGACCCCAGAGAGGGGCTGCCCCCCCAGACCCCAGAGAGGGACTGCCCCCCCCCAGACCCCAGAGAGGGGCTCCTCCCCCCCCCCCCTCTCCCCGAGCAGAAACCCTCTTCCCTCAGACCGCTGTGCAGGGCGGTCTCCCCACTCAGACTCCTGGGGTAGTGTTGTTAGACATCAGGGCCTGGTTGGGTGGTTTGTCCCTTTAAGTCCCAGGGGACCGATTCTGGCCAGTGAGCTGTGACCTGAACTTGAACAAGGTACCTCCTAGCCAGGCCATTTAACCGATAGTGCCGGGCTTTTCTGAGCCCGCCCGCCCAGGACAGATGGTGGCTGCCCCTCCAGGTGATTTCCACACAACGACCGACCCGCAGAGCCCATGGTGTGGATGAGATTTCCTGAGCCAGAGACACCCGGGCTTCCCTGAGGCTGCGGGGACGTAGGGAGAGCAGAGGAGGCGCACACACGTGGCAGGGGGGCCTGGGGCAGGTGACGTCACAATTCCCGCCCACCCTCATTATTCGCGATCCCGTGTTCGCACGCTGTTCTCTTATGGCTGAAACGTATCTGTAAACCCCAAACCCAAACACTCCTGTGCTTCCGCGGTCCCCGGAGGACATGGGCAGCGGGGGCGGGACAAGGTGGCAGCCCGCCGCTGCTCCAGCTCGGCCTGTACACAGTCCCCTTTGTGGCCTGCTCTCCCCGTTTCTGTGCTTCCTCGGCATTTCGCCCTTTAGAAAGGCCCCCACGCGTGGTGCCCCCGGGCCCCGGAGGCGGCCTCCTCCGCTCAGGGAAGGCCCGTGTGAGGGGAGCTCCGTTCAGGGAGTCACTGCTGTTGGCAGCGAGTTCACTGTGGACGATGCGGCAGTGAACCCGGCTCTGCGGGTCGGTCGTTGTGTGGAAATCACCTGGAGGGCAGCCACCATCTCCTGTCCGCGGCTGGCGGACTCAGAGAAGTCCGGCACTATCAGTTGAATGGCCTGGGTGTCAATCACTCGACAAAAATGTGACCCAGCTGCTCACAGAACCCCACCCATTTCCCTGAGGAACCCAATATCTACTAACTCGGTTTTCTCTGCAGTTTTATAAACGGGAACTTCTGCGAATAACGAGGGCCGGCCAGTGTACCCACAGCCCAGGTGTGACCGAGGCTGCCCGCTGCCTCGGGGCCACCGTCTGTGAGACGGGGACACGGCGGGCTTCCCACGGGCTGTGGGAGGATTGGTGAGACAGCCGTCTCAGGCGCTGCGAGGTGGTCCCCGGGACACTCGAAGCCGTTACCGTTACGTTACTACACTCAAGGGCGGGAAGCAGGACGGGGTCTTCCTGTGACCTGGACTCCGGGCCTCAGTTTCCACTCGGCAGGACGGGAGGAGCGGCAGGGCCACCTCCGCTGGGATCTCACACGCCTCTCGGGTGCACGGCTGTCCGGCTCGCACGAGGTGAAGGCCACGGCCACACGCAGGACCAGGGTCGGACTCCGGACGCAGAGTGCATAGTGTTTATTGCCCAGAGGACAGCCCGCGGCCTCCGGGCACAGAGAGTCTTGACACAAATGACGTGAAGGCACCGTTTCCATCTGGCCCCACCTCTGCCCTTTGGGGCCCGGGCCAGGAGACCCCCTCAGGCCAGGCAGGTCCACCCCCGCCGGGCTAGCAGCTCCCCATGTGGCTGAGGTTCCAGAATGCCCAGTGCGGCCAAGGCCCCCAGCACGAGCTCGGGTGGGGCAGCTGCCAGTCCTGGGGGTGTGGGTGGGGCCTCTTCCCTAGAACAGGAAGGGCTAGGACACACTGGGGGGCAGGCGTGCGGCTGCTGTCTTCTCCACCACGAAGCCGTAGTTGTACTGAGGGGGAGGAAGAGCACAGAGTGAGGGAGGGGCGTGGAGGCTGCTGTGAGGAATGGGGGGTGGGAGGGAGCCATTTGGGGACTAAGTGATCTCCAGCCCTGGAGAGGTGGGGTGCAGCTGGGGGAGACAGGTGGCCTGTGTGGGGGAGGGTCCCAGCACCCCCTACCCTTCCTCCCCGCCCCAGCACCTACCTCCTCCTCAATGTCCGCCAGCGACTTGATGGTCAGATCAGCGAAGGCAGAGAAGGCCTGGTGGGCAGGGGCAGGTCAGATTGGACCCAGACCCCTATCTGGAACCCCATTCCCTCATGGTCGAGCCTCTCTCAATATCTGCCTGGACGACCCCTCCCCCTTCTGGCCACAGCCACTAGCCAGCAGCAGACTCCCCATGCCCTCCAGCCCCAGCACTTGGTCTCCAGCCTCCCCCACCCCAGAAACTCGGCTCTGCTGGGCTGGGGCCTGGATGATGGTCCCTGTGCTCCTGTCTAGGAAGGTGATGGGCAGGGCAGCCCCACGCTCCCCCGGGGCGCAGACTCACCAGCGGGCCGCAGCTCTTGCCCTCGAATCGGGGGTGCAGCGTGAAGGGGACCCCGTCCATGGCTGAGGAAAGCACGGGATGGGGAGTAAGAAACTGAGGGGCAGGGCTGCTGCCACCCCAGAGGCCCCCCCCCCCCCCCCCCGGCCAGTTTTACTTTAAATCCTCACGAGAGGATCTGTTTACTGATTTAGAGAGAGACGAAGGGAGGGAAAGAACATTGAGGGAGAAACAGCCACCAGTTGCCTTCTGTGCACACCCAACTGGGGACGGAAGCCACAACCAGGGTGTGCCCGACTGGGAACTGAACCCAAACCTTTTGTTGTGAGAGAGGACACGCCAACCAGCTGAACCACACGGGCCAGGGCAGTGCGGAATGGGGTGGGGCCAGGCCTGGTTCCGACCGTGGCCACGCCCCTTCTGGGCTGTATAAACCTTTGGCCAGTCGCACCCAACCTCAACCCCAACCGGCTCTGCACTCACCTGAGATGCCATAGAGGTTGGAGGCCTCGTAGATAGAGTCACTCCTCCGCAGGGTGGAGGCCCTGGAGCCCAGTCTCGACAAGGTCCCCTCTGGGTGGCCGCCCTTGCTGGTGGTGACGGGACAGCCCAGGTCAGACCTGACCACGCCCCCAGCACCGCCCCCATCCCTGAGCCCGAGCACTCACCCGGGCTGGCTGGGTTGGTCCAAGGAGAGGCCCTGCATGTCCCGGCTGAGAGTTCGGGGCTTGGGCACTGGCCGAGGGGCCTTTGCCTTCTTGCACCAGATGGCAAAACCGCCCATGTCCCTAGATGGGGAGGGAGGGGGAGGGGTGTTCTGGCCCAGGCAGAGCCAGGGCTGAGAACAGCGGCCAGAAGAAGAGAAGAGAGGAGGAACTCGGCCCTCGGGGTGACCCCCGCCTTTTGCAGGATTTTCCTTCCAGCATCTCAGCCCACATCTTAAGCAATTGCTGGATCCCATCACTGTACTCTGAACTTCAGACACACCAACTCATTTATCCCTTATGATGACCCTACAAGACCAGCACAACTGTCCCTTTAAAAGTGTGGAAACTGAGGCCCAGAGAGGTGGTAGAAGGGAAGGGATGGAGGCCTCAGGGGAGTCTCTGAGGATCAGAGTGTACACATGGGAGTTGGGGAGCAAGGAAGGAGGCCAAAAGCTGGGGGGAAGTCCGAACCTTCCCCTCACCTTCCTCTTTCCCCAGGTGTGTGACCTCTGCTTTTCTCTCTCCTAAGTTCCAAGGGCGCTTCTACCACCTCTGTAACTTTCTAAATAAACTCTCTCTTAGAGAGTGAAGGGGGGCGGGGCGGGGAATGCCCTACCCCAGTGGTCGGCAAACTCATTAGTCAACAGAGTGGCAAACCGAGACTCGAGAGCCACAGTTTGCCGACCAAGGCCCTACCCTATCCGAAGGTATCCAGGCACCGTCTTGGTCTTCCCGCTCAGCCGGATGTCAAACACAGCTGTGTCCGCAGCTCCCAGGGGCACCAACTTCATACACAGGCGTTTCTTCTTAGACATGGAGGCCTCTGAGGGGGCGGGGGGCGTGAGAAGAGGGAAAAGCGGGGAAGGGACCCAAAAATGGCAGTCGCCACGGCACTGTTTAAGGCAGTCACCGGGTGGTGTTTCTCTCTCTGGTTAAGCCGTGAATGATGGAGCCCTAGGCGAGAACCCCATGCAGCCCCCAGGAGCCTTTGGGGCAGGCTAATCTCTGGCGACAGGAAGGGGCATTCACAGGGTGACGGTGTGCACCACCGTGAGGATGGGTAGCTATGGAGTCAGACAGAACTGAGTGCCCGTGAGGCAAATCCCACCCACCACACGTTTCCCTAAAAATGGTTTTTCCATTTTTAAAGAGGGCGGGGAGCGTGAGAGAATATGCCACAGACACCACCTGGCTTGCAAAGCCTAAAATATTTATTAGGTGGCCCTTTACAGAAAAAAGCTTGCTAACTCCAGTGTCAATGGGTATACGTGAGGCAGGGAAAGCCAGATGGTTAGAAAGCAGGGCCGTCAGGGCTAGAACGGCACTCCAGGGCTGCGGAGGGCGAAATGTCAGCTAGCCCCGAGAGAAGTCGCAGTGTGAAAAAGCCTGGGAACGGAAAAAGCGAACTGCGCTTGGCTGGTGTGGCTCAGTGGTGGAGCATGGATCCCTGGACCAGGACATCCCAGTGGGATCTCCAGTCAGGGCACAAGCTTCTGTTGGGAACTCGATCCCCAGTAGGGGGCGTGCAGGAGGCAACCCATCAGTGATTCTCATCATGGATGTTTCCATCCCTCTTCTCTGAAATCCGTTTTTTAAAAAAAACATTTAAAAGAGAACTGCGCGTGGTTGAACTTGGCTGCGGTGTAAGGAGATGGAGTAGTAACTACTACTAAACAGGTCTCTGTTGTTACTCTCGGAGAGAGACTGTGCTAATGGCACATTTTTACGCAGGGTAGGGCCGGTCACCCCGCCCTGGAACGGAGCTCCGAGTCCTCAGCCAACCCAGTGAGTCAGGGGGTGGCCGAGGCTCAGAGATCGCGCCTGTCACCCTCCATCCCTCTCCGTGGTCCTCCCTGCAGGGACGCGGGCGCACCCCCTCCCCCAAACCCACCCCCCCAGCCTCCGACGCGAGCCTCACTGGAGTCCAGGGGGTCGCAGACCGGGGAGAAGCCCGGCGGGAGGGGGCTCTTGTCCAGCAGGACTTGGATATCGGCCACCACGTTCTCCTGCGGATTCTGGGGGGTCGGGCGGGGGAGAACACAGCGAGTCACCGAGCAGCGGGGCCGGCGCGCCTGGCGCAGGGCCCCGCGACTGGACCGGGGCAGTGGGCGGACCGCGGGATTCCGGGGTGCGGGCGCCCCTTACCTCCAGGCCGCCCAAGGGGCTGAGGCACAGGAAGTAGCCGGATTTCTGCGCGAAGCTCTTGCCGAAGCTGGCGGGCGCCCCCTCCACGGTGCAGGAGATCTACGGCGGGACGGGGGTCAGCGCCCGGCGCCCGTCCAGCCGCAGCCTCCAGTGCCCCCCGTCTAACCCCTGCCCCCCGACGCCGCTCACCGCGCTGAATCCCCGAGGCGGGGGCGCCGAGGCCGACGACCAGACCAGGCCGGCCAGGGGCATCGCGTCAGGCCCCGGATCCATCCTTCAAGCCAAGCGCCGAAGGTGGTGGACCGCCTCGGGTTTCGGAGTCGCCGCCGGGCCACGGAGTTCGGGAAGGGGTCAGAACTTCAACTCCCAGAAGGCCCTGCGATGGCGGGGCCGTAAAGCGCCGTTTTGCGTATGCTCTGAAAGCCGCAGGCCAATCGCGAGGGGACGCGGAGCCACGCCCCCTTGCGTCGCCCAGGTGCGCCCGTAAACAAAGACGTTTGCGGAAAGCCGTCTTCCTTCCTTCCTTCTCATGCCCAGCAACTTCCGCTGGAAATGTCCCGGCTCAGCGCCAGCCACCAATGAGGTCAGAAGTGAACAGCCCATGTGTTCCCATTGAAGAACCCCATTAGTCCTGTCAGTGTAAGAAACATTCAGACCTATGAAGAATTTTTGTGAGTTCATTTGAGCCAAGCTGTCAACAAATGTTGGGAAGCAAAATCTCAAAGGATTGAGATGATGCTCTGGGGAAATGGCAATTTTGCACCTTGTTTTATACATTACAGTCAAAAGAGAAGATGTAAGAAACAGTACTGACCTGCTGGCAAAGTGGCAAACAAGTCCCAGCTTGGAGGGCACAGCCCTCTAAGGATAATTAAGCTTGATCTGGTGACTGCTCCCTAGATCTTTCCTGGGTAGCTCATGGGCTGTGGGAGGTGCAGCAAGTGCTGCCAAAACAAGTGAAATTTACTAGATTACCTTGTTTTCCTCTGACTATGAAATAAATAATCAGGTTGCCGTCTGGATCTGTTCCGTGGCTTTAGCCAAGCACAGAAGATCCACCTAGACCCAGCTTATTATCTTTGTCTGTCTTTTCTTCATCCTTCACCAGCCCTCCCTCAGGCTCCCCGAACCCTTGGCTGTGTTGGCACAGCACAAGAAGACATAAGTGTGTTACATGAAATCCATTGGTGATAGATTAGGGAAGCAGGAGGAAGCAAAGCAGGGGAAACCTCAGATATTAGATAAAAAGTAAAATGATAGACACACTTGTTTTACTTAAGTGAGTGCAGGATAGTTTGTTATATTGTAAATCAAAAGACACCTTAATCCATAAACCAAATTTATTTGGAGTCCTGTTCATTCCGCTAGCACTGGCAGGCCCAGAGGAAATCTTGCTTCTTAAATTCTGGGGCCCGATATGGTGGAAGTCTCCCTTATTTATATGTTTTCCAGCTCTTTGTTGTCCAAATTTGGAATGAGATCTCCGGACCTTCTGAGAAAAAGTCCTGTGTGCTGGGACAGGCCATGAGACCATATCTCAAGGCCTCGCCTGGTGCCAGCACTGACAACTCTGTCTGGAGCATAGTTTATGGCTTCTCTGGAATGGGAGTAGTCTTATTTTTCCCTATTATTTAAGCAAGCAAATGTTTACAGAAGCCAGAAGAGCAGGGTTAAAATTTTAAACAGCAGTTTTTACCCAAGATGGAGGTTACTATGCTTCTAGTTAACTACCAACAATAACAATGAGGGGATCTGCTTTCTGCAGAGTAACCAGGGCTGCCACCTCCATAACCACCATCATTACCAAATCCATGATAGCCATCCCCAATGCCACCATGTCCACCACTGCCCTGGCTGCCACCAGAGCCACCTGGACCCCTGAGGCTTCCTCCACGACCAAAGTTCCCACCAAAACCACCTCCACAACCACCACCGAGGTTTCCAGAACCACATCGGCCTCTTTGGGTGGATGAAGCACGAGCCATCTCTTGTTTAGATGGAGCTTTCCTCCTTCCCAGTTGTGGCCGTTCACAGGAGGGTATTTCTGAATGACGATCTTGCCTACAGAGTCACGGTCATCAAAGGGTACAGAAGCAAAGCCCCTCTGCCACTGCCATGGTCAGCCATGATTTCAATAACTTCCATTTTCCCGTACTGTTCAAACTAACCTCTTAGGTGATGTTCTTCAGTGTCTTCTTTACTTTTTGCTTTTTAAGTATATTTTATTGATTTTTTTACAGAGAGGAAGGAAGAAGGATAGAAAGTTAGAAACATCGGTGAGAGAGAAACATCAATCAGCTGCCTCCTGCACACCCTGTCCTGGGAATGAGCCTGCAACCAAGGTACATGCTCCTGACCGGAATCGAACCCGGGACCCCTCAGTCTGAGGGCCGATGCTCCATCCACTGAGCCAAACCAGCCAGGACCTTTTAAAAATATATGTATATATATTTTTTTATTTTAGAGAGGAAGGGAGAGGGAGACATAGAAACATCAACAATGAAAATCAGTGTTCACCTACCTCATGCACACCCCCTACTGGGAATCCAACTCTCATGTGCCCTTGACCAGAATCAAACCCAGGACCCTTCAGTCCACAGGCTGATGCTCTATCCACTAAGCCAAACCAGCTAGGGCCTCAGTGTCTTCTTTTAATACCACCGACAAAAACCTTTTTCACAGTTAAGTGGGCACCAGGTCTTTGAGAATCTTCTCTTGAGACAGCCCTCTTTGGGGCCTCAGCTCCTCCGTCCACCTTGCATTCATGGCTGCACCCACCACCTCCACAGTGGCATCACGACCAACCTAAAGCTTCTGATGTACCTGGTGTTTGGATCTCTCATTCACCACACAGCCTGTAAGCATCCCCATTGCTCGAAATGGCTCCTCAGACTCTCATGGTTTGTTTCAAAGCTCAAACCTCTGATAAAGAGCTTCTGCAGATGCTCTGGCTTCTTGGAAGACTCAGACTTAGACCTGACTACTGGAGGGGAAATGCCAACCATGCTTATTCCGCATTCATTGGCAGAAAGGAGTGATCTAAGGAATGTTTTGTTTTGTTTTTAATACTCACCTGAGGATATGAGAGAGAGAGAGAGAGAGAGAGAGAGAGAGAGAGAGAGAGAGAGAGAGAGGCTCCCACATGCACCCAGTTGAACCTGCAGCCTGGTATATGGTCTGACTGGGAATCGAACTCGCCACCTTTCGGTGCACAGGGCTATGCTCCAACCAACTAAGCCACACTGGCCAGGGCTGTCCTGAGGTTTTTATCTGTTTTCTCTAGGTGGGAATTTTAGGGGAAATCCCAGTGAAGGTCTCAGCAGAATATTCATTAGCTTTCCATGATGCAGAAGACCAAAAGAAGAAACCCAAGTGACGCTTAGAGACATGGAGTTACACAGCTTTATTATGCCTGTGGTCTCAGTGGAGTCACCTCCAAACTCTGAGCAAACCAATATGGTGGAAGCCCCTCTTTTATCACCTTTTGGTGTCTTTGTCCTCCAAATACAGACTATACTTCCGGACCTTTTACAGTCTTTGCAAAAAGCCACAGGTATTGGGTGTCTTGAGACCATACCTAAGGGCCTGGCCTGCTCCCAGCACTGATAACCCCCTCTGGGGGCTGTTTCATGGTTTATGGCCTCGATAAAATGAGAGCATTTAGGTAACAGGTCTTGCAAGACCAGATTGTGGAGAAAGGGGCAGTGACTTAATTATAGATTATCAAGAATGTACACTGAGCTTTCTGGCACAGATTCAGATTGCTACCCTCCCCATCCCCCTAAATACCAGAGTTACATTGGAATTACCTTTTTAGCTTTCTCATTCAGGTGAATCCTTTAGTATGCTGAAGCATCAAAATGAACTTGGTCAGTTTCACCTCTATCTTGGGTTAGTCCAGCTGTAATTGGTTTTCTGGCTCTAATTGTTTTCTTTCTTTCTTTGTTTGTTTCTTAAATCCTCATCCAACGATATTTTTTCCATTGTTTTTTGGAAAAAATAAGAGGGGGTTGCTGGGAGGCGGGTTGGGGGAGAGAGAGAGAAACATCAAACATAAGTGACACATTGACTGGTTGCCTTCCACTTGCATTCTCTGACAGGGGCCAAGGATAAAACCCACAACCCAGGTATGTGCCCTTGACCAGGAATCAAACCCATGACACTTCCTTGCATAGGCCATGCTCAAACCACTGAGCCCAATGGCCAGGCCTCAAATTGGTTTTGATTTGTTTGTTTGTTATCTGTTCCCCTGAGTAGGGTGAATTAAAGCATTTGCGTGCTCTCTCTCTCTCTCTCTCTCTCTTTTTCTTTCTTTCTTTCTTTTTTTTTTTTACATTAAAAAAAAGGCAACTTTTATTTACTCATCTCCTCTGTACAGACAACAGGTCAACCCAATCACACTAGTCCACTGCCAGAGACTAAGTCCAGGCCGGGACATCTGGTCAGCCCAAGAAGGCATTTGCTCTTAGATATTGTTGGTTGGAGAGGAGAGACTCAAATCATCTGCTCCAGGGTGTCTGTTAGGAAGGATAGGGTCTTGTGATTTATTAGCTGGCAGCTAATAGCTCAGCCATTTGTTCAGCTATTTGTCTCAATTTCCTCATTTCACATGTCAAGGAATTTTCCTAGTTTCTAACTAACCTGCCTCAGTACCAGTGAGAAACAGAAGTGCCCGACTGACCTTGAGGAGAAGGAGACTGGCAACTTTTACTACCATGGGGCAGACTCTCCCTCGTATCCAGGAAAAATCACATTCTCAACCCACCCCTTGATTATAGGAAGGGGAGTTCTTTTTTTTTTCTTTCCTTTTTTTCTTTTTAAATCAATCTTTATTGTTCATATTGTTACAAAGGTTCCTCATTTCTTCCCCCCTCCACCAGGTTCCCACCCCACCCTCAGCCCCCTCCCCATCCCCCATTGTCCTCATCCATAGGTGCAGTTTATGTTCAGTCTCTTCCTCCCTCCCTTTCCCCGATAGTAAATCCCTTTTCAGATAGTAAATCAGTTACTTAGCATTTTCTCATATCAATAATACCACCACATGCCCAATGATACATTTCACACAAAAGACATTTCCAAATAGGTCAACCAGCCTCATCCAGGCCCCACCCATGGCACTCACAGATCAACACCCCAGCCCTATACTAACTCAACACATCCAGATCTAAGCCTTCATCACTTGATTCAGCAGACCCTCAAGTTCCCACAAAAGTTTCCAGCCATGTCTGAGAGGCAGCCATGGGGCAGGGGCAGGCAAGGAGCGAGCTGTTCCAGGCTTGGCTGCTCCGGGCCTGGCCTCTGTTGCTCTGGTTTGTTCCACAACCAGTTGCTCCGGGTCTGGTCACCGCCGCTCCCAACCTAGTTGCTCTGGACCTGGCTGTTGCTGCTCCGGGCCTGGCCGCACCCGACCCGGCTGCTCCGGGCCTGGCCGCACCAGACCCGGCTGCTCCGGGCCTGGCTGCTCCCAGCCTGGCAGCTGCTGCTCCGGGCCTGGCCGCTCCCAGCCTGGCAGCTGCTGCTCTGGGCCTGGCCGCACCAGACGGCTGCTCTGGGCCTGGCCGCTCCCAGCCTGGCAGCCGCTGCTCCGGGCCTGGCCACTCCCAGCCTGGCAACCGCTGCTTTGGGCCTGGCCGCACAAGACCCGGCTGCTCCGGGCCTGGCCGCTCCCAGCCTGGCAGCCGCTGCTCCGGGCCTGGCCGCTCCCAGCCTGGCAACCGCTGCTCTGGGCCTAGCCGCACCAGACCCTGCTGCTCCGGGCCTGGCCGCTCCCAGCCTGGCAGCCGCTGCTCCTGGCATGGCTGCACCAGACCCGGCTGCTCTGGGCCCGGCTGCCCCGGGCCCGGCCGCTCCGAGTCTGGCCGCTCCCAGCCTGGATGCTCCGGGCTTGACTACTGCTGTTCTGGACCTGGCTGCTCCCAACCCGGCTGCTCTGGGCCCGGCTTCTCCGGGCCCGGCCACTCCTGGTCTGGGTGTTCCTGGACTGGCCACCCTGGGCTTGGCTGCCTCCGCCTCAGGCCTGGCTGCCACTGCCCCAGGTCTGGCTGCTCCAGTGCTGGCTGTTGTTGCTCTGGTTCTGGCTGCTGCTGCTCTGGGGCCTGGCCGTTGCTGCTTTGTGCCTGGGCACTCTAGGCCTGGCCGCCGCTGTTCCAACATTCTGTCCTTTTTTTTTTTTTAAACGCATTTATGTTGCAATGTTGGCTGGTGAGTTGAGTTCTGACTTAGTCTTTGATTTTTCAAGATCTTCTTTGTATTCTTTCTTAAGTAATATTACTATCTTTTGCTCTCACTTGATTTCTTCACATTGAGAACTTTGGTTTCTTCCTCCTTGTCCTGGGAGCTCAGCAGGTTGGCCTGTGGCACCCCTTTGTTCTCCGCGGGCTCCCGCGCTGCTCCAGCCTGTTGCCGGGGTCGGCGCCGCCCAGGAAGCAGCCCCCGGCCTTGGCTCCGTTGCCCGCACTCCAAGGTCGATGGCTCAGGGGCACCCCCCCCGCCCCTGGGGGCCCTGTTGCCCGGCTCCCTGCCAGCGCCCGGCTGGCTGGTGTCCGGCAGGGGCTCCTGCTCCCTGTCGCATTCCTCCAGTCTGGAGCTTTTTTTTTCTCCTTCCCGCTAGGGGAGTCTAGGATCAGAGTCAACAGACTGTCCTCTGTGCGCAGTGTGCATGACTCTGGGGGCTCTGCTTTTCACCTCTCCCCTGGGATTCCACCTCACAGCCCCGTCTCCCCCTACCCGAGCCTGGGTCCCCAGGGTCTGGTCCAGGACTGGGGTTCAGAGCAGTCCGGACTGAGGCTCAGCGCCGCCGGAGGCTTTGTTTCTTCCGGCTTGGGTAATCCAGCATCAGAGTCAACATTCAGTCCTCTGCACGCAATGTGCGCGCGACTCCGGGGGCCCTGCTTTTCGCTGCTCGCTTGGGATTCTGCCTCACAGCCCCGTCTCCCCCTGCCAGAGCCTGGGTCCCCAGAGTCTGGCCCATAACTGGGGGTCAGCGCTGCCGGTTCCGGGGTTTAGCCCAGGCTGGGGGTTTTATTTCCTTCCTGCTAGGGAACGCCAGGCAGCACCCAGCCCTCTCCTCCTCTCCGGCTGTGACCTTTCCGTGCGCGTGTGCGTGTGAGCGTGCAGCATGTCTCCGTACCTTAGGCTTTTTTTTTCAGCTCCTCTGATTTTCCTTCTGGTTTTCTCTTTCCTTCTTGTTGTAGAATTTTCAGTCAGTCGACTACCTGTAGCTCTGGGCGATGTCCACTCTACATTTTAGTTGTATTCCATTGAAATTGTTGTCTGCTGCTGCGGTTAGGTGTCTACCCGAGCAGCCATCTTGGATCCTCCCGGAAGGGGAGTTATTACAATACTAGAGGCCCTGTGCATGAAGTTCATTTACAGGCAGGGTCCCTAGGCCTGGCCAGTGATCAGGGCCCATCTGAGCCTTTTGGGGGCCTTCCTTTGTTCTGTGCTGCCCCCCTGGTGATCAGCACACGTCATAGCAAGTGGTCAACTTGGACTCCCAAGGGGACAGTTGAACTAACTCCCAAGGGGACAGTTTGCATATTAGTCTTTTATTATATAGGATGCTGTTCCTTCGTGAGAGGCTCCCCCTGCAGGAGTCTGTGTGCACTGCTAGGAGCTTTGCTCTGTGAGGTGCATCTGGTTTCTGCCCCTTTCCGAGTTGGTACCAACATACTAGGGGAATTCTCTTCTTCTGTTGTCTCTGCCACAGCATCCAATCCATGTCTCTGGAGCCACAGACACATCTAACTCAAATGATAGCCCTGCTGGGGGAATGCCCAGAGTTTCAACCTGCTTCACTAGTATTTTTCTCCTTCTCACAGGGAGCTTGCTGCTCTGATCCCTAGTCCCACATATACCCTTTCTTTACCAGGCAGTGCAAGGGACAGGGGCACTGTGCCAGGTAGACAATAAAAGTCCTCCAAACTTTATGCCTGGCCAGTGTTCTCAGTGGTTAGAGCATCAGCCCAATCATGGAAGGGTTGAGGGATCAGTTCTCAATCAAGGGCATGTACCTGGATTACAGGTTGGATCCCTGGGCCCAGTTGAAAGACATGCAGGAGGCAACCATTTGATCTCTCTCTCTTTCTCTCTCCCTCTTTCTCTCTCCCTCCTTCCCATCCCTCCTTCCACTCTCTCAAAAAATCAATACGAAAAAAATATCCTTTGGTGAGGATTAAAAAACAAAACAAAAAAAGTCCTCCAAAATTTCAAAATTCCTACAAAAAAAAATTGTACCTTTCACATCTTCTAAGAGGTTAGATGTCACCTTGTCAATCACAGCCTCTGGGACAACAAGCATTGCACCCAACCATCAGCTCCCAGAAACTTCATGGTGGTGACTGGGGCTTAAACCGTCAGTGGGTTAACTGCCCGCCTTCTCACAGATATTCCAGCAAAATGTGCAGCGTGTCCGGCAGCAAAGGAAGTCCCCACAGGTCCCATGATCTCATCAGTGCAAGGGGCCCCTTTACTGATGTGGTGAAGCACAGGCACAGGTGTCTGCCCACCACCTCACGACACTGTGGGCCAGGCGTGTAGCCCTGGGGAAGCAAACAGAAACACAGGACATGCGGGCCTGTGTGGGATCAACATGTTTTCTTGACTGAGGATCTGGCCAGGCTCCCAAGCTCTGACACTCTGCTTATTAATGGCCTTCACTCTCTACCTGCAAGGTGTGTGTGTGTGTGGGGAGGGGGGTGTAAGGCGGAGCATGGGAGTGGTCCATGCTCCCATTTACCATACACAAGCCACACCGGGCTATTAAAACATTAGGGCAGGGCATAAGCTTCCCACTCAAACGAACAGTTCTCAGATAGTTCCTCCTATTTGCTTATGCCCTCTACTGGGGCAAGCCAGTTCCAGCATGTGCTAATTGCAAGAGTTTCATCCACAGGTTGATGGAACTTGGGGACTCAACAAAGGCTGAGTCACGTATGGTATCACCCGTTGGGAATGGCTGAAGGCATTTCCCCCAAACCGGAATAGGATGACCATTGGCTGCCGAACAGCTCAGGGCATCTTCATCTACGTGTTATGGCCTCCTACTGGGTCTTGAACTTTCTGTGGATTAACTGCCCATCCTCTCTCTTGCCAGAGGGCAGGGTGTGTGGTAACCTTGCTCATTTCTCTGCCTCCGGAAGCTCAGAGAAAAGCCGTTGCCCCAGATCTCATAGCTGTACGGACCACACCTGCCTACTTTCCCTGGCCTTCTACGGGAAGCTGGCTGCTATATCAGGAAGCCAGGCTGTAGCCTTAGCTGGTTTGTCGCTGTGGGTAGAGCATTGGTCTGCGCACTGAAGGGTCCCAGGTTTGATTCCGGTCAAGGGCACATGTCCCTGTTGAGGGCTTGACCCCCAGTAGTGGGTGTGCAGGAGGCAGCCAATCAATGATTCTCATTCATCATTGATGTTTCTCTCTCTCTTTCCCTCTCCCTTCCTCTCTGAAATCAATAACAATATATTTAAAAATATAATCTAGGTGTAAGTATATTCTCTTATCACAAACATTCTCTGAATCTGGAGAAACCCTGTTGGCCGGGGTTGTTGTTCCTATTGAGGGGAGCACAGTCTACGACCCCGAACACGCCTTTGGAGATCCTGCCTGTTTTAAGCTGTTGCTTTCAAGAAACAGCGGCCTCAGGGAGAACCCTGCCCCTCTCCCTATCGGCCTGAAAGGGATTCAGAGGAGGACCTGCTCCAGGGGGAGCCATCACAGGCCTCTGCGGTTTAACGTGAACGAGGAGGGGAGGACGGAGAGGACACGAGCGAGGCCCTTTGGACCCAAGTCCCGGTTGCAGGTGGCCCAGCAGACCTCCCTTCCCCAGGGCAGGCACATGGGCCCCCTCTCTGTACCTCCAATGGCACCAGGCCCCCAATGCCCCGCTGCCCTGGGGGCTCCCATGGCACAATACAGACATGTAATGAAGCTGTCATGTGTGATAACAGTCCCTGCAAGCAAGCTGGCTGTTGGTGCCTGTTCCCCTGTCTGTGTTACATGGATTAGGAGTCTAGCCAGAACCACTAGAAAGTGGAAGGAAAGTGTGTTTTCCACCCCTACACTCTGCTTTGCTTTTCCTGGTATGAAGGGGTCCCATGGCATGGGAGCATCATCAACTTCCTCATCAGAGATCACAACGCCCACCTCTTCGCTCTCCTCACTTCCCTGAGATTCCCCGCCCTCGCTGCCAATCAGACTTGGTCACAAGTGCTTGGACCTTAACCTGAGCGAACAGAAGAATGGTGGCGTCACCGGTTTATAGGGAAAACCCACAGCTTTCTGTTTGCAGGGCCAGGACTAGTGCGAGGGGAGGGAGGCACTGGCCTTGGTTGGGGGAAAGAAGTGTTGGGTCCATCGGACTCAGGTCAAGAAAGCTGAGGAGACTGCTGAAAGGTGGACAGCAAGGCGCACCGAGAACCCCCTCAACGTCACACTAACGCGGGACCCCACATAAGCACCCTTCTTTTATGCCTCCTCACCTGTGCAGAGAATACCTGAGCCACACTCGTCCTCATGCACTCAGGTCACAGAACTGCCTCGAGAGTATGATGAGTCCCTGAAAGGTATTCTGTAGCACCGGAGGGGACTTGGTGGGCGTGCAGCAATGGGACAGTACCTAGTGCCTTCCCCCTTCTTTGCTTTCACCAACAGGTCCTGGCATATGTATCCTTCCTCATATCCTACTGCAAGTGTACTGTCACTCTGGGGACGGAGGTAGGGAACACTTCAGATTAGAACCTAGAAGGGAAGAGGGTGCCCTGTCCTGGTCCCCCTTTTAGCAGGACTAGGCCTGGTGGGACTGCTGCTCTAATAACAGAAATACATCAGAATTACAAAGAGCCAGGACAACAGGTCAACCAGGAAACATCGGTAGGACAGCTAGAAGACTCCTTAAGCTCCCTAGGCGAGGGAGTTAGTCCTGCAGAACTGGAGGGGATTAGATTTATTGTTCCTAAAACAAGGAGGCTTGTCTTTACACAAACCATTCATCAGGGAGAGGCTGAGTCAGCTCAGGAAATGCTAAGACTTAGCCTGACTCAGGAAATGCTAAGACTTAGCCTTAGGAAGGAGAAGGGCCGCAGGACGTTGGTGTGAAAACCTGTTCACGTGGTCACCACGGCTGACTACCCTCTTGTAGGCCACAGCTTGACCCCTGGTCCTCCCGCTCCTCATTTCACTGTTTGGCCCGTGCTTTGCCATACGCTTACTGAACTTCATCCGAAGTAGAATTCAGGCTGCAAAGCGCATGGTCCTCCACACCCATCACCTGCCCATCCCCGGGGAAGGAGGGAAGGAGTCTGAATAATCTATTTGATTCCCCGTGAAGACCAGCAGGGAACGTTCTGGGCTGCAAACACTGCACAGCTCCTCAGCCTCCTGGAGGCAGGAGCCTTGGGACCGAGGGAGGTGGAGCAGGTCACCGAACAATGAATGGGTCGGTGGGAGTTTGGAGGGAGGTAGCGGTTCACGCTCAGGCCCAGCGTGCCAGGCGTTGCACCTGTGCCCTGAGTTCCTTGGAAACGGCTGAAATCACTGTTGTCACCTTTGGGTTGTCGTAGTAACTGTCCCAACTCCCTCTTGTGGATTCCGAGTATGAATTTGCTGTAACACCTGAGGTCGGCACGGCAGTTCGGTCTTTACCGCCGTGAAGTGCTGCAACTGTGGTCGCTGGCCGGCTTGATAAAGGCTCATACATTTTGATCTCTGACTCCGGTGGTGGTCTCTTGTGGGTCACCCCATAACAATCCCCATCCTGATCCTGTGGCTGCTGAGTGACTTTAAGCGGTCCAGGCAGAAGCATATTCCTCCTCCGACAGCCTCCGTGGCCCCCAGGGTCCCCTGAGACAGCAGCAGGGATGCTCAGGGAGCTCCTGCTGGGTCACTACGGAGAGTGACACCAAAGAAAGACCCACTCACCTCTCAGCCTCAGTTTCCCCAGCTGGGGATTGGACCAATGATGACTCTGTCTCTTCAGGTCACAGTCCACAGGCACTCAAGGCTGGCATGCCCTAGGCTTCCGGTCACTGCCTCTGTCCCCTCCAGGGACACAGGAGAAGGGCAGGGCCTTGTGATGGGGTGTCCTCTCCCACAGGAGCTCACGGGCCAGCAGCCAGCCCACAAGGACCACACCCATAATTTAGCAGCAACAATGCACCTCATTTCTGGGAAATGAAAGTAAAAGCTAACCTGTTCTCTTCCTACAAATGCTGGGTTTTGGAAGTTTTCATTGGTCAGCATAGATCCTATGGTAATAAGGAGGCAGCTCCAGCAAGTATAAAAGTTCTAGGTTTCTTTCCAAACTCCCTCCCCGGCTCCCACGAATCCCTCTGGATGGCACCCACTTCTTGCCACTACTCCCGCTTGCCCATGGATGAGAACCCCAAGAAGCTTGGGGACTGCAAGCTGCCTGTGTGGGTGGGGATTGTGGGAATCCTGCTGGGCCTACTGGTGGTGGTTCTGTCTGTGGTGGTCGGCATTCTCGCTGCCAAGGCCAATAGCCCAGCTTGCAAGGATGGCCTCCGAGCTGAGCAGGAGTGTCGAAACATCACCCACTTCCTGGAGCAGGAGCTGACCCAGGCCCAGGATGCCTTGCGGGGCACTGAGGCCCAAGCAGCCACTTGTAACCAGACTGTGGTAAGTGACTGCCCCTCCTAGAGAGGCCCTGTGCTTGGGAGGATCCCAGGGTCCAGGTGCTGGGGGACCCCGGGTCCAGCTGGAGATGGAGATAGACCTTGAACCTGCCCCTAGGCCCCTCCATGGGGAGCCTGGATTTCCCCACCAGGGTTTGGGGAGCACAAGTCCCTCTGGGGTGCCAGTGTGGGACCCCAGAGAACCCATAAGGGGCCTCAGTATCCCCAGTTACATGTGGATGAATCTGCAAACTCCAGGACACTGGTCTAGGGTGGCTGGGGACTCCCCCCGGGCACAGTCACAGGGAAGCAGAAATCCCCTCTGGGGTGCGGATGGGGACCCCACCCGACTCCGAAGAAGGCAGGGGGCTTTTTCTTTCTTTCTTTTTTATTTTTATTTTTATTGATTGATTTTAAAGAGAGGAAGAAAGAGAGTGAGAGAAACATTGATTTGTTGTTCCACTTATTGATGCACTCATTGGTTCATTCTCGGTACGTGCACTGACCAGAACTTGAGCCCACAACCTTGACATATAGGGATGACGATCTTACCCAGGGCAAGACAGGGGCCCTTGATACTTCCCCTGCATCCCTAAGAGGCAGAATTTATGTATTTTATTGATTTTTTACAGAGAGGAAGGGAGAGAGATAGAGAGCTAGAAACGTCAATGAGAGAGAAACATCGACCAGCTGCCTCTTGCACACCCCCTACCGAGGATGTGCCTGCAACCAATGTACATGCTCCTGACCGGAATCGAATCTGGGACCTTTTAGTCCACAGACCGACGCTCTACCACTGAGCCAAACTGGTTTCAGCAGAGGCAGCATTTTAATTGGGGTCTTGATATGGGGTCCTTGAAACTCCCTCTGGACATAGAACGTGGGTTCAGAAATCCCATGTGTTCTGGGCTTGAGGGGACTCTAACTCTTCTTGGACAATTGCACAGAAGATCTGGAAATCCCTCCTAGGCTTTGTGCCAAGAGAGCCTCCAATTTCTCCGGGGGGGGGGGGGGGGACGGTTGCTTGAAACTCCCATTTTGAGGAACACTCCCTGAGAGGGTGGGAGGCTGTGGCCATTCTGCAGGGTAGAGACAGGTTCAGAGAGGGTTGGAAGGAATCCTGAAAGGGGTTTGGGCCTGGGGAGGGGGCAGGGCCCAGGGACAGCAGCCAACCCCACCAGGTATAAGCCCCAGTTTCCAACACCCTCACTCCTCCATGGCATCCCAGGAGACCCTGAAGATTTCCCTGGAAGAGGAGAAGGCTGGGGGCCGCAAGCAACAGGAGCTGGTGCAGAAGCTTCAAGGTGAGAAAAACAGGCCTGACTCCAGTAGGGAGTTTGCAGGAGCAGGTCAGGTGTGAAGAGGAGGGAAGGGGAGGGCGTCGGGATTGGGGTCCTGTGAGAGGGACAGGACCCAGTCCAGTGGGAGTAGGAAGGGGCAGGCATGCCTGACTTCCAAGGTGCACTCCCCAAATGAAGGCGGGCTAGAGGCGGGTCCTGTCCAGAGGTGGGGCCAGGAGAGGGTGCTGACACACTCTTTCTCTCCTAAGAGGAGATCAAGTTATTGAATCACTTGCTGCAGAACAAATCCTCAGAGCTGCAGGACAAGTCCCAGGAGCTGGAGCAACTAAGGTCAGGACACCCACCACCCCAGGCCATGCCCCTTCCAGCTTCCAACCCCAAGACCTAGGGTCCCCTCGGCTCTGAAAAGTCCCCTTGCCCTGGGGACAAAGTTGGAGTCCCAGCCTTGGCCCTCCAGCCACCCAACTCTGGAGCCACCGGCCCCTCTCCTGCCCAGTGATTGCTGAGGAAGGAGAGCAGATGTGGAGGGCCTTCGAGCCCCAGTACCTGGCAGCCTGCTGATTGTTCCATCTCCCCCTCAGACAAGAGAATGAGGCCTTGGTCTCTGCCAAGTGCCCCCCCAACTCCGGGATCAGCCTCCATCTCTCCATGGTCCCTGTGCTCCTGACCCTGAGCCTCCTGGCCCTGCTGGCCTGAGGTCCCAGGAAGCCTGCAGGTGAGGAGGGGGCTGGACAGGGATGGGAGGAGCTAGGACAGTCAGGGCCTGGGTGGTGGCCTGCCTGGGGGAGGAGGCTGGGCGCTGAGGAGAGGCCTTTGGGAGGGAGGGGGAGGAGTCTCAGTGAGGAGCTGTTGGGGCAGAAATAGAGCAGTGGGGACCCGCTATGCCATCCTGTTATTCCTATCTGCAAAACCGCCATGTTCTCTTCTGATCAGGCAAAGCCATTCTAACCTGGCTTTTCGATGTTCGCCCAGGGCCATGAGGATGAACTGCAGAATGCAGTCTGGCCATAACAAATTTGGCGAAGCGGAAGAGCGTCAGCCTACGGACTGAAGGTCCCCAGGTTCAATTCCGGTCCAAGGCGTGTACAGTGGTTGTGGGCACATAGCCAATGGGAGGTGTGCAGGAGGCAGCTAATCGATGTTTCTCTCTCATCGATGTTTCTAACTCTCTATCCCTTTCAATTCCTCTCTCTGTAAAACATCAATAAACTATGTTTAAAAAAATAAATAAAAGGAAAGAAAAAAAACAGTCTCCTTTTCTGAGAGTCTCTCTCTCATTTTGGAAAGATAACAACCTGGTCCCAGAGGCGCTCTCTCCCATTCGGCCTGCACTATCCTAATAAATCTTCATAGCATTCAACCCATCTCTGCCTGATAATTGACTCAAAGAGTGACAGGCACCCAGACCCACCTGTTGTGGGTGTTAAAGGGAGGGGGTCCAGGCAGGAGTGGGGTGAGGCTCAGGGAGGGGTTGGGGAGAGTTCTGTCGCCTCAATCCCGCCCTGACTCAGCCTTCTTGTCTCTTAGGCCACCACCTGGACCCTCCTGTTTGCCTTTGGGTTCCCTGACCTGGCCAGGCCTGAGGGCCAACACTGCTGTGGGGAGGGGACGGATGGGGGAGGCCGGGGCCAGGTGGCAGGGGGTGGGTCATGTGCAGCCTTAGAGGTGGGGAAGCATCAAAGTTGGCCCAAAGCTGCCCCCCAACCCCCAAGACAGCAGGTCAGAAGTGGGAGGGGACATCTGTCCTTTGCTGTCATGGTTTCTGGAAGGGAACTCTTTCTGGGGTCTTTGGGTTCCACAAAATTAGCATCCCCTTTTTGGGGAACGAACTTACTCTGTAGTTCTTGGAGGATCACTGTGTCAGTCCCAAGCATCTGGGACCCTTTGATGTCTACATCCAGGCTACCTTGCTCCTGAATGTCCCCAGAAACCCACAGGGTTTGGTCAGCTACCACCCACTCACTGCCTCCCCAGCCCTCTTCTCCGATGGATTCATCCTAAAGGACTGTCCACCCTTCCCCCAGCCCCATCAGTGCCTCCTCAGTGCTCAGCATTCTAGTCTTCTCTCCTCACTGTCTCCTGAGGCTCCTGCTCCCCATCCCTTTCCATGGAAACTGAGGCTGTGAGGAGAAGGACACCTTGTCTGGTTCCCCATCCCCTCCCCTGGAAAGTGCAGGGCTGGCCCCGCTGGGTGTGGCTCAGGTGGTTGTGCATCTTCCCAAGCACCAGAAGGTTGCCAGTTCAATTCCTGGGCAAGTCTCATGCCTGGGTTGCAGGCTCCTTCCCGGCTAGGGGGCATGCAAGATCCTGCCAATCAATGTTTTGGTCTCACATAGATGCTTCTCTCTCTTTCCCTGTCCCTTCCCCTCTTCTTCCTCTGTCTCTAAAACTCAGCTAAGCCCTGGCTGGGTAGCTCAGTTGGTTGCCGTGTCCTCCCAGTATGCCAAGGTCACAATTCAATCCTCAGTAAGGGCACAGACAAGAATCAATCAATGAGTGCATAAATAAGTGAGACAGCAAAACGACATTTCTCTCCCTCACTCCCTCTCTCTCTAAAATCAATCAATCAATTAAAAATAAAAATCAATTTAAAAAATAAAGCCAGCTGAAACCAGTTTGGCTCAGTAGATAGAGCGTTGGTCTGTGGACTGAAAGGTCCCAGGTTCGATTCTGGTCAAGGGCATGTACCTTGGTTGTGGGCACATCCCGGTAGGGGGTGTCCAGGAGGCAGCCAATCAATGATTCTCATTCATCATTGATGTTTCTATCTCTCTTTCCCTCTCCTTTCCTCTCTGAAATAGATAACAATATATTAAAAAATAGAAGCTATGTGGGAGTACATTCTCACAAACTTGAGAGTCTCATCAGAGATCACAACGCCCACCTCTTCCCTCTCCTCACTTCCCTGAGATTCCCCGCCCTCGCTGCCAATCAGACTTGGTCACAAGTGCTTGGACCTTAACCTGAGCAAACAGAAGAATGGTGGCGTCACCGGTTTATAGGGAAAACCCACAGCTTTCTGTTTGCAGGGCCAGGACTAGTGCGAGGGGAGGAAGGCACTGGCCTCGGTGGCAACATTAGAAGAGCAGGAAAATGTTACTGTTATCATCACCCCCATTTCACAGTGGAAACTGAGGCAGAGGGGGCATTGCTTGCCCAGAGTCCCACAGGGAGGCAGGGTGCTCACTCACAGCCTTGGCCTCCGACCAGCAGGGCTGGTCCCGCGTTGGCCCTGTGGTGTGGAGGCCAGCACAGCGCAGCTCACACAGCTCCGCTTCCCCCAGGGCTGTGTCCTTGCCCCTGGGGTCCTGGGCTGGGAGAGAGGCGCCTGCTCAGAGGCTGCACAAGCTCCTTGGGGACTCCTCAGCAAGGGCATCCCCATCCTGGTCCTGTGGCTGCTGAGTGGCTTTAAGCGGTCCAGGCAGAAGGATATTCCTCCTCCGACAGCCTCCGTGGCTCCCACGGTCCCCTGAGGCAGCAGCAGGGATGCTCAGGGAGCTCCTGCTGAGTCACTGCGGAGAGTGACACCAACGCCAGCCTCTTGGGCGAGTCCCCGGCCCTGCCCACTCCCAGCCCACCACTCACCTCTCAGCCTCAGTTTCCCCAGCTGGGGACTAGACTAATGATGGCTCTGCCTCTTCAGGTCACAGTCCACAGCACACAAGGCTGGCATGCCCTAGGCTTCCGGTCACTGCCTCTGTCCCCTTCAGGGACACAGGAGAAGGGCAGGGCCTTGCGATGGGGTGTCCTCTCCCACAGGAGCTCACGGGACAGCAGCCAGCCCACACGGTCTAAGTAAATACAGTAATGTAGCAGCAACAACGCACCTCATTTCTGGGAAATGAAAGTGAAAGGTAAACTGTCCTCTTCCTGCACATGCCTGGTTTTGGAAGTTTTCATTGGTCAGCATAGATTCTTTGCTAATAAGGGGGCAGCTTCAGCAAGTAGGAAGTTCCAGCTTTCTTTCCGAACTCCCTCCCAGGCTCCCCCAAATCCCTGTGGATGGCACCCTGCTTTTACTGCCGCCCTCCTGTGCCCACGCATGAGTACCCCAAGAAGCTGGAGGACCGCAAGCTGCCTGTGTGGGTGGGGATCCTGATGGGCCTATTTGTGGTAAGTCTGTCTGTGGCAGCAGTCCTTTTGGCTGCCAAGGCCAATAGTCCAGCTGGCAAGGATGGCCTCCGAGCAGAGCAGGAGTGTGGAAAGTTTGCAGACTTTCTGGAGAGCAAGCTGTTGGTGGGAAGTTTGGGTGACAGGGAGGGCGGCAGACATAGCAGCCAACCCCATCAGTTTCCAATGCCCTTACTCTTCTAAGACATCCCAGGTGACCCTGATGATTGCCCTGCTAATGGAGATGGCTAGGGGCAACCAGCAACAGGAGGTGGTGCAGAAGCTTCAAGGTGAGAAAAACACAGGCCTGGCTGCAGTAAGGGAGTTGGCAGGGGCAGGTCAGGTGTGAAGAGGAGGGAGGAGGAGGGCCTCAGGATTGGGGTCCGGGGAGAGCAGTGGTTCTCAACCTGTAGGACGTGACCCCTTTGGAGGTCGAACGACCCTTCCACAGGAGTAGCCTAAGACCATCAGAAAACACAGATATTTACATAATGATTCATAGCAGTAGCAAAATGACAGTTATGAAGTAGCAAGGAAAATGATTTTATGGTTGGGGGGCACCACAACATGAGGAGCTGTATTAAAGGGTTGTAGCATTAGGAAGGTTGAGAACACTGGGTGAGAGGAACAAGAAGTGTAGTGGAAGAAGGAAGGGGCGGGCATTAAAGACTTCCAAGGTGCACTGGCTCCAATGCAGGCGGGCTGGAGGCGGGGTCCTGTCCCCAGGTGGGGCCAGTTGAGGGTGCTGACACAAGCTCTGTCCCTCCTTAGAGGAGATCAAAACATTGAATCAGGAGCTGCAGGAGAAATCCTGTGAGCTGGAGAAACAATCCTCGGAGCTGCAGGACAAATGCATGGAGCTGCAGAAGAAATATGAGGAGGTGAAACAACTAAGGTCAGGACACCCACCACCCCAGGCCACGCCCCTTCCTCCATTCAACACCAAGACCTAGGGTCCCCTGGACTCTGAAAAGTCCCCTTGCCCTGGGGACAAAGTTGGAGTCCGTGCCTTGGCCCTCCAGCCACCCAACTCTGGAGCCACCAGCCCCTCTCCTGCCCAGTGATTGTGAGGAAGGAGAGCAGATGTGGAGGGCCCTGGAGCCCAGCACCTGTGGAGCCAGGCCTGGCAGCCTGCTGATTGTCCCATCTCCCCCTCAGACAAGAGAAGGAGGCCTTGGTCTCTGCCAAGTGCCCCCCCAACTCCGGGATCAGCCTCCGTCTCTCCATGACCCCTGCTGGCCTGACAGTCCTTGTGCTCCTGACCCTGAGCCTCCAGGCCCTGCTGGCCTGAGGTCCCAGGAAGCCTGCAGGTGAGGAGGGGGCTGGACAGGGATGGGAGGAGCTAGGACAGTCAGGGCCTGGGTGATGGCCTGCCTGGGGGAGGAGGCTGGGCACTGAGGAGAAGGCCTTTGGGAGGGAGGAGGAGGAGAGTCAGAGAGGAGCTGTTGGGGCAGAAATAGAACAGTGGGGACCCGCTATGCCATCCTGTTATTCCTGTCTGCTAACCGCCATGTTCTCTTCTGATCAGGCAAAGCCATTCTAACCTGGCTGAGCGATGTTCGCCCAGGGCCATGGGGATGAACCTCAGAATGCAGTCCCTGCTCCTTCTCTGAGTCTCCTCTCATCTTGGAAAGATAACAACCTGGTCCTAGAGGAGCTCTCTCCCATTCGGCCAGCACTATCCTAATAAATCTTCATAATATTCATCCCATCTCTGCCTGATAATTGACTCAAAGAGTGACAGGCACCCAGACCCACCTGCTGTGGATGTCAAAAGGAGGGGTCCAGGCAGGGGTGGGGTGAGGCTCATGGAGGGGTTGGGGCGAGTTCTGTTGCCTCAATCCCGCCCTGACTCGGCCTTCTTGTCTCTTAGGCCACCACCTGGACTCCCCTGTTTACCTCTGGGTCCCCTGACCTGGCCAGGCCTGAGGGCCAACACTGCTGTGGGGAGGGGACGGATGGGGGAGGCCGGGGCCAGGTGGCAGGGGATGGGTCATGGGTAGCCTTAGAGGTGGGGAATCATCAAAGTTGGCCCAAAGCTAACCCACCCTCCCACCCCCTGTCCGTCCAAGCCAGCGGGTCATGAAGTGGGAGGGGGCTTCTGTCCTTTGCTGTCATGGTTTCTGGAAGGGAACTTTTTCTGGGGTCTTTGGGTTCCACAAAGTAAGCATCCCCTTTTGGGGGGACGAACTTACTCTGTAGTTCCTAAAGGATCACTCTGTCAGTCCCAAGCATCTGGGACCCCTTGATGTCTACAAACAGCCTTCCTTGATCCAGAACATCCCCAGAAACCCACAGGGTTTGGTCAGGTACCACCCACCACTGCCTCCCCAGCCCTCTTTTCTGACGGATTCATCCTCAAGGACTGTCCACCCTTTCCCCACCCCCATCGGTACCTTTTCAGAGCTTAGCATTCTATTTTCTCTCTCTCTCTCTCTCTCTCTCTCTCTCTCTCTCTCTCTCTCTCTTTTTTAACATTGTTCATTATAATAGGATATTTACATAATTTTCAAGCAGTCACAAGTTTAGTTTATCTTTTAAGAGTAAACCTCAAAGGGTGATTTTGAGTTGCCTTATACTGTACTTTTCTTCAACAATTTTTTTAAAATTTTATTTTATTTTTCATATTTTATTATGGTATTATATGTGTACGTATGTTATCATTGCAGCCCCTACCTCACTCCCATACATGCCCTCACCCCCCAGAGTTTTGTGTCCATTGGTTATGCTTACATACATGCACACAAGTCTTTCGGTTGATCTCTTATCTCCCCCACCTTTTCCTAACCCTCCCGCTGTCATTGGACATTCTGTTTGATGCTTTATCAGCACTCTAGTCTTCTCTCCTCACTGTCCCCTGAGCCTCCTGTTCCCCATCCCTTTCCAATGAAACACAGGTTGTAAGGAGAAGGACACCTTATCTGGGTTCCCCTTCCCCTCCCGTGGAAAGTGCAGGGCTGGCCCCAGTGGGTGTGGCTCAGGGGGTTGTGCATCTTCCCAAGCACCGAAAGGTTGCGAATTCAATTCCTGGTCAAGGCTCATGCCCGGAAAACACAGATACTTACATTACAATTCATTAGCAGTAGCAAAATTACAGTTATGAAGTAGCAATGAAAATAATTTTATGGTTGGGGGTTACCACAACATGAGGAACTGTATTAAAAGATTGCAGCATTAAAGAGGTTGAGAACCATATAGACACAGAGCCAATACCAAGTGAAGGAGACACAGGGAGAAGACAGCCATCTACAAGCCAAAGATAGAGGCCTTAGAAAAAAATAACCCGGGGGGGGGGGGGGCAGGAGAAACCAAGATGGCGGCAAAGGTAAACAATGAAACTGCCGACTTGTACAACAATTTCAAAACTACAACTAAAAGACAAAACGTCTATCACCCAGAACCTCAGGAAAGCTGGCTGAGTGGATGTTTTACAACTAGAAGGAAAAAAGAACGGAGCACAAATGCTGAGGCACGAGAATCGAGCTGGTGGAGGGAGACTGGGCGAGTGGCTTTTTTTCAACCAGAAGGGAGACAAGCTCCCAATTACTGTGAAATCCAGTTTCTGGGGACATGAGGGGGACCCAGACGCCTATGAGGAGAAGCTGGACTGTTAGCCTTCGGGTCAGAAAGCGAGGGTGACTCTTTTGCAGAGGTGCACCCAGCAAACATTGTTTACTGCACTGGAGCACGGGACACAGGAACTTGGAAATGCAGAAAGGAGAGAAGGCTGATGGCAGCCATCGCTGTTTGCCATGCCCTAGCCTAGTGACACCCTGAGACCACACCCTGCTCATTCTACAAAACCACCCAGGCTCCACACAACGGCTTTTGCATATAAATGGCCTGCCCTGAGGCAGCTTAACCAAATAAACTGCAGCTCCCATCACACTGCTCCAAAACCGCCAAACCCCAAGCAAAGAGGAGAAAACTGTAGTTCTTGCAGTAGCTCCTGCTGGGTGGCCTCAGACAGTAGCTGACCTGCACCCCACTGGAGATCCAGAAACTAGTGTATCTAGTGGTCTGTGTGAGATGGCACCAAATTTCAACAACTCTCATAAGGAACACTTTCAAGAGGCAGAATCAGTGAGCACCAAAGCCTATTGGAACCAGTCCTGCCCCATAAACGTGTCTCCAGCACAGCAATTGTTCTGTTATAGACACAGCGGGTCCTCATAGCCAATTGGTCTGGAGGTCAATTCCTCCCAGTGACACCAACAACAATCAAGACAACTACAGCCGAAACCAGTTTGGCTCAGTGGTAGAGCGTCAGTCTGCAGACTGAAAAGTCCCGGGTTCGATTCCGGTCAAGGGCATGTACCTTGGTTGGGTGCACATCCCCAGTAGGCAGCTGGTTGATGTTTCTCTCTCATCGACGTTTATAGCTCTCTAGCTATCTCCCTTCCTCTCTGCAAAATATCAATAAAATATATTAAAAAAAGACTTAACTATAACAAGGCTGTACAAACAGTCCACAAAAGGGTGCACCAAGTGTGTCCACCTCAGGTAACTGGGAGGCTGACCCATTGAACCACATAGGACACCCAGCACACAAAGCTACCCTACCACTTAAGGAAGCAGTGAAAATAAGGAGACAAGGAAACAGATCACAAATGAAAGAAATGGAGGAGAACAAATGACTGGACATAGAGTTCAAAACCACGGTTATAAAATTACTCAAGAATTTCCTAGAAAAGGCTGATAAATTTAATGAGACCCTGGAGGATATGAAAAAGGACCAACTAGAAATTAAAATACACTGGCTGAAAGAAAATATATTATACAGAGACCCAACAGCAAGACTAGAGGAACGCAAGAATCAAGTCAAAGATTTGGAATACAAAGAGGCAAAGGACACTCCTCTGGAGAAGCAAGAAGAAAAGAGAATCCAGAAAGTTGAAGATAGTGTAAGAAGCCTCTGGGACAACTTCAAGCGTACCAACATCAGAATTATGGGGGTGCCAGAAGAAGAGAGAGAGCAAGATACTAAAACTTATTTGAAGAAATAATGAACAAAAACTTACCCCACTTGGTGAAAGAAATAGATTTAAAGTCCAGGAATTAATTCCATAATCCAGTTTAAATATATTTTATATTCTTTAAGATAATTTAGTTATACAATCTATGAAGCATATATATCGATATAAATATATATGTGTTTAATCTTTCCAAGTTATTTTAAGACTGAGAGTGACTTCTAGACATTTTATGGGCCCTAAAATGTTTTTTAAAAAGTCTATTCTCTCTTAAAAGAAATATCTTTTAATTAAACAGATTGATACTTGAAATCACATGGAAAGCTTTATCAAATAAAAATTAATTAATATATTTTACTTATATACTATATATTAAATATTATAAAAGTTTTCGCCTGTAAGAAAGGCAAAAACAATATATTTCTTAAATATAGCCACATTTTTCAACAGCAGTAGAATTTCAAGAAAGACAAAAGCCATGCTTTTGGATCAGACTAATAAAGTGTCAAACCTATAAGTTGTACTGAATAAGTTTCTTTGCCTTTTTTTTTAATTAAAAATACCTACTTAAGTTACTTTATAAATTAGCTTTTACAATATAATCAATGTCATATAAATTAAGTTACATGAGAAGCCAATATATTATAAATAATTGAATCCTAACTTTATGTTGCCACCTGCATTTTTAATTAAGCTAGAGGCAGGGCAACATTTGTGGCTTATGAATTCAAAAGTAAATTTGCTTTATTTTTTTAAAGTGAAGATACCTTGCCATGATAGCAGTCAGCACCTGTGCATTCCTACAGGTGGCCCAGGGCCAAGGGCAAGGAAGGTCGGTGTACACACCCTTCTACATAGAAGTCAAAATACTTAATATTTTATATTCTACCGGGAACCCTAGCTTAGGGGCTTGATTTATTTCTGACACAGGGAATAGTATTAACTGCCACATTAAAAAAAAATAGTATATCTCAGGTATTAACCATTTTTACAGATAGATCCAGTTCTAGAAAGGCTAGAATTGTTAAAACAGCTACTATAAGGCACATTAATTCAGAGGAACTTTTAATTTAATTTTCAGTCTATAAAATATTATTTGACAATGGCAATTTCCATATTTTATTAGAAACAATGCACTCAGTATATTATCCACCTTCCTATACCAACTTTAGGTGTAAATCCCCAAAGACTTAAACCTAATCAAATCTAGTAAAATATCATTCAATAGTAGAAAGAGCCATTCGTACTCTTAAAATCATTTTTTTTTAAAGGAGGGGGGGAGACAGATGTTATGTGTCACCTCAAGAAAAGCTCAGTCATGCTTTTTATACTTTAAAGAATTTAAATTGTGATGCAGAGGATCGTACAGCAGGAGAAAGGTATCGGGCCTCCTGTACAATAGCCTCCCCCGAGTCAGCTAGGTGGAAGGAAGCATAAACCAGAAAAGAGTTTTATCAGATTCAGTAGTAATGTGGGGAAGAGGTTGTGTTTTATATCTTTCCAGAAGGAGCAATAAAGCCAATTCAGGTGCCGGAGCGTTACATGTGTCACCACAATGGACTCAGACAAGCTCCTGTGTCCTTTCTCTCAAAAGGACCAAGGACTGCCCTAATGACAGCAAAGCAAAAGAAGAAGAAAACTGAAAGCTACACAAGAGACTGAGGCACCAACATAGAGTCATCTGAAGAAATCAATGACTGAAGTGCGGCAGATACTTCTTCAATCATGTTCCTACTCATGCCAGCATCTGTTAGCTGCCAGTGTTCTACAAAGTCTTGCACAGCCAAGTCCAAAGACTCTGAGTAAATATACACCAGCAGCACAAGAGACCTTCTTTCATTTAGTAGCTAGAAATGTTAACATATCCATAGTTTTCATTTCTCTCATTGTTTTATTATTTTTTAATAGCCAAAGTTTTGCTCTTGACATTCAAGTTTTGAAAATGATAACATATATATAATTCAGTTTTGCATTGGCATTGTTTACAAAAATTAAACTTTTATTATTATTTAAATTTTACTTTTATTATTAGTAGCCTAAAAATCAGAAAAGGGGGATCTGTTGGTGACAGGATGTAAGCTGACAAGGTCCTTGCATCTGAGGGGGCTAGCAGGGCTAGCCCCCTACCCAAACAGTTTTCCCTGACCTGTTTGGATGGCTCCTATCAGTAGAGAATGAGAGCAACCTTTCATGGCTTGCCAAGAAGTCTGTAACTATTTACTGAGATTTACTGCACTAAGAATTTGTCCTTCAGTTCTACCTCTCCTTTAGAGATTAAGAAGAACAAAGAATACATTCCTCTGGACAGACTTCCTAATTAGTGCCTTATGTATAAAAAGCATTAGGCAGCCGAAACCGGTTTGGCTCAGTGGATAGAGCGTCGGTCTGCGGACTGAAGGGTCCCAGGTTTGATTCCGGTCAAGGGCATGTACGTTGGTTGCGGGCACATCCCTGGTGGGGGGTGTGCAAGAGGCAGCTGGTCGACGTTTCTCTCTCATCGACGTTTCTAGCTCTCTATCTCTCTCCCTTCCTCAGTGTAAAAAACCAATAAAATATATTTTTTTAAAAAGCATTAGGCAGTGAATAAACTTGCTACAGTTCCTCGATGACTTGTAGTACTCTGTGCCATGCTCTTCTGTCTCTCTTTTCTCAATTCCAACCACCCTAGCTCAGCCCGGTTCTACCTGCGAGGATGGCCGTGGCAGAAACTGAGGCAGAGGGGGCATTGCTTGCCCAAAGTCCCACAGGGAGGCAGGGTGCTCACTCACAGCCTTGGCCTCCGACCAGCAGGGCTGGTCCCGCGTTGGCCCTGTGGTGTGAAGGCCAGCACAGCGCAGCTCACACAGCTCCGCTTCCCCCAGGGCTGTGTCCTTGCCCCTGGGGTCCTGGGCTGGGAGAGAGGCGCCTGCTCAGGGACTGCACAAGCTCCGTGGGGACTCCTCAGCAAGGGCATCCCCATCCTGGTCCTGTGGCTGCTGAGTGGCTTTAAGTGGTCCAGGCAGAAGGATATTCCTCCTCCGACAGCCTCCGTGGCCCCCACGATCCCCTGAGGCAGCAGCAGGGATGCTCAGGGAGCTCCTGCTGGGTCACTGCGGAGAGTGACACCAACGCCAGCCTCTTGGGCGAGTCCCCGGCCCTGCCCACTCCCAGCCCACCACTCACCTCTCAGCCTCAATTTCCCCAGCTGGGGACTGGACCAATGATGGCTCTGCCTCTTCAGGTCACAGTCCACAGGCACTCAAGGCTGGCATGCCCTAGGCTTCCGGTCACTGCCTCTGTCCCCTTCAGGGACACAGGAGAAGGGCAGGGCCTTGCGATGGGGTGTCCTCTCCCACAGGAGCTCACAGGCCAGCAGCCAGCCCACAAGGTCTAAGTCAATAATGTAGCAGCAGCAAAAAAAAAAAAAAAAAAAAAAAAAATGTAGCAGCAACAACGCACCTCATTTCTGGGAAATGAGAGTGAAAGATACACTGTCCTCTTCCTGCACATGCCTGATTTTGGAAGTTTTCATTGGTCAGCATAGATCCTATGGTAATAAGGGGGCAGTCCCAGCAAGTATAAAAGTTCTAGGTTTCTTTCCAAACTCCCTCCCCTGATCCCACGAATCCCTCTGAATGGAACCCACTTCTTGCCGCTACTCCCCTTTGCCCGGGGATGAGCACCCCAAGCAGATGGGGGCCCGCAAGCTTCCTGTGTGGGTGGGGATTGTGGGGATCCTGCTGGGCCTACTGGTGGTGGGTCTGTTGGTGGCAGTCGGCGTTCTCTCTGCCAAGATCAATAGCCCAGCTTGCAAGGATGGCCTCCGAGCTGAGCAGGAGTGTCGAAACATCAACCACCTCCTGGAGCAGAAGCTGACCCAGGCCCAGGATGCCTTGCGGGGCACTGAGGCCCAAGCAGCCACTTGTAACCAGACTGTGGTAAGTGACTGCCCCCCCTAGAGAGGCCCTGTGCTTGGGAGGATCCCAGGGTCCAGGTGCGGGGCACCCCGGGTCCAGCTGGAGATCGAAATAGACCTTGAACCTGCCCATAGGCCCCTCCATGTGGAGCCTGGATTTCCCCACCAGGGTTTGGGGAGCACAAGTCCCTCTGGGGTGCCAGTGTGGGACCCCAGAGCACCCAATAAGGGGCCTCATATCCCCAGTTACATGTGGATGAATCTGCAAACTGCAGGACACCGGTCTAGGGCAGCTGGGGACTCCCCCCGGGCACAGTCACAGGGAAGCAGAAATCCCCTCTGGGGTGCGGATGGGGACCCCACCCAACTCCGAAGAAGGCAGGGGGCTTCTTTCTTTCTTTCTTTCTTTCTTTCTTTCTTTCTTTCTTTCTTTCTTTCTCTCCCCTCTATCTCTCTCTCTCTCTCTCTCTCTCTCTCTCTCTCTCTCTCTCTTTCTCTCTCTCTCTCTTTCTTTCTTCCTTTTTTTTTCTTTCTTTCCTGCTTGCTTGCTTGCTTGCTTTCTTTTTTAGTTTTTACTTATTGATTTTAGACAGAGATAGGGAGAGAGCGAGAGAAACATTGATTTGTTGTCCCACTTATTGATGCACTCATTGGTTGATTCTCAGTATGCGCCCTGACCAGGGATTGAGCCCACAACCTTGTCATATTGGGATGACGATCTTACCAACTGAGCTACCGGCCAGAGCAAGGCAGGGGCCCTTGATACTTCCACTGCATTCCTAAGAGGCAGCATTTTAACTGGGGTCTCGATATGGGGTCCTTGAAACTCCCAGTGGACATAGAACGTGGGTTCAGAAATCCCATGTGTTCTGGGCTTGAGGGGACTCTAACTCCTCTTGGACAATTGCACAGAAGATCTGGAAATCCCTCCTAGGCTTTGTGCCAAGAGAGCCTCCAATTTCCCCGGGGGGAGGAGGGGTGCTTGAAACTCCCATTTTGAGGAACACTCCCTGGGAGGGTGGGAGGCTGTGGCCATTCTGCAGGGTGGAGACAGGTTCAGAGAGGATTGGAAGGAATCCTGAAAGGGGTTTGGGACTGGGGAGGGGGCAGGGCCCAGGGACAGCAGCCAACCCCACCAGGTATAAGCCCCAGTTTCCAACACCCTCACTCATCCATGGCATCCCAGGAGACCCTGAAGATTTCCCTGGAAGAGGAGAAGGCTGGGGGCCGCAAGCAACAGGAGCTGGTGCAGAAGCTTCAAGGTGAGAAAAACACAGGCCTGACTCCAGTAGGGAGTTTGCAGGAGCAGGTCAGGTGTGAAGAGGAGGGAAGGGGAGGGCCTCAGAATTGGGGTCTGGTGAGAGGGACAGGACCCAGTCCAGTGGGAGTAGGAAGGGGCGGGCATGCCTGACTTCCAAGGTGCACTCCGCAAATGAAGGCGGGCTAGAGGCGGGGTCCTGTCCGGAGGTGGGGCCAGTTGAGGGGCCTGGCTATGGTGGCCATACACTCTCTGTCCCTCCTTAGAGCAGATCAAGTCATTGAATCAGTCGCTGCAGGACAAATCCACAGAGCTAGATAAGAAATCCGCAGAGCTGCAGAAAAAATCCACGGAGCTGCAGGAGAAATATGAGGAGGTGAAACAACTAAGGTCAGGACACCCACCACCACAGGCCACGCCCCTTCCTGCTTCCAACCCCAAGACCTAGGGTCCCCTCGGCTCTGAAAAGTCCCCTTGCCCTGGGGACAAACTTGGAGTCCCAACCTTGGCCCTCCAGCCACCCAACTCTGGAGCCACCAGCCCCTCTCCTGCCCAGTGATTGTGAGGAAGGAGAGCAGATGTGGAGGGCCTTGGAGCCCAGCACCAGTTTAGCCAGGCCTGGCAGCCTGCTGATTGTCCCATCTCCCCTCAGACAAGAGAATGAGGCCTTGGTCTCTGCCAAGTGCCCCCCCAACTCCGGGATCAGCCTCCGTCTCTCCATGACCCCTGTGCTCCTGACCCTGAGCCTCCTGGCCCTGCTGGCCTGAGGTCCCAGGAAGCCTGCAGGTGAGGAGGTGGCTGGAGGGGGATGGGAGGAGCTAGGACAGTCAGGGCCTGGGTGATGGCCTGCCTGGGGGAGGAGGCTGGGCTCTGAGGAGAAGGCCTTTGGGAGGGAGGGAGGGAGAGAGGGAGAGTCTCAGAGAGGAGCTGTTGGGGCAGAAATAGAACAGTGGGGACCCGCTATGCCATCCTGTTATTCCTGTCTGCTAACCGCCATGTTCTCTTCTGATCAGGCAAAGCCATTCTAACCTGGCTGAGCCCAGGGCCAAGGGGATGAACCTCAGAATGCTGTCCCTGCTCCTTCTCTGAGTCTCCTCTCATCTTGGAAAGATAACCACCTGGTCCCAAGGTGCTCTCTCCCATTCGGCCAGCGCTATCCTAATAAATCTTCATAGCATTCAACCCATCTCTGCCTGATAATTGACTCAAGGAGTGAATGGCACCCAGACCCACCTGCTGTGGGTGTCAGAGGGAGGGTCCAGGCAGGAGTGGGGTGAGGCTCATGGAGGGGTTGGGGCGAGTTCTGTTGCCTCAATCCCGCCCTGACTCGGCCTTCTTGTCTCTTAGGCCACCACCTGGACTCGC